>NC_136696.1:6452516-7098160 GCF_947650265.1 Symphodus melops | reverse complement strand
CCTTCTCTGTCCACTGTACTATTCAATAAAGGCAAAAAGCCCCCCCAAAAAATCTTAAACACCCCAAAAAACATACAGTTCTGTGCCAACTTCAATAAGGCCACACTGTGGTTCTCCTACAGAACCTGTGCTTTTTTGCAAACTAAAACAGGAAGCACAAACTTAATTAAATTCTTAATTACCAAACAAAAGGTAAAACAAGTTAACCTGGTTTGTTGGCATTAACAAGTTTAAGGGGATGGATTGACTAGAAGCGTTATAGTATGTATTTGTAGTCACTAGGGATGGGAATTTTCAGTCATTTTATTATTTGAGTTGGATGGTAGCTTGTATTTAAGGCTTAACAGGCTTTGGTATATCATAACAACAAAAGGGCTAGCAAATGGTGTCTTGTAATACTACCACTTATTCATTCATGATGATTTGTCCTTGTGCTGTAACTCTTGTGGTTAAACATCAAAATTGTGTATGCATGTTTAACGAACTATATGCTACACAGCACCCTATCATCCTCTTTTTTTCCACTACTTCAAGATGTTACTTTACCTGGTCTTGGCCTACATGGTGTATGTAACGTTAGTTACGTACTGTAACTCCAGATTCTATGAGTATAGGCGCAGCCCTCTAAGGCTATCGCTATTGGGTTTATCCCTCGCGCGCATGCGCAGCACTGAAGAGTTGTAGTCCACGCCCACCCACGATGTGGGCCCCTCCCACGGTCAACCTGCCGGTATATAACCGGAAGGGACCGTGTGTTCTGTTCCCCAATAAAGAGCTTTTCTTCAGCCGTTACGGAGTCAGTGGGGCCCACCGCTTAGAGGGCTGCGCCTATACTCATAGAATCTGGAGTTACAGTACGTAACTAACGTTCTATTTCGTATAGGCTTCGCCCTCTAAGGCTATCGCTATTGGGTTAGAGGCGAAGCAGGATGTAGTCAATGCCACACTGGGTCCGGAAGGTACCACAAGCACAACAACACCCCGAACAACCATTTTCCGCCTGACAGCATCAGGGGAAAAAATGGAACATCCCACTCTTACGCAGACAGAGTGCTGAGCACTGAGTGAGACATTGAGAAAACGGGAAGCATCCCGTAGATAAAAACGCACAAACGAGCACGGAGAGGACCACGAAGCTGCCGTGCAGATGTCGTCCACCGTCACGCCCCCGTGCAGGGCAGCCGAGGAAGCAACTCCCCTGGTGGAGTGCGCCTCAATGCCCACCGGAGGCTCAGCTCCTGAGGCGATATAAGCCTGTGTGATGGCGTCACACAGCCAGTGTGACAGCCGCTGTGTTGACAGGGGCTGTCCCACAGAATGTGCCCTGTAGTGTACCAACAGCTGCTGGAACAGCGTATGGCAGCTGTGCGCGCAACATAGCATGCCAGAGCGCGCACTGGGCACAGCAGGTGAGAGGTCGCCTGCTCCCCAGATGTGTGGGGAGGGGGAAAAAAACCCCTCCAGCGTGATCACTCGCGACTTGAACTCGCTAGTGATGACTTTTGGCATGAACGCCGGGTTTGGCCGTAATACAGCCGAACTACCGTCCTCCCGGATCCTGAGGCAGGACGGAGCCACAGAGAGAGCTGACAGCTCACTGACACGTTTTGCTGACGTCAGAGCTAAGAGCAAAACCGTTTTAGCCGACAGAAAACGTAGGGGAATCTGATCCAAAGGCTCAAACGGCGCCACAATCAGTGCGCGCAGCACCAGTGCCAATCCCATTGCGGGGCCAGGCTGCGCACCACCGGCCGAAGCCTCTGTACCCCTTTTAAACACCGCTTCACCAGCGGGTGGCCAACACCGAACGGTCACCAAAACCTTCGTGGTATGATGAAACTGCAGCCGTGTATGTTTTGATAGTGCTAAATGCCAGATTTCGGTCCACTAAGAACTGGAGGAAAGAAAGCACTTGAGGCAGAGGACACGCAGTAGCGGAGAGTTCTCTCTCTCCGCACCAGCGTTGAAACGCAGCCCACTTTGCGGCGTAAGATGCCGTTGTGGAGGCAGCCCGAGCGCCTTGAATAGTGCGCACCACATCCTGAGCCAGCCCCATACTTACCAGATGTGTCCGTTCAGCGGCCAAGCCCAGAGACGCTGGCCGATGATCGGGTGGCTCGTGAGCACGCCCCCTGCCTGCGAGAGGGCATCCCCCCTCCAAGGGATTTCCCAGGGCTCGCCTGACGTCATCTGACGTAACACGGGAACCACATCGCATGCTCGCGCAGCGGGGCGATCAGGATGGCGCACAGCTTCTCCTTCCTCACTCTGTCCAGGAAGCTCGAAATCAACGGGACAGGGGGAAATGCATAAATGAACGTCCTCGGCCATAGCCGGTGCGAAAAGGCGTCCACCCCGAGAGGAGGGTCGTCCTTTGCGCTCAGGGAGAACCAAAGGGGGCACTGTGCATTTTCGCGTGCTGCGAACATGTCCACCTCTGCTCTGCCGAACCTTTCCCATAACTGGGAAACCAGGTCTGCATGAAGGGTCCAAGATCCCGGACGAGGACCCTTCCTTGACATGATGTCCGCTCCCCGGTTTAGTTCGCCGGGGACATACAGAGCACGGAGAGAAAGTAACCGTGTGCTCGCCCAGACCAGCAGCTTTCTGGCTATGCCGAGAAGCTGGGCTGACGCCCTGTTGTCTGTGCTGATCAGCACATGATGATTTTTTTAGCAGAGGGATGCGTCTGTGAAAAAACTTTTTCTCTGTATTTTTCTTTTCTTTTGTGATGCGTGACGTAGCCCTTCCCAGGGCCAAGTCCAATACAATGGATAAAGGAACGCGGAGCAGACGTCTCCGCTGCAGCCGGGGATCGATGCGTTAACAAAGAAACACCGCTGCAGACGTCTCATGTGGGGCAGGCCCAGAGGAATAACGACATGGGCCGCCGCCATCATGCCCAGCAGTCGCATGACAGTGAGATCTGTCACCGTGCTGTGTGGCTTCACTCGGCTTAATAGTCCTCTCAGCGCCTCCAACCCTCTGCTGAGGGAGCCGTGCTGACATGTCGGCCGAGTCCAACATCACCCCCAGGTACATTATGGACCGGGATGGGATGGGGGAGCTTTTCGCCCAGTTCACTATGAACCCTAAGCTCGATAGATGAGACACGAGCGCCCTCATCTGGAGGGCTGCTTCCTCTCTGGAGCGAGCCAGTAACAACAGGTCGTCCAGATAAAATAACACTCTCATCCCTGCCCGGTGAAGCGGAGCCAGAGCTGCTTCTACACACTTGGAGAAAGTGCGCGGAGCCAGGGAATAACCGAACGGCAGACGGTTGTATTGGTACGATGTCCCCTCGAACGCGAAGCACAGGTACTGCCTGTGTTTCGGGAGGATGAAGACATGGATGTATGCGTCCTTTAGGTCTATTTCTATGTCGTAGCCCTTCCCAAGGGAATCCCCGCTGACGTCACGCAGGGACTCCCCCAGTGGGCCAATCCAATCCAGCGGATAAAGGAACGCGGAGCAGACGTTTTTCCGCTGCAGCCGGGGATCGATGCGTTAACAAAGAAACACCGCTGCAGACGTCTCATGTGGGGCAGGCCCAGAGGAATAACGACATGGGCCGCCGCCATCATGCCCAGCAGCCGCATGACAGTGAGAGCTGTCACCGTGCTGCATGGCTTCACTCGGCTTAATAATCCTCTCAGCGCCTCCATCCTCTGCTGGGAGAGCCGCGCTGACATGTCGGCCGAGTCCAACATCACCCCAGGTACATTATGGACCGGGATGGGATGGAGGAGCTTTTCGCCCAGTTCACGATGAACCCCAAGCTCGACAGATGAGACACGAGCGCCCTCGTCTGGAGAGCTACTTCTTCTCTGGAGCGAGCCAGTAACAACAGGTCGTCCAGACAAGATAACACTCTCATCCCTGCCCGGTGAAGCGGAGCCAGAGCTGCTTCTATGCACTTGGAGAAAGTGCGTGGGGCCAGGAAATAACCGGACGCGAAGCGCAGGAGCTGCCTGTGTTTCGGGAGGATGGGGACATGGAAGTAGGCGTCCTTTAGGTCGATGGACGTGAACCAGTCGTCCTGGTGAACACACTCCATATGTTGATTGTCAACATATGAAAATGGTCTGACCACAATCGATTTATTAGAAAAAGACAGGTCGAGGATGGGCCTTATCCCGCCTGTCTTCTTCCGCACGAGAGAAGTAGCGGGGTAATAACCCCGGCTCTCCTCCTCTCGCTCCCCTCTGGAGACGGCACCCTTCGTCAAGAGCTCCTGCAGCTCTGACCGAAGAGCCAGGCGTCCCTCCCCGGATGGCATGATCGTCTCCACTACCCCATTGAATCGTGGAGGGGGAGACGCAAACTGCAGGGTGTAACCCCGTTGAAGCAGTCTGTCCAGCCAGCTGTCCAGGGAACATACGTGCCGCCACACGGAGTAATGCTCCGAGAGCGGGCGTACATGTAGAGGAGGCTCCGCCCCCTGTCCATCAGCCACGTCAGCGCCCCGACCACTGCATGAGGAGCGAGCTCCCGTGCAGCCCGCAGAGGCTCACACGATGGAGACGGGAGAGAAAAGTCCACACGACGCGCCGAGCCAGCGCTCGTGGGCTCATGATGGCCCCCCCCCCCCCCACCTGTCCGCCGGAGAACTCACTGAGTGAGGAACACTCCGGTGAAAAGAGGACTGAGGAGATAGCAGGTGTCTCGCGGCCGACGTCGCAGTTGGCTCATACAGCCCCGCTGGGTTTCCTTAGCACAAAAAAACGAGCTGGCTGTACGCTCATTGTGGGACTGGACCGCCAGTCTCGACATGGAATGAGCCAACAGGGACAATTTTATTAGCCGCAGCAGAGGCCTGGTAGGCACACTGGTGCGACCTGTCCGTCAGGCGCTCTGTTAACAGATCCCGGCTCGAAGGAGGGACAGGACGCCGTCCCGAACCCCCGGCCCGGACCCCGAAACGGCCGTCAGGTTAGCCTCCAAAGGCGGCACCGGAGGGAACCCACGGTCCGCCACCCCCCCCACTTTTGTGATGGAAGTGTAGGTGGAGACCGGAGCCCTCAAGAGCCTCGGATCCGCCGCTGCCCCCTCCTGATAGGGGATCAAAACCGGGAACCGCGGCCACACCGGGTCTCGCCGGACCGGCCGGAGAAGCGGAAAATCCCCCGCCATCTCATCGATCGGCTCCACCTCACGTGCCACCGGCACAGTGAGGCCCCGTCGGGCTGCAGCCGTTCTAATGATTCCCGGCAGCTCCTGAAGCAGACCCCCCACCACCGGCGGGGGCCGAGAGCGGCTCCCAGCCCCCACCACCGGCGGGGGCCGAGAGCCGCCCGCAGCCTGATTCCCAGGGAAGCCTGGGCAATCTAACTCGGCTCTCTGAACGATCCGAGCGGCTCCCGGTCCCCACCGACGGCGGGGGCCGGGAGCCGCTCGCAGCCCGATTCCCAGGGAAGCCTGGGCAATCTGACTCGGCGACGGTGTCAGGTGCATCCTCCAGCCCTAGCGACAGGGAGAGGGGAGGGATGGGAACCCTGACACTGACCCACGGATGGAGTACGGTGAATCCGCAGACTCCTCTCCATGGTCCAACATGTCCATCTCCCGTTCCGTTGTGCATTCCCCCACCTGCCACACCGGCTCTGCAGCTACAGCGAAGGCTTCCGCTCTCCGCTGCAGGTCATCACGGGGAAGGCGTAGGCAGCTGCTACCCATTGCCCGTGAAGTTAAAGCCAGGCTGGCATGCTCTGGCCCAAGGCAGGCCTCACAGAGACGGTGGGAATCAGCCGGCATGATGTACCCGGTCTGACACTCTGGACACACACGGATGGAAGAGGTAGACATGGTTAATTTATGTTTCTCTTACAGGTGCTTGTTGCATACTTACTCGCTGAAGAAAAGAGGGAACAGAACACACGGTCCCTTCCGGTTATATACCGGCAGGTTGACCGTGGGAGGGGCCCACATCGTGGGTGGGCGTGGACTACAACTCTTCAGTGCTGCGCATGCGCGCGAGGGATAAACCCAATAGCGATAGCCTTAGAGGGCGAAGCCTATACGAAATAGAACTGAGTTTAATTGTTGTGACCTGAAACAATGCATGGAAAGGTGCTAGAGTAGTGAAACATTACTCGAATTATTACGTCATCCGTACTAGACGATCAATCCCCCTTCTGCATTTATTCTCTCTCATTGTTGAGGTATTTTAATGATTGCAGGATGTACATGCACATATCGTTAAAGTGGAGCTCAGAAAAAAAGAAAAAAATGAAATATGTCTTGGATTTTTAACATCTGTAATTAATATCTTCTTTTTTTCTGTGACTCACATGAAACAGGCCTTTAATAAAAAAATATAGTTGTTCATTCAAAGTGTCAAAACATCTCAGTTATACATTCCATCGATAGTTAATATTATACTACTTGATATTTTATTTTGAATTTTGAAAAATGAATATTTACCCAGCTGCCTGTTAAAAATAGAAACTTTTTGTTTTTTTTTATCTATCCCTCAGATCCAGAATGTGTTACAAGATCCAGGCTCTCCATCAGTGTCTGTGGTTTATCTGGTTAAGAACCAAGATGTAATTCTTAATGGGACAGTTTCCAGTGGCCTCCTAAACCAACTTTCTGCAGAGCTGGTGGGATACTTTCTGTTCTACCCGCCTCTGATCATAGCTGAACGTAAGTGTTACGCTGGCTCAGCTGAAACTGTGTTGTATTTTATTGGTTATTTTACATACTTTATTAATACCTGAAGTGTTTTCTAGTTTTAAACTCTGCTATTGAGACATGCTTCTAACACACATAGGCCAGAAATATACAGACATGCACAAACAGAAGTTGTAGATATGTAGTGTACACTGCAACACAGGTAGCACTCCTTTTGAGGTTTCGGTGGCTTGCTTAAAGGTAGGGTTGGTGATTTTCTCCAGATACACTTTATAAGTTTTGGTTGAAATTCTCTTTAGGTCCTGACAGAAATTATTAATTTATGTGCTCTGAAAAAGGATCATCTGTAGCAGTCGTAAGCCTGTAAAACCAATGTCTGTCACAAGGTACCAATCTGACAAACAAATCATAACTTCCTGTCTCCCTTCTCATTCTCTACCCCATGCATATACGAGCCCACACTCAAAGCATGAGCTGAGGTCCGCTTCTGGAGCAATGGCGCTTACGCATGTATGTGAGGGGCACAGCTTTTGAAGAAGCACAGAGGGGAGGGGGTGGGTGTCTACAGAGCACTGAGGGAATGCTACTTTCAAAATCATGCTAGTCTTCGAAAATTACCAACCCTGCCTTTAAGGGCACCACTGCAGTCCTCAGAAAGTGGCCTGGCACCCATCCAGCTATTAGACCAACTTCCATATTTTGTTCCGCACTGAGACTTTAACCACATTTAAACCAGCAGCTTAATCACACATAAGTCTACTGTATCATTCCTATAGCAAAACTGTTTGTTGTATTTGTGCATGATGCCAATATTCAAAGGGCTAATAAATTAAATGATCACCTTAAAATCCACTAGGGAAAATCCATTGTAAAAAAACCAAAAAAAAAACAGACAAAACTTTAATATTCCGTATGTGTATCCTGTGTGCGGACAAGCGGAGGGTATCTTCGGTCTATCTTTTCTCGGATCTTTCACAGGCATTTCAGCTGCTTTCAGCATAAAAAGTGTTTATTATTTAACACTTTTAAACCAAACAGACTGAATGTAACAGCAGCTGCAATAATGTTTTCCTTTGTGTTCACTTTTTGTTATTTTCCCACGTGGCTCTCTGATTATCCTCCTTTCCCCTGCGCCACATCCTGCATTTATAACCTCGACCATATTGATCATAACACCCGTTTATTGGCGCATACATGTTTTTACACATGGAATATTTAAGAACCTATATTAAATTCATGCACATTTTTGAAAAAGAATAGGCCTACTTTTTGTTATTCTTTGAAACATTCTAGCCATAATTAATGATTTTTACAGACAGACTTTGAGAGGACAGACCCAGTGGTGCTTAAATGCTAACTTACTTCTAGTCTTTAGGACTAATTCCTGTGGTGCCCTAAATACTACAGCAACAGTTTTTTTTTGTGTAGTTACTATAAAGTGAATGGTAGTTTATCTTCACAGACACTGTTGGCAATATGCATCAGGTCTTTGACAATGGTGATTCAAATGTTAATCCAAAGTATAGTGTTTAGTTCCTTTCATTTTTATACGTCAGTAACTTAGCATATGGATAAAAGAGTTAATAATTCTTATTTTCAAGAAAATATTGTATTGCAGGAGAGTAGGAGGGGGATTTTATGCAAATCTAATCTTATCTTCAAAGTCTTGTTTTCCAATAGATTTGTGTATCCAAAGTCTTGAAGTTGACATTACAAATAATTGCAACTTTATGTAAATCTTATTTACTTTCCTCAGCCCTAGAATACCATCACCTTAACACATCGACGGCTACCAAGAACTATTGGGTAAAAACAGGTAAATTGTTCTTTGACACACGCAAAAGCACACAAACAGTTGCAAGTTCTACTCTGTCATCAGTAATAATTTCATTTATCAAACAAAAGTCTTTACACCCCCTTGTAGTGCTTGTCCTGGCTGTACTTAGAGCATACTGTAGCTTATAAAAGTTTCTGGATGAGCAGCTTTTAAATTCATCTATAGATCTAATTGTTCTTTTTTTATGCATCTCTTTCCCTTCTACCTACCATTTTAATTCAACCCTTAAAGGGATACTTCACACATTGAAACATGAATCTGTATTGAAATTTGATCATATATGTTGTAGAAATGTGAAATACATTTTGAAGTTGGTGCCTTCTTGACCGAGTAAAGGCAGAACGTCTTTTTGGCTTATGTGGATAAAAGACAACCACTCCCAGAATGCAAAGCACCACAGGCAACTCCCACTGAAGCTACAGTAGGGTGCTCTATTTACAGTCAGTCTATACGGCTGTTTCCAGAATCAGAATCAGCTTTGTTGGCCAGGTATGTTTAACAGACATGGAATTTAACTTCGGTAGATTGTGCTCTCTGTACAATGTAAACATTAAATAATAACAATTAGCTAAAAATAAAGACAGGTAATTAAACACTAATATGTACAAGATTAAATAAGATAATAGTGCAGTGATGAGTAGTGCATAAGGATGATGAAGTAAAGGTAGTTATCTTTTACAGTATTTACATTATAGAGTGTGCGTAGATGATCATTTAAATTAAATAATTTACATTTAAAGTGACAGTTTAGTTCCAGGGTTATTTCACAGCAACAGGTCTGACACTAAGACGATAAGCGGCAGAAAATGGATGGATGGATGGAAGGTCTGACACTCTTTGACTGTTTAGCGTTAATCAGAGTAACAGTCTGGGGAAATATGACGGGTTGTTTTGGCGTACAGTGATCTGTATTGCCTGCCAGAGCGTAGGGGCTTGAACAGTTTGTATCCAAGGTGTGAGGAGTCTGCAGTGATGCTACCTGCCCGTTTCCTGACCCCGGGCTGGTATAAGTCCTGGATGGGGGGAAGGTCGACACCAATGATCTTTTCTGCAGTCCTGATTGTCTGTTGCACTCTGTGTTTATCCAGTTTGGTTGCAGATCAAACCAGACAGTGATGGAGGTGCACAGAACAGACTAAATGATGGAGGTGTAAAACATGATCAGCAGCCACTGGGGCAGGTTGAACTTCCTGAGCTGGCACAGGAAGTACATCCTCTGCTTTGCCTTCTTCCTGATTGTGTCTATAGCCACGTTTCCACCAAGCGGTTCGGATCGGTTCGTCTCGGTACAGCACGCATTTTGCTGTGTTTCCATACACAAATCCCGGAAAAGATTCCCAAAAAACCGATCTGTACCGTCATACTTTTTGGGACCGTTTCGTTGGGGTGCCAAGAATATCGAGCCGACCTGAAAAGGTGGAGCTAACCACTGCAGTCCGCTGATTGGTCGAAAGAATCGTCACTTCCAGTGTGACGTCGGCAAACAAAACCCTGCAGTCTTTAAACCATTGACTGTAATACACAGGCGATTGTTTACGTCTGAATTTCTCCTCGCCGCACACAGCCTTCTCTAAAACCAAGCTTGATTGACTTTGTATAATAAAGAGTCACATGCCAGTGACAGAATAGATGAATTGCTGGATGTCTTCCATTGTTGGTTTTGTTTGTGTCGCGTTTTTCTACTTTGTGGACTTTATTAGTTAGCGGTTAGCTGCTATCATGTGATGCTATTACGTAGCGGCTATCCAGTTTACACACCACCTACATAAAAGGGCTGTGGAAACACAAAACGGGATTAGGCTTAATCAAACCAAACCGTACCAATCTGTACTGACCCGTACTGGACTAATGTGTGGAAACGGGGTTCATGTGGAGGTCCACTTCAGGTCCCGTGAGATTGTGGATCCAAGGAACCTGAAGGAGTCCACAGTAGACACCGTGCTGTTCAGAATCATTTTGTGGAGGGTGTAAGTGAGGGGGGCTTCTCTAAAGTCCACTGTCATCTCCACAGTCTTGAGTGGGTTCAACTCCAGATGGTTCTGACTGCACCAGAGAGCCAGCTGTTCCACCTCCCACCAGTAGACAGACTCGTCACCATCCTGGATGAGACTGATGACGGTGGTGTCGTCTGCAAACTTCAAGAGTTTCACAGAAGGGTCCCCTGAGGTGCAGTCATTAGTGTAGAGGGAGAAGAGCAGTGGGGAGAGGACACACCCCTGAGGTGGGGGCCACCATTGCTGATTGTCTGGGTGATTGACGTTATGCTCCCCAGCCTCACCTGCTGCCTCCTGTCAGTCAGGAAGTTGATGATCCATTGACAGGTGGAGGCCGGCACTATGAGCTGGGTGAGTTTCTGGTGTAGGATATCCGGGATGATTCTGTTAAACGCTGAGCTGAAGTCCACAAATAGAATCCTAGCGTAGGTCCTTGGGGAGTCATGTGATGCAGGATGTAGTTGTCCCATCCTCCACCAACCTTGCCCGATAGGCAAACTGCAGGGGGTCCAGCAGAGAGCCTATGATGTCCTTCAGGTGGCTCAACATGACCACGGACATCAGGATCAGTTCCTCAACTGATTGGCAGCAAACAGACTATGACTGTGTCCATAGGCATAGACCACCGACACCACCAATCCGCCCCAGTTCGAGCCGGCCCGGGCTCCTCCTCTTCCATTAGCCTCAACTACTCTACCTATTAGAGCACAAGATCTTAAGAATCTCCTTCATTCATATCAGTTTGAAGTTGAAACATACTTGATGGTTCTTCTCAGCTTTTTTTTTACAGAGCCTGTAAGAATAGCTTGCTAGCAAGATAGCTTACATTGAGTTTTTAGATTATGGTAGTGAGGTCCCACCCACTGATCTGTGATAGGTCTGTTGCTTCAGTGTTTGGAAAACATGAGGAACTAGCGATGCAGTCTCATCCTCTCTGATTAAAGCAGCCTCCGAAGACCAAGAGTTATAATTTTTGGGTCATCGGAAGCTCATTGTCGGAAAATAAATATAGAGCTTTCTTGTCTCAGGGGAAAATAAGGGTGCGATGCACAGCAATTAAAAAATACTGCCAGGTTTTGTAATGATACAACGCTTAATGCAAATGGGTGAAGTATCCCTGCAGTATTTCCCTGCAAAATTTCCAATAAGTGTTTCTCTCCAAACCTTTCTATACTGCTCATGTCCTATAAACCATATATAATTACAATTCTGCTCTTTTCCTTTATAATGTTATCAGTTCGACCCCAATCTTTGATAAAAGACTTTTTCTTTAGCCCCTTATCTGCCTTGATACCTTTTTATGTGCTATAATTATCCTAAGTCTTCAATTTTATGTCCTCACAGTTATCCAGGATGTAGACAGCTCCTCATTAGAGGTCAACTATCAAAGCTTTGCCAGCCTGATGGAACAGCGGCTGGCTGAGCTCTTCCTGTTGGTTGGCAGGCAAGGTTCTCAGACGGCACGATCTCGGCGGGCCACAACAGTAGGAAGTTACACCGTACAGGTAGATGGGACAGGGAATTTTGTGGTTAATTTTGTGTATTACCATTCCTATTAGTGGTAGTATTTTATTTTGTTATTTAAAAGTACTACACATTTATACACATTTCCAAGTGACCTCTTTGCTACCTTAATTATTTGTTTTAACAGTTTGACCTCACCAAAAGTGGTCATTCACAAGACTGAAAGGCCATGTACTACATGCTGTTTACATGCATTGTAGTTCTTTAGGTTTTATGTGGACATTAACAAGTGTTTAGTCAAGAGCATAACTAATAGATATAGGAATGTTTTCCGCTCTACAGATAATGGTTTTGTCTTAGTTTTACTATAACCTCAGCACAAACTGAAAAAGCAGCAAATTACACACAGAAAATAAATAAATTAAATTAAAATGAAAACGAATGGTTTTCCATGTTAATAATACAAAGTATTCTTAGTCATAGCAGTAGACTATGAATGTGTTACAACATCTTTATATGGATTCCCTCATCTTTTAATTATGTATATATATTTTCATCAACACTGTTGTCAATTTAAAATGGAATGTAAATCAATGTCAAATGTTTTTATTAGAAAGTAAGAAATGTGACTTATCTTTGAGAAGGAATATTTTGTTTTTTACATTTTCTCCTTGCAGACCTTTGAATAAACTACAGCCTAACTACATTAAGTTTGTACTTCTTTTTGTGTGAAATATGTGCTTATCTAATTTTGACAACATCAGAGCAGACAAACCTTTGGCGTCCACACCAGGGGTGCCCTGTCCCCAGTTTGGGAATCAATGTTGTAGAGTGACAAAGGTTTTGTTTTAAAATGTTCTGATATTATATAATTTATTACTTATCCAGATGGTGAGCATGCGTAGAATTCCCGGTCCCAAGAACCCAGCTGAGATGACATACTATGTCCAGCAACATGGAGCACCAATGACTGGAACCACTGCTGCGAAGACCCTGAGCAGTCTAGACTCCCAGACCATGGCTCTGACGCTGGGATACTTTGTACAAGTGCAGGCTGAACGTAAGCTATATAACTTATTGTATAGTGTTGTGTTTTAAAAAAAAAAGTAATTTGTAAAGGACAGAGCAAGTCATGCACACGCGTAGAGTTGAAAATGACATAAATTAAGTTCCATGAAATAATTAATACCCATTATGTTGATTGCTGTTAGTATATACCAATAAGACTAAACTATAGCACAGTATCTGGACTTCTAAGTGAAGCAAAAAATAGATAAATACAGCCTTACTTTAAATGTCCATTAAGAATGTATGCACAAGTTAATGACTATCCATCCATTAAAATACCTTGGTGGCAAATGACTGAGCCCACCAACTGCTTATATCAATGATTAGATACTTATGATATTGGCTAGAAATGAACAACAACTGATGTCGGTGTTACTGTTAAACTATCCAGGAATGATTTAATACATTATCTAATACAGATGAAAATTATACATTATATATTTACAGCTGTGGTACAGAATCCCCCAGGCAACCTGTGGATTATGGCTGTTCTGACACCTCTCTTCTTATTGATGGTGGTGATCTGCATGGTGGCCTTTATTTTGTGCAAGAGGAACAGGGTGATCTTCAAAACAGGTGCTTTCAGGACCTTCAAAACTCGCTCCAAGGTAAGACTCTCAAAAATAGTTATACAGTTATGTACCATTCTTCAGCTTTTGTATTCTGCAGTTCCTTTTAATGTTCCTCTTCTGAAACATTTTGTTTAAGATTGGAATACATTGTATTCAATAGGTTTTTAAAAAGTACATTCTTTTGTAGTAATGAAGATAAGTTATAAAATAAAAAAAGTTTCTTTGTTTATTTCCAAAGCCAGCAAAAAAAATAAAAAAAAAAAAAAAAAAAAAAAAAAAATATATATATATATATATATATATATATATATATATATATATATATATATTAATTTATATTAATAAAGTATTGTTTTTATTTTAATTTAAGCAAAATGAAGTCGACAACAATAAAATTAAAATGAAGATTTAATTTAGATTTAGAATAAAAGTTAAGCATTAATTATTAAAAAAAGATCCCTTAATTATGAGAACCTTATCTTGTAATTTCATTATAATCTGTCATTAACAGATAAGGGATACGATTTTTATTTTTATTGGGGACGCTCATTGACCTCCTCTGTAAAGAGCAGCTTTGTCCTATTTGTGCATCACCTGTGGAACTACAAGGTAATTGGTTCCTAAAGACAAAGGTTGCCCCGCTTGGTTTATATTCTCAATAATGTTGTTGTATTTTGGTGGGAGATCAATTTTGAATTCATAACTTGGCATAAGTTCATTAAAACACTGACTTGGGTATGTTAATTGACTCTAGTGTATATGCAAGTTTATGTTGGTTACTTTTAAGAAAGCTGGCAGTGTTTTGAGTGAAATGCATTTGTGTGTTGGCTGTTGTGGGAAGATGAGACATGATGCCATTAAAGTAGTCCATCCTCCTGGAAATAAAAGTATGATTCTCATGTCTAGACATTGGCTGGGATGATTCCCCTTGTTAAGACTCAATCACTATCTTCCACGTGCAGCTTTGGGATTCTCGGATCACTGTCTGATTGATATCACCCTGACCTACAGGTAAAAGGTAAACCTGTTAAACTTGTGGTGAGGACTTTTAAGAAATGTGCAGAGGAGTCAAAGCAAGATCTACATTACATGCCTGCTTTGCCCTGATTGTAGTGTTTTGAAGCTTCAGCCACAAACCTGAATGAACTCACTGACACCGTGAAATCTCACATCAGCTTTTGTGAGGACGTGTGTGCAAACCAGGACCTTCTGCACATAAAACAGCAAACGTGATTCATTGAAAAACTGAGGCACAACATCATGCCAGTGAGGAGGCCTACAGAAATGGGGACTGGGACCTGTACAAGCAGGCCATAAACAAGGAGATCAAGGTGTCAAATGCTAAAACACAGCTTCTCGAGAGATGACCCTACTTTGATTTGTAGAGGCCCGCAGGACATCTACAGCTACAGGAGACCTCACCCTGCATGTAACAATAGACTGACCAAAGACCTGGACAGCTTCTACTGCAGGTTTTCACAGAAGGTCTTCCTGGAGCCTTTGAGAAAATATGTAGGCTCCAGGACTACATGATGTCTGCCTCCCGACTGACAGTCTGTGCTTAGCAGCTAGTCCCCATTTTCACACAGATCGTCAACACAGCTTCCAGATTGTATGAAGTGCCCTTCTGCTTCAAATGTTCCATCATCCTGGTCTCTAAGAACAAAGACAACTGGCTCATCGCCCTGAGGTCTGTCTTAGGTCATGAAGTCCTTTGAGAGACTGGTGTTGAGCCACCTAAAGGACATTGCAGGACCCCTGCTGGACACCCTGGCAAACAGGTGGGTTTGTTCTCTCCCTACTGCTGTTCTCCCACTACTACATCATTGACTGCAGCTCAGTGGAACTTTCTGTGAAACTCCTGAAATTTGCAGACCACACCATCTTCATCCATCTAATCCAGGACAGTGGCGAGTCTGCTTACAGAGGGGAGGTGGAACAGCATGCCCTCTGGTGCAGTCAGAAACATCTGGAGCTGAACTCTCTCAAGACTGTGAAGATGATTATGGACCTCAGGAGAAGTGCCCGTACACAAACCCCCTCACCATACTCAAAAGCACAGCGTCTACTGTCGACACTTTCAGGTTACTGGGATCCACAACTTCCCCCTCACATATGCTCCTTACAGCTGAGGACTCTCCATGCCAGATGGGAAAGGGGATGGCAGGTCTCCTAAGGTAAGACGTTGTATAGAAAAACAACGCAGAAGTAGCGGACAATGCAACAGAGTCTGCAAAAAAGCACCAAGATGAGAATATTTGCCTTTTTTTCAATGCCACGTGTAGTCCAGCTGAATGTCAACATCAACATAAGAGCGAAGAACAACTCTGGGACTTGTTGCGGAAACAATACCTCGGGTCTGGCAGGAGAAACTCTGGGCGAAGTCTGAGCGAAGGATTTGGCTGTTTGCGTACACATATACAGCTCCACCCTGAAAACATCCTGAGTTTTCAGGAGATTTCTGCAATTGTGACAGCCCTAATAGACACTAGCAAGAGTAAGGTCCAACCTTCCACAGGCGATGCTGATCATGTTTTACACAGCCATCATCAAGTCTGTTCCTTCATTGCTGTCTGGTTTAAGATAGGATAGGATAGGATATAACTTTATTGATCCCCAATGGGGAAATTCGTGCGTTACAGCAGCAGCAGCATTGCAGAATCAAAAAGAGTCAAAAACCGAATAAAATAGCAACATAAACATAAATACAATTTGAAGTTGTAAGGGGGGGATATATACAGGGGACAATAATGTGGTGGATTTAACAGGACAATGAAAAAAAAAAGTGCATGTGCATGAATGGCATGTTAAAGTGACCAGTGAAAAAATTTAAAGTGACGTGTGATCAGAGGATCATGTAAACAGTACTGACAGTTATAAAGTATAATAAATATAGTGCAGTTTTGACTGGAGTAAAGATATATAGGTATAAGAATATAAGAGTATAATGTAATATAATATATAATATAAATAAGTATAGATATAATATAATAAAGATAACATGATTACATTGTAATAATATTATATAAAATGGTGCAATAGGTAGAGTATATATATAAATATAAAGAGTATGATTACAGGATACTGTGAGTAACTTGGGTAACATGGTCTGGCATGGTTGGTTTGGATCTGCAACCTGGCAGGACTGACACAGACCACTATCAAGACTTCAAAAAAAAACTATTGGTTTCTCTTTTAATCATGTATATACACGTTTTTGCTAATTCTTTTGTTTAAAGTTTAATATTTCATTTTTCATTTTTGTACATAGAGGACCTGGTTTACTAAGATACCAGTTAAAGAGTAATAAATTGCCTTTTCACTCCAAATGATTGCACGTTTGGTTTTTGGTCGTTTTTCGGGTAATCTACTAAGAATATTTGCGTGAATGATAACAGATGCAAACCTTGTGGAGAAGGTAGTATTTAAGTCAGGCTTTGCTGACTTAAACCACTAGTTTACGTCACAGAGATTTTGAAAAGTTTTATTGGGAGAGGGAAGGAACGTCCAGTATTTTTGAGTTATTGCAGATGAATCTGAATATATCAAATACAACATTTGGTTTATAAGAAAACCTCAGCATTAAACATGGCCCCTGTTTTCTTCCCCCTATCTTTTCAATAAATTGTCGATCTTTCCTTTCAAAGGTTTCTCCTCCCAGTATTTTGCACGCTAGGCAGAAACGCCCCATATTGCATAATAATTAAGGCAAACGTACTAAATTGACAATAAGTTGTTGTTTTGCTCATATGAAAGACATAGACCTCACTGCATGCTGTTAGTAAATCTGTAAGCACATTTTTTTGCAGGCGGTATCAAGTTTGCACACAATTTAAGACACGCAAACCTTTAGTAAATCATGCCCAGTACAGTCGAACAAAGTCCAAGACAAATGATTGAGCATACCTAGCCAGCTAAGTTGATTCTGATGCTGGCTGGTACTATCTCATAGACATTGTGGATCTCTGTAAATAGACATAGATCTGTTTAAATATTTATGGATCTAATGACCCAATTATGGATTTATCTACACATTTGCAAATGGCTTTGCTACTTAAAAAGCAATACAAAAAGATGTAGTCTTATTTGTATAAGTCTAACTCATTAGTTTTCTTGCAGCCAAAGGCCCATGGTCATCACTAATCATGCAAGCAACTGGACTAATCAGCTATAAAGATATGAGTGGGGCGAGGTGTACTTGCAGTAAACCCTTTGGCCCTTACCCAGCAGTAGTGTCCATTCTAACTATAATCAGTTGAAAGAGGTTAAAAAAAACACTATAAATTTAAAATGTGTAAAATTGCTTCCAGGCACTAAGCCTAATTTGTTCTCAAAAAATAAATAACAAAATTCAGGTATGCGAATAAGAAAAGAACAAGTGTTTTATTAGTTGTTATAGTGATTAATTTTCACCCCCACTGAGAATTTCATTCAATGACTGCACACTGAATACAGGATGAAAATAATAAATGGTACACAGATACTTAATACAAATTGTGTTAATCAGTGTACTTCCATTGATGAAGGATACAACAGAAAACTCAAAGTACTTTTTCGCAAATAGATACAACAAAGACCAGAATTTACATTTTCAGACAATTCAAATCCATTATCACCCCTTTAGCTTTTCTAATTATTTTTCCTTTTTAACATAGACATGGCTTCAGCTTTATTCAACATACACACGTGCACAGCTTAACAGTTGCTATAGTAACTCTCAAGGCACATTTAACTTCAACAGGAGAGTGCATATTAGAAACACAGGACAGTCTGTTACAAATGCATCATGCAGCCTTGACCAGGAAAAGTTATGTCTGAAAGTCCTTTGACAAAAGACACAAATAATTTGCAATGCAAGATATATGGAATTTAAACTTCATAACATAGAAATACTGAAGAACAAGGAGAAACCAGTGAAGAAATATAACAAGCAGTCTCTCATCACAGCATTTGCTAGCCCTGCATGCAGGACAGCATGCAGCAGCACTGCTAAAAAAAAACATAGCAGACAAACAGATGCAGCTGAATTTTATTTAACTGTAAAAAAATATATATAATTAGGGAGTAATTATTCACAAGAAAATGAGAGTACTTAAATATTGACATTAATGTGAATTTCTATTTTTCAGAAACTATTTTATTGTGAAACTCTTCTCCAAAATGTTTGTTTTGTTTCTTTGTTCTGGCACATTTTTTAAAGTCTGAAGTCCCAACTGTACAATTTTTTGATAAATCTGTTTGCAAAATGTCTAAAATTCGGGTCGCAATTTTACATGATGGGGCTGATTCTTGAGGCTACACCAGTTGAAAACCACTGGTTTAGAGCATCAAAAACCAAAGATAGGCATTAAAAAAAGAGCACATTGCACAAATAATAATTTTGAAGAACAGTAACAGAGCTGAACATATCAAGATCAATTGCTGGGAATGTTGTAATTTAACAACTGAAAGAAACAATTAATCTGCAGGTGTAATTATTCACATAAACAGGAACAAAAAAATGATTTCCATGCATCCATGTGCTTTTATTCTTTATGTCCAATTCTTTCATTGTATGCTGTATACACATAGTAGGAAACAGGACCTACATGTGAGTGCATGTACGTTCATTAATATTTATGTAAATGGGAGTTTAGGGCTATACATGTCATACTTTGCATATATGCTAAGATTTAGGTAACTCAAAAAAAAGTGTGTTGTATCACCAGAGAGAACTTTTCCCTTTATGTGTATCATCATGTTTTGTTGGTAAAAAACAGACTTGAAGTTATTTGTTTTTGATCTATTCATGGTATTTGCTAACAATAAAAATGTTTGCCCTGTTTTTTAAAACAGGGCTTTACTAAAGTGTCTTGCTTTTTCCTAAATTCTTTTACTTTTTTATATAGACCTAATGTCATTAATTCCAGATTTGAGTTCTGGTCCCAGCTCAGTTCAGAACTATGTTCTGTTCCATTCTATTTTTTCTTAATCATTTCCTGCTTTTATCCCTCTGACTCTCTCCCTGTTTAGACCTCATATCGAAGGGAGGGCAGTTACCACCACCAGGTATTCACTTAAAACACTTGATGGGTGGATCACTGAATCAACAGCATTAATCAATTAATGAATGATTAAATACATTTGTTGACGCTGCTTTGTCTGCTGTTTTTGACTGAATAACTTTGTTGGTAACTTTGCGTACAGCTCTCTTTCTGGCTGCCTGTTGCTGTGGCTTAATATAATTGTGCTTGTGGCTACTGTGTGGACATGAGTCATTCCACCATTCTCATAAGATATGGAAATAATAAGAGGGGTGGCAATGAGAATTGTGGAAACACTTAGTAGAAGAGTTTCTACTGTTAAATATTATGTGTGAATGAGAGTCTCAAGCATGTACATTTAGTGTGTGTTTGTTTGTGATGTTACCTGCTCCTAATGCATTGAGCCATCAGTCTCAAGCTAAAGCTGGTGATAAGTATATTGGTTTATAAAAGGTCTGAATACAAAATGGCTTGTATTGTTTCTTGGCCTTCTTGTGTAGGTATGAAAGCTTCAGATAACTGTACTCAATGTTATGAACAATAGAGATTGAATCAGCAAGAAAGAAAAAAAAAAACCCAAATGTTTATTTTCAGACCTCAAGGTCTTTTCAGTTTATTCTACATCCTGGCTTAATCCCAGGAGAAACGGACACAGTATAATGTGGCTGTGCACCTATGTCTACTATGTAATGCAATGTCTTTATATTTTCCCTCTAAAGTGCCCACTCTTTTGAGAGTTTATTGGATCAGCTCTGTGGCGCAATTCAACCATTCACACTGCAAAAGCTGATTTTTAATCAATATGGCCACATCATCTCTCATCCATCTGCTTTACCTCATAAGCAGCTGTTGGCTGTTATTCTGGACTCAGACAAGAAAAATCACACAAGGAGAAAAAACAGGGGCGGAGAATTTCAGTACAGAGCATGATGGTACCTTGAACAAATATAAGTGGTTGGATCCTATGTTACTGTCTTTCTCTTTCCTGTCATTTGCTCTTTCTGTTTTTAATCTGATTTAAATGGATGCATATCCATGTGACTGTTCAGATCTTTGTTCTATACAAAAAGTCAGAATGCTACCAAAGTCTTCATTTATATAAGATGCTTGCACAAAATAAAAGATGCCCATTTGTTAAATCAACATGCTGTCACTGGACAGTTGGAGAAAAAGCATTCCATAAGGAAAATGAGGCAGTTACAAATAATAATAAATGTGAAAATGGAAAAATATCAGTTGCAAATGTCAGTCAAATTGTTCAAGGTTAAAGCCTTTGGGGTCATTCAGGAAAATCCATACAATCTTGATGCATGACATCCATTACCCATAAGCCATTGAATGACATATTTTACTGTCAATGTGCAGTGGGTGTTGGGTTGTCCTTCTTAGGTTAAAACCCCAGATAACACATCTAATGTTTGCTTCCCAGTAATAGACATAATGGATATTGATGGAATTTTATGTTTTAAACTACTTGTGCGCTTCTGCCCCTTGTTTGCTACTGTCAGCGCATGCACACTCTCTCTCTCTCTCTCTCTCTCTCTCTCTCTCTCTCTCTCTCTCTCTCTCTCTCTCTCTCTCTCTCTCGTGAACATTGTGAACAGTATGAGGCTAAAGGCAAAGGTTGTATCTCTGAGCAATCAAATCTGTGCATATTATATCCATATATTTGTGCAATGGTTAAATAACCTATTCCTATTCTTCCTCTATCTTACATGTTTGCATGTGTTCTTCATGTATCAATTTTGTAACACTCAGTCATAGCATCAGCCATGTGTGATGGAGCTAGATAATGGCACAGCTGTGTGTAGGACTAAATTAATGAATTATTAACAAGGCCGTCGGCTGAATGTCCACACTGCATAACCTCACATGCACTCCGAATTTAACATGCATCAACAGATACATTAAGCGGCCTATTTTAGAGCAGCTGAAAATAGAAAACGGGAGGCAAAAAAATCAGGGTTTCATCACTTTTTTTGAGTTACGTAAAGCCTTTTTTTCTCCATTTCTTTCACCACTTATCATTTCTGCAGACTGAATTTAGATTTCTCCAGTCTTGAATAATCCTAATAGAATCTTTTTCGACTTTTTTTTTTCTTCATGTTAAAACAAGGGTTTTATCTTACATGTTAAAACCCTGCCATTATAAACAGTCAAGGGACTGTAAGGCACTGTTTATGATGGCAGCTAAAAAAACAACTTACAGTATAGTAGTAGTTTAATCATTATTACCTGAAATTAAGCAATGCTTATTTAAAGGACTGTCTTTCATATTCAGGGAACACATTTCATGTTAGCTGTTTTATGTAAGCAAAAAGAGTTACACAACATAGGCTAAGTGATTTCATTCGGCTTTTGCTAACGTTAGTGTAAATACAAAAGCTTGGCTGACTAATGTTAAATCTTTACAAGGAAAATTGTACACTATTTAAAGTCAAATGGAAAGTCAGCAAGTATTTCCTAAAGATAGCATCTATTTAGAAAAGCTAAATGGTATTGTTAAACTTGCATAAGTAGGGTGTCCTGTCCAGTCAACTCAGTGACGCAGAAAAAAACGGATCAAATGTCTTGGTGAGCAAATCTTTTGCACAAATCTTTCACTGAACTAATTTTAATGACCCATTACATTGAAAAGAACTGCTTTGCCCTACACTACTTTCTGCGCGTGTGCTGTGCATGTTATTTCCGTGTGGTGTGTCCGATAGGATACGCTTCAACTATGAACAATATTTTTGACACAAATCTAAGCTCATCTAAACGTGACAGTCAACACTTCACTTTCTTTGGTCCTCAACAACACACCAGCCAAGTGTGATGTCGATCAAATGAATGGCTGTAGAGAAACTCGACTAACACAGAGACACACAAACCCACAGAATCCTGGACTTGTAGTTAAATATAAGCGCATCTAATTTTGATAATCTCAGAGCAGACAAAGTCTCATGTCCCTCCGAGATCGTTGGCACCCAAAAGTTACAGTAGTTTACTGTGTTCCTCTGAGTCCTTGTAGCCAACGTTTTCTTTTGGGCAAATATCAAATAATAAAAACATATTTTCAAATGTTTTGGGATCTTTCATTCAGACTATGCATCTGTCTGCTGCCATGTGTTTTGAGGCTCAAATAATGTTATGATTTCGTTCCATTATGAGAGTGTTATTGGCCACCCTTTAAACGTATTATTTCAACCAAACATTCTAGAGTAAAAGCTGTACATTTTATGACTGTTTTATTTCTCATTGATCAATAGTGTTGGTTATGAGTCACACTGAACTGCAGTGTTTCACTTAACTACAGACTGTGATGTGTAGGAAAAAAAATCATAGGTGTTGTTTTCTGGGTTTATCAATCCAACAGGCTAACGGAAGATGACACATTCTTTAGGAACCACAAATTACACTTTTGTCACCTGGTTTGGGAAACATAATATATGAGGTGCCTTATTAGCCAATTAGAAATGAGTGGGTTGACAGCCTGCAATAGCTTTGTTCTTGTAGAAATCAATACCTTTATGACCTCTGGTGTGTTTTATTGTTTTCCTTGCCAGCCAGTCCAGGGTTTTGACTACGCCAAGAAGCACATGTGTCGAACAGGTGATGATGCCATCTCTGTTACCAAGGACACTCTGGTGCTCGGGCTGCCTGTACGAGATGCTCCGCTGTCACTTTCTTTGGATAAGAAGGTCCTCCAGGATGGGTCCAACAGTAAGAGGCCTCCATCTGCTGACTTACAAAAAGGAGGGTAAGACTTTAACTTACTTCTTTGTTTTGCAGGTATACTTGTGTACATTCTTTTTTTTTTTTTTTTACTTTATAAAGTACTTATGTTGACATTGTTCAAGTCAACATCTGACTGTCAAAAAGACAAACAAAACTTAGTTATGAGTTCTAAAAACTCAATGTCTTGAATAATAATATTTTAAACATACAGATGTAATCCCTTATTCATGCAGTGTATTGGAATAAACATGAATTGTTTTGTTTTTTTAAACAGCCAGTAACTGAAACATGTTCACCTGATTTTGGGTATGACGCCATTAACAATACCAACTTGCATTTTGTAATAACCTCTAACTCAATTCATAATATTTTTCAGCAGAATAGCCAGTGAACATGCAGAAAATTTGGGTTTTACAGTTTTTTCATCAAACCATCACTATTATATATTATTACTATAGGACACTAGTCTGATTGTTCAGATTCTCCTTATATCCTGTTATTTTGTTAAAATAATGAGCTCACTGGACATAGTGTGTTGGGTTATTCCATACCAAGTGGTCCAATTTTAGAAATCTGTCCCACCTCACCATCTCAGATCAATCAATCAAAACGCGTCCTCCCCATAAACATTATGTCAAGATGGCGACCTCCGGCGAAGTGCTGCCAGTCGGCAACAAAGTAGTTTCAGAAATAGTTTATCTCCATCCGCATGCCATAAAGTACATGGGAATAGCAAAAGCAAGAGATGATTGAGAGATGAACAAACATCTAGCAAGACCAGCAGGCTGAGTGGGAGTTGTTGAATACTTGTACGGGGAATCACATAGTTCTCGAGCAGCTGTTTCAACTATCCAGTGATAAAACACAGAGCTTAATGAATGGTCCAAACATGACTGCTTATTTGTGTATCACCATGTTGATCCAGAGAAAAGCCAACAGTAAGCAGTGCAGACTCTACATTTGACATAATCTGAACAGAAGTCAAATGCAATTGAAGCTGTGCAGTGTCAGTAAACAAACAGAGTTTACTTGTTTGCATGCAAATGTGGATAAAGACAATTTGTAGGCTTTTAAAATGTCTGTTTTATTTGTAGTTGTCTCTCTAAGTTAATCTTAGAGGGCTCAAGCTGCTACAAGATTTCCTGTTCGTTAAAAATATGCATGGGGACCTTTAACATTTACATAGAGTGTTTTAAATACATTATGGCAAAACTGTGACGATATTTACATATATTGCCATTGAAGTGGCTCAAATACATTTTTTTACAGAAAACATCACAAGGAATTAATGCAATAAAAAAAGAAAAGCAAAAAAAACTATATATATATATATATATATATATATATATATATATATATATATATATATATATATATATACACACACACACACACACACACACACACACACACACACACGCCATGTGTAAAAAAAAAACTCATTTCCCTCTCTTGCCTCTCTTGCCTCTGGATATTGTTGCCATGGATACAACAGACGGTTGCCAAGTGATGAGGATGGTTCAGTGTCAAGCAAGGGCTCTGGTAAGCTGAACACCAGTAAGAACTCCTCAGCCCGAAGACCAGCAAATAGCAGCAACAAAATCAAGGAGGAGCTGCATAAGAGGAGCACAAATGGTGAGGAGGAGCAGGATAAGGGGTCAAGGAGAATACTCCGAGGGGCAGATAAAGAGTAAAAAAGACAGAGAGAGAAATCAGAAACAAATGCTTAAAAGACACGGTAATGGCTGTTGAAGCAATACAATATGCCATATTAACTCAGTCAGGTAGTGGGCATACTGTTTGTCGGCATGTTTTCACGCGACAATATTGCAAAAACAGTGTATTTGTGAAAACAAGAAGACGCACCAGGAAGTAAGCCGAAAAGCAAACCTTTAGAATTCTAAATGAATCTCTGTTACATATATTGAGCTTAAATGTATTTCTCCAAACCTACTGTAAAGACAAATTCCGCTCTCTTCCTTAAAGCATATTTCCTGATTTACAGTCCAGCATAGAAAATGTGACATGCTATGCCCCAAAGGCTTGTTTAGAAAATTGGTGAATAATAATGGAATTCATAGAATATACTAAGATTTCTGTTAGAATCCTTGCAGTTTACTACAATGAATTTCTCTGTATGACATTTGCTGACCTATTTGTCTTCTTTGTCTTATCAGATCCGTATGAGGATCATTCAGGCTCTCTGCGCCTCATCACAATCAAACCCATGACAGCTCAGCCAACATACTCTTACCCCTCTTCTGCATCCCACAGCCAAGACTCTGTTGTCCTTAATGGAGAGGTAATTCTGCACAAAAGCACTGCAAACACACACACTCATACACACAATATACCCTGTGAGGTGCATCTGCATTATAGAAAAAAAACGCTTTATGAGCGGGGATATTTGATATGATTGTAAAGGGCCTTAGCTTATTTGATTAGAAGAGGGTCAATTTAAAAACAAATATATATATATTGGCAAACTCAATCAATGTTTACACCAGAGCTCTAGCAAACAGTACTTAGCAAACAATCAGTGAAGGCCATACAGTTATTTTAAAATAAAGAATGAATAGTTTGAGAAGAAGTTCAGCATAAAAAGTTGAAATATTTGGCTAAAAATAATGGATGAAGTCAATCATATTTCTTTAACTTAATGTTACAACAGAAATGTCATGTTCTAATGTTTTTTCCCCCCTTATTTGTAGCTTGTGGAATCCTTTTGGGTAGTTGTAAATTTGGAGGAACAGTAATTGTTGTCAATAAATCTATACATTTACATTAACAGCACGTTGAGGAAATGCTCAGCTTAAATGCAGGGTAGGTAATTTCCAGGTAATTTAGCAAGATTTTGGTTGAAATTTCAATTCATGTGCTCTGAAAATCAATCAAGCCCCTCTACTTTGCATGATCACGAGCTGAAATCCGCTTCTTGACCAATGTGCATGTAAGTGAAGGTTGTGGCTTTGGAGGGAGCACAGAGGTGAGGGGGTGAGTGAATATGGAAAACGCAGAGGATGCTACTTTCAAAATCATGCTCGTTTTTTTTGAAAATTACCAACCCTGCAAGGTTAATACTTAAAATGTTAACTTGTATCCGCCAGTATCCACTTTTATTTATTTTTATTTGTAGAAGGAAAATGGACTTGCACTTAGAGTATGTAGCGCCTTTTCTAATTACATTCAGCCATTCATATACACAAACATACACTTATGGCATGGGATTCTATGTGAAGTTCCTGTCAGTGTTACAATTTATTTCATGCATACAGACTCAAACGCTGCTGGCTATGCCACTAGTGAGCTGGGGTTTAGTGCCTTGACCAAGGACATTTAGACAAAGGATTGGAGGCTGGGATTGAATCA
Organism: Symphodus melops; assembly: GCF_947650265.1. NCBI lineage: Eukaryota > Metazoa > Chordata > Actinopteri > Labriformes > Labridae > Symphodus > Symphodus melops. The sequence continues at coordinate 7,071,480 of NC_136696.1, read as the reverse complement.
CTCAGAGGCACTGCTTGTCAACAGGCAAGGCAGGCAACTGCTTGGGGCACCAGGGTAGTAGGGGGCCCCCCAACGACTGACAAACTTTAAACCACTGTATTGCCTCAAAATGTGCACATTTTGCAATGACATTAGGAAACCTCTCTAATGGGGCTTCATCTAACAGCACTCACTCTGAATGCTCTGCTAAAGGCTGGTTCACAAAGCAGGATAATTAGGCCAATTTTGGCCCCGACTCTCCCTTTCCGATAATCTTAAGGACTCCCCGATCATCACAAGATATTCTTATAAAATAATCTTGCTGTGTGTGGTGTATTAAGACTGCTCTCGTCTGATCGGAAGGACGTCGGGACCGCTCCGATCTCAAATCGGGGATATTAAACATGTTGGATTGTTTTGGCTCAATTTCATGTAGTGTGTGGTGTCCCCCGAGGGGAAAACGAGCACAAGCCTGTAGACTGTGACGCGTAGCCAATCAGAAGGCGAGGTGACGTATTGCCGTGGAAACACTGGGAGCAAAACAACAACAACTCACCTCCATATCATCATGTAGCAAGTACAGTTCATGCTCCCGCAATCTCCACTCCTTTGACCAACGCCTCTTTTTAAAACGTGTTTTTTCAGATTAAAACACAGCACAAACGATCCCTGTTTGCTAAAGTTCAGATTACATCATTTACAGATTAAGCAATACTACAGTTCTGTTGGGCAGTGGACCCATCAGAGAAAAAACCTTCACAGAGGCAAATAAGGTGGTGAAGAGGATACCTCTTCTTCCGTTTGTTGACTCTGGAATCACGCATGATCTCGAGAGGTTTTGCGAGATTTCCTGTCTGATTGGGGGATGTAGTTTTAAAAAATTACCAACCCTGCCTTTAAGAAGCGACCAACTCCAGTACTAAGCCACAGCTGCAATGTTACATATGTTCAGTGTATCAATAGTGTTACAGCCAGTAAAACATCCTCACAATGAAACACATTAGAGAGGGCTGTGGATCAGTGGTAGAGTCTGCTGTCTCTCAGTAGACGGTGTTCTTGGGCAAGACAATTAACCCTAGATTGCATCAGCGGCGTGTGAAAGCATATGAGTAGATTAGTTCATTCTGATAGATACTTAACATTGCAGCGTTTCATTTTATTTAGACTATAACAACTTAATTGCATGCCTCAACACACAGATCCAAGAAAATACAAATATTTACAATACTTGAGTGGATTGTTTGCAGACAAACCACGGGGGGTTGAAGCAAAAATCAGACATTGAAAACTACAGGAACAAACTCCGTCAAAAAGCTCGAAGGAAGGGGTACGGGGATTTCTCCTTATCTGAGAGCGGCAGCCATGGTCACAGCCACCGTGATACCAGGCAGAGTCGACTTGATAATGGCGTCAAGGAGCCAATGACGGCAGAAGAGAAGAGGGCCTCCTTCGCAGGGTGTCACAAGAGGTATGGTCTTTGAGGGGGTTCCAGAGATACCAGAAAAGGGGGAAATAATGCTTGTCTGCACGAGGACTTTAATGAGATGCATGATGTTAACAAATCTTACAAAAGTTAAAAACTCTATTCAAACATAGGCTGCTCTGAGACAAAGTTTCACCACATAATAAAAGTGTCCAATGAGCTACAATTATAGGATTAGACTGTACTAAAAAGGTCATTTAAACCATTATTTAATATGATACTATTCTATTCTAGTTTGTTTCACTTCCTTTTGTCATTAATTAGAATCTAAATCCATAATAAATCCCTTTTCTCACTTAGTCACTTTGCAGGATAATGTGCTTTCAACCAACTAGCCACATTTGAATGTTAAAAAAAAAATCAACAACATTTTAATTTGTGTGCTGATAATCTGTCAGTACGAATGTCATGGCTGTGTTTTATGTAATCTAATAAAATATATGACAATATGAAGATCCCAGGAAGAGTAGCTACTGCTTAACCCAGAAGCTAATGTGGATCTTAACAAATAGTAAATTATGCAACATGTGAAGGTTGAATGTGTTAAGTAATGTGTCTGTAAAAGAAAGGCAAAAAAGACTGTACTGACTGACTCAGTGTATGTAATACATGCTAATGGTATTCAGGAAATCCTTGTTTCAAAATGAATATTTTGGAAGACCTTAACCATAGCAGCAGCAATTGTTGAGCTCCAACTGTAAAATTCACAAATCGTGACTTTGCTTTTACTGGTAATGATATCTGAAGGATTGTTTATAATTATGGATTTGTCTGTTTTTCTCCCCCCCTCCGATACCCCTCAGATACTCGCAACCACGGGAGCCTGCCTATTGGAGCAGGCAGTCTCTAAGCAGCCCTAGCCCAGTTGAGACAGAGATGGACTTGCTTGTGCTCAGAGAAAGGTCGAGGAGAGGCATCCGTAACAATGGCTATGATGTGAGTCCCTTGAAAAGTCATAAACCAAGTCAAGCTCCTCGTCATAATTACAAAATACTCTATCTGCAGTGAGGGAAGTTGGAAGCAGGAAAACGACTGCCATTTGAATTTTCTTTGTGATAAGGAAATATACCACCATAATCCTGAATCTGAATTTGGACTAAAATATAGGGAGGCTTTGAGGAATTTGGGAGTTTAATTCTGTAACTAACAACTAGCTAAATTTTAATGTAATAATAATAATAATAATAATAATAATAATAATAATAATGATGTTCAATTAAACTATGGATGAATCCTCATTCCTATAAAATAGGTTAAACAATGGACATGTGGAAGCTCAATCAATCAATAAATAAAACAATGAAGGACAATTTACAAAAAGCATGTAAAATACTTCACTCTTTGTTGTTTTATATTACAACGTAGAAGGTTAAAGACCTTACTCGTTGTTATATTATCTACTAAGACCCATTGCTGATCCATCATAAGCACATCACTAAGTAACATTTAGCAACCTTACAGTGACATGAAAAACGTCCTTTTCCAGGCAGAAATATTGAGTAACATCAGGCTGATGATGAACAGCAATCTGCTGAAACTGTAGTTGGCTTAAACATTTGGGTATAGAGGAAGATGCAGGAAGAAGGATAGGGAAAATCCATGGAGACAAGAGAGAAGATAGCTCAAGAGCTCCCAGTAGTTTATTTTATTTTATTTTATTTTATTTTTTTAATTTTCTTTATTGGTGCAATAAGGTGAAAAACTGGTGAGACATGACAACTAAAGTACAAAAACAAGGAGAGGGGACTTAGACAATACAAAACAGAAGAGACAGTTGCAGAGGACAACAGTTACAAGATACAATAGAAAATAAGTAAATGAGGTAATGCAGAATATTAAGAATTCAATAGACACACATCAACTGACAACAACTAGCACAGATAGTACAAACAAGATGTAATAATAACTTAAAAGGAAAAAAAAATAGAAAAAATAAAAATAATAATAAACAAAAAAGCCGAAAGAGTGATAGAGCTAGAGAGAAAGCGAAGGGGAGGGATAGAAGGTGTTTTATGAGGTGTAATTGAGAGGGAGAATGGGAGAGTGGTCAGTATGTGTTGAATGTGTTGGGGTGTGTGTTCCAAATGTGTTGTGAGAGTTTGTGTATGGATTATGTTACCAGGTTCAGTGTCTGCGGGAATTTGTGGTGCTTGGGATCCTTTTTTTAAAAAAAAAAAATTCCATGAGGATGTTCATTGTATGGAGGGACAGGGCGAGGCCAATCTTTTTCTTTGGCCGGGTCCTGCAGCAGCAGTCCCCAGGCCTTTCGGAGGGGGCTTGTCACTTGCAGGGCCCGGCCTGTTCAAGGAGAGCACATGTGAGAGGGAGGGGCCACCAGACTCAGAGGAGGGAGGCCCCCCCCTCAGGTGTAGCAGCCATCTCTTTTGTTCCCCTTTATGTGAGCCCGCCTTTAAGATTACGAGCGTCTGTGTGTTTGTGTGTGGGGGTATTTGTGGGGGGGTGAACTGGCCCATGGAAGGGAAGGCCCCTCCCCCGACTGCAGTAGCCCTTACATTATTTGCCCTGTCCCTCTCTTGTGAGCATCTCCTGTGATAAATATGATTTGATGATTGCACTTTGACGACTGTGCTAGTGTTCGTGTGTGTGTGTGTGTGTGTGTGTTAGTGTGTGCGCGCGTGCATGTGTGAGTATTTGGGAGAGAGGAGGGGAAGAGAGAGAGGAGGAAACAATCCTAATAGTAAATAATAATAATTGATAATGTTTTATAATAGGATGTTATAATAATAATAATGGAATAATAGAAAAAGTTGTTTCTTATCTGACCGAAAATAAAAGATGAAATAAAGCAGGTAAACAGAAATCAAGAGAATAGAGATATTGATGTTTTATTATGCATGAGAATAAAGGGGAAAATAAATAAAAGTAGTGGTAATAATAGTAGTTATAGTAATAATAATGATCGTAACATCACAATATTTAGGGGGGAGAAAGTAGCTCAAGGTGCCAGTTCCTGCAGCAGTCAAAGCCTACAGCAGCATACCTAGAAACTGGTCCATACCTGTGCCAGGCATAACTCTAAGCTTTATCAGAAAGGAACGTTTTAAGTGTATTCTTAAAAGTTACGTCACTTTGTTAGTATTAGAATTTATTTTAATACTCGAATTTATGACTTTCTTTGTGTATTTACTCTCAATCTGGTCCTCTAAATTCATTTTCAAAGCTTCAGAAATCCCCCTTGGATAAACTTAATAAAAGTACAGCAGGCAGCAAGCTTAAAAAACAGAACAAGCTATAGAGAAGGAGTGAACGAGGGGACAAAAATGTGTGAAAATATCTTAATGCTGCATCTGTACTGCACCAAATTAAAAAAGCAACTGAACAACCCTACCTGAATGTCAATGACTCTGAATCTGATCTCTATTCTCTATTCAGAGATTAGGATGGGATGGCTCTATCAGTTAAACGCCTGAATGTTCCAAAAGACAGACAGACAGACAGACAGACAGACAGACAGACAGACAGACAGACAGACAGACAGACAGACAGACAGACAGACAGACAGACAGACAGACAGACAGACAGACAGACAGACAGACAGACAGACAGACAGACAGACAGACAGACAGACAGACAGACAGACAGACAGACAGACAGACAGACGATGATAGATAGATAGATACTTTATTGATCCCGAGGGAAATTCAAGTCAAAAGCCACTGGTAAAGCAGCTTGCATGAACGTGTGTACTGTTGGTGTACTGTAGGTGGTTTCTTGTCCGTGCTAGTTGAAATGAGCATACTACCTAATGACACTATGTTTTTAGATAAAGACAGATCAGGGCTGGGAATCTCATGATGCGATTCAGAATCGAGTTTTGATTCTAAACGTTTCTGTATTCATTGCTCCATGGATTCTGAGTCTATTTATGAATCAGTACATACTTCAGGATTTTCTCCAGTCGTATGTGAGACTAGTGGATTTCTTGCTTCTCTATTCGGCATTCTACTAGGTTAAAGAGCAAGCTTGAGCACTTAGAAGGAAGTGATTGACTAGCTGAAAAAAAATAGTTTTAAGTTACTTAAGTTACTTTTTTTCCACCTCAGGCACCAAACCATAACAAGTGCTATTTCAAGACACATAACAAAAAGTAGGTAAAATACCTTACTCATTGTTATGTTACAAAGACAGCTTAATCCATCATGAGCATTTTACCAAAAGAAAAAACTGCCTTTTAACAGGCAGAAATGTTGGGCAAATCCAGGCTCATGATGAACAGCAATCTGCCAAAACTGCACCAGGCATATAAATATATACATATAAACAGTCCCTCTAGAAAAATAATTGGACAAGGACATTAATATAATTAGTTCATATCAATGAGTATAAAATAAATAACACATTTAAAATAAAGTACAATTTAACTGCAGAAGATATCACATTTTCTCCTTCATTGCGAAATGACCGATGTGGTTACACTTCAGGAAAATCTACTCAACTAAACTGCAAGATGGGTACCTTTGACAAATGAAGAAAATGAATGAATAGTTACATTTTGATAGAAAATGAAAGGTTTTCTTCGTAATCTTTTGTATAATTCATCAAAAACCAAAAGTATTTTACTGTGTCAGATACGTGAGACTTGAACAGACGTGTCCATGTCTAAGTCACCTTTTCTGGAGTAATGAACGAGCTCATCTGTGTGCTCTGTAGGGTGAACCTGAGCAGTTTGAGGAGACCAATGTGGACCGTCTGATGAGCTCTCTGGGTTACAGAGGTGGATCTACTGGCACTGGGAGCTTGGGGGTGAAAGCTCACCGTGGCTCAGACTCTTCCACACTCAGCTCCCAGCCATCCATTGATGAAGTCCGCACACAGATGCATATGTTGCTAGGCAACACCTTCAGCCTGGCACCTCAGGACCATAATCCCCCTTCTCCACATACCAAGTAAGTTTTTTGTTGAAAAGACATTTTTAAACATAACATGAGTATGATTTTTGTCAGAAGGAAAAAAGAGAGAGGTTGACTTATGCATGATTTGAAATACCAGTCTATGAGTTCAAAAGCCCTACTCCAAGCAGTTTATTACAAAGTAAATTTACAAAGTAAAGAACACTTTTTTTATCAGTTACTTTTTTGTGGTTAGCAGTTTTTATTTACAATCACAGACAAATAAAATGGCATAAAAGATTTTTTTTAAATACACCTGTGCACTGGAGAAAAACAAAAAACGGAAGTGTTGTTCTGTTGACTTAAATTGCTTGTTAACATTCTGCTTTTTCATTAGCAGCCATCACCATCACCACCACCATGCCCACAGAGCCTACAATCCTTCCCACACAAGCCACTACAGTGATGGAGTGACCAGCGCCCCTGGGACAATGAACCATCCCTGTGGAGGAAGGACAAGGAGCACAGGCTACGAGGATATGCACCAGTGTAGCCTACCCAAACCTGTGAGTCTGGAAAGTGTTAAAACACCCTTATTAAATACAAATGTATGATTGATGGATTGATTGATTGATATTGATTGAGTGTTGAAACACCCCTATTAAATGCATTGACTGATTGGTTGATTGCTTGGTTGATTTATTGATCAACTAATCAACATATAAGCAATACACATCTATGTAAATATGTGGGAATTCGCACACTACCTTGTTACCAACCTCTGTTGATGTCCAACTTGTCTAGCTGCTTTTTAACTTCTGCTTCATCCGTAGTACAGTGGAGATTAATGACATTTCTGTTTATTTTTGACTTTTGTTTCTTACTCAGTAGAATCTGTGACAGTTTATTATAATTGATAATCAAAAAAAACAGCACAATGCTGTTGATGCATTACAGCACAAAGTTTTGCTGGGTTACTCGTAATCAAGGACAGATACCATTTCAACATTGTACATTCATGCTGCTTCTCATCAGCAGTGGTTTTTAGTGCACGCCCTGCCCCATTGCAAGCTGTGGAAACAAACAAAAAACAGACGAGCCAGATGCTTGTTAAATACATTTCTTTATTGCAGGGTTTCCGTTTCACACAACTTCCTGATATGGGCATAGGGTCTCCACCTCCACTTATCCCCTCAAGGCCGGGACCACCAGCTGGGACTTCACTAAGACGGTATCACAACCATACTCACACGCAAGTATATAAATCACTTAGATTTGAAAATGTGTTAAAGATTACAAAATGAATTGAAATTATAAAACCAATGAACTCTCTTCACCTAGTTTAAATGAACTGGGTGTTGACTGGACATTAACTTAACTTTTAAATAACTGTTACTTTATTCAAAAGGCTTATCCACCAAAAGGACAAAATAGCTTTCGATTTAAAAATAAGAGTGATTTACTAGTTAAAGACAGCCCTATCCAGTATCATTCTTTACTCATAGTAGTCCCTAATCCTTTCAGCACTAGCTGCTGTTTTGGGTCTCTGCTCGAAAACTACATGCCAATTAAAGGGGTATACATCTGCAAAAAGAAGGTCTATATGAATAAACTTAAAGATTTCTCTTTAAAGAGTTCATTAAAGGTGTACGAATAAGCAAAGTTGTTTCCGGTTCAGAAAAAATAAAGGTGGAACATTCTACAAGTCATTTGCAGACTCTTTTATCCAAGGGAACATACATCAGGTAGCACAAGCAAGGATCTAGAAAGAAGGAGACAGCGTCGGTAAGAGCAGAACAGCTTAAAGTCTGAATGGACTCAGGTGCTGACAGGCAATGCACAAATAAGCATAGTATTGTGATATTTTAGCAGTATTATATTATCCCATTGCTGCCAAGTATCAATATTTTTATTCCTGTATATTACCAAAAACAATGCTTTTTACATTTTTAATTGCTCAAGGGGTTACACGATTCATTTTTAACAAGTTTCATTCTTAAAAATTTATGTTCAAATTTCATTAGACTGAAATCAGTGTGTGGGCTTGACTCTCAATGTGTAAAAATAAAAAGACTGAAGTGGGGACTGAAGTGCAGACTGAAATGGGGGCGTTGGAGAATCAGCGGTTAGTGCGAGGTTAGCGCGAGTCCCATGTACGGAGGCCTCTAAGCAGACGGCCCAAGTTCAAATCTGACCTGAAGTTAATTCTCCACTCTAACTCTATTTACTGTCCTATCTCTCTAATAAAGGCACAAAAAGTTTAACACAACAAGATTAAAAACTGAAGTATGATAATGTCAGAGCATTCATGTATTCTGTTTACAGTTATACAAAAAACAGTAACGTTCATTGAACTAATGGCTGGTTAAAAATCACCATATAAAGTGGCAAGGACGTGAACCGCAGCAGAATACACATAGGGCCAGATTTACTAACGGTTTGCGTGTATTAAAACGTGTGCAAACTTGATACCACCAGCAAAAAATGTGCTATCTGATCTACTAACAGCGTGCAGTGAGGATTGCGTCTTTCATATGAGCAAAACAACACGTACTGTACTTTTAGTACGTTTGCCTTATGCAAAACGAGGCGTTTCTGCCCAAGTGCGCAAAATACTGGGAGGAGAACATGCAAAGAAGTTAATTTAGTACACGCAATGTGATTTACCAAGCCAGGCAAAAATTGCAGTGGTTGTGACGGTGTATGAATTTAACACCTTTGAAAAGAACGTGCTAATCCAAGAGCCCCAGTGTTATGTACTGCAGGCTGCAGTTAGGAGGAGACATAGGCATGATAAAAGATGTGTTAACATGTTTAAATGACAGAAAAATAAATGGTATGCATTTATTTTGTATCTTGCTTCAATAATAGTTTAAAAGAAACGCCATGATTAAACTAACTGAACATTCACAGCGTCTGCATTCTAAAGAAATTCAACATTGACATTATGTGGCTCCCCCCTGAACTGCTACCTTATCGTGGTGGGGGAGTTTGAGCACCCGAATGACCCTAGGAGCTATGTTGTCGGGGGCTTTGAGCCCCCAGCAGGGTCACCCAAGGTAAACAGGTCCTAGGTGACGGGTCAGACCAAAAGCAGTTCACAAAACCCCTATGATGGAAATAAGATCAAGGACCATGGCGGTGCCGGGGCCCCATCCTGGAGCCAGGCCTGGGGTTGGGGCCCGCAGGAGAGCACCTGGTGGCCGGGCTTTTGCCAGTGGGGCCCGGCCGAGCTCAGCCTGAAAGGATGACGCGGGCCCGTCCTCCTGTGGACTCACCACCCGCAGAGGAAGCCGTAGGGGTCGGATGCAATGTGGATCGGGCGGCAGTCGATGGCGGGGGCCTTGGCGACCCGATCCCCAGACGCAGCTTCTGGCGTTTGGGACGTGGAACGTCACCTCACTGGGGGGGAAGGAGCCTGAGCTTGTGCAGGAGGTTGAGAGGTACCGGCTAGATATAGTCGGGCTCACCTCCACGCACTGCTTGGGCTCTGGAACCCAGCTCCTCGAGAGGGGCTGGACTCTCTACTTCTCTGGAGTTGCCCGCGGTGAGAGGCAGCGGGCTGGTGTGGGCTTGCTCATAGCCCCACAGCTCAGCCGCCAGGTGTTGGAGTTCACTCCGGTGAATGAGAGGGTCGTGTTCCTACGCCTTCGGGTAGGGGACAGGTCTCTCACTGTCGTCTCGGCCTACGGCCCGAACGGCAGTGTGGAGTACCCGGCCTTCTTGGAGTCCCTGGGAGGGGTGCTGAACAGTGCTCCGACTGGGGACTCCATTGTTCTACTGGGGGACTTCAATGCTCACGTGGGCAACGACAGTGAGATCTGGAGTTGGGTGAGTGGGATGAACGGCCTCCCTGATCTGAACCAGAGTGGTGTTCTGTTATTGGACTTCTGTGCTAGTCACAGTTTGTCCATAACAAACACCATGTTCGAGCACAGGGATGTCCATAAGTGCACGTGGCACCAGGACTCCCTAGGCCGGAGGTCGATGATAGACTTTGTGGTCGTGTCATCTGACCTTCGGCCGTGTGTCTCGGACACTCGGGTGAAGAGAGGGGCTGAGCTGTCAACTGATCACCACCTGGTGGTGAGTTGGATGCGCTGGAAGGGGAGGAAGCCGGTCAGACTCGGTAGGCCCATACGTGTAGTGAGGGTCTGCTGGGAACGTCTGGCTGAACCCTCTGTTAGCGAGGTCTTCAACTCCCACCTCCGGACAAGCTTTTCACAGATCCCGGGGGAGGCTGGGGACATTGAGTCAGAGTGGACCATGTTCTCCACCTCCATTGTCAAAGCAGCTGCTCTGAGCTGTGGTCGCAGGGTCTCTGGTGCCTGTCGTGGCGGCAATCCCCGAACCCGGTGGTGGACACCGGAAGTAAGGGAGGCCGTCAAGCTGAAGGAGTCCTATCGGGCGTTGCTAGTGCATAGGACTCCTGAGGCAGCTGACGGGTACCGGCAGGCCAGGCGTTCCGCAGCCCGGGCGGTCGTGGAGGCAAAAACTCGGGCCTGGGAGGAGTTCGGGGAGGCCATGGAGGAGGACTTTCGGTCGGCCTCGAGGAAATTCTGGCAAACCGTCCGTCGCCTCAGGAGGGGGAAGCAGTGCTTCACCAACACTGTTTACAGTGGGGGTGGGGAGCTGCTGACCTCGACTGGGGGTGTAGTCGGACGGTGGAAGGAATTCTTCGAGGATCTCCTCAATCCCACCGTCACATCTTCCACTGAGGAAGCAGAGGCTGAGTTCTCAGAGGTAGACTCGTCCATCACCCAAGCCGAAGTCACCAAAGTAGTTGGCAAGCTCCTTGGTGGCAAGGCTCTGGGGGTGGATGAGATTCGCCCTGAGTATCTTAAGTCTCTGGATGTGCAGGGGCTGTCATGGTTGACACGTGTCTGTAACATCGCATGGAGGTCGGGGACAGTGCCTCTGGACTGGCAGACCGGGGTGGTGGTCGCTCTTTTCAAGAAGGGGGACCGGAGGGTGTGTTCCAACTACCGGGGAATCACACTCCTCAGCCTCCCTGGGAAAGTCTCTTCCAGGGTACTGGAGAGGAGGATCCGGCTGTTTGTCGAACCTCGGATTCAAGAGGAACAATGCGGTTTTCGTCCTGGCCGTGGAACACTGGACCAGCTCTACACTCTCCAGCGGGTGCTTGAGGGTTCATGGGAGTTTGCCCAACCAGTCCACATGTGCTTTGTGGATCTGGAGAAGGCATTCGACCGTGTCCCTCGCGGCGCCCTGTGGGGGGTGCTCCGGGAGTATGGGGTTCGGGGCCCTTTGCTAAGGGCGGTCTGGTCCTTGTACGACCGAAGCAGGAGCATGGTTCGCATTGCCGGCAGTAAGTCGGACCTGTTCCCGGTCCGCGTTGGCCTCCGGCAGGGCTGCCCTTTGTCACCGATTCTGTTCATTACTTTTATGGACAGAATTTCTAGGCGCAGCCAGGGGCCGGAGGGGGTCCGGTTCGGGGACCACAGGATCTCGTCTCTGCTTTTTGCAGATGATGTGGTCTTGTTGGCTCCATCGAACCCGGACCTCCAGCACGCACTGGGGCGGTTCGCTACCGAGTGTGAGGCGGCTGGGATGAGGATCAGCACCTCTAAATCTGAGGCCATGGTTCTCGACCGGAAAAAGGTGGTTTGCCCTCTTCGGGTCGGTGGGGAGTTCTTGCCCCAGGTGGAGGAGTTTAAGTATCTCGGGGTCTTGTTCACGAGTGGGGGGGAGATGGAGCGTGAGATTGACAGACGGATCGATGCGGTGTCTGCAGTCATGCGGTCGCTGTATCGGTCCGTCGTGGTGAAGAAGGAGCTAAGCCGAAAGGCGAAGCTCTCGATTTACCGGTCGATCTTCGTTCCTACCCTCACCTATGGTCATGAGCTCTGTGTCATGACCGAAAGAATGAGATCTCGGATACAAGCGGCCGAAATGGGCTTCCTCCATAGGGTGGCTGGGCGCACCCTTAGAGATAGGGTGAAAAGCTTGGTCACCAGGGAGGAGCTTGGAGTAGAGCCGTTACTCCTTCACATCGAGAGGAGTCAGTTGAGGTGGTTCGGGCATCTGGTCTGGATGCCCCCTGGACGCCTCCCTAGGGAGGTGTTCCGGGCATGTCCCTCCGGGAGGAGGCCTCGGGGTAGGGACACGCTGGAGAGACTATGTCTCTCGGCTGGCTTGGGAACGCCTCGGGGTCCCACCGGAAGAGCTGGAGGAGGTGTCTGGGGTGAGGGAAGTCTGGGTGTCTCTGCTTAGACTGCTGCCCCGGAGAGCTTCTCCAGAGCGCGCTCGTCTCTTCACTCTACAGCCCCCTCCCCTGCTGCTGCGCTGTGGGACGCTTGAACGGGGGGCTCACCATGCTTGTACACGCACAGTACCTGTTGCCATGAGATTTATGTCCGATCAGACACAGCGCTGACCAGCTTCTGGTGCGCAACGATGGCACACACACACTGCGCACCAGTGCCAGAGAGGACCGTGTTTAATACAGAGGTTTTCTTATAAGCCCTTTTTCCTTTTGTTATATTCAGATTTGCTGCTATTTCAAGATCTGCTATTACTTGAAAATACTGGACGTTCATTTGCCTCTAACTAATATCTATTTTGCGCTTGCAGTCGTCCAGCTTTACGTCCAAACTCTCCCACAAGCCAAACGTGCAAACTTTTGCGGTGAACACGCAATTTAGTACTCTTTAATTGAGATCTTAGTAAATCTGGCCCATACTGTACAGCTGCCATGTGGTTTTTTGGCAAACACAGCTTCAACAAAATCACTAAGTAAGCCAAAACACTATAGAGATTACATACTTTTCATTTGGTATATTATTCTGAGTAGATCCTTTCATTGGTGAAAAGTGCATCTTTTTTTGGCTGAACTGTTCTGTAAATGTTTTCTTTCGAAGAAAAAGGGTTATTTCAGTTTTGGTTTTTTTTCTTCTCGTTTTTGTGGCAGTTGAAATCCTAAAAGTTGTGTTACTTCCAACTACTGAATTGCAAAAAGCATTGTTTTTTCCCATTTGTTATTGTTAGTTTAGTTTAGTTTACTTGTCAGGGTCCATGTACAAAAATAACATTAATGTCATAGAGGAAAGATGCTTTGTACCAATTATAGCAGTTTGCTAATTTCCATCTGCTGCCCCCGGGCTAGTTTACCTCCTTGTGTCCAGATTTACTATTTCATCCTCCAAGTCTTGTTCTGATTCTACCGCCTAAGGATCATGGCGTTTTGCATCCATCAAGTTGGTGCATTATTGCCACTTATGGCTCTGTGTGATTTACTAAGAACATTTGCGTGAATGATGTCAGGTGCAAACCTTGTGGAGGTGGTAGTATTTCAGACAGGCTTTTACGTGTTCTACTGGTTTACGTCACAGAGAGTTTGGACGGAAAGCTGGACGACTGCAAGCGCAAAATAGATATTAGCGAGAGGCAAATGAACGTCCAGGATTTCCAAGTAATAGCAGATAAATATGAATATAACAATAGGAAAAAGTGGCTTGTAAGAAAACACAACACAGCAGCAGGGGAGGGGGCTGTAGAGTGAAGAGATGAGCGCGCTCCGGAGCGCACCAGAGACACGCAACCCGAGAAAATGAAATGCCCTGTTTAAAATGTAATGTTGGAGGGAAGAAGAAAATAGGAAGACATACGTGTCAATGTTGAAATTCTTTAGAATGCAGACGCTGTGAATGTTCAGTTATAGTTTAATCATGGTGTTTCTTTTAAACTATTATTGAAGCAAGATAAAAAAATAAATGCATACCATTTATTTTTCTGTCTTTTAAACATGTTAACATGTCTTTTATTGTGCCTATGTCTCCTCCTAACTGCAGCCTGCAGTGCGTAACACTGGGCTCTTGGATTAGCACGTTCCTTTCAAAGGTTTTAAATTCAGATACCGTCACAATCACCACAATTTTTACCTGGCTTGGTAAATCACATTGCGTGTACAAACTTAACTTCTTTGCATTTTCTCCTCCCAGTATTTTGCACGCTGAGGCAGAAACGCCTCGTTTTGCATATTCATTAAGGCAAACGTACTATTTGGACAATACAAGTTGTTTTGCTCATATGAAAGATGCAATCCTCACTGCACGCTGTTAGTAAATGAGATAGCACATTTTTTGGTGGTGGTATCAAGTTTGCACACGTACATGCAAACGTTTTTCCCTGTGCTATCCCAGCCATGTTCAGTGTGACTTCCTCATCACCTCTCTTTTGTTTGCCTCATACCTCACTTTACCTCAGAATGACATGCTCCATGTCACATTCCGGGTAGGAAACAGGAGAGGGAGGACCCAATTGCAGAAAAAACTTAAATTATTTATTTTAACAAAAAGGGCAAAAACGCAAAAACCAAGACATACTTGAATAACAGAAATCCAAAAATCCACGAGGAAAAAACACAGGGAGCAGGGACAAGAACCACAGGCCACGACAACCAACATAAGACAAGAAAATGAACCGACAAGAAACTGAGGCAAACACAGAGACTAAATAGACAAGGGGTAATCAGACACAGGTGAGACTAACAAGACAGGTGAGGAACATCAGGGTAATCACAAAGGCGGGAAACACAAGGAACAAAGAACACAAGACCAGAACACTGAGGACATGTACAAAGTAAAACCTGACAATGAAAAGACATGAACTAAAACAAGATATTACAAAATAAAACAGGAAACACTTAAAACAAGACTAGGAAACATTAAACACCAAACTAAGAACCTGAAAACACAAGTAACAGGAAAACAAGCCTACAGACAACATAGAAGAACACAAGGATACAGGGAAACACACTAAGGACTAAAGTAAACCACACTAGGAATCATACATACACAGAACACGAGGGAAATAATGAAAACTAAAACAAGATTAAATACAGAACAAAACCAAACCATGACACTCCACTGATTCCTCTTTCGGACATCTCTCACACAAAGCAGTGCCATGCTCCCCTACCAATTTGAATTTTAACTATTGTGAGCGATAATTTCTCTCCCCTGAGGTGTGCTGTGCATACTGATTTGACAGTTTTGACCAAATCAGCAATTATATTTTAGTCCCAAAAAGAACATCTTTTCCTCCAACTTGCATATTGGACACCTTTATTAACATGCCTTCCTTCCATTTCGTGGCATTGGCTTTTTCAAAGTAAAAATATACTGCTATCACTGACTCTTTATTGGCCTGTGCCTTTTTTATTTCTGTCTCCAACCATATTTCAATCAGGAGAGACTTATGTAACAATTAGCAAAAATGTATTTTAACAGTTTAGCAACCGATAAATATGCAACGTCTTTAACGATTAGACTCTTTCATGATATGCACTCAGAAAGGAAGTGAGGCTGTCAGCAGGATAGGTATGTCCCTTTAGATAAACGAGTCTGCTAAATGAATTGTTGAATTGTAAAAGGTAAAAAACATAGAAAAAAAATTATGTCCCAGCCTTAGAAGCAGCTCTAGACCTGGAACTTATAACCTACAAAATGAGTCTTGGTCTATGAGATGAACCAATTGTTGTTGACAAAGTTGATAGGGAAAGTTCCACCCCTCTTCGTTTTGATTGCTCAGTGAAGGAGTTACTTTGACAAGTGCATCAGTGTTTCAAAAGTTCAAATATTTTATACTTTGAGTGCTTTGACCACAACAACATCTGACACCAAGGGTATTTGTGCACGTAGGACCTGACCACTGAAAATACTGAATTGTAATGCTGGACATAGGCTTTACTGTATGTTAATCTCTTCTCACCAGTTCCACCCCTGATGTCAGTCTCAAACCTCGAGTGTCTGAGGCCTCAGACCTGCAGGCCCAGCAGCTCAATGTTGCTCCATTTCTGCCACTGTCTAGGACCCCATTCCCAGCTGTCACTGTTGACCAGTCCATTACCAACTACTCAGGTCTGACAAGATTGTAATTAGTTGAAAAGCAATCAAAAACATTTATGATGTATTTAATTTATGTATTGAATATATCTGTCCACTAATCTCATTGACAGGAAACCCAATAACAGCAGTCTATGCTATATCAGCCAATCGGTCGGGTTACTCGGACTACTTTGTCATGTCGCCACCATCCTCGTACCGTAGCCCATCCTGGATGTCCTACCCACCTGAACCGGAAGATCTGCCACGACAATGGAGCGACACACCAGTAAGTCACACAGCTCCTGTATAATTTAATCCAAAACATGACAGGCTGCAAACACTTTATATAACAGCATTGTTTTTTTTCAAACTATGAGGCAGTCCCTCTTCTCTCCCTTCAGAACTCACGTCATCTTGAAACCATCTGTTGAAGCTGTCTGCCTGACTGAGTGGAAACAGCCAATATCTCGGTAGGCGGTTTAGTCTAAATTCTGTGTTACTTTTAATTTTTTGGTTGTGCATGTTGGAACATTATATTCATTCTTAGGACAACAGAAGAAGTAAAACTCAACAGGGCACATTTAAATGCACAGTAAATAAATTCAGCTTCCAGGGGGCTCTCAATAAAAGCAATTACAAAAGATGATGTTGACGCTGGCAGCGAATCTTGTTTGCTTCTCCCCCCACAACCCAGATGAAAAAAAAACTTTAAGTTGACTGAAGTCAAGAGGAACAAGCGAAACAGAATTTAGGATTAATAATAAGTTTTCCACGAGCTAAGAGATCCAAGTATATTTTATATTACGGATTTTTACACAGCAGCAGATACAGGAACAGTAAGGCAGCTTTCAGTAGCAATTCTCTCATCCTTATGTAGTCTTTGAGGTAAACTCTGGTGTTTTCACAGCAAAAGAACTTATTGTTTGCTCAATCACACAGTATGTTGGGGGCTCTCAATAAAAACAATAAAAGATGACATAGAGGCTGGGGGGGAATCATGGAAGTGATTCTCTCTGCTACCCCGCCTAAAAATGAACTACCAGAATCTTGACCGGAGTCAAGACAGAAGAGGGAAACAGACCATAGGAAGAACATATGTTCACTGACGATGTATCCAAGTATAATTTACGTTACTTTGTTTTCCAGCAGCACATAGAGCAACAGTGCAGCCACTTTTGTTATGCAGGGGTCTTTAACATCACATCTGGTTTTTCCATGGCAACGATAAACATGTTGTGTCTGTCATAACAACAATTAGAAATATTTGAGGTAATGGAAGTACTCAACAACAAAAAATATATAACATAGGTTAAGTCAATACTGTGTTCATTTAGATTTTTTTGTGTGAAAATCCTGCATCTTGTATTTTGAAGACATATTCCATTATAACTATAAAACAACTGATGTCTCTGGCTTTGATAAGTTTCAGAAATATCTGAAGTAATGTAAGCACACAAAATACTGTAGTTACTGTACAGTACTGTAGTTTCTACTGTAGTTTCCTCTATTTTGAAATCTCTATTTCACCTCCAATATCTTTACATGTCAGTTATATGTCCTCACTTTGTCTTTCTCTAGGTGTCTCTTTTGATGAGAGAAGGACCTCTCCACACCAAAACTCTCTGGAACTTACTCCACTTTAACTTTGGCCAGGCCTCTCCTATTTTTTGCTTGCTTTATCCCAAGCTCCTCTTCTTTCCTTTGCCCTCACCTTTGCTTTTTCTCTCTCTGCCCACTTCAGTAACATCTTAAAGAGATTATTATCCCCCAGAGCTCCTCTGCCCTAAAACCCCCTTTACCTTGTCTAAAACAGTGCAAATGCTCAGCCATTAATCTTTCAATGTCTGTATTTGCTTTGCTCCTTGAGCGCTTGGCCTCATTGCCCCTTACTGTCCTCTTGTCACTGTTTCAATGTTGGCAGCCGATCCTAACACTGCTGATCTGAATAAGGCTCAGCGGAGCTGCATTAATCTGGGTTGTGCCTCCCTCATTAATAACAGTGTGCAGTGTAGATGAACAGGGGGAATATAGTATACCATGCAGAGGGGCAAGATGGGCCTTTCAACCAGTTCTCAGCAATTGTTGTACAGTAACAGCCATCTGCACAGCACATAATGGCACACAGGGCTGTGTTGTAAGTACAGCAGTGCCCCAGCAATGGCCAGTTTTCTACTCCTCTGAAATAAACTGGACCATCCTGGACTTCCCCTTAGGTCCACCATAAAGCCAGGAATGCTGGAATGACTTAAAACTGTGCTTTTTGATTAATCCAAATTCCTATGTATACCTTCCACACCCAATTATTATGTATTTTAAACTTGACTAAGAAAAAATCAAAAAAGGAAAAAAAAATATTCAGCCTATTCAATTTTTGGTTTTTTTTAGATATTTGTGTGGTTTTGTCCTTTAATTTAGTGCATTATAAATGGTTTCTCGTATTAAAAAATACTGAGTGTTGACCTTTCACTCACTAACTTCGAGGCAAAAAAAAGAATTGTGTTTATATATATATATATATATATATATATATATATATATATATATACACATTTTTTCGTAAAAGACAAAAATAAGCAGCTTAATGTGTGTGATTATGATAGCATTTCTGTTACTATTAAAAGAATTGCTTCAATATTTTTTTTCATCAGATTCAGAAATGAAAACAACAGTAAGTATGTGTTATTCATCATCTCATTATGAAGTTTTTGTCTGATAACCATTTGGCAGACCTGGAACAAATGTATTTATTGAAATCCGTCTTACAAAGAGTTGGGTCTGCAAGGCTCTATGACTGTACACAGAAGATAAAATATTACTAAAATACACCTTCGATTTTAACGGATTTTCAATTCTGGTTTGGCTTAGGTCTGTTATAAATTTGTGAAAATATGTGTTTTTAGAGAAAAAAAGTTCTTACTTGAAAGTTGTCTACTGTATTCTACCGTATAAGGAAAGTTGACTTTGGGTTACTTTGATCTTGAAAGAGTCCAATTATTATTTGGGCATAATCCAAATTCCACCCCTGTGCCCCTTCCACTTGGCCCTGTCATTATATTTGAGTAATGCTATATATAATGTGTCATTTATTTTGGGATTGTGTTCATGTTGTACTTAAATAGCCCACTGTTAACTGTGGCAGACTTCAAAATGGCCAGAAACAAAAGTATTTCAGCCACAAAGAAATTTTCTATTTCATGGAAAAAGTCTAAAACGTTGCAAATGATCAAGCCAGTATTTCAAAATTGGGGGTACAGCAAAGCGGGGGATTATAATTTGGCCATAGCCGCTGGACTATGGGGTTATAGTGAACTAGGAAACTTGCCACACTCAATGAGCCAAATACGTAACAGTTAAATGTATAATTGTAAATAGAAAATTATTTAATGAAGAGAATTATGCAAGAGCTGAGGGTGGGGAACTTCACCTTACATTATCATTAAGCCTTCATGTATTGTCATTTGTACTGCATTTATGATGGATGGACTATTTTGAGCCTAATTGACTTTCTGAAAGATTTACACATTTTAATATAATCTGTGTCCTAATTGTCCATAATTCCAAAATCACACTCAAACAAGAAAAAAAAAAGACAATATAGAGAGACAGAAATGCTAACAGAGTTGTTTAAGCAGTTGTTTAATAGTTTAACATTAACTAAGCACTTTTACAGGTATTTATACCTTGACACACAGAGCAGAGCAAGACCTAAAAATATATATTCTATACATCTTGATTATATGAGGAATGAGTTTCCTTTAAGCCTAAAATGACAAAGTCAGAGTTTATTAATCACCTTTTATAGTAAAAGGAATGGCTCCAGCAACCAATGACAACACAACGCAGATGTGCGAATCAACCAACACAACCAAAATTAAGTTTAATAAAAGGAATATTTTGACATTATTCCATTATCATTAAATACAGTTTGTAGTAATATATTAGGCAAATATATTTTGGCAAACATGGGAAAAATATTCCCAAACTGTTTTTGAGTTTGGTCAAAGTTCTCTCATGAGAACTTGGTCGGTTAATGGAAACAATTAATTTTTATTATTATCCCACATTCATATAATTGAATTGAAGTTAATTGAAGGTGGTCTACTTAGATAAATGTGTATTTTTAAAATTGTGCTATGCACCAGATTATTTATTCTGAAGAAAAAAAAGAAGAAAGATATACAGTATAGTCCCTAACAAGATACAAATAAAGGTGTATCAAGTGTTCTGTAAACCCCTATCTCGCTTTCTTCCAAGACACTTAGAAAGTATTCTTTTTCAGTCCACCCACTACGGACTGCAAGAAGCTTGAAACACACACATAACAGTCAAACCTAAACTATCTGCTACTTATAGCTGCATGGGGTGCCCCAACATTTCCTTGTATAACCCCAACTCACTCAACAAAACAAAAAACATTTAATAAGCTTTTTTTGTGGGGAGTTACCAAGACAAATATTTTCCTGATGTTTAAACAGAACTTTTTCCATTTTTAAAAAATGATTTTTTTGGTAAAGAATGAAGATATTACATGAAAGTATTGGATCATTATTAGAGCACTTGGGGGTATAGTGTTTTATCATCATCCATGACTTATGGAAACCATCACATTTTTATTTTTTATTGAGTGTATCAACCCAGTTGAAGAAAATACACATCCACTATTGTTGCTCATTTAATTGTACTCCATATTAATAGAGGGGTGGGTTGGTTGTGTTTTAAAGCAGTGATTCAAAGGAGATTTGATGCTATGCTTTACGTTTATGTACAATGTTTGTGCTTTACACGGGTAGCGGCGACATGCCTTTATTGACGATGGACTCTGAGCTGGACAGACTGTCAGTTAATTTTTATTCTGCCGTTTGAGCCATGTCATGATGCTGTGTCATCATGGCAGCGCTAATGATGTCACACTATCGTCACTAGGGTGTTGTTAAATCAAAGTGACGAAAACAATGAATGATGTTGGATGTAGTTATGCAGAAAACTTTTTGGTGAATTTAAACAATAAAGACTAAAGACCATTGACTTGCATGTTTTTTTCTGTGTGTGATGTTTTTACTTGTTTTAATAAAACAAAATTTTTTACTGCCTTAAATCCTCTAGAGGGATGCAGACATAAAGCGGAAGTCCTGACAGTCGTTCGCCCCCTTAGTGCTTAAAGAAAGTGATCAATAGTACTTGTCCATTCATGATTGCGCAGTGTGTGCTTGCAGCTATATCAAAAAGATTGGAATAATTATCTTTAAAAGTTAACCAGTTCGATAATGTTAAAGAAATTTTAAAAAGGCATAAAAACGTTCAATGACTAACAGCAAATATATGCTCCCAATGGCTTCATACAGTAATGGCTAAAAGTCAGTTGATGAACTATACAATTAATATTTTAATATAAATAAAGAGCATAACAACCACAGTTATACATATTTTGAAAAATGCGTTCCTTGACACTGTACAAAAATGGAGAAAAACAGCTTTTCACTGATGTTATCTTTAATTTGACATCATGGTTCTAAACTTTAGTAGATGTGGTTTAATCATTAAACTTGCTTCTTGGAAACATCTATTTCAAAGTTATCTGCTTTGTAAACAATAAGTCAGTTGGCCGTCAAGGCTTACGCATTTAAAAAAATAAATACATAAAACTAATATTAGAAAATAGCTCTGAATGAACCAAAGGTAGTCTGACGACACCTACTGGCCAGATACACACAGTGTTGCACAAACTGTATTATGCAAAAAAAAAAAAAAGCAAGAAATTACAAATTAAAAGATAGCAGTTCGTTATGTTGTCATTGTAGGAGTATGTGGACTAATAATAATTCAAAGTGTCAAAGTGAAAGTTGAGTACTTGTCCAGACAGTGAAAACCAAACAGAGACAAAGGCGAGTGAAGGCTAGTGTGTGTGTGTGTGTGTGTGTGTGTGTGTGTGTGTGTCTGTGTGTGTGTAGGTGTGTGTCTGTGTGTGTGTGTTTAGGGGGTTGGCTTTTATTTATCTGCGGATCGCCAGATTGAAAGTTCCCTCGGTTCACTTTAAGGAGACATCCGCCTGCACAGTGTCTTGTTCTGACGCTCACTTCGCTGCTTCCAGTCCCTTAATGAATACCACACGTTGAAAACAGCAGCAGTAGCCTACCTAATCGTTTCAGCATTGAGAACCAAAGACGCACAACCTCCAATTAGAAGATGGACCCGTGTTTTTTTCTATACTTTTAACTCTTTAAACTGTGACGCTTTTGAAGTTTGGTAGGAGAGCAGGATTTACAACTGATCCAGTGTCCGATGTTTCGCTCTTCTCCTTGGGTTTGACTTTGACTGAACTATCCCTGAACTAGACAATCCCTCACTTTTGGGCTCTGAGATGGGAATTTTTTTTCATCTGCTGCTTTTGCATTTACTTTCGAGTTTTGTATGCAACGCCGTCGCTTTCGTGGAGGAACCCTCCGGAGGCAGGTCGGACGGGTACTGCGGGCGGATCCTTCGGGCGCAGACTCAGGGCACCCGGAGGGATGGCCACCATGAGTTCAGGCTCAGAGTGGAAGGAGACCCAGAAACCTACAAACCTGGCCATAAGTACAGAGGTAGTGTTTTAGTCAAATAGCGCATCAAGTAAATATGTAAAAAATGTTTAAAAACAGGGCACGGTCTACATGGGATCCAAAGTATTGTTCATGTCATACTCACTTCAGATGAAATTCAGATCAAATAAATTGCAGTTGATGACACTTTAAAAAGCTCCTACAGATCCCCCAAAAGGCGTATGAGAAGTGTAGCCTACTTTGCGAGTTGATCTTTGACATATTCTCTATGATAACAGGCACACAAACACATTTGACTCACTGTCTCACATTTACAGTCTATGTAAGCTGTTACACAACTCAAATGACAAAACGGTGTATTTTATGACAAATTTAATAAATAAAATACAAAGACATCTCTCGTTGTGATAGGATGGATATAGTAGCATTTATTGATTTGAGCTTCAAAAACATGAATTCACGTTCCTTTTTTAGAATTTGAACAGCTTGTCAATGAAACATATTCCAAAAGCCCGAACAGCCTTAAAGTGACTTTAAATCTTACCTTTTGAAATTTTTGATTATCTGACTGGTTAGTATGAAAATGCAAGGCAAGGACACAGGGGTGAGCTGTAGAACGAAATTGCATCCAAATGTAATTTCCTTGTCTGAGCCCCTGATGGCTTTGCCTGCACAAGTTAATTGGTTGTCTTTTATTGTAGTTTAAGATTTTAAGCATCAATTTATAGCTCTCATATTGAAAGGCTACCTCCTTGTGTGTTTCCCTTGCATCATCCAGTGGTATCCTGCAAAATTTAGCGTGAAGCGTTAATGAAGACTATACGCCTCTGTTCTGCTTTGTCTCTCTTGATTATAAACACAATGTTCTTCCTTTATAGTGGTCCTCCTGGCAACCAGCCCGGCTTATTTCAGAGGTTTCACCCTCATCGCATTAAAGGAGGGCAGAGAAGGCACCACAGACGATGACTACACAGGCCAGTTCCAGGTAAGGATGATTAGATGTGAAGAAGAAATGATTGCTGCATGCTAGTTGTGTTCTCCTAAATCCATATCAACTTAGCTGCAATTTATCTTCTGAAATGGGAATTTAAGGATATTTTACTGACTACAACACAGTAACCTTGGACGAACCTCGACACTGATCTGTCCTATTGTTGTGTAGAAGAACCTTTGCTTGCTACTTTGGTGCTTTAATTTGCAGACATGTCGCAAATGTCTCTTAAGAAGGAGAGAGGGAAGGCGAAAGCAAGGGAGGGCAGAGAAAAGATATACACAGAGACATTTGGAGAGATTTGAGATGTTTGTTTCAGTAGTAACACAGCTCACACTGTGAAGCACAGAGCCCCTAAGGAGAACCAGACTTCCTCAATTAACTCCTGCCCTTGTAAACAGGAACACACATCCGTAGCTGTGTTTTCACATGCTGATCCTAGCCAGATTCTTACTTCACTAAACAGAGCTAGATGATGCCTTTCTATACCCAACAGTTTGATCCAAGACTGAAATGATTTTTCTTAAGGGTTCCAACATCCCTGAAACATAATCAATTTTAAGATTTCATAGTACAGGTGCTCTCCTTGCATGTATACTTTACAATCAGAGTGAGTTATCTTTGAATGAACGATTAGGATTTTAATTGTTGATGAACAAAACCATCCTTCAACAATCCCCAAGCAGCCTCAACAAACAAGCAGCAAATCATTCATTATTTGGCTACGGTTATACAAGTATACTTTATTGACATGAAGTTAAAAAAGTATTTTCATTAAGCAGATGTGAATGTTTGAAGTATTTATGAACATGTACATTAATACAAGTAAAACAATTTAAAAGAAGCAGTTTTTAAAACGTTGCTTTGCCCGTTTTGTGAACATGCAGAAGCACAAACATGCAGGAAGTGCTTCACACATTTCAGCCCCGGTTTCACATTATTAGATTTATTGAAAGAAGCCAGCAGCAACCTGTATGTTGACGGTACTATAAGGAAACCTACTGCAGATGTTTACCATAAATGATTAAGAGTTCACAGCAATACTGCTGCTGCACTTTAATGCAATGTAGCTTTGAGCCAAATGCTCACATCAAAATCTCTTCACAGTGACAATGCTCACAGATTTCAACAGAAAACAAAAACAATTTTCTTTTGTTCGGAATTTTAAAACTTAAGAGAAATTGTATGTTCGCTCCCACAAAAGAAGCACTGTTGATCGACTGATTTTTTTTGTTGACTTACATTTTGCTGTGGGTTGGCAAGGGGTCCATTTCACATTTCAACTTTAAGAAAAATAAAGCAGCTGTTCCAGCAGTGGTCGGACGTCAAATGTCTAAAATTAAGACATTGAAATTCCTAAATAGTCTGTAGACTCCTCACTGCAATTGGTTTTATGAATATAGGAACCATGTTTTTTTTGTTACTCAGAGAAGGACCATTGCAATTTTACAATCATGAAG
The DNA here is from genome assembly GCF_947650265.1 of Symphodus melops. Classification (NCBI taxonomy): domain Eukaryota; kingdom Metazoa; phylum Chordata; class Actinopteri; order Labriformes; family Labridae; genus Symphodus; species Symphodus melops. The sequence goes on along the minus strand of NC_136696.1, from coordinate 7,046,333 downwards.
ACTTAGTCTATATGATTAGACTTAGTCATGGACTATTCTGCTGCATCAAAAGTAAGTGTGCATGACATTTGTCAGCAGTGTTTATAGTTCAGTCTAAATGTCTAAAAGTGAGACTGTACAAGCTGAGGATGTGCCCAACCATATTTCTTGATGTGCAGCAGCCCTATCAGTTGGCTATCCGATACGTAAATTACTAATTGAGGACGTAAAACCAATATAAAAAGGGATTGGTCCCGTCTCTTTATTTGTTTAAATCAACAACACCCACTGTTAAGAATATTCATGTCCGCTCTGACTCACTCAATACTCTCATAAAGTTTCTGAGAGCCCATTGCTCAGTTTGTTCCTCCTTCAACAAGACCTGTCTCTTTTTTTTGTTCATTGCATCAACATTTGGTAATTAACTTTAAATGAATGCAGTATCCTGTGTTTAAATAACTGTTGAGACAGTTTAGCTTGTTCATTAATCACTATTTAGTGTGCTTGTTATTAAGACAAACAAACTAAAAGCAGATTATTTTGTTGTAAACCATCTTTCTCTGGTTTCTCCTGTTAATACAGAGACTAGAATTGACAAAGTTAAAGGTGCAATTGTAAGAATCGTCTCACTGGCTTTAATTACCATGCCTTATGCCAATTATTGGTGTCAGCCCTTATCATTTGTTACACCTAAAACAACCACATTCAAATTCCACAATATTCTGTGTTTTACATTTGATTCCACTGTCCCTGTCAAATTGCCTGATTAAGTCTATGTTTTCTGCATCGTGGAAATCATCCATTAACTGGAGCTACAGCGAATCTATTGTTACAGCCCCAACTGGTGGTGGGTTACATTACAGTTATACAAAATGTTAGTAAACCACCACAAACATCTGGTGCCTGTTGACAAGGGTGAAATAGTTTGTTTAGTTGACTAAATTTGCACATCCCTATTGTGAGCTGAGCTTAAATAAAACAAAAGCTTACAATATGGTTTTGCAATCTACATCCTGAGGTAAACACACTTTCCAGGTACCACTGATTATAAGAAGACCAAATTGAAACAATTAGCCTTTCTGTGATACTATAATTTTTTTTTGTTTTGAAGTTTCCCTTTCGATAAGAGACAGAAACATGAGAGCTAGAAGCTTTTTTGGTACACTCTCAATCGCTTGAATTAAGCCTCTCTTTATCAAAGATGCTGACAACAATAATGAAAAAGGATGTGATTCATTTTCCTAAGAGTAAGTTATTAGGCTGGTTTCGCAATGTCTTGATTGTTATTGTGCATGAGAAGAGCTAAATGAACCCAGTTGTGGTTCTTCATATGGCTGTACTCTCTATTTGCTCTCTGGTATGGCGTTGTTTTTGGCAGCTGTCCTGGAATGTGCCCGCCTGCTGTTTCACTAAAACACCACAGCTGGGAGCCACTGTCCATATTTTTTCCTTGAGCAATAATGGTAAACTGACTTCATTTGTTTATATTGTGGCCTTTCTGGACTTCATACAACTTAAGCTTTTTACACTGCATGTCAGTCACACGTTTAAACACTGAAGGCAATATTTAACAGCCTATGTGGGCAATTTATGTACCAGTATCTTCTCTCAAATACTTCTGTCATACCTTAGATAGTATGTCTGTAAGTGTTTATTTGTATGTGATAGCAACTCTGTCCCACTGAGCCTGAAGTCCTTTTCTGCTTGGAAATGTGTATTTGTGCTATAGCACTGATAAAGCATATGGGTGTACGTGATGGTCTGCATGTGTGCTTTTCCCAGCCCCTTTTGTGTGAGTGTGGGACTAAGCTTCTATTTATCTTGGCCAGCAAAATGTTTTTGCTCTGGGAGACAAACTGAGCTTGTTTGGATTAGCAGAAGACAAGCAGACAGATATTATCTATTTTATTGGCTTGGATTAGTGAGAGATCTGATTTTAGGTCATGGTAAATGTACCAAATCGGTTTACTGTTCAAAACTATGTAAAATAGAAGTATTTGATTAGCTGCGAGAACATTAAGGATGTGGATAGTTTAAATGATGGAAACCTGATATTTAGGGTAGTAACGTGGGCACACACCCATTCCTGTTCCTATGATAAAAAGAAGTTTACATGGACTGTATATTTATTTACAAAAAAAGGAACTTCATGCGAAGCCAGAGGACAGCTTACAAAGTAAATGGAGCCACGTGTTAGTTCAGGCAGGTCATCTATTATGGTTCCAGAGTTGGTGTCAGCTGAACTCACGCAAGCCTCATCAGCTGATGGCCAGCTGATCTGCTAAAAGCAACCCTGTGGAATAGTACATCACTCGATCAATCAATTTTCAACTTGATTTGTTAGAGACCGTGTGCAATTAAGACATAAATGTAACCATTTGATGGTTAGCCTTAGGCTAATTTACATCTGCAGTCCCTTTGGCAGGTAACAAAACAACATATATAAAACATACATCACTCAGCAAGTACCAAATAGCAATATATACATAAAATGTCCCTTGCAGACACACACACAAACCCACATTAACGCCTTGTCAACCCCATGAGGGGATTAAAGAAAAAAATGAGTGAGACAAAAAATTATAAAGAGTTAATTACTGACGAAAACTCCAAACGACCATCACATTATATGCCTGGTTGATAATGTTCACCATCCAGGGGGACAAGCCTTAGTGAGGAAGCCTCTCAAAAAAAATGCAACAGGTCGTTCTGGCAGACAGCTCCTGGTTGAGAGCTAAGGTTTTTGTTAGATTGGTCATTTTTAACTGTCAAAAGGCAAGGGGCTGGCCTTGCAACTGCAGGTTGTACATGACTAAGGTGGAAACCAGCCATGGTAGTGCAGAGCAGGCAGCCCAGTAAATGAGCTACTGCTGGGAAGGGCAGCCGAAAACCAGCCTCAAAATTTCAGTTCCTGGACACTCGGGTGGAGGGGCTTGAAAGTCCCAGGTGTGCTGCTAAAAAGAGCGCCAGTGTACTGGGTGCTTAGATTGCCAAAATGAATTAATGCCCAGTATAATTAGTCAAAAGTTGCATACTGAACATACAGTTATTATTGTAAATATTTGGACAGGCCACTGTATCATTTTTCATTTTTTGGTGTTAGAAACTTCAGTAATGATCCTGAGGAAAGATAATAAAGCAATATAATATATTATAGTTATAGTTATAACATGTAACTATAGTCGTTTAAGCAGTCAATCTCATTCAATAAATCTTTATTTGTATAGCACCAATTCATAAGAAGTGTTATCTCAAGAAACACAAAAAGCAGGTAAAAGACCTCACTCTTTGTTATCTAATATTATAAAAGAGCAGGTAAAAAGACCTACTCCTTGTGGTCCAAAAAGCAGATAAAAACCTTACTCATTGCTTTATTACAAAGACCTGGCTTAATCCATCATTAGCACTTTTAGCAAAGCAACAAAAGTTACAGTGGTAAGAAATAATGTCCTTTTAAGAGGTAGAAATCTTCGGCAGATTCCAGGCTCATGATTAAACGGGGGGGTTTGTTCAAGCAGGCCGTCCACCAACACTCAGGAGTTCCCAGGAAAAAGTGATGTGGTTATGTGGTTAGTAACTGAGTAGTTGTTTAAAGGCTTTCACATAATAGAACTAGTGTTACTGAAATTTAACTGGAAAATACAACGGAATACACACAACTTCACACACTCACTTACACTCATACCCCAAGGTAATTTGGAGTGCACTTGTCCAAATTCATTTTTTATTCACATTTCATAGCCTTTCTAGATTAACAGTAAGCTAGGTCAGACCCACTTAATCAGTTGGACAGCAATTAAAAAAAGCTACTGTCTCTCTCAGCTGTTCCCCAGCCCACTCCAAAACTCCTATACTCAAGTAATATAATCAGCAGAGATAATTTTTTATTTAAGTTACACACCCCAAGAAGAAATTGGATTGTTACGTATTGTTAATACTGTAACTACTAGCCTATTTGCATTTTTTTTTGTCAATGTCCCAATTATATCCCAGCTGCATGCACTCAACTCCTTCACAGTCAGCAGAGCAGAGCTTGACATAGTTTGTAGTATGCTCTGCTAGCTAAGTTATTTACTGTTTAATGCTAAGAACACTACATCTTGGGTCACTGCTAGGGGTTGACGATTGTTAGCCCTAGGGGCCCCTCACTGGTCCAAACCCCAAGCAGTTGCCTGTCTTGGCAAGTGGCCTCTGACGAAGCTAGGAGGACGCCTGAGTAAACGTAGCTTTGACCAAAATATCACAGGGCTATATGCGGGAAGCTCTTTAGTTAATGTTTACAGTTCAACATCTATGAGTGAGAAGTAATGGAACCGATCCTCATATGACTTAAAGATATAGGCTGAATCTGGGTCATCGGGGGTCACTATTATTTTCTTTTTGTCCCTGTTATCATCATCTGACTTGCATTTGATGATGACTTTTATACAGTAAATAAACAAAAACTCACAACCGTACCACAAACAAATGCATGTTTCTTCTTAATATTGGATGTCTGTTTGCGGTGTCATATTTATACGTGTGAAGGGCTCTGTATGTTCTTATGTAAGCACTTGTGAAGCATCTGTGTTTACCATCTCAACTAGTGAGGTTTTAAGGGAGTGTACAATTGACATGGACAAATAAAGGAACAGACATGTCAGTCTCAGACAAAATAAACACTCCTTTGACAGCCTCCCCACACTCTGTATTTATGTCTTTGCCTGTCGCTTTGTCTTTTTGTCCTTCAGTCTCACACATTCTCTGTTATCTATGATGGAACAAAATGGCGTTAAACTTAAATGTGCCTGTTTGCCGTCTTTCATTACCACCATTTCCACCAAGTGTTCAGTTTGGTTTGGTACAGTACCCTAATTAATAGCTCTCAACACTGTGTTGGACTGCTATGATGTCACACAATTTCAAATCTGATGCAGCTACCTCCATCTTGCTTACAATCCGTTTAACAAATAGGGATACGATTGGTTGTGGAAACTTAAGATTTCATAATTATACAAGAATGCTACTATCTAGGGCCCCGATAGGTTCTTTAAAGACCTCTCTTGCATAATTTGCTTTTTGCTTAAGCTTTTTCCACTCTGTCATAAAAAAGGAATTGTTAAGGCTGGTTCACACGGCAGGATTTTAAAATTGTCGGCCGATTTCCCAAACTTTAGAGACCACACACATGGCGATAAATAATCGGAGGTTTTACAGTTTCGGTCGTACAGTGTGTGGTGTGCGGCCACACGGCAACATCAACACACCACACACGAACCGATTTCACTCGCGAACATCCCCCGATCAGACGGGAAATCTCGCAAAACCTCTTGAGATCAAACGTGATTCCAGAGTCAACAAACGGACGAAGAGGATGTAATAGGGATCGTTTGTGCTGTTTTTATGTGAAAAACACGTTTTAAAAAGAGGCATCAGTCAAAGGAGCGGAGACAACGGGAGCATGATCTGTACTTGCCAAATGTTGATATGGAGGTGAGTAGTTGTTGTTTTGCTCCCGGTGTTTTCGCTACTACGTCACCTCGCTTTCTGATTGGCTATGCATCACATTAAACAGGCTCGTGCTCGTTTTCTCCTCGGGGAACACCACACATGATGAGAGATCAGGCCAAAACAATCCAACATGTTGAATATCCCCGATTTGAGATCGGAGCGGTCACGACATTCTTCCGACCAGACGAGAGCAGTCTTAACACACCACACACGGCAGGATGATTTTATAAGATTATCTTTTGATGATCGGGGCGTCCTTAAGATTATCGGAAGGGGAGAAAATCGGCGTAATTATCCTGCCGTGTGAACCAGGCTTGACATTAAAAACAATCCAAAGATTTCAAGGTTCTAACACAGTATTTCTGTCAAAATAGCACACATCCATTAATGACAGTAGCATAGGCAATTACAACAAAGACAGAAAATGACATCTATGCAACAAAACAAGGAGCAAACGAACTAAACAAGAGTAAACCATGACATTAAAAAAAACCAACCCCATTTACAGATGCAATCCACTCCAGATCTACACTGTTATTTACCAAGTATTCAGAGTTTTGAGATTTGACAAAATAATTTAGCTCATAAACTGAATTTAGTATGTCTTGTCAAATTACTTCTGAAAACTTGTTCGTGTATTGAAGTGAATGACATCTTGGTTTAGAGCGGCCTGGATACTACTTTTTTCATGACAATAGAAATATGATTATATATATATATATATATACACACATATATATATCTTCCTTTTTTCTGTTTCTAGATCATTGATGAAGAGGACACACAATTCATGTCCAACTGTGCCCCTGCAGTGACGGAGAGTACACCACGTAGACGCACAAGAATACAGGTCTTCTGGACAGCACCACCTACTGGGTCTGGCTGTGTTATACTGAAGTGAGTTTTATGTTCATTGACCAGCTTTTGATAAAGAGCATACTTTCAAGAGGCCTTGTTGGAGCCCGAAATGTAGCAACTACCCAAAATGTAAAAACAATAATGTTGTAAAAAAAAAAAAAAAAAAAAAAGTAACAAAACCCAAAATGTAATAACTGGTCGATAATGTAACAAAATGCTGAGCCCAAAATGTAACAAGTTGTTACATTATTAGGAGAAAAATATTTTGCCTGCCCCATACTGTAATAACTGACCCAACTTCTTCATTTTGGGCAAAAAGTTACTATATTTTGGGCTCAGCATTTTGTTACTTTATCGACCAGTTATTACATTTTGGGCTTTGTTATATTTTTCATTTAACATTTCAGGTTTTTGTTTCATTTCAGGCTCGAACAAGCCTTGTTTGAAAGCAAAAACTTAATAAGATAATCAGTTGGCACAGATGGTGAGAATGAGCAATACTTACTTTGGTTTAAATGCAAATAGTTTTAAAGTTTTTTAATTAAGTGACATCACATGGAAATGTACTTAATTATTATGACCAATTAATACCTTGCAAGAATATGCTGAGTTGGTAGACCACTGTCAATACAATTATAACAATAATTATCCATTAACACACATTCATCTGCTGCAGAAGCAGCAGATAGGGCAATTTGGGGTTTGCTGTCTTGCCCAATGACACTTTGACATGTGACTGCAGGATCTGGGGTTTGAACCCAGAATTTCTAATTTACAGACTATCACTAACCACAGCCACCCCACACGTACCTTAACCCCAAATTGTTTGTGCTGTAATGTCAGTGGTATTTGAATGTGTGTGAATGGAAAAGAACAGATAGGCAGCTGGGCTCTTTATGTAGCAGCCTCAGTCTATGAATGGGTGAATGTGACATGTATTGTAAAAGGGCTTTGTAGTAGTTCAGACGATTAGTAAAGGGCTTTCTAAGTCATTAACAATTTTACCATTTAGTAAGACAGCTGTCCTCCCCTCCTTTGGAATGTTTTTGTTTGTTCTGCATCAGAGAGGAGGGCAAGATTTTCTCCCCCTCCTCTTTGGACGCTGTAGCTGTTGTAGGTCTTAGATTGCATTCCTCTTCTCCTTCTCATCCTCCTCTGTCTTATTGACGCCAACCCCATCAGCCTCTGCGATAATAATGACTTCAAGTTTTGTGGGAAACACAAAACAACACAGCTCCCAGTGGCCTAAAACCCATACCCCATCGAAACACCTCCCCCTGCCAGAGCTGCCCCCCAGGGACAAATAAAGTTTTTAAAATGTAATTAAATTGAAGAATATATACACTATATGTGTGGATTTCTACATATAAATCAATTAATATTTCTGTGTAAACCTGTTCTTTTCTTTTCAATTTTCATAATTATGTCATGTTGTGAATTGTCTTCTGTTAGGACCCTGTTGAAAACAAGATAATACATCTTAAGGGATAAATAAAATACAAACACTGTAAACTGCCTCAAGTATTTGAATGTCTGTTTTTGAGCAACCCTGCGGCCTTTTCTGCAAAGACTAGCGGTTCACAAACATGTTCATGTTTCAGACAGAGTCTCAAAAAACAGTGGTCACTTTACTCTATAGCATGGGAAATCTAGCAGAATTTCTTATTGATTAGTTGGGAAAGGAGAACCTTGTGAGTTTGTGTTTAGAAGAAGCAACAAAAGTGTTGTAGCATAAAATATTGCAGGTCCTTTTGCTTTCTGTCTTAGTTTAAATGAAATAGCCTTTTTACCCCTTTTTTTCATTACCTTTAATCCTTTCTTTTCAGGGCCAGTATTGTCCAAAAGAGAATCATATATTTCCAGGAGGAAGGCTCTCTCACTATTCGACTGTGTGAAAAAGGTAACGATAGCTACATATTTTCTCTATGGGATTCATATCTCTTTATCTTTGTTCTTTTTATAACGCTGCCTTTTTTTTAACCACTTTTGCCCTTGTGCCAAAACATCATTAACACATTTGTTAGAAAGATATGAATAAGAAACAGAAGAAGATGAACAGCAGTTAAACGAAGAAATGATGGTGGGGATAGAAGAATGCAGGTAGTGATCATGGGATGGGTTTCCTTTTTTTTTTTTTACAAAATCTTCCTTATATCTTTCCTTAAAATAAAAATTATATATGACAAAATGAGACCAAATGCTATCTATTCATTTGCTAACTCTATCTGCTTTCACAATGAGAGGAAGGGGAAACTTATTTTAAAGTGACTCATCAATAATGAGCTCATTCCCTTGACCATTCCTTTAAAAGATATACTGTCCAGAGCTGCCATGTGTTGTACAGTATAGGCTATAGCAGCCTCTAAAAGTCTGTCAGAAATGTTTAATCCACAAAAAGTATGACCATTTGCTAGTATTATAACATGCACATATACAATGCTTATTAACAGATCTAAACAAATATTAAAAATCCTGAAATGTTTTGAGTTTTTTGATACACCATACAAAACCCAATTTCCTGTCATATAGGGTCAGTTATGAACATCAATGGTCAACTCTGCAAAACCTCTAGTTGTAATTCTCAGACATTTGCCTTCACAAGAAAATATTTGATATATGTTTAAAACGGCAACAACCTACATGGACATCTGCAACTGTCCATGTAGTCGAACATAACATAATAACATGAGTGCTTGGTAAAAAACCTAACTGCGTGTATGCTGAAGGCCTGATGTCCAACATTTGGGGACAGTGGTAGGGAGCCTGGGGAAGGCATTGACAATACTGCATGGCATTTGGGAGAGACAGTAAACTGAAATGACACAGGAGTTAGTAATATGGCTAAAGGTTTAAAGAATTAATTTCAAGGAGCGTGTATTTATGTGCGTTGCTATTTGAATGTCCTGTCTCCCTGTAGAGCGTGTTTTTGGGGAAGCCACAGAAGCTCCAGTCGTGGAATGCTGTGCTTGTGGGACAGCAAAATACAGGCTCACCTTCTATGGCAACTGGTCAGAGCAACAACATCCAAAAGACTACCCAAGTGAGTTCAACAGACCACCATGTAGATATACAGTATGTCCCTGTAAAGCAGCAACTACTGCCCTTAGAAAACACCACTGCTGCTTCTTTGTCAACTTCATATGGAGCTGACAGGGATAGAGAACGAACACTCACAACAAACTGTTGAAAGGGAAACAAGAAAGGGAAAACTAATTCACAAAGTATGGCTGCGTAAATATTGTAAAATTAAACAACCAACTCAGTATGATACAAGGATCATTTTCAAATCATGAGCCATTTAGTCAGAAAAAAACATTGTATTAAATAATCATTATCTTCCAGTATTGTGTCAATAATCTGTTTCAGATCAAAATTTTGAACCAAAAAACACATGCTGACCATCTGAATAATACTTTAAGTTTTTCTTGAAACCCTTGAAGACAACTGGCAACAAGAAAGATACTCATTTAATCAGCTTGAATTTATATTATTCATCAGAGTTGCTATCACTTACACTAAATTTTTCTTTATCTTTTGTCTTTCAGGACGAGCCAACCACTGGTCAGCTCTGATAGGTGCATCTCACTCCCGAAGCTACACGCTTTGGGAATATGGAGGGTATGCAAGTGAGGGTGTTCGTCAGGTAGCCGAGTATGGCTCCCCCATCAAGATGGAAGAAGAGATTCGACAGAGGGTAGGGGTCATGCTCCATTTTTGATGAATCCCCACTATTTAAATGTTTTACTTTAAACCTTATCTGGCCATCATGTGTATTGACCATCACATGTATTGGCCATCACGTGTATTGTAACTAAGGTCTTGTGTCCTGCCTGTCTGTATACTGCTACTGGATCTATCTATCTATCTATCTATCTATCTATCTATCTATCTATCTATCTATCTATCTATCTATCTATCTATCTATCTATCTATCTATCTATCTATCTATCTATCTATCTATCTATCTATCTATCTATCTATCTATCTATCTATCTATCTATCTATCTATCTATCTATCTATCTATCTATCTATCTATCTATCTATCTATCTATCTGGGCCAAGTACTGATGAATGAATGAAACCTTATTACTCATAGGGGAACTTGCCTTGAACCATGAAAATAAAAACTAACATATAGGCCTACAAGACAGGAGATTAAAACAAAATCATTAAAAAAAATCTTAATTATCCTGAAGATTAAACGAGGGATTTCAGTGGTACAAAGGATGTAATGCCTCTTTTAGTCCTCATCCTGGGCATAAATAAAGGTTTATTTTTTCAACTGCATTCATGTTCAAAACACACAAAAGAAACCTTAAACCACACAGTTTGGGGATCATTAAAGTACTTAGGGTAAAGTATTATAGACAAAAAAAGACTATAGTAGTGTAAAACCACCTTACCATTGCTGAACTGCTGCCCCTTTGACTATAAATAGGAGGACAAGGGAGAGCAGTCTTTGACTATGGAGTCATCAAGTTAATTCAACAAGGCAAACAAGTAGTGACAAACAACAACCAAACAATGCTGAAATCAGGATGGGAAGGAGGGAAGTTGTGAATAGTGACAAAATAGTGATCTTTACTACAGACATTGAAGAACTCGGCTACCTCAGGACAATTTACTAAAAGATTTAGTGTAGAGTGTACTTCTTGGGTGGTACAACATGTATCCAACAAAAGCAAGCACTGAAGATAACGGAAAAAGTCTTGCTTCTTCGAATTATTGTTTCATGTAACTTGATGGAAGGTATTAAAATGTCCACTCTTACACAGGATGAAATCATCCATCTGTTTCTCCAGTGATCACCTGGTAAACATGTGTGATTGCATTCCTTAACTTTTTCCACTTAAACTGTTTAGTGTCAGATGTTTACATGGAAAGCTATCCTGTGTGAGAGGTTGTTTAAACTTTTATTTTGGGTTTTTTTATGCTTAACATAGTTAAGTCATACAAATTGTATTCATCTGTAGTTTGAATTATCTGAAGCACATTTCTTGGCATTCCTAGAATAACATTTGAAATCATGTAAATTGTAAATTTCTCCACTTGCGGGATGAATAAAGGATTATCTTATTTTATGTATCCAATTATATTATATGGAACTGCTTGTGAGGAACTTAAACTAATAACAAACGATAAATGACAAACTCAGCAAGAAAAACAGTTAGTGAAAGCAACCTCAAGTTTTTTTACAATGTTATGTTTGACTTATGGCTGGCCTTAAAATGGTATTTTGTGGACTTCAAATAACATATTTTCTCTCCCAAGGGCTGGTCCAATTGGGCCCACAGTATATGGCTAGCTCTGTGTCTTCTATCTATCACACTCTCTCTTCGTGAGCACTGCAAGTGGCCATTTGCAAGTGAAAAATTGTGTTTTGTTAGAGTGCTGCCAGTTTGGTGTGTGCCTGTCAGTTTAGGTTTGGGTTGTTGCGTGTAGACATTAGAGGCTGACAGGCAGCCTTAACCTCTCTCTCGGGTGGCTGTGTCAGTCCTTTAGAAAATACCTACCCTGACACAACACGTTTCATACTGTTTAATAGCAGAATGAGATGGCTTAATTGTGTTCTGTAGATTGGGATTTACAAAGAATACAGTGTAGTTTGATTTTATACTAGAAGGATAATGAAGAGTGCCAAAGTGTCTAGACTTAATAAAAGAAACTGGCCTTTTTTTCTTTTTGGAAAAGTCCAACTGTTGTGTCTGTTTTATTTAATGCCATTTGAGTTTGAGCCATTTTCTTTTTTTTTTTAAATTGGGCAGCTGTGGATGAGTTGTAGAGTTGGCCAACCAGGAGGTTGGGGTTTGATCCCCAGTTTTGTTCAGTTCAGTTCAGACCTGCAGGCACATGTCTGGTGTTTCCTTAGGCAAGGCTCTTAACCCCAAATTGTTTAATACTGTATTTTAAATTCAGTTGCCTAGATGTTCCTCTTCAACAGCGTTGGGTTTGAATGCCATGTTTTACTTTTAAAATCACTTTCTATGTAACTTAACCATTAACAACAATGGAAAGGAATTCAGGAAAAACCTGTGGACATCTAAGCTTCTCTTATGGTCCGAACAAACTTTTAACTCGGAAAAAATACAAAAAAAATTACGTACGTAAAAAATACGTAAAATGATAATAATATCAGGTGCTGCTATGCCACTGCATTAATGCAGGCTACTGCACAATGGCAGAGCTCACAAGCCGGCTGTCGGAATTTCATCTTTAAACATTCATAAAAAGGAAACAAATCAAATAGAAATTCATCAACATGCTTAAAATAAGGATGGCACTTTCCTTGATCTAAATCTGCTGTTTGTCCTAATTCACATGTAGTACACACTTAACTTTGTAGATGACAAAAGTTTGTACTTTCTCAAGGCTGAGCAAAATTGAGCTGTCCATGCACTAATACAACAAGTTAATGGAACTAAAAACAACTAAAAGGATGCATGTCCTTATCTTTGGGGTGCTAACCTAAGATCGGATGAACATCAAAGGCTGCTGTAAAGGTGGGATGCCGACATGGGTCAGTAATCCCTGTTTTAGCTGGGAATCTTAAATCCACAGGAGCAATCAGCTGTGGTGATGGTGGACAAAGCCTAAAGATCAAACTCTCTTGCCCAGTGCTTTACGTGTGCTTCATATTTTACACAGGCCTAAGTCAATCGATGCAGACAGGTTGGCAGAGGGACAGACACAGGCACAACAGCAGGGGAAACCAGACCTGACAGCTCTTAGTGTTATACAATGACATCCCAGAACACATTGTTCTGAAAGTCACAAGGATCATGACCAAATTTGACACTGGCACCAAGTCTGTTGTTAAATTTGAACCTTTGAATTTTTCGTAAATCATTCTTGCTTTCTTCTCTTAATGAAGAAAGTGTTATATGTGCCCTCTGAACAAACTTTCATACCTGCTAAAAAAAATCTGTTCACACACCAAAAGCAGGTTGATTCCATTTTGATGGGTTCCATTTTTTATGGAAGGGGCAGAATATTTTCCACAAAAAAGTAAATATCGATAATAAAATTATTCAGTTGTATTAGATTATATAATTGTTATGCATGTTACATAATTCACAATAACTATTTTCATCATAGTAAACAAATAATATATGTGCAGTAAGTGTATAGCAAACATTGATCAGTTCCATAAGTGGCTAACAGAAGGCCTGTGGGCTACATTGGTCAGTGGTATAGGACTTACAGTTTCCTAATGACACTACTAATTAAAATGTATCAAAAATATATATGTGGCTTTAGGAAAACCTTTAGTAATAGGTATGCTATTATATAAGTAACATCAACATACAATGCATGTAACCTTTCTACAGCTCTTCTCTTACATGTTAAATGATAGCCGGTGTGCATCGAATGTACAACGTGCAAAAACATGTAGGCTATTTGAATGTAAATAAGGGGCTCCCATTCCATGAAAAAGCATAAACTTTAAGGTTGATTATTAAAAAATTCAGAATTTCAATTTAGAACTGCTCAGTAATTTGGTTGAAGTTAGCACCTTTACATATCAAAACTACTGAGCTGATAGAACACAAATGTAATGGCACACTCTGCACGACACAAAACATAAGAGAACTTGCAGCTTTAAAATACAGTAGATGCCAAGAATATGGCTATGGCCAGACAGGGCATAGTGCACTTAAATATATGGGGCACTTTTTTTCTGTAATCAAAAAGTAAACGTTTTATGGTTGAAGGGAAAAACTGCTGAGAGGGAGACAAAAAAAATGCTGACGTGTCTGTTAAATTTGATCTTAAAAAACCCCCAAAACAAACAACCTCTTGGTTCGTTCTGTCCTTTCTAACATGTTTTGGAGTCAGTTAAGTTCATATTTCTGTATTTGTTTTAATTCTGATGGTCAGTGTTTGTCTGTTTTTCAATAAATATATTTCCATTTTGCCGAGAACCATTTTCAAGTTTGCTCGAGTAACATTGTGTGCTATGTAAAATATACTATATCCCATATAACCACTTACTACAGTTATGGAGATGGAGGCACAACGTGGAGCTGTTAGTGGCATATTATCTCCAACCCAACTGCAGCTCTCTCTGTTTTTTCTTACAATTGCCTGAGTAGAAAATAGGAAGTACCTTACCACTGCAGTTTTTCCAGATTTTCAAATATGCAGAACAGGCTCTGACATGCAGGAGGTGTGTTGTAAAAAATAATCCTGGATCCCTCATGCAGCTAATGGGGCTTGTATGCAACTTTTCATGCCAGTATAATACAAATAAGTCAGAGAAACAATAAATGGCAAATGTAGACTTTTTACAGGTTTTAAGCCTTCCTTCATTTTTTTAGAGTCTGCAACATTAGTAAAAATTTTAATTATTTTACCTCAAAATACACCCCACTCTGGCTTGTTTTGAAACTGCAGTTGAAGCAGCAGGGGTTAAAGTTGGGACAGTAGAGCTGAGACAGTAAGCTTGTCAATAAACTGTGAAGGCCATTGGGGCAGGCCCTTTTTCTGCAGCAGTCACAACTAGGAATAACCACCTCAGTGATGGTGAGTAGAAACATGCAACTCCTGAAAAATTTAGGAGATTATCCGGAGTGGCTGTATATGTGAACGCAAACAGTTGAATTTTTCAGGCAAACTTCACTCGGATTTTCTCCTGCCACACTCTGAGTATTTTTGATGTGAGAATGCAGCAGCATATTCTGTAGAGAATTCAGCTCAAGCCAAAAGGAGCGGGAGTGATGTTTTTGTACTGTGACTACTGCACAGTGCATAGAGATTCTACACATGACCCTACCATGTCCTTGCATGTAATCATACGATTGCGTTGCGTTTTCAGTTTGCCAATATATTGTTTTCAGTTCTTTTGTTGATATTGTCAACAATTATTACAATTATTTGTTATATTGTTTTGTTGGGCTACACATAGATAATTCGGCAAATACTCTCATTACAGTGTAGAGCAGTAGACTCTGTTTGTCTGCTACCTTCACATTGTTTTTTTACTCAACATCTTACCTCAGGAAACCCCCTGCCCCCTGAGCATATGTGAACAGCAAGGTAGGGAGAATCTCGAGAGCACTCTCGTAATTATAGAGATATTTTCCGTGTGCATATGTGAAAACAGCTTTACTGATGATTAACACTGCTTACCAAGTTTTTATGTGCTGTAAGACTTCTTTCCCTTCCTTCCTTTTATTCTTGAGTGCATGTTCAGAGGTTGGAGTATTCACACTTTCCACATAAGAAGCACGGCTCAGGTACTGATAGCAATGCTAATCAAGACTATATAATCTATTTTCCAGAAGACCCCACCGCTCAAAGAAAAACCATTCTCGAGAAAATGTGAAAATATATTTGAATAGCTAAACAAGGGCTACACAATTTACTTTCTTTATATGGTTGATGTGTGTGATGTGGTTGATATGTGTGTTCAAACATAAGTAGACAAGACTGCCATCACAACCTCTCATATGGGCTTTGGGAATAAGGCTATTGGGCAGCATTATTAAATATAGATTTTTCATGTATGGCCAGATCAAGACTTGAATTACTATTACCTAGTTGACTGACAACCTATCTATCAATCAATCAATCGATCGATCTTTATTTGTACTGCATAAATCAATCACAAATGTTATCTTAAAACACTTTGTAAAATGTTTAAGATGAAGTTTGCCAACAGGTGTCCCACCTTTCTTTGGACACTGCCTGCCATGGCTAAAACTATTGTGTTAAGTCATTTAGTATGCATTCTTTGAGTGAAAGCTTAAGGTGTCTTAAAAACTTGAACAGCTTTCAGCGCAGTAGGGAACAGTCAATACCTTTTCCTTTGACAACAGGGAGACAAAGAAGGCTGGAGTGAAAAGATTTATAGACACTGCTGAAGATTTGTCTTCCTAATTTTGCCTTGAACCATGGGACATGTGCCTTAGTTCACAGCTTAACTAGGGACTATTTTGTTACAAAGCCTCACTCATAAAATACTGTGAAAGGTTTGACATGCAAAGGGCCTCCAGGTTCCCTTCGTTCTCTGTAACTAAATAGGTTGGTCATGGTAGATTTCGCTTCTTTTAAGTTTCTCATATTGGTCTAAGACAGCTTTACTTCTACAACCTTCTTTATACAGTAACATGGCAGTAAAGTTATTTTGCACGAAGTTCTAAAACTTAAATCTCAGAAGTCTGTTTCCCACCTGTGAGTAAATAATCAAAATAATGTACAAGGCACAAGAGTGTTGCAAACTCTCCCATCAGATCCACCTCCTCCTCCTAACCCTAACCCTAACTTTTTAGGTGTACATTCATACAGTATTCACACACACACACACACACACACACACACACACACACACACACACACACACACACACACACACACACACACACATACAAACTCACACAGATGTAAATTCTAAGCCTCGCCTTTAGTGTTTCCTGTTATATTTTGTATTTCTTGCCCCTACTTTACTTGTTTAGTTGATATTCTTACCTCCTGCCCTTGTGTGTTTCCTTACACTTTTCTCAGCTCCAATTTTCTCACCTGTGACTTGTTTTTCCCAACTGTGGTTGATGATCTCATGTGATTTTAAATAACTGAATGTTTTATATGTTATACACTGCAAGCCCTAGATGGAATTAGCAATAGCTATAAACTCTCTGTGCAGCACATCAGTGCTGTGTTAAATGAAATAGAATAAATTATATTTATGCAAAATGATAGGCCTTGAGAGGATAATGATACATTTAATGTGATGTGTTTAAAAGCTCAAGTGTCAATACATTTAATTCCTTCTCTATAAAGTAAATAACTGTCAGATGTTTGCAGTGATCATTGCTTCATATCCACATGACTAGGTTTCAGAGATGGGGTGCTATAAATAGCTCTGGCAATTTCAGACATTTGTAGTTTTCTCCTCGCAAGCCACTTGCTGACCTTACTCTTATGACAGTTAAAAGGTGATAAACGTTTTGAGTCTTGCAAGGCCGTAGATGCTAAGCTGGTATGCAGAGTAAGCAGCAACATGACTCACTAAACTGAGTCATCTTAATTGGGCTTCCTGTGCCGAATGTTGGAATTAGAACCTATTGGGATCAGTGAATCTTTACATCGCTGGGAAATGTGGTTGCAACTGATGATAGTTTTCTCTACTAAAAAATGTAAAGGCCATATTTTTTAATTTTTAATCTTCAAACAACAACAAAACCAAGAATATTCCTAAGTATATCAGCGAATATGCATTATGATCTAATTTGCAATTGAGTGGTTTTTTTAGCCATATTGCTCAGTTAGTGTTGCCATTTACATCTAAAACATCTTTGCTTAAGTGCAGCTTCACTGAGCAGATACCACAGATGTGTGTTTTTATGAAGCTTAAGAACCCAGTTACTTTTTGAGTTTTTTGAATTATCAATTGCTCAACAAACTACTACTACTACTACTACTACTACTAATGTTCCATGCACTTTTTATAGTTGTGGTAAGGTTTCAATTTTAATAATGTGGAATTGAGAGACTAAGTGAATAAGAAAAGATAAAAATATAGGGATATAAGGCTGACAAAAAGGAGCCATGAGGGGTAAAAGGACAAGAGATTAATCTCTCATTAAGTAAAGCCAAAGCTGTTATATCTTTGCAAATGTAAGACACAATTGCCAATAGTTAGATTTCTAGGCCTCTGAATAATTAAAGGTTTGTGTTTCTTGTGTTTTTGTCCATGTTTGTCCATACCTGCACATAACTTGTTGCCATAATCTATTGTGTTATTGCCACAGCAAAGCCAGTGCATGTACTTTTTGCACCCCTTGCTGTGTTTCAGTGTGATTCTTATGTCGAATCAAAGCGCTTTTCTGTGTGTGAAAGAGATGTTATATTAGTAGGATCAAGACATCTGAAAATAAAGATGTCTGGACTTGATGTGAGTGTCCTTTAAATCTGGCATTAACCAATGTTCCTTTCCTTATTCCTTATTTCACTGACATTCACTTCCATGACAAAAGGCTATCTTTCCCCCTTCTCTGTCTCTCAGGGAAATGAAGTACTGACTGTCATTAAAACGAAGGCTCAGTGGCCAGCATGGCAACCCCTCAACCTGTAAGTATCACTCATCATCTGTTTCACTAAAGGGCAAGGGCTTCTGGGTAACATGTGATTGGAAATTTAAACGGATACACTTATTAAACTATGATTATGAAATGATTAGTACTTTTAACTGGTGGTAGCACTGCCTCTTTTTGATACTGATCATTCTGTATGACCGACAAAGGGAAAGATTACCGTCAACTAGTAGACGGCTATATTTGTTGTTACTTTTTCGTTTACCATAAATCACCAAGTACCCACTAAATAGTAAATGGTAAATGGACTTGAGCTTGAATAGCGCTTTTCTAGTCTTCTGACTACTCAAAGCACTTTGCATCGCAGGTCAATCCTACCCATTCACACACTGATGGTACTGTAGATGTTTCTATCAGAAGAAAGCAATCCCATTACATTACATTCATAGCTCTTAAATGTTAATGATTTCCCTTGTGGGCACATCTCTCCCAAACACTCCCATAACACACTCCCATAAACATTTTAAAGGCCTCACCTTCACCTTACCTGAGACTGAATGATAGCATGCTAAAATATTCTAAATATATTTTTTTTGTTGTTGGTGTCATAAAAATGTTTTTTATGTAAAAGTGCTGTATTGCCATACGGTTCATGGATGATGCTCAGATCTGAACTCGATGCTAATACAAACACTGGAATGATCAGAAATCGCTATAGTTTCTAATGAACACTAATCCACAGAAGGAATGGATACAAAGACTTTTACATAACCTGTGCAGGAATAGAAATATATATGCAATTGAAATAAAACCTATAAACAGTTAAGGAAAAATATTAAGTAAAGACCTTAGAAAGTATAGACCTTCTGAAAGTTTGTCTCGTTTATGTATATACAGCTGTGTCTTAAATTAGCGTGGTGCAAAATTAAAACAGACTTTTAGCAACAGTTAGTGCAACACATTAAGGTGCAAATAAAATGATATTGAGGTAAAAATTAAAGTGTCCAACCAGGGGCTGAGTCTCAGGACAGCCGTGTAAATGAGAATGTCACAGAGGCACGTCTCACTTCCCTTATTTGTAGTCTCCTCGGTCCTCTGCCAAACCGGAAGTAGTTCCAGAGTTCCATGTTGAGGATTGTCTCAAAGCTCTTATAGCGAACGGAGGTGAGAGGATTGAGGAGCAAAGAGGCAGATCCAGAGTTCATTGTTGAAATAAAGGCTAGGCTAGTCAAAACTGTATTATAATAATAAATAATAAATAGACAATTCAAAATGATAGATAGATAGATAGATAGATAGATAGATAGATAGATAGATAGATAGATAGATAGATAGATAGATAGATAGATAGATAGATAGATAGATAGATACTTTATTGATCCCGAGGGAAATTCAGGAAATGAAATCTTTTAGTCAGTAGAATTGTCCTTTTGGTTATGAGTAGACTGCAGGTTGTTCTTCAGGTGTTTGTTCAGGTAAAGAGACTAAACACTGTAACTGTGTATTTGATGAGAAATAATACAGTGTGTGTTTGTGTGGACATAAACAGCTGTTAGGCTGTGATGAACGTGATCAGCTGATGTCGCGTCATGTGACGCTGTTGAGGAAAGGACGTTTCATGTCTCTTAAAACTGATTTCCTCGGTTCTCTCTCCTTGGCTTCATTTACTCCGTGCATCTCTGGTGGGCGGGACTAAGACGCAAGTGGTGGAGACAACTTGGAGGACACTCGGTGCAAATGAGACGGAAGTGAGACGTAGCCAGAGTACGTTTCCCCTGCCATAACAGTGAGGTGTTGTAAAGATGATGGCTCGGGGGACAAAAGAGTTCTTAAGTCTGTCTGTTGAGCACGATTGTGACAGCAGTCTGCCACTGAATATGAATCATCCTGTTATCTACCAATGAGTAATCTATTTGAATAAACATGGTTCACATTTCAACAAGGGGGAAAGCCTTCCCCTTGCGATTGAAAAAACCCAGGGATCGAAGATTGAAAACTCGCTTGAATTGCCAAAGCAGATTTATGGGTTGCAGCAATTTGTGTGCAATTGTGATCAAGCGTTGGGTTGATCTCACAGTTCAAGTCACCTCCTGAAATAAGAAAGTTTGAGGACATATCTGGGAAATTAAAAAAGTTGTTTAAAGAAATCTACTTTTGAAACTTGCGAAAAATGTGAATAGTTTACAAATAACTACATACAAATAGATCATTTTGACTTACGATGGTATTTATTATTAAAAAAATGTTTTAATGCACATGGATTTGTTCCATTGACCCTTTATTTTAGGAGAGCAGCTCCATCAGCAGAGTTTTCAGTGGACCAAACCCGTCATCTTATGTCGTTCCTCACCATGCTCGGGCCAAGCCCAGACTGGAATGTGGGGCTGTCACAAGAGGACCTCTGCACCAAGGAGTGTGGTTGGGTCCAGAGGCTTGTGACAGACCTCATTCCCTGGGATGCAGGCACTGATAGCGGTGTCACATATGAGGTAATGTATCTGAATTTTGATACTTTATGGTAGAAAAGTCTACATCGAACTAGTTTTAGAAAAAAAGCCTTAAAACCAATGAATCACCAATGGATCTACAGGTGTAGGTCTCTCAAAGGTGTAGGAGGCTGGCAAGTTTCTAGTTGCCTGCAGGAACTACCATTTTAGGTAGCAGTGTCACTTTGTAAATGGAGTCCTGTTTTGCTAGCACCACAAAATAACAAAGACCTCACATAAATAACCACACATATAACATCTATAACAACTAAAACAACAGCAACAACGAGTAAAAATAAAATGTGACACACAAAACAAACATGACACACACATCACCAATAACATAACCATTATTTTTTACCAGTATTTCATCAATTTATGCAACCACACTGTTTCCATACCTGCTCTGTACAGTATCTAAATTAAAAATTAAGATATCACCACATTTTCCCAGTTTCCCTGCCTACCTGGATCTGTACATCTTCCATTGCTCGTCGCCATGGAGAACATCTTTCAATGAGTTTGTCCTTTTGCAGTCTTACTTTAAAAGTTATGTTGTCCATTACGTATATACCCTTGACAACAAATTTCCATGTCTCATATGTTGGAGGATCTCTCTTAAGCCAGTTTAATGTTATTGCATTCTTCGCTGCGATGAGAAGTATATGTAATAAATGAGTATTATTGCCCGAGGATGGCCAATTACCCTTGGTAAGAGGAAGTTAAATATTCTGTTAAGTGAGTCAAAAGTCTGTCTCCAAAAGTTTTGTAACAGAGGACAGTTCCAAAATATATGAACAAAGTTTGCAGATTCTTCCCCATAATTCCTCAATATTTTCGAATGTAAGGTTATAAAAGTCTGTTGACTACTTTCCACTGAAATTCTCTCCAAATGTTTGCATTAGTGTTTACTTCATGAATTTCTGAATAATTATTCTCCCAGATGCCTTCACTAATTTCCAATTTCAACTCAACCTCCCATTTCTTTTTCAAATCCTACTTTGTTGTCTTCAAAGTCCCCAAACAGGCCAACAATTCCTCAGGAGAAGATTCGCCCCTTAACCAGTTTGGACCATATTCAGAGCCCATTTTATGACCCTGAGGGAGGGGCCATTTCCTCTTTAGCCAGGGTGGTGTTGGAACGTATTGCTAGAAAGGTAAAATGGAATATATACCGTGTCTGTCTGATAGTCTTTGTCTGCCAGTGTGTCTGTGCATGCCTGCGTTTGCGTGCATGTGTTTGTTTCTGTTTTAACTGACCCTCGTTTTTCTTGTTCACGCAGGGGGAGCAGTGTAATAAGGTACCAGACACAGTAGATGACATAGTTGCTGATATTGGACAGGAGGAGAATGAAGAAGGTATACAAAATAAATACAAATCCTCACACTTGCTCTTTTTGATGACGTTTATAAACCTTTTTAACCAAGATTAATTAGATTTATGTAAAAAGCTCATTGGACTTCTTCGGGGGTTTTTTTTGTAATTTACTTGAACCTTACCTGCTTATGCCTTTCACCAAATGTTTGCCAAACATTCACCTTAACTATCTATTAAAGCCCCAGTCTTATACTAGTATCAGTGCTCTACTATATAAACAATGGGAATGAAATCCTTTTATTTTGAACTATTTCAAACATTTTGCCATATAGACCCTTTTAGAACCTTTAGAAAAGTTACAATGTTCTAACATTAAAAGGATCTAGTGTATATGGCTGCTGGAAAGACTTGTTGAGCTGTTGAGTCTGTGTCTGCACATCAAAGAACAAGACAGATATTTTATTGACTTTGTGACCCTTAAGTCATTTTAGTCAGATACAGCCAGAAAACTCTGGGATTTTTCCATAATGAAGCCTGTCAGTGTTGTGTATCTGGGTGCTTGTGCATGAACTGTATGTGCCTAAGCACACCTCTTTGAAGCGTGCCAGGGCCAAGGAAGTACCGTGCTTGAGCATGGATCGGAGCACTGCAATCTTGGGATATTATGAATGGGGTTTTCCAATAGAATTTAATACCCTGCCTACATGCGTAGCCATTTGGAAGGAATGTGAACACTACTGTTGCATGGCAATGCTTCTGTTGTACATTGGTACATTCTGTCTATATTCACCTTTAAGCTAGACGGGATAGTTGTCCACTTGACAAATTTCTTAAAAAATGTTCTACTGATGATACATCATCAGCATATCCTTTTAGGATTCAAGGTAAATACTGTAGTAATATTTTGTATGTCCCTCATTCCTCTGCCATACTGCATCGTATTAGTTCCTGTAATTAAGCAAAATTAATAACAAAAAGAATATGGCAGAAGAAAATGTTGCTGGTAACAGTGATTATTTTATTATAGTCAATCAATGAAAGGAGCCAAATGTTTGAAAATAATTATTATCCTTCCTTATCCAAATATTCTTGTGTGTGTGTTTTTTTTTTAAGATGACACACCAGAGACATGTATCTACTCAGCTTGGTCCCCCTGGTCAGCATGCAGCAGTGCTACGTGTGAAAAAGGACGTAGGATGAGGCAGAGGATGCTGAAGGCCCAGCTTGACCGCAGCGTGCCATGTCCACATACCCAAGACTTTCAGCCCTGCATGGGACCAGGATGCAGTATAGAGGGTAAAAATTAATGTACAAATGTACCAAAAGTTGGTTGGTCGGTCTGTCACATTTTACTCATTGAATCGGCTTGATGTGACAGGAACTTAAGACAAAAAGCATCAATACTCTCCAGACCTAAAATACACTGAAGCTACACTTTTTATGTCTCCACCAGATCTTGATGATTGGTGATTAAGGCCACAAATAAGCCAATCTTACACATTTATACACCACAGACTCTTCACTAATCTTTGATTGATGGTTACCAAATTCTATAATACACTGCACAGCATTTGCTGTGATTGATCATTTAAAGTTATGACTGAGAAAAGAGTAGACTAATAATCAACTATAAGCATGCCATTTATAGCTAATAATGGCTCTTCAGTGTACGGTATAGTACACATGGATAATGTATAGTGAGTGGACGTTACAGCAGAAAATAACCCCGACAGAGTGAGCAGGATACAAACCCTTAGAAACCCTATTTGTGAAATAAATAAATATTAGCACAAACTATTGATTGAATTCTTCTGCAAAAAACACTGTTAAATTCTTCAATTTGTGGTTGCTCCCCAATTGTCTGCAATGTGGTCCACAGTCTGTTCTTCATAGAAACTGACTGATATTATTGCAGTCTCAAGAGGCAACTGGGTTTTTCCCTTAAGTGTGCTTTTTTTCAGTCAACCTTTTCTCTTAAAGCCTCACGTGAATGAAACAACATCCCAACATTTATCATAGAGCTCAACACATACCAGTTATGTAGTTCACATTTGAAACACTAGCAAAGTAATCACCACATCTGTCAGCAGTAAACCTGTTCCGCTCACTGCTGCCATCTTGTGTCCGGTTGTTGTTGAACATGTCCTGTGTTTGTGATTACTGTGGTCTGCATGCTTTAGTCGTCTGTTGAGGTGAGCTTCACATATACATCGAGCTCACTCGATGTATATGTGGTCTTGTGTAATTTGTACGTGTTATTTGTATAATCATGTTAAATGTTGTCCTGTTGTGTGCATGTAACTTTTAGTTTAAAGGGTTTTCGGATACGTGCATTTACTAATACCTGTTTCATTTTGTATGTTCAATACTGTTCCAGGTCTGTCCTGCATGTTTTATGTATTTTTAATATTAACCAAGATCTGCTTGATGCGTATCCTACATGTTTTATATATTTTCTCATAATATTCTGTGCTGCCTCTTGTTTGTCTTTTATGGTTTATGTATTTTCACCTGTGGCTACTTACTTGTCTGCTTCATTACTGTTATAATATATCTATTTTTTTGGTGGCTTTTATAAAATCTGGCCAATATGGGTGGAAACATTTACAGAAATATTTATTAATACTGTATGCAATGTCCCTGTCCAATAGAATTGTCTCAAGGACCATCACTGAACCACAGCTGCCCAGTGGGCCTAACACTGTATCAATTTAGCTAAACGGACACCCCTGAACTTAATCTTTCAACTATCAGTCCTTTTGTTTGTGTTCTCTTTTGATCTCAGCCCCTCTTTTAAGGGAATACAACAACACAACCCCTTTATATAAATTGATTGTGGTAACTGAGGTCTTGGTATTAGTACACAGAAGAAAACAGTTTTATGACCAAAATAAGCTTCATTTAATAGTTCAGTTAATAAAAGGTAACTCAAAAAGTTAAGCTACCCTTGCTGTTTGCAATAAGGCGATCCCTAAAAACAAGCCAGCTCAAGTTTAGACATTTAACATGTTCGGCATTTAACATTTCCTAATCTTGATATAACAAAGAGAGAAAAATGACCATATTTTACCATTACCATTTTACCATATTTGCTTTCTTGCTGGACAGAGCCATCGACGTGTATGATGTCAGAGTGGATCAGCTGGTCAGCCTGCAGTGTTTCCTGTGGTATGGGGATGAGGTCTAGGGAGCGGTATGTCAAACAGTATCCCGAGGATGGTTCACTTTGCCAGCTAAACTCTGAGGAGACAGAAAAGTGTGTGGTCAATGATGAATGCTGTAAGTTCTTCCTTATTTCACGCCATGTGGATGTTTTTATAGAGAAATAATAATAATAACAAAAAAAGTTCATATCTTTTTTTATTTAATAATTGACAGCATGACAAAGTAAACCCATTTGTACATTTGGATTGAGAAGCTGTCTGTTTCATGTTAATCATGACATTTTTTATTGAGTTGAACTATCACATTATCTGTAGTTGTTTGGTTTGCAGGTTTTTGATGATGTTCAGCTCTGGAATGATGCACTCTGCACAAGTGTATGATGCAGAAGATCAAGTTTTCCTTAGATGGCCAGAACTACAGAGCATGTTCTTATTTTTTAATCATTAAAGACCATATATTTGGTAAAGTACCAAGTACATTTACCCAAGTGAATTTTTGGAAAATTTACATTTTACATTTTTGTTTTTAATTCAATTTAAAATACCCTTACTTAAAAAAAACTACATATGAGTTTATTTTATACTAAATGAGTTCCACTTTTACATAAGTTGCGAAATGCCTTTCCAGCTGTGGAGAAACGTCTTCAGTCATGGACGAACCCTCATAACTTGAGACAATATTTTGGTGGAAAATGACTCCTTTGATATGTGCTATGAACAATTATGATAATAAGATTTTTCTGAAATTAAGCTCTAACTTCAAACCACCAAAGCTAAAACTGGATCTCCCTGTGATGGAATTACTGAGCGACAGTATTAGTCTAAATTGCCGTCTTGGTATTTGTCCTTTCCACAGCACCCAGCAGCTGTGTGGTGACTGAGTGGGGCGAGTGGGACCCCTGCAGCGCCACCTGTGGGCTAGGTATGAAGAGACGTGAGCGCATGGTGAAGATGCCACCTATAGATGGATCAATGTGTAAGACAGAGATAGCTGAAGTGGAGAAGTGTATGATGCCAGAATGCCGTAAGTTACCAAATATTCATGTTCTTTCTTTTAAATTCCATTGTGGTAATACTTTAAATACCCCACATTATTATACATTTGTTATTTGTTTTTTTGTACATGTTTGGCTGAATTGACTGATGAGAAATATTTGGTACGAGTGTTACGTAGGTCAGATATTAATAGACAGTTAAAGTTGCTAAAGTACTCTCTGTGGTGCATGTTACACTCTTGCAGACACCATCCCATGCATGCTGTCACCTTGGTCCGACTGGAGTGTGTGTAGTGTTACTTGCGGTCGGGGCATACGCACACGTCAGAGGATGTTGAAGTCTGATCCTGCAGAGTGCACCGAGGAGCTGGAGCAAACAGAGAAGTGCATGCTACCTGAGTGCCGTGAGTAGCTCAAGAACAAAACTGCTGCTCTCCTTTACCAAAAATGTGTAGACTAATGTATTCTTTCACCACCTTGGTCTAATTAGTTTAGTATTACCTTTTACTCATTGATATATTTGTTAGTTTTTGAGTAGCTACTGTTTAAAACAGAAGCTAACAGGAATCTTAATGAAAAAAAAACCATTTGATTGGAGGTGAACATTTGAGAATTATGTCACATTTATTGTATCAAAAAATGTGTACTGTGAGCTAACAATAATCAAGAAATATAACACTAACAAGCTGAGATCTTCAACATGTCTAGAACACACTGACACTGAGTTTGCATTTAATCGGATATACGCTTTAGGAGTTTGTTCAAATAGGTAACCTGTGAAACCCGAATTTGAATCACTTTGAGCCATTTTTTTTGCATTCCAAAAAACATGTTGTACTTTCTTTAAAATGTTTACCATAGATGTAAGAGGATTTTATGTAGGTCTCACATGATAAATATGCAAAAAAAAAAAAGTGTTGATGGGGAGACATTTTTTAAAATGTCAAGGGGATTTCCTTGAGCCATTTTGCAAACTTTTTTTTTTTTAATGAAAATGTAACAATTTTGACCTGATGACCTTAAACATTTTGATGAGTTTTCTAAAAATGGCTTCCCTTTTTCCACTCGCTTTGACTGGAAAAAACAAGTTAGTTCCTTCAGGTGCGGCCATCTAACATCTATTTGCAAACTACAATATTAATAGGATGTGGGGCTAATGACAGAATCCATGGCATTATAAAGCAGAGTGTATTTAGCTGACACTGAACCCCATGCTGAGTTTCACAGCAGTGGTGTCACCAGTATGCCCTGGCTGTGTTTTGACAACCACTCTATTACTTGAATTAGTAACACTATTCATATTTAACTGTGAGGTAGATGGAAGTATCCAATCAAATTTAATATCCTTATTTGAAAATCTGCATCTACAAAAAATGTAACATCCCACATCAAAGTCATCAGTAGCTGACTAGTCCAAATACCAGCTGAAATGGCAGGCATCTTGAATTTTTCCGAATCGGGGGTGATGGGGTGCATGCAAAAGTAAATTCATAATGGAATGATTAATAGATTTAACAAATTTATCCTCAGTATCTTATTTGAATCTATCACACATAAGAAAACACTAATAAGAGATGGCAATTTTGAAAAATGGCTGCCATGGCCGCCATATTAAAAATTAAAGATATATCCCATTATTTTCAGAATGCCTTTGGCTATAAGGTTACCAAATTTCATGCTTTTATCACAAAATGCACGATTGTTATGGTTATCTGCCTAACTATATGGAAGAATCCTCTAGACTATTCTCAGCAGGAAAAAACACATGATGCGAAATATGTTAGGATCAAATCATATATTCAGCTCTCTGTTGGATTTCTGTTATGCAATATAGTTTGTATTATGTTATATCCTCAGTTATGTTGTTTTTTAACATTGTGTATTTTTACATTCCTTATTTTATAATAATGAAAATGATAATTTCAACAGCCGCTTTCCTTTGACTATGTAACAAAATTATTCTTTTAGAGCGTTGACTAATGGAACTAGTAAGAAAAATGCACTTTCATGAGTTTTGCCCCTGTCCTTCTAAAATCCTCCTCATGTCCCTGGGTGCTAGTGTCTATTGTCATCGACCGTGTTTAGGCCAGTCAACTAATTTCTATTCTGCCTTCTTAAAGTTGATTGTAACTGATTATTACACTTTGTCTATCAGCCTCAAATGTTATTGTCTGTCACTGCTTCCTGCTTATTTTTCTGATATGTCCTCTTGTTTCCAAACTTCTGTTTATCCTTTCAGCTGTTGACTGTATGGTGTCTGAGTGGTCAGAGTGGTCAGAGTGCAACAAGTCCTGTGGAAAAGGACACACAATTCGAACCCGTATGATCAAACTGGAGCCCCAGTTCGGGGGGAGTGTTTGTCCAGAGACAATCCAGAGGAAGAAATGCAAGATCAGAAAGTGCCGAACAAAAACAAGGGAGGAGAAAGGAGGAGGTGGAGGAAATAGAAGGAGGCGTGGAAAACAGGGAAGAGATGCAGCTGTCGAGGAGCAGCTAGGTTGGCGAGAAGGATGTGTTTTAATGTATTATTATTAAAACAGCTAATAAATGAGATCAAAACTGAGGTGTTATCCATTGTTTTTTTCCCTAATAGGTTGTAGGCTACAGCCATGGACCAGCTGGACGGACTGCACCAAACCATGTGGAGGGGGAATCCAGGAACGTTTCATGATGGCAAAGAAAAGAGGTAAAGGTACCTTGATGGCAAGCTGTAAAGACCGAAAGGAGATCCGTGCTTGTAACGTTCATCCCTGCTAGCAACACGACTGAGATGGAGAGGAGGAGAGGCAACAGCTGCATATGTCCATGAGTTTTAAATACATTTTGTTTGTTTTTTAAATGACCTCTATGTGCAGGGAGGTGAGATGTCAGGGAAGATTGTGGGTTTTACTGGACCTTTAGAAAATGAATCTGTGAAAGAGTTTTAAAAAGAGCGATGTATAATATAGTGTTTAGTAAAGCAATTGTAAGTTTTTGTTACATTTTTCTGTAGACAGTAATGCTCGAATTTAGGTGGAAATGGTGTGTTCTGCAATGAAAACAACTTTTGAGCGATTTTCTATTAAAAAAACTAACTACAGATGGTTTGTTATCAAGCTTGATTGCGTTTGCAGTGAACTTCTCACAAAAATCTTTTCATTCCAAGAAAAATAGCTGCACAGGAACTTAAGATATTGCCTGTGATTACTTCTTACTCTCCTGATACAAAGATGCCTTCCCAACATTATTTATACCATTTAAGAGTCTACCCTTTACATACCACTACTGCATAAAATATCCTCATCTAGTTTAGAAGTATTTTTCTAAACCAAGTCATAATTGTTTGCCAGCCTGCAGTGGCCAGCTGAAATGTTTGTTTGTTCAGTCAGGCAGGGGGAAAACTCCAGTTTAAGTTTGGATCATAAAAAGATATCAATCATGCTGTAGGTATAAATGTTCAGAGATGTTCATATCTCACAGTCAAACTGGGTCTCTCATATCTTCTGTGTTTATTTGGTATAACAGCCCTTTTGGGTTATGGTTCCCTTACTTTAAGCTAGCAATACTACTATTACATAAAAGGAACAAAAAACACCTATAAGCTTGTGAGGTAGACAGATAATATGAATTAAAAAACAACAACAAAGAATGCAACAATGATTTAAATTCAATTATGAGCTAAAGAGAGAAGATGGATGTGTATGGGTCACTGGTAAGATGTACTGCAGGTTATTCCTAACAATTTTGTATATGTGAAAGTCTATACTTACAGTAATTCTAATAATTCCATTTGATACATTTCATACCCACGTACCACTAAACTACTTGCTTTTCTCCATAAGTGGAGCAGTAATGGCAGAAAATCACTGCACAATTCCAGCCTAGCCAACAATGCTTTTTGAATTTCCCCAGCCCCCAAACCTCTTTAAGACACTGTGTACAATTAATAAAAGGGGGAAAGCTTTTAACTTTGAAGACATGAAAAAGCTCTTTACTTACAAAAATATTACTTTGGAACAAAACTTTTTTACTGCAATAATGAAATTATATATAACTGAATATATGATAGAATAATGATTTTGAAGAAAAGAAAAAAATAACTGATTAACTGTCAACCCAGAACTAATACTTAAAACTGGCAAGTTTTTAAAAAGGACAGTCTCATTTTTTGTTAGACATAACCCAGAAATTCTAAATTCTAAAAAGTCTAATTAGTATATAACCGATACTTTGAATTGCAACTAAAACTAGTACGAAAAACCACTTTTCTTATATAAGAGAAACATTTTAAGGGAAATTTTTTGTACTGTTAATATTAGCCTTTATGTATCCGCTGTGGTGATCTGTTTTTTCAGTGTCATGTCTTTAAACATCAGCTGTGCACCACTGCTGCAAAGTTGAGATTGCAACAGAGGCTCCATGGAAAACTTTGCAAATGTGTTCACAGTATTTTTAAAAAACAGTACTGTAGCCTGTTATTGGAACCCTTGTACCAATATAGCTTTTCATATAGTTGTTATTTTGTGTTTTAAATTTGTGTTTCTCTGTACTGTCATTAAGAGAGATCTGTAGTCTCTGTTTTAGAATTAGCAGTGACTTTCTTAACTGTTTCATCTTCAAAGTTATATTTCCTTTACTTTATAGCCTTTTCTTCTTTGTAATTTTGGACATCTTCTGTGATTTTTTGATTTTTTTTTTTTTGTATTAGCTCTGCTTCACTGGCTAGTTTTTTAGAGCTATTTTTGGAATAATTTTTCCAATAAAAATTAATATGAATGTAAAACTCATGACATCAGTTGACTCATTTTCAAATGCTGCCTTATCTAACAAGCAAAGAAAAATAAAGGCTGTTTAATTATGTTGGTAAAATTTAGTACACTTTCCACATATGATTCTTATTACAAGTATTATCATTAGTAGTATCATTTCCAAGCATGTGAAAGGATTAAATAAAATATCCATAAAATAACTGAGCTGAAGTTTTTTTGTAGCCTCAACAGCTTCCAAACAGTACTTTTGACCATGTACTTACAAAGTCAATCCACAAGATGGCGATAGAAGAATGAAAAACATGTAACCTAAATGAAATCAAAGTTGTTCAGGAAGCGAATAGAGAAGAAATAACTATTTCTGATTGATTTAATTAATGAATTAAGGCTACGTAGTTTTTATTCAAGTTTCTGTTATGATTCAGTCCTGTAGAGTGCCCTGCCACCTGTGTGTTGTCTATTTCTCCCTGTTTGTCTTGCTCCTCCTTTGTCTCATTCCCCTAGGCTCTGTAATCAGCAGTAGGCTTGGCACCTCATCAACTGTTCAACCACCACCAGTATAGACTGGTGTAGTAATGACGTATTTTTGTAGGCCAACCCGAAAAAATGGCGCCGGTGGTTCCTTCGGAAATTTGCCTATGGGATTTTTGAATTGGATTTTGGATCATTGCAGAAAATAAGGTCTGTGTCAAACACATGTTTCTGATGCGTCGCTGTTTAGTTCAGTGGGATAATCTTTACAGATTAACATCATTTATATGAAGTTTGAAGAGTTAATGCATCCGAGAGAAGTAAAAAGCTAACGTTATGCGCTAGCGAACTACACCGCGGTCGCTTTAAAATGACGTCACGGCCGTTATGATTCATCAATCTAATCAGCGGATTTGACAAGATAGCTAAACGTTAGCTTAATAAGTCGTTTATTAACCTAATATTTGCAAGAACACTGTAAAACATGACTAGAGGCTGTAAGGAGGATTAGAGATAGAGTTCCCGGTGTGATGACGTGTAATGTCTGCAACAACCACTGTAGTTTCAGTTATCTACTCGTTAGCAACCGCTGTTTAAAGTTCACGTAAAAACTTTAAAATTCACAAATGGGGTCTTACTTAACGTTGTTTAGCTCGTCTAACAAAACATCAACATCTCTTCAGCTTGTGTTAACCACAGACCTTATTTCAGGCGTCTAAACACAAACCCATTCAAAATCCCCATTGACTGGGTTTTATGGCCCACTACCACTCCCTGCTAAGTGGTTTGATACGGACTTAATATGGCGGGCCCTCCGCGTGGACGTGCGAATGGAGGGGTAATGGATAGGGCGAAGGTGTAGTGGACATCTCAGGACTTGCCCTTCACTCCTAGCCGAATTATTGACTACTCCAGTGGTATTGTGATTGTTGTCGAATCTTGACTCTTAGTATTGTAACGGTTCTTGTTGCAAAGACAGTAGTTGCTAATGTGTTCATAATTCCGATTATGTAGAGAGTCAGTGAATGCACCAGGGAGAACTTTTTGAGCGGCTGTATGAGAGAACGCGGGATGAGAGAGTTGGATTGTTGCGGCAAGTTGTGTGTTGTTCTCTGCTGTAAACGGCGTGGTCACAGCCAACAGTGACCGGTTTATTAAAAGCTGTTATTTGAACGCTCTCGTCGTTCTTTAACGTCTGGACGGATGCTACATTGGTGTCAGAAGTAAAGCTACGGAGTTAATTAGCCGCTAGTGTTAGCCACAGCTATGCAGCATGCCGACGGTATGGCTTCCCAGCGAGAGTGTACCGGCCAAAAATAAAGGAGGAGGTGACGGACAGCGACTACGGCGATATGTGGAGCCGTCATGCGGACCACATGGAGCGCCTGAGACAATCAGCCAGGAGGCTAGCTACCGATGCCAGGTTCGGCTCTTCAGGTTGGGTAGGAGCACGCTGGCGCCTGGAACGTGCATGGCGGTACCCCCATGAGCCGGCTCCAGGTGAAAACGCCAAAGTAAGGTGGACTGGGTTGCCTTCCATGCCCATTTTGAGCTGCTGGCACGTGCCATGGGCTGGTCTGAGGCGGATAAGGCACTGCAGCTTGCCCTTTGCCTCACTGATGACGCGCTAGCATGCTTGTTGCTGCTTAGTCTGGCTGAGAGGGATGACTACGGGGCTTTAGTGGGTGCCCTGTAGCGGCGTTTTGGGCAGTGCGGCCAGCCTGGGGTTCTTCGTTCTGAGCTGTCTAATCGACAGAGGCGGCCGGGGGAGCCGCTTCGTTTGCTGGCTAATGGCATAGAGATGCTGGCGAGCATACGCCCATATGCCTGCTGATGTACAGAGTGAGCTAGCCCGGGACCAGTTTGCACCCCCGCACCCTGCAGGGTGCGCTGGAACTGGTGTTGGAGAGGGAGATTATTGGAAGGCCCGCGGGATGTGACCACGATGACTGGACCCGCTGTGAGATCTGTGGTTCAAGTGGATCCTGGTCGGGAAAAGCCGGCTTGGGCCACGGAGTTGACTGAACTAGTCCGGGCCGTGTCGCTGCAACCACTACGCAACGACACCCGCCCTCGTCGCAGTCCTCCTGTCTGTTGGGTGTGTGGTCAGGTTGGCCACTTCAGCATGAGGTGCCCTAGGCGTGCTGGTGATCAGGGAAACGGCCCAGGGTCTGCGTAGACGGGACGATACAGACCCTTGCCCCTGTGTCCTGCATTTCCCTATTACCCTGGCAGAGACCCAGCGCATAGCCCTTGTTGATACGGGCCCCACTGCGACGCTGGTGAGACCGGATGTGATCCCAGCCGGGACATGGTTGGAGCCTACAGTGGCTCGGGAGGTGGAGCTCTGCACTGAAGAAGGGCACAACCCTGTGCTTGGCGAGGATGGACTGGTCTGCAGAGCAGTGCAGATTGTTGGGTAAGGCTGAACGATTTATCATTTTCTGATCGAAATCGCTATTTCAAAAAACGCGATGATCGCCAAAGCCACGGTTTTTGGCAGTCCCGACTGACCCAGGAATTGTTGTCCACTAACCTACACAGACACGCCGTCTATTCTGCCCCTGCGTGTGTGCGTGACTTCTTTAGCCTGATACACAGCTCGACAGATAGCTAACAGGTTTCCTCCAATAAAGAAGATGAAGTTTCTTTGTCCAGTCTTTAATAAAGGAAGTACTGTAAAACTAAACAGACATCAAAACGTAAGTTATTCATCTTATAATATGCTAAATAACCGAAAAGTCCGCTAGCTTGATGCTAATGTCTATTAGATTTTGAATAGGAGTGCTAGCGGTTAGCATCGCAAATGTGTCAATTGTTGTCTCACGTAAACTTATTTAACATACTCAAAAGAAACAATGCAAGATCTGAACATGAAATGACGCTCACAGGCAAATGTTTTGGCCGTATGGCTCGAAGAAAATATGGAGACATTGTTGGCTTCTCTTGTTGCATAACTTCTGTGAACTAAGTCACCTACGGCAACACCAAAGGCACAAAATATATCAACACTTATGACTAGATTTCTGTCAAACTGACACTATAACAAGAACATCACACTGTCTGTGTGTTTCTTCTTAATAAATAAATCTGAAATTAATTCTTAATTTTGATCTATTAAGTTAGAGTTCTGGCATTTAAAGTTATAACTGGTATGATGTAATTTAGGAACATGTTTGTAAATGTTACTGTACATTGAGAACATTGCACAAGCTTGATTTGAAAAAAAAAATCGTGATAAAAATCGAAAATTGCAATTTCTGCCAGAACAATCTTTTCCTAAAATCGTTCAGCCTTATTTTTGGGTCATCAGAATGGAGAGTGCATCAAGAGCAAGATGCCGATCTCCGACCAGTGCTGTTGTGGGTGGAGTCCGGAAGGAGGCCATATCGGAATGAGATCGCCGTGTGCTCCCCTGCCATGAAGGGGCTCTACAAGAAGTTTTCAGCTCTTCGACTTAAGGACGGTTTGCTTCAGGCCCTGTTTACACGGAGACGATGTGACAGTAAAACGAAACAGTTGAGGCGGCCTTTCGTTCACACGGCGTCAGTGTTTCACGGGGGTGAAAACGCAAGCTTTTGAATTCGACCTCCAGAGTGGAGCGAAACGAATACAGGGGGCATATCGCAGCCATGTGAACGAAACGGAGCGGACTCTCTGGCTGCGATGACCTCACCACATCTCCCCCCATACATTTGGACATGCGCAGTAGTCGAGAACAAACATAAACAACAGTGGCGGCGAATTCGCTTGTGCTATGTGCTTCAGCAGCTATTCGCGTTGTATAAACAGAACCTTGATATGATACATCGTGTATGTCGCCGCCGAAAGAGCATCGAACACTTGCGGCAAATTGTTCAACCTTTACCCAAGCGCAGGGCGCTTACCCATACGCAGCATTTGGGTAAGACTTGGGAGAACTAGCCGCTAAAGAGGATGTTGTGGAGGAAGTGGTTGTACTGGTGAGTGTCGCGTGCTTCGCATTGTAAAGTTCCACTGCCCACTACTGGCCGGGCGTGAGAACTACATTGTTTTCACTCAGGCAAGACTGCCGTGTAGACGGTCTGTACTTCGAATCCGGAGTGGAGTCGTTTCGATGCGTTTCTGTCACAGCGTCTCCGTGTAAACGGGGCCTCAGAGAGCCTGGAAAGTGCCAGCTACAGGAGAGAAGAGGTGGCAGGTGGTGGTCCCCAGAGCTCTAAGAGAAGTGTGCTAAAAGCCTGTCTTGGCACGGCTGGAGCGGGGCATTTTGGAGTCTCAAAAACCCTTCGCCGAGTGCAGCAGAGTTTTTACTGGGGCCAGCTCAGACGGGACGTGGTGGACTTTTGCCACCGCTGTGACCTCTGCACATCGCGTAAAGGCCCCCCCGACCTGTCCCGCGCCCGGCTTCAACAACTGGCTGTGGGAGCCCCGATGGAGATGGACACACCAGCAGTTCCGCCAGGGCCGGAATACGCCAGGAGGCTCCAGGATAGGGTGGGGTCAGGTCATGCTTTTGCCCGTGACCAGCTTGGAAAAGCAGGGATAAGGCAAAAACGAAACTACAACCTGAGGTCCAGGGGGAAGGACTTCAGGGCAGGTGACTTGGTGTGGGTGTACACCCCAAAAAGGAAGAAAGGACGGTGTCCAAAATTAGTCGGTCATTGGGTGGGGCCCTGTGAGGTGTTAGAGAGGTTGGGGGAGGTCGTGTATAGGGTCCAGCTGCCCCCTAGAGGGAGATGAGTGGCTCTTCACAGGTTGGCCCCATACAGAGGGGATGCGTGGCCACTTAAACACCCCAGGACCCTGACATCCCCTCGGAGAGGTGGGACGTCACCACCCCTGGGCTCACCTCCTGCACAGCAGCAGGATGCTGCAGGGGTGATGACTCGGCCCCAGAGACAGAAAAGGCCCCGGGTCACCTCAGGGACTTTGTTTGTGATCCCTCGGGGCGAGGGATTCAGTAAGGGGGAGACAGTGTAACGGTTCATGTTGCAAAGACAGAAGTTGCTAATGTGTTCATAATTCCGATTATGTAGAGAGTCAGTGAATGCACCAGGGAGAACGTGTTGAGCGGCTGTATGAGAGAACCCAGGATGAAAGAGTTGGATTGTTGCGGCAAATTGTGTGTTGTTCTCTGCTGTAAACGGCGTGGTCACGGCCGACAGTGACCGGTTTATTAAAAGCTGTTATTTGAACGCTCTCGTCGTTCTTTAACGTCCCGACGGACGCTACAGTATGTTTCTTAGTGAACGTATGGTTTTCTCGTACTCATTCTCCTCGTGTTTTTCCTTCTGTTTCAACAACACTCAACTGTTATTCACAGATTCGGCTTTCCCGGATCAACTTTACCGAAGTCGCGTTTGGACTTAAGAACTCACTGCACCGCTCACAGGAGAGCGAGGACATTTGTTCATTAAAAGAAAATTGTTACATTGTATACCTGTCTCTAAGTCGTGCGTCTGGGTCCAAGCTCTGATCAGTCAGAAGAGCTATAGCACAAAGCAGAACTCTAATCCTTAATTAAAGTCAAAGGTGAGTTATAAAGCAAAAAACCTCTTCAGATACAAATGAGCTTTTCAAAACAAAGTTTTTTTTTAACCAAGCTAGAAGCACTTACTTCTGTTATCATGTATTTTAACATGGCTTTTGATAGGACTTCTGGGGATTTAGCAGTTCTGAAGTGGACATTCTGAACTTTTATTTTTTCTCTTCTGCATTGGCTCTGCTTTTCCACATCAGATGATAATTGGACTCTACCTCTGACAACGCAAAGCGCTTTTACACCGCATATCAAACCTACCCATTCACTCCCATGCTATGTTTGTAGACCATCAGAGGTGACTAATTCCATTCATACACACTCACATGCCCCTGACGCAGCAGGGGGAGCAATTCGGAGAAGTAGCGCACGAACACATTGGAGATGAACCCTCGGCCTTCCGGTTGAGAGACTTAATTGAAAAAAAAACTTAGTTGATTTAAAACTCCTTAGTTGCATGCATCATCAAAACAACATTTTTTACATAAAGGCAGAAAATGTCATTGCATTAGTAATGGTGGTTAGGCTAGACTCTTGAGTTCTATGTTGTGCACTATAGATAGATAGATAGATAGATAGATAGATAGATAGATAGATAGATAGATAGATAGATAGATAGATAGATAGATAGATAGATAGATAGATAGATAGATAGATAGATAGATAGATAGATAGATAGATAGATAGATAGATAGATAGATACTTTATTGATCCCGAGGGAAATTCAGGGCATCCAGTAGCAGTATACAGACAGGCAGGACACAAGACATTGGTTACAATACAAGACATCGGTTACAATACCCTGGACACCACAGACTGGTAGAACATCTGCAGCAGCTTTTTGCAGATGTTGAAGGACCCAAGCCTTCTCAGGAAGTACAGACGACTCTGTCCCTTCCTGCAGGTAGTGTCCATGTTAGGCGACCAGTCCAGCTTGTCATCCAGCTGCAGCCCCAGATACCCGTAGGTCCTGACCACCTCCACGTCGACCCCCCCGATGGAAACAGGTTCTCGATGTGGTTTGTTCCTTCGGAAGTCCACCAC
The DNA here is from genome assembly GCF_947650265.1 of Symphodus melops. Classification (NCBI taxonomy): domain Eukaryota; kingdom Metazoa; phylum Chordata; class Actinopteri; order Labriformes; family Labridae; genus Symphodus; species Symphodus melops. Next base: position 7,008,226 of record NC_136696.1, on the reverse strand, counting down.
CATCTCCTTGGTCTTGGAGGTGTTTAGCTGCAGATGGTTGTCACTGCACCACGTCACAAAGTCCTCGATCAGGCTCCTGTACTCCTCCTCCTGTCCATCCCTGACACAACCAACTATCGCAGTGTCGTCCGAGTATTTCTGCATGTGGCAGAGCTCAGAGTTATACTGGAAGTCAGAGGTGTACAGGGTGAACAGGACAGGGGAGAGCACAGTCCCCTGTGGTGCTCCGGTGCTGCTGACCAGTGTCAGATGTGCAGTCCTTCAGTCTGACGTACTGTGGTCTCTCTGTGAGGTAGTCCGTGATCCACCTCACCAGGTACGAGTCCACCCTCATCTCGGTCAGCTTGTCTCTCAGTAGGAGGGAATGGATGGTGTCGAAAGCGCTTGAGAAATCAAAGAACATGATTCTCATCACGCTGCTCCCTTTGTCCAGATGAGAGTAAGCCCTGTGTAGAAGATAGAGGATGGCATCGTCCACGCCCACCTTTGCCTGGTATGCAAACTGCAGGGGATCCTGTGCGTGTTGGACCTGAGGTCTGAGGTGTTGGAGCAGCAGCCATTCGAAGGTCTTCATAACGTGGGATGTCAGAGCGATTGGTCTAAAGTCTCCTGGCTCACTGGGGTGAAGGCTCATGTTGAAGATGTGCTGAAGTGGCTCCCCCAGCTCAGCAGAGCAGGCCTTTAGCATCCTGGGACACACCTTGTCCGGGCCTGCTGCCTTCCTGGGGCGGAGTCTCTTCAGCTCCTTTCTAACCTGGTCTCTGGTGATGGTGGGGGGGAGGGGGGATAGGAGATGGATTGTCACTGGAGGTTGTGTCTGTCCTGGTGGAGGTGTTGGGGGGAGTGAGAGGGGGGGAGGGGGTGTGTAGAGGGGTGCTGGGGGGACAGGCACTGGCTGCAGTGACGGGGATGTCATACCTGTTAAAAAACAGGTTGAGCTGGTTTGCTCTCTCAGGGTCCCCGTCTTCTGCGTTGTTGTTTTTCTTCTTGCAGCCTGTGATGGTTTTCATGCCCTCCCAGACCTCCCTCATGTTGTTTGGCTGCAGCTTCTGCTCTACCTTCCTTCTGTAATCCTCCTTTGCCTCTCGGAGTCTGACCTTGAGTTCCCCCTGCACACGCTTCAGCTCTGCCTGGTCTCCCTCCTTGAATGCCCTTTTCTTCCTGTTAAGGATCTCCTTGACATCGCTGGTGATCCAGGGCTTGTTGTTCGGGAAGCAGCGCACAGTTTTAGTGGGAACCACAACGTCCATACAGAAGTTCATGTAGTCAGTTGTGCAGTGTGTGACCCCCTCAATGTCATCCCCATGGGTCTCTTGCAGGGCACTCCAGTCAGTGGTCTCAAAACAGTCTCTGAGCGCCTCCTCTGCCTCAGGAGACCACTTTCTGAAGGTGCGTGTTGTTACCGGTTGTCTCTGGATCATTTACTTACTTACTAAACTAATTAACTTTTGGACCTGCAGTTTCATATATTACCTAATTTTTTTGCCGATGTAAAATCTGAATCCGTGTTTAAGTGAAATGTTCGATAGGCGTGCAACGGAAGCTGTTATGAAGTCAGCCCGCATATTATGAGCAATGGATACCAATGAATGATAAATAATGGATAAAGTACAATAGCTTCTTATCTACTAACAATCAATATTGAATGATGGTTGTAGCAGATGAGCTGTGCGCATGGAGTTACAGCTCATACAGTGGGAGAAACAATTAGCCATGCTTTTAGCTTCAGAGATTCAGGCAGAAGCACTTTGTGACAGTTCCCATTATCATGACTGAAGTCTTTTTCCCTTAAAATCTTCTGACAGATGAAGGGTGAACTGAGGATGTGCGTGCATCCTTAAGTAGTGAAGGAAAGAAGTTCGCTTTAGATTTGTTAATTCAACATCTTTGAACTCAGTTGTGTTGCCTAATCTGGCAAAAAAAAAAAAAAAAGAGTATAGTATACTGGGTGTGCTATATTTATGTTTATACAGTATATAAAAGCAACAGAAGCAAAAAGGGAATAGTAAAGATAAGTCCACATTAAGAATTAAACGAAGATTAAAATGCTAAAAACAGAAACGACATTAAGAAGACAACATCACATTAAAGCAAATTTATAAAAGTACGTTTTAAGAAGGGATTGAAAGGAATTGATTAGAGCTGCAGCTATCGAATATTTTAGTAATCGAGTATTCTATCGAATATCCTGTCGATTAATCGAGTAATCGAATAAATCTTAATTAAGTTTTAACTCGTCTTGGGTCGTCCCTACAAACCTGCTTCTTTGCAGTTACCGTGGTAACGCCTGCTTGTTACAGCCAACCACCTCTGCTCTACAGCTGCTGACACTCACCATATTACTGACAGGGTCCCAAATTCACTTTTTGATTCACTGGTCAAGGCGGCAGGTAGATGAAAAATACAGGTCAAACATGTTTTAATGGCTGAAATAACAAATAGTGTTTTGTGTAGCCTACACATCTGTTACAGTACATTTAACTGAGAAAGCATTATGTTCTGTTGAATCAATCACAGAATCAATCATTATGTCAGATAAGGAAATTGAGAAACTTTAAATATATATTTGCTAAATTATTATTCCACAAACAAGTTCTGTCTTGATTTAGCTTTGATGACATTAGACATTTTATATAATCAGCCTGTATATTGTTAAAAGTGTATCTCTGTCTGCTCCTGCAGCGCGTGCATTCAGCGCGCTCACAGACTACAGAGACCAGAGACGCGTCTATGACAGAGACTGTGAGAGGACGCTGCTATCGTTATGTTAGCTGCAAACACGGAGAGAGTGAACAGAGAAAAGCCGACTGTTTGACCGGATCACGTGTTCCCGACTCGGCCGTATGGATCACGGATCAACTGTGTGCAGTTAAAAGGGGCGCGCCGCGCTCGCGTGTGCGTGTGTGCGCGCGCGTGTGCGTGTTGAAGTGTCTGTGTGTCTGTGTGTCAGAGAGAGGAGCAGGTAGCTGCAGCTACATTAAACGTGTTTTATACTCATACCAAAGTTTTGATGACGCAAAAAAAAAATAAAAAAAATTAACGAAGCCTCGAGGCAGCGAAAATTCCTCGATGAATTTTTGTAATCGAATTATTCGAGTTATTTGAGGAATCGTTTCAGCTCTAGAATTGATTGAGTCTGCGAGCCTTATCTTGTCAGGGAGGTCCGTCACCTTAAGGACCACAGAATGTTTAAAAACTAAGGGAACTACACCTTCTGCCAAGGAACTGTTGACAATGGGTGCGATTCTGGGTCCAACTGTGTTAAAAAACACTTTCAAAAACTTTGTGGGAATAAAATCAAGACTGCACCTAGTTGATTTCATGTAGGATAACATTTCAGCCATGAAACAAAAACTGAATTTCCTTGCTGATGGCTCAGAATCGAGAACAGTGCTTTGCTTTACTTGCAGATGTGAACAATTATCATTTCATCAAATGTGTGTGTGTCTGTGTGCATGTGTGTGTTAGTGAACATGTCTGTGAACATTACAGTAGTTGTTAGTTCATGTCCCAGTCGAGATATCCCATGCTATCTTAATTGATTAAAGAATGCCTAATAATGGATTATAGCTTTTGAATGTGAATCAACTGAAAAATTGGCAAGGAGATAAATGGCACAAACAACTTTGTGAGTAAGCTTTTCAGGTTAACCAAATTTCACACAAAATAGGAATGATTGATAATTCTATATGATCATTCAGTACCTTCAAATCTGAGGCCATGGTTCTCTGCCCAAAAACAGCGGACTGATACCTCCGGTAGGTGAGTGCGTTCACGATATGCAGGCATATTTAATAAACAAGTAATTATTGTTTTTGAAGGAGCCAGAATGCCTAAAGACTGACATCAATCAGCTTCATATGGGCAATAATATACTACCTTATTACATTCAACTGTTAATTTACAGTTAAATGTTTTTTCTGGATTGTTTCCAGTTGTTAAATAACACTATTGATCATCAGGCACTCAATTTTAGAACGTATTAAGTAAGCACAGCACAAGACCTTATCTATGTATAACATAATACGCCCGTTAAGTGCTGAAAAAGTAGCCTCATAAAAGACTAAGATTTGTTTAAAATCAAGATTATATTTCTAATTAATATTTAAAAGGTACAACCACACATGTGTCAATCACATTATTTAAGCATTTAAACACAAACACACATTACAGGCCAACAAAGAGTCCTATCACTGAAATCTGATTAAAAGTTATGTTACACCACTTTTGTCCTGTTTGAACTATTTATTCTTTCTGTTGAAAGCAGACTGAAGGATCTAATGACATTGATTGAGTGTTTTGCAACAAGAACATCTAAGTCAAGGAAACACCTGGATGAACGTAAAAATTCAATTAGACATTCATAAGAGTCTCATTAATCCTTTATTTCACAGAAACCTTTTTTCTGTATCTCACAATCCTCATTAATGAAAGCATTATGTCTATAGAAATACTTATTATCTTCTAAATGAACAGTTTAAATAGTCTCTCTTAGGATAATAATACATTGTGTTTACAGTTTTATTAGTAATTCACAAAAGTTTTAGAAATGACTCAGAAAAATAATGCATGCATTGTACCTACAAACATACAAAGTCGAAACAAGTTAGTTGTGACAGTGTCAAATACATGAGACATAAACAGTGCTTTAATCAATCAATCCAAATGTCAATTAACACTGGCTTATTAAAGCAACCACAGCGTGTGGTCTAAATTAAAGGGAAAAACAAACCAGTAGAAGTTGGCTGATGCCCAATTTCACTAATGTCATGTAAAAAAAAAAAAAAAAAGAATTAATCCAAATGGCTGTTTGTTAGATATCATGAGTAAAAGGAGCCATTTGAAGGGTAGATACATGTATCTGTATCTCACAACCATCAAGCACATTTGTTTTGTTTGGTTAATTTTGTTGTTTGCTTTTTTATTAACACTGGTCTTAGAAAAGGGTTCAGAAGTTTAAGGCGGTATCAATCCAGCTGGGAAATGCTAGAAGCAGATAAAAAAAATGAAGATGGTGTGATCACTTTGCATCATTAGAGCGTCAATTAACCCACAGATGTATTCTTGTGGTATGTATGATCTTGCACAGATGTATCATTTGAGATGTGTTATCTTAGCTGAAGCCCTGTTGTGATCGAACACAGAGGTATGGCGAAAACATAAGCAAATGCAGAAAGTACACAGAATTTTTTATCTTGAAGTAAAATCAGTTCAATACTTTGTTGCATTTATCAGTCTCTAATGTATGATATCAGTTAAACAAAATAGTACTCTCTAAACAACCTCTCCCTCTTCCCCTCATAAATCCTTTGCTTATGTACCTCCATCATATAGGATGTGATGATCAAGAGAGGCTTTCATTTTTGAAAATATGATCTCTTATCCTGAACAAAACCTGTTCAGCATGATTCCTTCAGTCTAATTATAGGTCAGGGGTTCCTTGTCTTTTCAGCTCGCAACCCCCGAAAGAAGGGGGCTACAGACTGGGGACCCCACTTTCCCTTGTTTGTGGTGCAAAGCCACAAACAAGTACTAATACTATATGCCTATCCAAACACTTGCAACACAAAATAACAACCTAAAAGCCATATCATTATTATATAGTAATTTATATTTTAAAAAAAGGAGTCATTTTCTTGTATTAACTTAATAAAAAGACACTGAGGTGTGTGCATCCTTTTGTTTAATGAGGAGCAGACACCTACAATGCTTCTGTCATTCAAAAAATGTTTACACATTGATAAACATTTTATTTCACTTAATGATAGGGTTTTATTTGAAGATAAAACCATATTTTTCGTATATATTTTTACAAACATTTCTCCTTGTTCTCTTAGACCTGACAGCAGCATTTGACACTGTTGATCACAACATCCTCTTTAACTGCCTATACTCTACCATCGGCCTTTATGACAAGCGTATCTCCCTGAGAGACAAAAGATCCATGGACTCCCCCTGTCACCTGCTGTGTCCCCCGAGGATCAGTCCTCGGCCCCAACCTTTTCACCCTCTTCATGCTTCCCCTAGGCCATGTCATGTATCAGCATGAAATTTCCTTCCATTGCTATGCTGATGACACTCAGATTTATTGAAAAAAACAAAAACAAATTATGCTCCCATAAACAATTTTAAATAATTACAAATGTTAAAGATTTTCCTCTCCAACTTTGGAAACTAGTGAGGCCCTACAATCATTGGTCTAATGCCACACCACACCCTAAAGCCCTAGCACTAACTCCTCATAAGTTATGCAGTATGCAGTAACTGAGCCCATGGCTTGCAATGGTTGTAAAATAATGAAGGGAACATCCTTTGGCTGAAAAACACAAAACATAAAACTTTAAATGAATAATTACTAATAATGAACTACATATTGCCACTTATAGATCAATTTATTTGACTTTTTCCTCTGTCAGTGTCATCATTTACATTATTTAATAAAATTATATCAATATACAAATGTTTGTTTAGTAGGGGGCCAAACATAAGTGTTCGCCACATCAGCTGTTTGCAATAAAAATAAATAAAAGGGCTATACCTAGAGAGACTCATAACAAACGGAGAACACTAAGTACATTATAAAATTGCTTTGGCAGCATACGTAGGCATACTGTAATTCACCTATTTGTGTATAGCGGAAGGACAAGACAGCATTGTCTTGGCCTTCCAGTATACACAAGTAGGTGAATTACACTGGTTACACTGTCTTTACTTGTTGGAGACCCCTGCTCTAGTCCCTCCGGCCTCGACCAACTCACGCTTAATTTCTGCCTTGCCCCCTCACAGGCCAGATGGCAATTGTCTGCCTGCGGATACATGATCATACCACAAGCTTGAGGTCTCAGGATTCTATTTTTGATCATCTGGACCATTGGTTCAATAACTGCAAGTTAATGTTATTACTGATAATTCTTTCACTGAAAAGGTCTAGACTATTAGAATAATAAACAATCATTATTAATCCCTTAATGATACTGAAGGATCTTTCGTTGAATCAGCATGCCACTGTCACCTCCCCCAGTAATTGCATTTCCCTTATTTTGACCACACCCTGTATACAAAATATGTTAATAAACATGTAGTAAATAGTACACCTCATGTAATTTCTGTTAGTGGATCTACACATTCTTAAAGCAAATTAATTCATTTGAAATCTTTTCAGGAAGTGTCAGTGAGATAGTCACCAATAGAGCTGAAACTGAGCTTAATGAGATGGAAATCAGAATCGTCATGTCTGCTATTGCTGCCATGGAGTTATGTAACACTTTATTGATGCAAGTAAGGTTGGAATATTCTACATAACAGCCAAACACAAAAAGCTCTCTCAAACTGACATCTAAAAATGTTATTTCATAGCTTACTACTCAGCTCACAAGTTATATCTTCAATTATCTAAAAAAGATAGATAGATTGGTCCACAAACTGTAAATTCCTAAAAAAAAAAAAAAAGCATTACTTTCTACATACTGTAATTAAACATGTTAATACTGTCAGTAACAAATCAAAATGGCAAAGGAAAATATTGTTATAGTACAGTTGGAATGCAGTTAAGTGTTTTTGGTTGTGAAGGGGAGGAAGTTAGTTGCCTTACTCTCTGCAGCCATGTTCAATCTTGTGACACAAGTTTTTGTATGGATTTCAGTTGATGTTACTACTGTGGTTACTTGTTAGTCACATCTTGTATATTTTAACATTCAAGAAGAACTTTTTATATATCCACCAACTATCATTTAACACCTGAGACTGTGTATTTTTGTCTTTAAGTTTGTGTAAGTGAAGACGTGTTTTTCATTGCAGTTGTGTTCAGTCATGGTGATGGTGGTGTCTTCAGGGAGTTGGTGGATCCTCCTTGGCTTCCACTTCCCACTGTTCCCTGTCCAACCCACTAAACCACAATACAAAGATAAAAGGGAAGATAGAATGAGGGAGGGAAAAACAGGTTAGTTACAAACACTGATACTGCTATATATACTATATATTGAATCAAAATGTTAAATAAAGCCCTTACACAAAGGAATGTCACTTACCTTGATAAACCAAATCATAGGATATCATGTTAATATGTTATTGGTCTTTCATAGGACCAAACACAAAATGATTCTATTAATTGCCATTTACAACCTAATCAATTATAATCAAATCATGCAATTTTACTCTTATAATTGGTCTCATTTTAGTTGATTCAACCACTCATTCATACGGTATGTCAAAGAGTCAAAGAGGAAAGAGGCAGCTTTTATTATTTCCATTGCTTTTTAACCCAATAGCATCAGTGAAAGAGCATTTTTTAAAAGTTGGTCTTGTGTGTAAGTGTGGGTGAAGAAACAAAGCTGGTAAATTAGTAACACTCTCAGTTTGTGGTCAGAGGTTCAGCAAGGCGTACTCTAAAACTTCAGAAAATACTGAGGTGGATAAGAGGAAAGCATATATTTGTTTGTTTTAGTGAAAAATAAATATTTTATTCTTTTACGTCAGGAAAATCAATGCCCACATACTTAAATAATTAACATTATGCTTATCGATTAATTAAATCAAAACACACAACAACAATACCTTTACATGCTCTTTATTGAGAACAGTTCTTCGTGAAAAAAGAACTTTTAATGAAGAATGGACTCCCTCAAAAACTTGGTCGCAATGTCATATTTTGTAGAAGTAGAAAACCATTTCCTAAAGACAGAGCAGCTGGCCAGGCAGGAACTACTTGGATCAACAAGCCAGTAGGGGGCTCCCAAGGGCTTATGAACTTGGTGTGAAATGTCGATGGTGTGAAATGTGCAAAGTTTGAAATGACAGTAAGAAACCTCCTTCAGGGGCCCCAATCTGACAGCACCCACTCATACAATAGAAAATGAGTAAATAATGTATGTCTAGTCATGAGTAAGGGGGAGAGACACTTTAACAACATAAATTCAACTTCAGATTATTCCAATTCTGTATTACCTAAATCAGTAAATTAAGTCTTTAAATATCACTTTAAAATTAGTGTTCATAAAAAAATCAGGGTTTAAATTGCTACAGGGCTTCCAGAGGTTCAGCAGGACCTATACACATAGGGTGTATTTGGATTGTCCCTCCTATCAACTTTCACAATCCACTTTACCTTAACCCTCGGAAAACGCCACAAGGTTAAGAAAAGGTGTTAAAGTCATGTCTTGATGCCATCCCCATGTCATTCCCAACTCTCTCTCTCACAATAATAAAATCTTGACGGTTCTGTAGCTACTGTGCATGCTTAACCAGTTAAGCGTTGGCTTTGTTCAATGGCAATGCTAACATTACATAATGGATAATGCATATTCATATACACATTCATTAGCTGAGAATCTTTTGCACACAGAAAATATTTGCTCTAGCCTAATCACAAAAGAACATAAACAGTTACTAGAGAATGTTTGAAACAACCTCTCTGGAAGTGTGTTTGTGTGTATGTGTTTTATATCAACACAAATAGCCCTAGAGACAGCAAGAGAGCTCTTCCAGTTTAACCAGTGTTAGCAATATCAGAGTCACTGACCCATTGCAAATTCTGCACCGCCTCTGGTAGACACTGTGTGACAGCTAGTACTCAGTTTACTTCTAAAGATTAATGCAGTGCTTTGATATGAGCTGAGAGAATTTAGACTCCTGGTGTTAGGATGCAACTAAAAAAAGAACCATCCTCATTTATGATTCATAAAGAGCTCTAACTGCACACTGACTGAGCTGAATTATGCTCTCTGTTTATTCTCTCACATTCACTACACTCTTACTTTAAATAGGGGAATCTCACCAATTAAAACTGTTCTGTTCTATTTCCCAATAACATTCTAGACTGCTAGATGTTTTTGAGGCAACGTCCACACAAATGTTACCTTATGTTTGTTTAAAACAACATGTGTTCCATGAAAATAAAAGGTTGTACTTTATTTTATAAAATAACCTTAGGGGAGAACGAAAAAGAGCACAAGCATTGGCTCCCTATGAAATCTCGAGTGGAATTTAAAATCCTTCCTCTCACTTATAAAGGTCTTAATGGTCAGGCACCATCGTAATCTCAAAGAGGTAATAGTTACATAACAGCCTTTGAGAATTACATTACTTTCCCAGAATGCAGGCCTGCTCATGGTATCTAAATGTACTATTGGAGGCCGAGCCTTCAGTATTCAGGCGCATCCACTTGGAATCATATACCAGTCAGGGTCCAGGAGGCAGAAACACTGTATTTTTAAGAATGGACTTAAAACCTTCCTTTTTGATAAATCTTATGGTTATGGCTGGAACAGGTATAGACCAGCTCATAGTTATGCTGCTATAGGCTTAGACTACCTGGGAAACTTGTACCTTGAGCACCAATCTCTTCATCACAATCTCTCTCTGTGTATTCACATGATATTACCACATGCCGCAATTTGTAAATCTTAGTTTCAAACCACATCTTTTCCCCGCGAGCTCCTGAGCTCTTTTAGGTTCCTCGAGATCATTGGTGGACGGCCTGTCTGAACCATCAACCCCTCCACATATACCATTTTCTAGCCCAGTGCGGTTTCGGTAGATGCGGTTCATCATGAGCCTGGATTTGCCTTAGATTTCTGCTTCTTAAAAGGACTTTTTTTTTTTGCCACTGTAACGTTTGTTAAATTGCTACACTCATGATGGATTAACGCTGGGTCATTTTAATATTGGATTGTATGTCAAATGGGTGTGAAAATAAGTATATGTCGTATGGGTATGAAAATAAGTAATTTTAATTTAATTTTCTTTCAAATATAATTTTTTTTAAAAGGATTTAAGTATCTATTTCCTTATTCTGCTGCTTTCATTGACACAAGAGGACGCTCACTCTTTAAGGAAAATATGTAAAAATAATTTCACAGAATTTTGATACCTGTATAATACTGTGACACTGTTATCCATTTTCACAACATCTAAAAAATCATTTGAAATTCCCACACTTCTCATCCAGCATTAACAAAGGAATAGTTCAGTATTTCTTCAAGTAGGGTTGTATGAGGTATTTGTCAAAAATAAGTATATTAGCCACAAGAGATGCTCGTCAGCTTGGCTCCTTTAATGAGAGCCTATCCACAGAGCATGAGCAGAAGCTATTTTATAAATTGCAGCAGACAGGGTCATTTGCACCACGTAATTTACCTAATCCTATATATCTGAAATACTACAAACAGGCATTTGTAGGCTATATCACATCATCTCTTCTGGTCGTACTTACACACTTCACTGTGCTGCTAGTGCAGTGGGGTTTTTTTGTCGGTTTTTTTATTTTTATTTTTAAATCTAATGATTGTGAGCCAGGTTTTGTGTTAATTTGCATTTGAAGCGGAAAGGTGAAATCCTAACACAAGTGGTTACTGTAGGCCTACTCAGAGCTTGTAATTCAATCAGCCAGGAGGGTGAAATTGATCCACAAACTTGTTAACTGCTGACTCAATCCCACCAGTAGACAATTAGCAATAGTAAAATACCACAAAGAGCACATATGTAAACCAAAAAGCAGAATATGAAAATAATTTTAATGAAATTGCATATGCCGGTCAAAGGCATTTTATCTTTTATATATTAGTCCTGCTAGTGGTGGCTATTGGTTGGTAACTTTAATTGTTTTCTTTGCAAGAGTGTTACAGAGAAACTTGAGATAAAGCCATCTTCAGATTGTTTTTTTAAATATACATTACACACAGTTGCCCATACCTCTATAAGAGGATGCCAGTGTGCAATTGGTTTCCGTGGATATGTCAGCATCTCATTCCAGTGGTCTCGCCCAAGAGTCTCCGCCTCACTTCCCACTTTGCAAACCCCAATCACTTCATTATGTCCTACCCTGCAGATCAAAAAGAAAGGTTTATCAAGATGGAAAATGTTGTTTTAGGTACCTTGCTGAATATGCAGTTGAGACTGTTAAATATGTTACTCACCGATCATAGTCCATGACAGCTATTAGCAGGCTGATCTGGTCAATGTTCTCAGGAGGAACATCAAACACAATAGCTTCATTGTAGACTGGGTTCAGAGTGTTACGTTTGGTTGATGTCTTCCTTTTTTTTAACCTCCGACCATCACACATCAGGGACACTTTTACATATGGATCTGAAGAAAAATGAAATGTGGCCAGTCTAGTTAGGATGTAAAACATATATATGAAATATTAAAAAGCAATCGCACCAAAAAAATCACATCAACTAACATTAATAAATAACTTGAATCTCATATGAAAATTTGACAATTTCACCTCTCTGTGGAGCCATTGCATTGTCAGTCAGCACACACCTGAAGCTCCAGTGATGTCCATGGCTTTGAGATTTCTAGCTTTGATCATGGTGATGGTGAGCCTTCCAGCCGTGGGGAGATAGCACAATGAGAACATCAGCTCTCCCAAGTCCACATTGTCCTGTAAAGAAAAATAGAATAAAAAGAAATACTATTTTTTCAGTATATTCTTACATTTTTCAGAGAAGCTGTCATCTCTAATGCCATTATTCTTTTAGGAGTTAGAGAATCATGAGAGAAGAAGCTTCGTAGTACCCTCTTAAAGCATCAGATCATTTCATCAGTTCACCGTTAAATAAAAAGTATCACCTGATAATATGTTTTGTTATAGTTTACTAACACTCAATATGATGCACATAGAGTCGCAACACTATGGCTCCCAAAGATATACTTACTTATTTGCAATATGCTTATCTGGAGAAGCTTTGTGTTCTTTAATGCATATAGCAAATAAATATCTAACAACAAACGTTTGCCGATAATTTTCAGAGTTGTGCAAGCTTTCATTTTCCAACTACTCTAGAGGATCTACCATTATTTTTTAGAACTTTTTTTCCTGCAATAATATCACTGCTTTCACATCTTGTCTAACGTACACATGTGAACCTCATATCCCAATTAACACATCTGAAAATAATGTGTGATGCTGTGAGAGTGCAGTGTTTATGAGACACAAACACTCACAAGATTTTCTTACAGGGGAAACAGGGTTTTCATTACTTCCAAAAACCATCCTAACAAAAACTTTCTTTCAGCTGCTGTATGTTTCAACGGACAAAGTTGTGAAACAGGATATAACAAGTGTTTGATGTGTCTTCATGAACTCTGTTCAGTTAGTGATTATTTCTCAGGTTAATGTGTTATTTGTTTATTGTCAGATTGCTAGTCTTCACCTGAACACACACACTTTATGATGCTATTTTTCTAAACTTCTCATTATGATTGAAATTGGGGACAAACAAATGAACAAAATGGGATGAATGTGTGTGTGTGTGTGTGTGTGTGTGTGTGTGTGTGTGTGTGTGTGTGTGTGTGTGTGTGTAAGGATGACATTTGAAAAGACCTTTGTATGTTTTATGTTCGTGTTGCTGTGGCATAATTGTGTTATGAAAGATGAATGATAATGGACTTAAGCTTATATAGCACTTTTCTTGTCTCAAAGGGCTTTTACACTGCATGTCACACCTACCCATTCACACCCTGATGGCAGTGGGTGCTATGTAGTAACTAACCCCATTAATTAACACTCATACACTGCCGACCAAGCATTGTGAGTAATTTAAAATTAAGTTTCTTGCCCAAGGACACATTAGTCATGTACTGGCATGCTGGGGATCGAACCCTTGAACTTCCAGTTGAGAGAAGACTTTATTATCCCTGAACAGAAATTAAGATTTTATACTCTAAAGCACATGCTAAATATAGGCGGCAGGCCAGGAGGAATACCCACATATTGACCCTCTGGTTCCCAACCAGTTTGAGCTCTCCTTCGATTTAGGGATGGGCTTTTATAACCAGACCTGGGCACCAAATAATAATCCCTTAAACTGAAAAGCTCACCTTGTGTACCAGCATGACACAAATTTGATTCAACATAGTTGAATTTCTTTTATTCCCTGTGAGTACATCTGTTCTCTGTTATTTTTATCTGCTACTCAAATGAACCAATAAACTAAACTAATTTTACTCTGAGCTCTGTATATTTATGATGTTGATTCATAAAAAAGGATTAGTAAACCTTTCAGCTCTGCAGAAATATTAAGATATCAATCTCTCATCGCACACACACACTCATGCAGTACACTAACGATTTTAGACTCTAGAGTGCCAGTCAACACTCTCATAAGCACTCAAATCAAGCTTGTGGTCAGGATTATGGTCACTTGTGCTCAGCCAATGAAATTAGAATGGTTCTCTTAAGTGCCCCTATAAAGCGTGAGTTAGTATGGACAGTCCATATTCTCCAATTGAAATAGCACCTTCTATCCCTCAAGAGCAGCAAGGCTTTATCCTTAAACTCTTTTTCTTGATCCTTTCTTTCTCAATGCTTACCTTTTTGAAGCTGTGTTTGTATGTTTATGTGTTTTACTGTATATTAAACAGTAACTAAAACTATTAGTGAGAGATCAAAAAACTGCTAAATTTTCGTGTAAATTCAGAAAATCTGAAATGCACCATCCTGCCTGCAATTATGTTTCATGCTGTGTGAAAGGTAAGATTAGCTCATCTGTTTCATGAAATAATCGCACACTGCAGTATGGATGCTAAAAAAACTTGAAAATGTGACAATGAGGTTTTTTTTTTATTAATGATGAGCCAGATGACTGTTGATAACCCAGCAACAGTGGAAGAAATGAAAACCTGATAATGGACACGTTGAAGGGCATTATTCCACTTGGACACTATTACATTGTGTTTTAATGAATTTTTTTATGCATTTGTTTAACGTTGTAACTCTGTGGTCCAAGCAAAAGCTATGCATTTTATATCCTACAATATATATTATTATAATTATTTATATATTATTATGATCTTGTTTCACCCACAGAACAATCGCACAATGAATAGTGAAGATGGTACTTTGCGTGACTGATCGTATAAAAAGCGAAGTTGCAGGGAATTTTTTAAGCTTTTGTGCCACTGATTCGATTCTGAGGTAATCAGAGAAGTAGCTGCGGAAGGACTGCTTCAGTGTTGTACAAAGACTCCAAGAGGCTGTGATTAGATGTTAATTGCATACTGATTGAATCTCTATAAACAATTTACACATTTTAAGGTCCCATTTTATGCTTTTTCTGTTTTTATATGATCTTTACTGTGTTTTCCATGTGACTTGTGCATGATTAGGCACATCTATGTGCAAAAATTCAAAGTCTGTGGAAACGCGGCTGGCAGGATAAATCTGAGAACAAAGCCAAACAACTGAGCAATTACAGCATGTAAGAGCAGATGAAATGGCACACTTTTTTTTTTTTCTTCATGCGGGATTCTGAGAGTTAGAAATACAGCCTGCGCTGGCGATAGTACATGAAAACAGACCCTTTTTTCAAACATTAGCGATTATGAACGTACTTTGGTAGGCACATAAATTACATATATGAACCCCCTAAAGGCCATCATTTGCGACCTTTAAATACCACTGCATTAATTTAGAATGTTGACAATGGTAAATGGTAGTTTAAGAGGAAGCATATCTTGTGCAATCACGATATGTGTTATGGTTTCAGACGGACTACCCATTCACACACTGATTTTCAGAGGTTACTATGTAAAGAAACCATCAAAAGTAACTTATTTGCCCCAGGACACATCAGACGTGTTACTGCAGTAGCAGAAAATGGAACTGCCAACTGTTTAAAAAATAACTGACCGACTCGAGCAACTGAGCGAAAGCCGCCCACAATGGCGGATGAGAGAGTTTCCCTTGGAAGTGGATTGGTGTTCACTTCTTAGGAGGAAATCCACACTGTTCAGCAAATTAGATTATTCTCTCAGACTGTGGTATAAAAAAGTGGTGCGAATGGGAGTTGCAAAAGGAGTGTGTGTGTGTGTGTGTGTGTGACTGGTGGTTGATCTGTATTTTACTGTTGCCAGCACCTGCTCAGGGACAACAGATGGAAATTAGCAAGCTCGCTAAATCTTGTACAAAGCATCTTTTCTCTTCTGAGGATAATATATTGTACACTGTCCCTGATTCAAATAAATTAAAGGGATACTTCACCCATTTACATGGAAGTTTTCTTCATGTGATGCAATATGACGATTGTTGCATCACATGAAGAAAACTTTCAAGCAAAGAAAAACACATTTTTCTCATCTCAGGGCAAAATGATGGTTGGATTCATGACCATTCAACACTACTACCATGTTTCTAATGATACAAAGCTTCATGCAAATGGGTGAAGTATCCCTTTAATGAACTAAATTATTGACATCATAGTTTTATACATATTCCATATTCTTTCTGGCATAAATTGTACAATAAAAATAATCTTTCCCATCTTCGCTGTGCATGATTTTTGTTTCTCAATAATTAAAGGATGTTATTGAAAACTAAAGGCAGAATAATACCATAGATTTAAGTAATTAAAAGCCAGCATATTAATTGAAATTTTACAATGAATGCCTCTGAAGTGCAGTGCCCTCCAACATATTTCACTGCTTCTTGTGTTTTATTGAACACCTCAGGTTTTTGCATCCTCTCATTGATGGAACAAAGGTTGATTAAAGTAAGTGAAAAACCACCAACCAATTTGGGAAAATAAAAAAAATACAGGCTATTATGCTTGCTTCACCCAAAGATCAACGTCTGATCATCAGGCTTATTAATTTAAATTCACTAAGAACAGATCAAAATCAATGTATCTTTACAAAAGGATATCTGTATTAATTTGTTAACTTAAACATAGCTGCAGGATAACAACAAGACACACATAGAGTTTGTTCAGCTCACGTCAAGATTGGAGATCTTGTTAAACAGAGGCCAATGAACAGTACAATGTATCTAGCTGACTGAACATGGTGAACGCAAATAACTCACTTCCAAGACTCAACTCCAACTCTATGGATGAATTTATTCTGACAGAATCAGGTTATATAGGCTCAAGAATCCTTCATTACTCTGAGTTAAGAATGGTTAAAGCTAAAAGTTACCAAGAAGTTGCAAGAACTACAGTATGGTTATAAGGGTTTGTTATCAATTTAACTTTCAAATTCTGTTTAATTAACTGCTTTTCCATGATAGCATCTCAGTAAATAATAACAATAAAGAGAATCATATTACCCTGTAAGGGACAGGGAAATAAGAGTAAGTGCTTGTCATGTGGTTGTCTCACACGCACACACATGCTGACTACATTTATCAAGGTCCCAATTAAACACAACACAGTCAATAGTGGGGTTTCTATGGCTCAGTTGGGAGAGTCGTCGTCTCTCAATCGGAAGGTTGAGGGTTGGAGGGTTGATCCCCAGCTCCAAGGAGCAACATGTCTGATGTGTCCTTGAGCAAGAAACTTAACCCTTAACCGTCTTCTTCTAGTATTGACAAGGCCTGCAGTGGCCTCAATCGTCATTGTCTTTCTTTGTAAAAGATCATCAGCTGCAGGAAAAGAAGGAACGAGTCCATGGATGGATGGATGGATGGATGGATGGATGGATGGATGGATGGATGGATAGATGGATAGATAGATAGATAGATAGATAGATAGATAGATAGATAGATAGATAGATAGATAGATAGATAGATAGATAGATAGATAGATACTTTATTGATCCCGAGGGAAATTCAAGGCATCCAGTAGCAGTATACAGACAGGCAGGACACAAGATATTAGTTACAATACACACCCGCTGTCCCCCCTCCCCTCTGTATACAATAATCCCCAAACAAGATTTAGCAGCCCCTATGTGACTAAGAGTAAACATAATTACAGGTTAAACCTGTGCAGTTAGCATTAGCATTAGACTTAAACTTATGTAGCATAATGTACATAACCTGTGAAGGAGAGAAAAACATGTGCTGATTAAAAGAGACCTGTAAACAGTTAAAGAGCCTTAGAAACAAAGTGCTGACCTTCTAGAAACTAGTTACATGTGCATGTACAGAGGTGTTTGAGGTAGTGCCAGAGGTGTGAGTACAGTCATTAAACAGTCAATGCAGGGATGCAGACTGGGCCATTAAAGTGCTCAGCAACATAAAGGGGCAGTGATTAGCATTAAGTGTCCAAAACAATAAGGTGAAACCAGGAGTGATTAGGGTGATTATCATTAAAGTACCCAACTATTGAGGAGCAGATTAGCATTAAGTGTCAAAGACTATAGAGTGAAACTTGACCTAGTTAGGGTGATACATTACAGATGTAGCATAACACAACAGTAGGATGAAACCAGACATGATTAGGGTGATTATTTTGTTAAAGTGACCAGTGCTCAGTAAGGTGACTATCAATATGCATTAAAGTGTCCAACTGGAGGCTGACTCTGAGGTCAGCAGTGCAGATGAGGAGTGAGAAAAAAAAACTAAAAAGTGAAAAATGAGTCCAGGGTTCACCGTGTGCTTCTTCCCTGCCGTGACAGTGAAGTGTTGTACAGTCTTATGGCCAGGGGGACAAAAGAGTTCTTGAGTCTGTCCGTGGAGCACGACTGTGACAGCAGTCTGTCACTGAACATGCTCCTCTGCCCGGTGAAGGTGCTGTGCAGAGGGTGGTGTGTGTTGTCCATGATGGAGAGCATTTTGTCCAGAGTCCTCCTCTCTACCACTGTCTACAGTGAGTCCAGCTCTGTGCCCACCACAGAGCCGGCCCTCCTCACCAGTCTGTCCAGGCGTGCTGCGTCCCTCTTCTTGCAGCTTCCTCCCCAGCACACCACTGCGTAGAAGAGGACGCTGGACACCACAGACTGGTAGAACTCTGCAGCAGCTTTTTGCAGATGTTGAAGGACCCCAGCCTTCTCAGGAAGTACAGACGACTCTGTCCCTTCCTGCAGGTAGTGTCCATGTTAGGCAACCAGTCCAGCTTGTCATCCAGTTGCAGCCCCAGATACCCGTAGGCCCTGACCACCTCCACGTCGACCCCCCTGATGGAAACAGGTTCTAGATGTGGTTTGTTCCTTCGGAAGTCCACCACCATCTCCTTGGTCTTGGAGGTGTTTAGCTGCAGATGGTTGGCACTGCACCACGTCACAAAGTCCTCGATCAGGCTCTTGTACTCCTCCTCCTGTCCATCCCTGACACAACCAACTATCGCGGTGTCGTCCGAGTATTTCTGCATGTGGCAGAGCTCAGTGTTATACTGGAAGTCAGAGGTGTACAGGGTGAACAGAACAGGGAAGAGCACAGTCCCCTGTGGTGCTCCGGTGCTGCTGACCACAGTGTCAGATGTGCAGTCCTACTGTGGTCTCTCTGTGAGGTAGTCAGTGATCCACCTCACCAGGTGCGAGTCCACCCTCATCTCGGTCAGCTTGTCTCTCAGAAGGAGGGGATGGATGGTGTCAAAGGCGCTTGAGAAATCAAAGAACATGATTCTCATCACGCTGCTCCCTTTGTCCAGATGAGAGTAAGCCCTGTGTAGAAGATAGAGGATGGCATCGTCCACGCCCACCTTTGCCTGGTATGCAAATGTTGGACCTGGGGTCTGAGGTGTTGGAGCAGCAGCCGTTCAAAGGTCTTCATAACGTGCGATGTCAGAGCGATTGGTCTGAAGTCGCCTGGCTCACTGGGGTTTTTCTTCTTGGGGACCGGGGTGAGGCACGAGGTCTTCCAGAGCACAGGAACCTTCCCAAGCCGCAGGCTCATGTTGAAGACGTGCTGAAGTGGCTCCCCCAGCTCAGCAGAGCAGGCCTTTAGCATCCTGGGACACACCTTGTCTGCCTTCCTGGGGCGGAGTCTTTTCAGCTCCTTGCTCACCTGGTCTCTGGTGATGGTGGGGGGGGGGGGGGGTGGATTGTCTCTGGAGATTGTGTTTGTCCTGGTGGAGGTGTTGGGGGGAGTGAGAGGGAGGGAGGAGGTGTGTAGAGGGGTGCTGGGGGGACAGGCACTGGCTGCAGCTACGGGGCAGTCAAATCTGTTAAAAAACAGGTTGAGCTGGTTTGCTCTCTCAGGGTCCCCGTCTTCTGCATTGTTGTTTTTCTTCTTGCAACCTGTGACATCGCTGGTGATCCTGGGCTTGTTGTTCGGGAAGCAGCACACAGTTTTAGTGGGAACCACAACGTCCATACAGAAGTTCATTTAGTCAGTTGTGCAGTGTGTGACCCCCTCAATGTCCTCACCATGAGTCTCTTGCAGGGCACTCCAGTTGGTAGTCTCAAAACAGTCTCTGAGAGCCTCCTCTGCCTCAGGAGATCACTTTCTGAAGGTGCGTGTTGTTACCGGTTGTCTCTGAATCTTTGTCTTGTACTGTGGCTTGAGTAGGACCAGGTTGTGATCGGACTTCCCCAGAGGTGGTAAGGGGGTGGCAGTGTAGGCGTCCTTCACGTTTGCATACAGGAGGTATATTGTCCTGTTCTTCCTGGTGGGACAGCTTACAAACTGGTGAAAGTCCGGTAGTGTAGAGTTCAATGTAACGTGGTTAAAGTCCCCTGAGATAACAATGAAAGCATCAGGGTGCAGTGTTTGTAATCTCGAGATGTTCGAGTGGATGACGTCACACGCAGTCTCGACGTGCGCTCGCGGAGGAATGTAAACAACAACAACAATGGTGTGGGAGAACTCCCTGGGCATGTAGTAAGGACGGAGACCTACCGCTAGCAGCTCGATGTCTTTGCTGCACGTTTCCTCCTTCACAGTAACATGTCCATGGTGGCACCATCTGGCGTTAATAAACAGCACGAGTCCTCCTCCTTTCCGTTTGCTGCTACGTTTCGTGTCTCTGTCCGCTCTCACTGTAGTGAAGCCCGGTAGATCCATGTTAGCGTCCGGGGTGTTTTGAGTCAGCCAGGTTTCTGTGAGGCACATTAAACTGCACTCTCTAAATGTCCGGTTGTTCCTCACAAGAGCAGCCAGCTCGTCTGTCTTGTTGGTTAGACAGTTTGCGTTCTCCATAACTATCACCGGAACCGAGGGCTTGTACCTCCATCGCTTAGCCGCTAGCCTAGCCTTTAGCTTCGCGCCGGCTCTACAGCCTCTGTACCGCCGCCTCAGCTCCTCAGGTGTTGGGTGAACGATGCCGGCTTGTCCCGCTGTCCGGAGTGAGAGCAGCTTCTCCCTTGAATAAGCAAGTTTTCCGCTGCTATTTCCACGAAAAAGTATCCATAGGATACATAAAGTTATACACTGAAAGTGGACTATAAAAACTATAAAAGTAGAAGTTGGCACAGAGCCAAAACAAATGAATAACATATCAAGATGAGTACGACAGGGACGGAGCTACTGAATGTGCGGCCACTCGCGTCGGCACATTCTTCTTCTTTTTTTCCTTTTTTTCTCCTCTTTGCTACCATTTTTAAATGGTTGAACGTGAGTGAAAACTCACCAAAATTTCCAATGTCATCGGGTCTGACGAAAAAATGTAATATTTTCATATTTCCATGACAAAAATTCGCAAAATGGCAAAAAGGGCGTGGTGATACGAACGCGTTGTTCATCACAAACAGGAAGTTGTTTGTTAAGCGGCTTAATATAGGCGTAAAGTCAAACTTGTCATGTGGGTAGAGAAAGTGGGCGTGGCTTCGCCATAGAGGTTTTTTCATGCTACATGCATGAAATTTTTTATGCACATTAGGCATGTAAGGAGCTACATAAAATCCTCTTACACCCATATCATAACCAAACAGGAAGTCTGCCATATTTTTTTAATGCAAGAAAAATGGCTCATATTTCTTTTTCACAGGTTACCTATTTGAACGAACTCCGACAAAAGTGTTTATACGATCATCATAAACTCAGTGTCAGTGTGTTCTAGACATGTTGAAGATCTCCCGTTGCGCTCTGAACGTTATTCCGTTAAAGGGCGTGGCCACGGCGTACTATCAAACTTTGATGTCTCTCTGTGCACCCCTTTTTTACCTTTCCAAAAGGCCTCCCCATAGATGTTTTTTTCTTCGACATGCATGACAATTGTTTTGTATGTTAACCATCTCAGAACCTACAGAAAATCCACTTGCACCCATAATCAAAACCCAACAGGAAGTCCGGCATATTTTTTTTAATATATGAAAAATGACCCAATTTTACACTTTCAAGCTTCCTATTGGAACATACTTATCCAAGACCTTGTTCATCAGGTCATTACAAACTCAATGTCAGTGGGTTCTAGACAAGTTGAATATCTCCCGTTGTGCTACATAAAATGGCCTGGCCATAGCGTACTGTCAAACTTTGACTTTTACACAAATCAAACAAAAATTTACGTGTCACGGTTGCATTCTCGCAGTCGCAACACACGCCGACATGCACAGGGTGCTTTGGGCCCATAGTCATAACCAAAACGCTTGCGGTTTTAATTTTCTTTTTGTATTCTCTTTGCCTTACTTTTTCGTATGTAATGTTGGCACCAGGAAACTTTTCATTTGTTTCCAGGGGCCAATAGAGCAGGGGTTTTAGAACATGGACACCCTCATTATCATAACATTGATAAAATACAATGTATTAAATGTACTATGGACTACTTTGCAATTATGCACCAGAGGAGGTTTTGTGACTGTTTTAACCTTTTTTATCTTTAAGAACACTCCGTTTTGTGTGTGTCTCTTTCAATGCAATGACACCCCTTGAGTTCTCACAGTAGAGATCACTCCTTCGCTAGAGACAATAAAAATGGTGGACCTACGCAAAAGTTTTGCTCTCGGCTAGGGGTGGAGTCTATCGGTGGAGATACCAGGGGAGAGGAGGGTTTTTTTTTCTTTTTTTTAAACCACAATTCAACTTGTGATGTCACATCCTGAGAAAATTTGAAACACAAAGACTGACCACAAAGGATTGGATACCTTTATCATTTTATGGGTTGGTAGACACTCAGGTTACTCAAATATATGTTCAAAAACACTGTAAAAGTGGATTTTTCACAATATGACCCCTTTAAAACTTACTTTTATGTGATTTTACCTTTGAAGACTTTCATCAATCTATCCCTTTTTTTCTTAATTTTATTACTCTTAAAATTGTTATCTATCTCTTTCTTAAGTGTCTCTGAGTCTTTACAAATTTATGCTCCTTCTAATGTTTAACTCTTCTGCACTCTGTTGCTTTGTATATTCATTTACCATCTCTTGTTTATTTATTTAGAGCAGGGGTCTCCAACAGGTAACTCATGAGCTTGCTGGCAGGTTTTCAGTAGCACCTATAGGTTGACCGACTGTGTGAAAAAATTTACAAAAATCTGACAACAGTTAAATCTGTTGCTCATACCACTATTTATATTTATATATATATTTATATTCATGAAAACAAATTGCAAACATGTTTCTTGGACCTTGATATACATTTTCGGTGTGGCACAATAAGGAAGTGTAAAATATTTTCTTGAACCTTGATGTGAATTTTTTCAAACATGTATAAACAGTAGCTTGAGTCAACTGATGTGTGCAATGTAAATAAATGCTTGCGATGTAATGCAATAGGCTCTTGGCAACTTACTTTTTTTTTAAAGTAGCTTTCATATGAAAAAAGTTTGGAGACCCCTCTTTTAGAGCCTGTGATTTGATGTCATCTCATCCGACTTCAATTTTGATGTTTTTCCTTCTAGTAGACTTTAAATTAATTTTCCTTCATTGTATTATTTTGTAGCATTAACTGCCTTTTGATTCCTGCTGGTTGTATTGCTCTTATTCCTGTTATTTGCATTTACATTATTTTTGTACTCTCTGTTTGGCCATTGTGTTGATGTCTGTTCTGTTGTTGTCCCGTTTATGCATTTGCTTTGTCCATCAAAACACTTTGTAAACATTTGTTCTATTTCGTATAGGCTTCGCCCTCTAAGGCTATCACTATTGGGTTTATCCCTCGCGCGCATGCGCAGCACTGAAGAGTTGTAGTCCACGCCCACCCACGAGGTGGGCCCCTCCCACAGTCAACCTGCCGGTATATAACCGGAAGGGACCGTGTGTTCTGTTCCCTCTTTTCTTCAGCGAGTAAGTATGCAACAAGCACCTGTAAGAGAAACATAAATTAACCATGTCTACCTCTTCCATCCGTGTGTGTCCAGAGTGTCAGACCGGGTACATCATGCCGGCTGATTCCCACCGTCTCTGTGAGGCCTGCCTTGGGCCGGAGCATGCCAGCCTGGCTTTAACTTCACGGGCAATGGGTAGCAGCTGCCTACGCCTTCCCCGTGATGACCTGCAGCGGAGAGCGGAAGCCTTCGCTGTAGCTGCAGAGCCGGTGTGGCAGGTGGGGGAATGCACAATGGAACGGGAGATAGACATGCTGGACCATGGAAAGGAGTCTGCGGATTTACCGTACTCCATCCGTGGGTCAGTGTCAGGGTTCCCATCCCTCCCCTCTCCCTGTCGGGGGGGCTGGAGGATGCACCTGACACCGTCGCCGAGTCAGATTGCCCAGGCTTCCCTGGGAATCGGGCTGCTCTCGGCTCTCGGCCCCCGCCGTCGGTGGGGGCCGGGAGCTGCTCGGATAGTTCAGAGAGCCGAGTTAGATTGCCCAGGCTCCCCTGGGAATCAGGCTGCAGGCGGCTCTCGGCCCCCGCCGGTGGTGGGGGCTGGGAGCCGCTCGGCGGGGGCCGGGAGCCGCTCTCGGCCCCCGCCGGTGGTGGGGGGTCTGCTTCAGGAGCGCCTGACGGACAGGTCGCACCAGTGTGCCTACCAGGCCTCTGCTGCGGCTAATAATTTGTCCCTGTTGGCTCATTCCATGTCGAAACTGGCGGTCCAGTCCCACAATGAGCGTAGAGCCAGCTCGTTTTTTTGTGCTAAAGAAACCCAGCGGGGCTGTATGAGCCAACTGCGACGTCGGCCGCGAGACACCTGCTATCTCCTCAGTCCTCTCTTCACCGGAGTGTTCCTCACTCGGTGAGCTCTCCGGCGGACAGGTGGGGGGGCCATCATGAGCCCACGAGCGCTGGCTCGGAGCGTCGTGTGGACCTTTCTCTCCCGTCTCCATCCTGTGTGTGAGCTTCTGCGGGCTCCCCAACAGCCCTGTCGAGTCGGCCCCCCCTTGGGCTGCACGGGAGCTCGCTCCTCATGCAGTGGTCGGGGCGCTGACGTGGCTGATGGACAGGGGGGCTGAGCCTCCTCTACATGTACGCCCGCTCTCGGAGCATTACTCCGTGTGGCGGCACGTATGTTCCCTGGACAGCTGGCTGGACAGACTGCTTCAACGGGGTTACGCCCTGCAGTTTGCGTCTCCCCCTCCACGATTCAATGGGGTAGTGGAGACGATCATGCCATCCGGGGAGGGACGCCTGGCTCTTCGGTCAGAGCTGCAGGAGCTCTTGACGAAGGGTGCCATCTCCAGAGTGGAGCGAGAGGAGGAGAGCCGGGGTTATTACCCCGCTACTTCTCTCGTGCGGAAGAAGACAGGCGGGATGAGGCCCATCCTCGACCTGTCTCTTTTCAATAAATCGATTGTGGTCAGACCATTTCATATGTTGACAATCAACATATGGAGTGTGTTCACCAGGACGACTGGTTCACGTCCATCGACCTAAAGGACGCCTACTTCCATGTCCCTATCCTCTCGAAACACAGGCAGCTCCTGCGCTTCGCGTCCGGTTATTTCCTGGCCCCACGCACTTTCTCCAAGTGCATAGAAGCAGCTTTGGCTCCGCTTCACCGGGCAGGGATGAGAGTGTTATCTTATCTGGATGACCTGTTGTTACAGGCTCGCTCCAGAGAGGAAGTAGCTCTCCAGACGAGGGCGCTCGTGTCTCATCTGTCGAGCTTGGGGTTCATCGTGAACTGGGCGAAAAGCTCCCCCATCCCATCCCGGTCCATAATGTACCTGGGGTGATGTTGGACTCGGTTGACATGTCAGCGCGGCTCCCCCAGCAGAGGGTGGAGGCGCTGAGAGGATTATTAAGCCGAGTGAAGCCACACAGCACGGTGACAGCTCTCACTGTCATGTGGCTGCTGGGCATGATGGCGGCGGCCCATGTCGTTATTCCTCTGGGCCTGCCCCACATGAGACGTCTGCAGCGGTGTTCATTCGTTAACGCATCGATCTCCGGCTGCAGCGGATTCGTCTGCTCCGCGTTCCTTATCCGCTGTATTGGACTTGGCCCACTGGGGGAGTCCCTGCGTGACGTCGGCAGGGATTCCCCTGGGAAGGGCTACGTCACGCATCTCGTTTTTTCACAAACGCATCCCTCTGCTAAAAAAATCATCACGTGCTGATCAGCACAGACAACAGGGCGTCAGCCCAGCTTCTCGGCATAGCCAGAAAGCTGCTGGTCTGGGCGAGCACACGCTTGCTTTCTCTCCGTGCTCTGTATGTCCCCGGCGAACTGAACCGGGGAGCGGACATCATGTCAGGGGGGGGTCCTCTTCCGGGATCATGGACCCTTCATACAGACCTTTTTTTCCCAGTTATGGGAAAGGTTCGGCAGAGCGGAGGTGGATATGTTCGTGGCACGCGAAAATGCACGCCAAACCCAGCGTTCATGCAAAAGTCATCACTAGCGGGTTCAAGTCGCGAGTGATCACGCTGGAGGGGTTTTTCCCCCTCCCCACACATCTGGGGAGCAGGCGACCTGCCACCTGCTGTGCCCAGTGCGCGCTCTGGCATGCTATGTTGCGCGCACAGCTGCCATACGCTGTTCCCAGCAGCTGTTTGTACACTACAGGGCACATTCTGTGGGACAGCCCCTGTCAACACAGCGGTTGTCACACTGGCTGTGTGACGCCATCACACAGGCTTATATCGCCTCAGGAGCTGAGCCTCCGGCGGGTATTCGGGCGCACTACTCCAGGGGAGTTGCTTCCTCGGCTGCCCTGCACGGGGGCGTGACGGTGGACGACATCTGCACTGCAGCTTCGTGGTCCTCTCCGTGCTCCTTTGTGCGTTTTTTATCTACGGGATGCCTCCCGTTTCTCAATGTCTCACTCAGTACTCAGCACTCTGTCTGCGTAAGAGTGGGATGTTCCGTTTTTTCCTCTGATGCTGTCAGGCGAAAAATGGTTATTCGGGGTGTTGTTGTGCTTGTGGTACCTCTCGGACCCAGTGTGGCATTGACTACATCCTGCTTCGCCTCTAACCCAATAGCGATAGCCTTAGAGGGCGAAGCCTATACGAAATAGAACGTTTGTTACGTACTGTAACTCCAGATTCTATGAGTATAGGCGCAGCCCTCTAAGCGGTGGGCCCCACTGACTCCGTGAACGGCTGAAGAAAAGCCCTTTATTGGGGAACAGAACACACGGTCCCTTCCGGTTATATACCGGCAGGTTGACTGTGGGAGGGGCCCACCTCGTGGGTGGGCGTGGACTACAACTCTTCAGTGCTGCGCATGCGTACGAGGGATAAAACCAATAGCGATAGCCTTAGAGGGCTGCGCCTATACTCATAGAATCTGGAGTTACAGTACGTAACTAACGTTTTTAAAGATACTGTATAAAAAAAGTTATGCATATTGTCACAATCAATGTTTTCACTGCTTGGAGCTTGCATGTATTGAGCCTGGGTCTGTTGAAATTGGCTGTGATGTCATACGATAATTACTGTTTAAAAGTTTTATGCGTGGGTGTGATGCAGTTAAGGTAGGTTATGTAACTTATCAGTAGGACATAAGAGCATAATTTGGATCAGGGGTGTCTTCACTCAGCACTTTTCATTAGGGCACCTTGTGATTATTGCAAATTCAAATGGAACAAAAACATTGGAGTCAAACAAAAAGAGGAACATAAATGCATGAGTAATTATCTTTTTTTTTTTTTATAATGATATTCTTTTAATAAGGTCCATTTACTTTTTGTTGGTTTTTATGCCAAAAATGATGTACCATAGGTAACCAGCTCAGGTTATAGTACAACTGAAAGGTTTAGTAAGTCCAAGACCTCAGATTTCCACCACAAGAATTTGTCTTTCTTGTTCCAAACAAGTTTTATTTTTATTTTTTTAATCTTATCTTAACCCTAAAAATGCAATCCACCCCTCACCTTCTTTTTTACATGTGTATCTTTTCTCTCTATTAAACTTTCGAAAAGTTCAAGACTTTAAAGGCATACTCTGGGGACCTTCCCATGTGAGAGAATATTCAGTCAACATTTTTTATTTGCCTTGTACATATGATTTCTGTTAAATGTAAAGGATATAATTTGCAAGACAAGAAAGCTCTATACCATAAAACTGATAAAGTATTTATATTAAGAAGTCATTTAAAAAAAGTCATACAAATCTGAAATGAACTTCTAAAAAAGGCACAACATAATCCCTCTGAAAGAACAGAGGGTTACAGAAGATCTTACCTATAGTTACATATGTTTTGCAACAATTGTAATATTAATTGTTTGGAAGTGACTAGCTTCAAATCAAGTTGCTTGATATAGTGTGGTTAATCAAAGCTACTGTTACTTGAGCAAACTAATTTGTCAGGGCCTTATCACCCAATAGAATTGCATTTAATGTGGTTATTCAATAAGTCGATGTAGCTGGCTTGATGAATTAGTTTTAGTACACAGTTTATTAAACATTTTTAGCACAGTCACACCTTTAACATAACTGCCTTTTACTTAAGAAACTGCCAAGACTGTTACTAGATGTTGACCTGGTCAACACTGCAAGGATTTTTTCCTACTAAGGAAATTAGGCATCCTATCCATTTATTCAAACAAATCGTATAAAACTGTATTTGTTAATGCCCACAAGCTCATGGATCTATGGTGCTTCATGAACATTTGAAGATCAGAGTCAAGCTGCATTCATGCTCTGAAAGAGAAACAAGCAGAAGTGTTTTTACATTATCTCTTGGTGTGTGGTATATCACTAGGGATTTCTGGTTTCAGCATGGAAAGAATCTTGCCATGGAAAACCTTGATTTATTATTATTATGTCTTAATACAACTGACAAAATCCTTGTGCTAATTCTAAACCTCTTGAAAACACTAATGACAATACAGTAATCATGTCAGTAATTCGTTATGTTTGGAAAATGTCAGTTCACCCTGTTTTTTTTTCACAATAGGAAACAGCTTATTGATTTATTGACAAGCATTTGGCTCATAATGTGTGTATTACGTTACATATGGATATGAGTGTTTGAGGCTCGCTCTGTACCAGTAGTTATGATTAATGCACACAGACCAGAGATTTGACCAGCATGGGGACCCTCCCTTATATCCCAAGAGAGGTAGCCTAGTTTCTTCTATGGAACGGTAAAAGAAAGATATCTTAGAAATGTGATTTTATTTTTTGTTACATTTGTAGGCTTCAGTTACAAAATAAAGTGTTTGAACTTGAATAGAAATAGAATTAAAATGACAACAGTTATTATTTGGCAGATAAAGTTGATACCGAAAGTTGAGTACCAAAAAAACATGTTGGTTTTCATCATCATCATCATCTACATTAGTAAATAATAAGTTAACAATTGGATCTATTTGGACATGTGGATTTATTGTATTTAGGGTTTTCGAGATGCAATAGCAAAGGGTTTAAGGGGACAAACAGTAATGCAACTTTTTTGTAGAGCTCAAAACAGAGCTTGATATACAGTGATTACCCCACCCTCCAGTTCCTTTAAGTGTATCTAATCATAAGTAATTTATCGGTTATTCTTTTATTCCATACAGATGATGAAGTTTTAGCACAATGCAAGAACAAGTGAAACTAACAGTGCCTATCGGTAATGTGAGTTTATTCTATCTATTATGAAAGAATACATCCACAAGCTGCCTTAGGAAAAGGAGACATGTCCAGTAGTTTGCATACTGATTTCAGTTTGTGTTGTGTGTTCATTAATTAAGGATTATATTTAGAGAGTGTACTCAACAGATGCAGACTCGGGAGACAGGATAGCAATAGATCACAAGCTGGGTATCTCAGAGGAGGTTCTAACCCATTTATACTGACCTTATTCAGCTGGTAAGTGTGGAAGGTGTCAGAACTGTAATTCTAATCAAACAACAAGTCTCCCTTTCTTTGTATGCATTTACGTGTGTGTCTACGTGTGTTTTTGTTAAGAGGTGGCAGGTCCATGCACAATAGTAATCAGTTGAATCAGTCGGCAGGTCTGAACTGGCATGGTGCTGACCCAGCAAACCATAATGTTCTGTCTTTGAACTTTGCTAAATGATGAAAAGAAGCTGTGTTGTTGCTGGATGTTTAAAAGTCTCTCAAAAACCAGTGAGAGAAGACGCTACAATTCTGGCACTATGTGAGCCCCTTAATCATTTTGTGATGAGACTAGTTTCTATTCCTTTAACACATGTTAAGGGGTCTTTTATCAAAAGTGAAATGACCCCCCCCCCCCCCCCCCCCCCCACACACACACACACACACAAAGGATACAACATCCATATACCTATTTACCAATTTATAGAAAGGTAAATGTTAAAAAGATTAGTTTAGTGTTATTAGTTAATTCTAATGGTCAATATACATAGTAACCAGCCATCACTGAATGGGTATAAACTGGTAGGTGTGACATGCGGTGTAAAGACTAGAAAAAGAGCTATACAAGCTCAAGTCCATTTACCATTATTTAGCCTGTTCCTTAGCTTGCATTTCTTTTTATTACATGCACAGCTGAACTGATGAAAATGTCATCTACATTACAACTTTGCTGTCCTAACTAACAGTAGAAAAATACATGATGTGATAATATAGCAAGTTTATCATTTTGTTCATCAGTATTACCTCCTCCAACGAGAAGTCTGGAGGTTTGGTGAGGAGAAATATGTTGGTTGTAAAATAGCAAAAAACAATAGGTGTGTTAGGTGCAATATTATATCCTTTATCTGTACAGAAATTGTTTTTGACATAGTCCCATCTCATATAGTATGCCTTATATCAATCTTTGTCACAGGCAATGAAAGTGCCGCTGTAAATATTTTGGTCAATATGCTATTCCAACTAAGCATCCAGATTTACAAAAAAAAAAGCACCAACATAAAAAGTCCACAATCTAATAAAAATTATAAAAATAAAAATTACTATTTTATGATGCCTAATTTCTTTCAGCTTCATATCTCTATAACTTTCATAATCAAACAAATCGTACTACGGTGAGCGTATTGCATCACTTCCTGTTGTGTCTCGCTCTATCGCTACTACCGATCGATAGAGCTAAAGCTAGATTGTTTATCCTGTGTATTTTCTTACATTTGTCTCCATTCACTGCACACTCTGAGTAATCGAAATAATCACCAAGCACCCCTGCGAGCTATCTATAGATCTTTTGTTTGCGTTAAACTACGTACTCTCAGGCTAACTTAGCAGTTAGCTTCTCATACGATGGCTTCTCTCCCTGCCTCTCCCTCTCCTGCTCTCTCTTGTTCTGTGTGCCAGATGTCTAGTTACTCCTCGTCCTCCTTTACTGATAAAGGTATCTGTATTAAATGTAGTTTATTTATAGCTTTGGAGGCAAGGGTGTCTGAGTTAGAGAGCAGGCTCCGCACCTTTGAGTCAGAGTCACAGTCATCTTACGCAGCAGCAGTTAGCCAGCCTTCTGTAGCCGGTGCGGGCCGACATAGTGTTAAATCTCCCCCGGTAGCTCCAGAGCAGCCGGGAGGCAGTGGCTGGGTTACTGTCCGAGGGAGGCATAGTAAGAAAACGAGGCTCACGGCTCCCCACCAACCACTTCATGTTTCAAACTCATTTTCCCCACTCAGCGACGTACCCGCTGAGACAAAAACTCTGATAATTGGAGACTCCATAGTCAGAAACGTGAAGTTAACGAAGTCAGCGGGCATAGTTAGGTGTATACCCGGGGCCAGAGCGGGCGACATCACGGCTCACTTAAAGCTGCTAACAAAGGCTAAACGTAGATTTGATAAAATTGTAATTCATGTCGGCACAAATGACTCCCGACTTCGCCAGTCGGAAATTACTAAAGTTAATGTGGAGTCGGTGTGTAGTTTTGCTAAGACGATGTCGGACTCCGTAGTTTTCTCTGGTCCTCTCCCTAATTTGACCAGTGATGACATGTATAGCCGCATGTCTTCATTCAATCGCTGGCTATCGAGGTGGTGCCCAGCAAACGATGTGGGCTTCATAGATAACTGGCAGTCCTTTTGGGGAAAGCCTGGTCTGCTAGCTAGAGATGGCATCCATCCTACTCTGGTTGGTGCAGCTCTATTATCTAGAAACTTAGCAGAGTTTATTAGTCCCAAACCCTGACAACTCATCAGAGTTCAGACCAGGATGCAGAGCTGCAGTCTTACACACTTCTCTGCGCTTCCTTTACATCTGTTTACCTGCCACTATAGCTGTCCTTGTGACTGTAAATCTAACTGTAACTCAGTTAGATCTTCTTATAGCTGTAACCCTACTTATACTATAGATACTGTGTCTGTTCTCCGCCCCAGACCTGTCTTAGGCAATTCCAGCATCAATAAAAGAGGCGTAAATCATAACAATTTAGTCAAAATCAAAACTACAATTTGGCAAAAAAATCTAACAATTAAATGCGGCTTGCTAAACATTAGATCCCTAGCATCTAAATCTCTCCTGGTAAATGAGCTAATATCAGAGAATCATATTGATTTACTTTGCTTAACTGAAACCTGGCTTTCTCAGGATGAATATGTTAGTTTAAATGAATCCACCCCTCCCAGTCATTTGAATGCTCATATAGCTCGAGACACTGGCCGAGGTGGTGGAGTAGCAGCTATTTTTAATTCTGGTCTTATAATCAATCCTCGACCAAAGCTGAATTATACCTCTTTTGAAAGTCTTGCACTCAGTCTTTCACATCCAGTCTCTAGAACTTTTCAGCCAGTTCTAGTTGTTATAGTTTATCGCCCTCCTGGCCCATATTCAGAATTTCTATCTGAATTTGCAGAATTTCTATCACACATAGTTCTTAGCAGTGATAGAATAATTGTTGTAGGTGATTTCAATATCCATGTGGATGTTGTTAATGACAGTCTTAGCACGGCTTTCATGTCTCTATTGGACTCTATTGGCTTCACCCAGGGTGTAAACAAACCTACTCATCGATTTAACCACACCCTGGATCTTGTTTTAGCCTATGGTATTGAAATTAATAGTCTGTCGGTTTTTCTGGAAAATTCTCTGATATCAGACCATTTCCTAATAACTTTTGATTTCTTTTTACCAACCTTAACTCCTCTTAATAAAAAAGTGCTCTCTAGAAATTTAAATGATAATGCTGTAGCTAAATTTAAGGAAGCTATTTCAGCTGCCTTTGTTTCAGTTCCATCCCCTAACCTAGTTGAAAACTCCTATAATCACTTTAGTCCCTCTCAGTTAGATCAGTTTGTAGATAGTGCGGTGGATTCACTTAGAGTTACTCTGGATTCAATCGCCCCCCTAAAACAGAAGCCAATCAAACGACAGAGATCAGCTCCATGGTACAATTTAGAAACCCGTACTCTAAAACTAACGTCACGTAAATTTGAAAGAATTTGGCGCTCCACCAAAACGATAGAATCTCATTTAATTTGGCAAGATAGTCATAATAGATATATGAAAGCTCTACGGCAGGCCCGCACTGCCTATTACTCGTCTCTTATCGAAGAAAATAAAAACAACCCTAGATACCTCTTCAGCACTGTAGCCAGGCTGACAGAGAGTCATAGTTCATTTGAGCCATCTATTCCTTTAGCCCTTAGCAGTAATGATTTCATGAGCTTTTTTAATGATAAAATTCTAAACAATAGAGACAAAATTAGCAACTTTCTTTACTTAGTTCAGATTCCTCCTATATTTTCGATTCGGCAGAAACGGTTCCAAATTCTGATACTAACCTCGACTGTTTTTTTCCAATTAACCACGCAGAACTAAATTCGATTACTTCTGCGTCTAAACCGTCAACTTGTCTTTTAGATCCAATCCCAACCAAGTTGTTTAAGGAAGTCTTTCCTCTAGTTAGCAGCTCCATACTAGATATGATCAATTCATCTTTAGCAGCAGGTTATGTACCCCAGTCATTTAAAGTAGCTGTAATTAAACCGCTCCTTAAAAAGCCTACTCTTGATTCAGGAACTCTAGCTAACTATAGACCTATATCTAACCTTCCTTTTATTTCCAAGATCTTAGAGAAAGTGGTAGCTAATCAGTTGTGTGATTTTCTCCACAACAACAGCTTGTTTGAGGAGTTCCAGTCGGGATTTAGAGCTTACCATAGCACTGAGACTGCACTAGTTAGAGTAACAAATGATCTTCTGTTAGCCTCAGACAGGGGACTTCTATCTGTGCTTGTCCTGTTAGATCTTAGCGCTGCTTTTGACACAATTGACCATCAGATTCTGTTACAGAGACTAGAACAATTGCTTGGAGTTACAGGGACTGCTTTAAGTTGGTTTAGATCCTATTTATCAGACAGATCTCAGTTTGTGCATGTTCATGATGAGTCCTCTTTGTACACCAAAGTTAGCCACGGAGTGCCTCAAGGATCAGTGCTTGGTCCGATTTTATTTACATTATATATGCTTCCTCTAGGTAGTATTATGAGAAAACACTCCATGAACTTTCATTGCTATGCAGACGATACTCAGCTCTACATAGCAATGAAGCCAGAAGACACCAACCAGCTTTGTAAACTAGAAGCCTGCGTCAAGGACATCAGGACCTGGATGACCAGAAACTTCTTACTGCTCAACTCAGACAAGACTGAAGTTATAGTGATTGGACCTAAGAACCTTAGAGAGACTTTCTCTGCCGATATGACGGCCCTTAGTAGTATTAGTGTAGCCTCTAGTACCACTGTTAGGAACATAGGAGTTCTATTTGATCAGGATATGTCCTTTGATTCCTACATTAAACACATTTCAAGGACAGCTTATTTTCACCTTCGTAATATCTCTAAGATCAGGCAGATCCTGTCACAAAATGATGCTGAAAAATTAGTTCATGCATTTGTTACCTCCAGGTTGGATTACTGTAATTCTATTTTAGCAGGGTGCTATGGTAAATCTCTAAAGACCCTCCAACTCGTCCAAAACGCTGCAGCTCGTGTTCTTACTAGAACTAGGAAAAGGGACCACATTACTCCTGTATTGGCTTCTCTCCATTGGCTCCCTATAAAATCTAGAATAGAATTTAAAATCCTTCTGCTCACCTACAAAGCTCTAAACGGTCAGGCACCATCGTATCTTAAAGAGTTAATTGTACCGTACTATCCGACAAGAACATTACGTTCCCAGAATGCAGGCCTGCTTGTGGTGCCTATAGTCTCTAAAAGTACTATGGGAGGTAGAGCCTTTAGTTATCAGGCACCGCTCCTTTGGAATCGTCTACCAGTCGGGGTCCGGGAGGCAGACACACTAGGTACTTTTAAGAATAGACTTAAAACTTTTCTTTTTGATAAATCTTATAGTTAGGGCTGGCTTAGGACCAGCTCATAGTTATGCTGCTATAGGCCTAGACTACCGGGGGAACTGGCACCAGGATCTCTTATCTCTCTCTCCCTCTCTCTCTCCCAGCTTTCTTATCTTATAGTAATAAGATATGTCTATAGTGACAAGCAGTAGCTTGTCACTATCTTTGTATTCTAACCTCTCCTTTTGAGCTCTCTTAGGTTCCTTGAGCTCTCTTAGGTTCCTTGGGACTGTTGGTGAGGATGGCCTGCCCAAACAACCCCCCCCCCCCCCTCCTTGCCCCCCCCGAGGATGGCCTGCCCAGACACAGTTTGTCTATAAAAGAAAAACAATATTCTTTATCATACTGAGACCTATCTGACTGCAATCTCGCCTTAAAAAGACAGTTATAACAAAATAATTCCCTGGCAGGGAATCTTACTTATTTACTGAGATACACAATGTTCCAACACTGTAGATTTATCCAAGTGAATAATGTCATACAGACGATGAAGCTGTATCTCTGTCATACCAGCCCCAGTCTAATGTCAGTATAGATCTGGGTCACTATCCCCAAGTGCTTCCCACTGCTTTCATTAAAAATGAACTGTGTCTAAGTATATTTCTATGTCTCTGCTTCCTGAAACATCAGATGAATTCCACTTGGAGGGTCAATGAGAAACAAATCAACCAAAATTCTTTTCCAGCTTCATTATTCTTGTAACAGGGTTAGATAGTTATTATATTTCTCATGTTCTATTGAGGGGGGGAGGGGGGGCTGAATACAGGATAGGGGTTATAGGGGCAAGGAAAACAATAAATGAGAACAAAACACAGACAGGATGGGATAGAATTTAAGGGAATAGTAACTCACCGAGGTTACATACTGTATATCCCGGCACAGCTTTGTCTCCCGGGGAAAGTCAGCAAGATCCAGGAAGTTGTCCACCACCACTTGGCCAATCAAATCATGGCGAGAGAACCTGTCAAAGTCATAGACGCTAAAATGCAGTTTGCGGCTAGGCAGCTCGGCATATGCCACGGGAAAAAGAAACACCTCATCAAACACTGGGTTGAGTGTCTTGCGGTGCACCTTTGTCTGGTGCTTATTTTTGCGGTCTGGCAACAAGTAGATCTTAACATATGGATCTGAGGTTCCTGTAAAATCCTTGGCTGGGAGGTCCTGGGCCTTGTGGATTTTCACTATCAGTTGTTCCAAGTCAAAGTCAAACTTCAGGACAAAGTCCAGACGACCACAACTGTCGGAACGACGACCGTCTTCAGCATCCACAGAGCGCTGCTTGTAGAGTTCTGGTTTGATTCTGCCCAAACCAGACAGAGACTCCTGACGCTGGAACTGAGCAGGATTAAAGTCTGGATTGGACAAGTTCAACTGACGACGAAGGGAGTTGTGCCTGCCAATAAGTAGAATTTGAAGACAACTTCATTCAAACCACTTTAATTGATCACAATCTTAATATCTGGTCTAAACTGTGGTAAAGGAACTCTAAACTAAGAGTTCCAAGTAATTTGTTTGTAATTGATGTTTAACCTGCTTCACAAAAGCTGGATGGTAGTTGTAAGGATAGATCTTTACTGACCGTACAGAGGAGGTAGGCTCAGTAATTTGCCTTTGAACCCTGTCCCTGGCCAGAGTGTGGATCTGGTTTTTTTCCAACTTGGCCTGAGCCTCCAGTGGGATATCAGGCGATGTGTGGCTAATCTTCAGGGCCGACTCTGGTACAGCAATAGATGGGGGTGGCCCAATGGGCTCCTTCACACAACCATCTTCACTGTATTCCCTTTCCTCTCCATCCACCTGCACAGCAGAAATTTGTCTTTAGGGCTTAAATTAAACCTGCAGTGAAAGTGCAAACTTTTCAACTATACATTAGATTGCGGACCTTAAAGAGTAGTAATAAGAAACAATTATGTTAAAAAAAGTCAATTTATTGAGTTAGTGTTACTAAATATATACTTAGTCAAATTTCTTGAAATCTGACCAACACACCTAGGTAATGGGGTTTGGAGTTGCATGCATGTATACACCTCAGTCTACAATTTATGGGAATACTGGTGTTGAATTTTCTTCTTTCTGGACTAATTCATACTTTATCTGGAAAAGACCCATTGAGCCAATTGTTACTCCATTGCTTACACTCACGGACGGTACAAACCATCTGTACAGACTTTTATTGTAGGGAATGTAGATCTCTCCTTAATAAGATGGAAGAGCTGACAACAATGCAGAAAGAATACCGGGAATGCAGTATCATGCAGTTCACAGGGACATAGCTGATTTAACTCACTCTGGACGTTTGTGCTCATCAGTGCTGACTGTAGTACATGCTGCGGGGGTCTCACGTTGTTAACGTTTGGGGACTTTTTTATAATTTCAACACATATCGGTTTCAGATTTCTCTCTTAAGAAATTTGAATGACATTAAGATACCTCTGTGAGGACAGGCTGTTGGTCTCCTCCCAGGAAGTGAGCCCCCTTGAGGAGATCTGGTAGAAAGCGGCCGCTCAGTGGCACCCAGCATAACTTCCATGACACAAAGACTGAGACACTGAAGAGAGCCAGGCCACAGGTGGTCACCAGCAAGGACAACAGGCTCACAGATACATCTACAGAACAGAGCAGAGTAACAGAGAGGACTTAGAGAGTGAACACAGAAAACTTGTTTTTTTAATGCTGGAATAAAATGAAAAACTAATGCAGCTCATCAACTCATCACCTACCATATCTCTACCTGGGCTCAACATCCACTCATTGTCAGATTATACTCTTTGCTTGTGTGGTATAGTAGCTAGGGCAGAGATCTCTGGCTCCCTTGTTTATTTGATAGTGTTTGTTGAATTTTCCATTGTTAACCAAAAGCTAATCATGGTTATGTCCTCTGTTGCTCTAGGCCGTGTTGCTGCCTCCTGCTCGTTTGCCCTGTGCTACCTTAACACAATTCACAGATGATTACTTCACTGACCACTCAACATGCTTCAGACTCACTTGGGAATTCACTGGGAAACACTCCTCGCCACCTGTGGTCACGGAGAGCACGGACATCACCTCACGGATGTCACACCCCCCTTCTTGTGCACATTTAATATTTTAGTCATTAAAAGACTGTTTATTGGAAGTCTCTGTCTCTGAGTTGTGTATTTGGGTCCTTTTATTTAACACTGTGTGAATCAGGAACAGTTCTATAACACATATATCCATAATTGTTTGTGTTAGCTAATTAACTGTTTGATTTGGGCAGGAAACATTTTCATGGTAACAGTTAGCTCCATTAATCAGACACGTTGCTGTGACACTTGATCATGAGCGTAGTTATTTCCCCCAATACCAAGGAAAAACCACGTTTTAAAGAAAAGGTTGATTCAAACTTGTGTCTTCTCCAAGAGCATATACTATTGTTTCACACTCAGGTACTGTAGCTCATGGTAGGTCTACATTGGATGGTTATGACTTCCTGACTAATATGCAAATACACCATGGAAAAAAAAAAATCAGATATTGAATTTCAGAACCCCTGTTGCGCCCTATAGTAGCCTCGGCACAGTTAATGGAGGGTCCTGATTGGTCAAATCAAGTGTTATTTGGGGCGCCAGTAGCGCAGAGGTTCGACCCTGTGGCCATCTACCGCATGTCCACCCCCCCTCTCTCCCCGATCTCCAACGCCATCCACCCTCTCTCTAAATAAAGGCATAAAAGCATGAAAATAAATCTTTAAAAAAAAAACATTAAGTGTCATTCAAAAGTTCAGCTGGCCTTACTGAAGAAACAGCTGAACAGATATGGCAACATTTCTTAATCAATTAGTCGATATTTACTGATGTAATGTCTGTAGAGTATGTATTTTTGTGGATTTGGATTATAAAGACTGTCGCCAATGTTAGAATATAGTGACAGGAGGAGTAGCCTAAAGTAGACCTTTAAATGTAGGAAAAATTAAACAGAAAAACGTGTTTGTTGTTCAATGGTCAGACGTGTAGTTTGGATCTTGAAATGGTTTACAAGTTTACAGTCAAGAACCAAAGGTATCTCACAATGTAGCATTGAGTGACATTCACAGAACAGCAGTTGTGTACATGACATTGATAATAAGAAAACAGTTTATGGAAGGGGATTAGTTTCTATTACTTGTAGATATTCAACACTGACATGGAAATTTCTTATAGTCTCAATATATAGTCTTCATTTATCAAAAGACAACTGCATGTATGAAATTAGTTTCTCTTTACATATCATAATAGAACAAACAGGTAGAAACATGTAACCAGCAAAAATCTTTCTTCTTCTGTAAAGGACACTAGTTTAGTTTTTACACAAAACCCAAAAAGACATCCTTGAGCACACTGCAGTCTTTCAATGTTACTCTGAGTGTATTCGTTATACACTTCCTGGAGACACTGAGCACTACACTAGTCTCCTTGTCTGCTAGCCAAAAGACATCTCGCCATCAAAGAACTGTTTGAAGACCCAACCAAATATCCGGAAGTAACCTTAGCCTTGCCTGGTCATCTCAAAAGAAGAGAAAGGAAGACATGGTGCCCTGGTTCCCTAAATCACAACACCCAACACCCAGAGCATCCACCTTAGCTTCCTTAAGAATGCCATGCAAATCTCCCTCACCTAGCCATTTGTTTTTGGCATTCTGACCTCCGTGTCTCCTTTAATTCTTAGTTTCCTTGTAAATGATTTGTATACTGTTTTAGTTATCTGTTTGTTATCTTAAATCACAACAAGTTATGTGTTGCACAGATTTTTTAAATGGAGCAGGTAGAACACAGCTGGATAAAATGATAGCAGCTGGGATTGATGGAAAGCAGTAGAGATAAAATACATGAGATTAGTGCATTGGTCCTGACACAGTGCAAGACTTCAGCTGTCAAAGGTAAAGAACAAGTAACGTGGTTCACTATTCTCGTTTGATGTGCAGTGTATTAGGCATGTATTTAATACATCCATCCACTAAAGCCCCGTTTGCACCGAGCTGTCCGGCTCGGTTCGTCTCAGTACGGCATGCATTTTGCGGTGTTTCCATAGACTAATTCCGGGAAAGATTCCCAAATAACGGATCCATACCATCCCACTTTTTGCGACCCTTCCGTTGGGGTGCCAAGAATGTGGAGCCGACCCGAAAAGGTGGAGCTAAACACTGCAGTCCGTTGATTGGGTGAAAGAATCGTCACTTACCGTGTTACGTCGGCAAAGAAAACTCTGCCTTGTTTAAACCATTGACTGTAATACACAGCTGATTGTTTACGTCTGTATTTCTCCTCGCTGCACAGCTTGATTGAGTTTTTGTAATAAAGAGTCACATGTCAGTGACAGAGTAGATGAACTGCTGGATGTCTTCCAGTGCTGGTTTTGTTTGTGTAGCGTTTTTCTCCTTTGTTGAATTTATTAGTTAGCGGTTAGCTGTTAGCGGTTAGCGGCTATCATATGACGCTATTTACATAGCGGCTGTCGTCATCCGGCTTACACGCCGCCTACTAAATAAGGCATGGGTGGCTGTGGAAACGCAAACGGGATCGGGCTTCATCGAACCAGACCACACCAAACTGTACCGATCCGAAACCGAACTGCTATGTGGAAACAGGGCTTAATTATCTATAATACTTATTCCATGGTCGTGGATCTGATCCCTGCTGTCATTAGGTGAGACGCAGGGTGCACCCTGGATTGGTCCCAGTTAATGACAAGGTTGAACAAAAAAAACACTCACACTCACAGTCAAACCTACAGGAAAATTTAATTCAACAATTTAACCCATTAAGCAAGTTTTTGGACTATGGAACCATGCATGCTCAGGGAGCAGATGGAAACTTCACACAAAAGGCTCTGTCACCAGGAACCTTCTTACTGTAAAGAGATAGTGCTGACCACTGCACCAACTGCCTATATCTTATTAACAATAAAAAAGGACGTATCAATCCTCAGCTTTTCTTATTCAAAAATTGATTGCAGCTATTAACATCATTATTTACATCATTAGTCTTAAAAAAAAAAAAGAAATCTGATGCCAAAATTTTGAAACAGCCCAGAAGACTTTACCTTATATAATTTCCTTTGTTAATGCCCTTTCTAAAGCCACAGGATGTCTCTTTTTTCCTGTTTCTATGCAGGATGCAATCAAGGCACCAAGCTAAACCCAGTACAGCTGGTGGCAGTTCATCAGACTCAGGAGCCCCAATTATCAATGAGCTCCCTTCTTACTTAAGTAAGTTGCTAATTATAATTAAAAAGAAAAAAATCTGAGAGTTTTTGATTAGTATAATTGTCTATGGCAGGGTTGCTATTTTAATATGCATGAATATGCATACTGGTTCAAGCAAAAAGGTCAAGGTAAGAAATGTATCAAACTAATGAATATCAAGTGTAGACATTTCACTAGCCAGCACTTCTTTCTTTTTTTAAACACACACACACACACACACTCTACACTACTCATAAAGCTGCCTTCATTATAAATGAAGGCTCCCCTGTTTAACACAAATAGCTCTAACCTTGCAATCATTTGGTGTCTGAAAATTTTGGAAAAATTGGAAAAACTACTTTCCGTGTAGGAAAATGTAAATGAATGCCTGCTCAAGTTGGAATCATTCAACTATTAGTTCCATCGCGTAAAAAACAAAAGCCAAATCTGCAGCTTTCTGAATCCCACACTGTATTGTCAAAGCTATGTCAAGGGATGATTTGTCAAAGTGACAAAAATAAATCAATAATCCAAACAGTCAGGACATTCATTTATATTAGGAAGTATTGTAGGCTATTTTTGCTATTATCCAGAGGTTTGTATGAATAAGCATGCAGAAATATAGTTGGAGAACCAAGAATGTTTGTTAATGTTAAATGCAGAAAAAATGTTGGCCTATCAATTCTCAACACAGCAACTCCACAGATGGGCGACACACCCTCAAAATTTTAAATGTGGGTCTGTGAATGAAAATATAACCCGTTTTTGTGTTTGATGAGCACTGGTTCTAGAGAAACACATTATCTTACTTTGTCACCTTTCAATGTATTTGTGGCTTAAAGGGTGCCCTACAATTAATATGACTTACAGAAAAGTCTTGCATTTGACATACAATCGTTCTCCTGTATATTACTTTCACTAGAGAAAACAAAGTTGCAAAAAGTGGATGAGGGAAACGCGTTGATGTTAAGCAACCACATTTCTTTTGGATCTGACTGATAGGATTTGACATAACTCATGGACTTCGTACAGTGTTGTTAACCATGCCAGTGAGGCTCCTACCACTTTTTAAGGATTCTTCCCATATCTGTCTTCTAATCCTGGTGATTTTAACCGTCTTAACACACTGAACAACTGCATCCGAGACCTTAAATGCTGGATGGCTCAACAAAAAAGTAGCAACAACTTTGGCTTTGTCAACTCCATGTATTAGTGCCAAGTGTAAAAATCTTTGCGTCATCTTTTTAGTAAAATGGCATGTCAATAAATGCTAAATTATTTTGTGTCTGGTGATTTTATATTCCCTACATGCTCTCCTTCCCTCTGCCTGTCATCTCTCATTCCTTTTTACTCTGACTCCATTATCATCTGAGAAAAGACTTTTTAGTTTAATATATGCCCAGATCTGTAAATTAGTAAAAGGAAGGTTTGGTGAATCCTCTTCAGTTCAATAGCACTGGTTACCAGTGGAGACAGGTAGAAACGGAAAAACACAATGCAGGAGATATGTATGCGGTCTTCATCAGTGACCTGGCAACAGGCCAATCTACACAGAGCTATGTTATATGGGGATTGCGGAGACTGGTTACATCTGCCAATTGGCCACCTTTACAGTCACCACTTAAAAGTATGAGTAGTATCTGTTCTCTTAGCTGTCTCTCACAACATAAGCAATAATCTTTGTGGAAAATGATAATCATCCTGCTGTTTTCCAAGCTGATATATGCCACAATATACAGTGGGTATATTAAATTAAATTATTCAGACCCATTTACATTTTTCACTCTTTGTTTCATTGCAGCCATTTGCTAAACTCAAAAAAGTTCATTTTATTTCTCATTAATGTATACTCTGCACCCCATCTTGACAGAAAAAAAGAAATGTAGATTTTTTTGTAAATCTATTAAAAAAGAAAAACTGAAATATCACATGTTCATAAGTATTCACACCCTTTGCTGAGTATTGAGTAGAAGCACCCTTTTGAGCTAGTGCAGCCATGAGTCTTCTTGGGAATGATGCAACAAGTTTTTCACACCTGGATTTGGGAATCCTCTGCCATCATCTCCAGTTCTGTCAGGTTGGATGGTGAACATTGGTGGACAGCCATTTTCAGGTCTCTCCAGAGATGCTCAATTGGGTTTAGGTCAGGGCTCTGGCTGGGCCAGTCAAGAATGGTCACAGAGTTGTTTCGTAGCCACCGCTTTGTTATTTTAGCTGTGTGCTTAGGTTCATTGTCTTGTTGGAAGATGAACCTTCAGCCCAGTCTGAGGTCCTGAGCACTCTGGAAGAGGTTTTCTTCCAGGATATCTCTGTACTTGGTACTTTCTTACAATTGCATACCGCTTAGAATTAATGCCAAAAAGTACAATCTTGGTCTTATCAGCAATAAGTAAGGTCTGTTTACCTGCTCTTTTGTAATGTCAACAGACAAAGAGTAAGGTCCTCTACCTGCTCTTGTGAAGTGTCTCGAGATAACACCTGTTATGAAATTGACACTATACAAATAAAGATTGATTTATTTACAAATAAAGATAGAAATTGATCATCAGACCAGATAATCTTCTTTGTCATATAGTCTGGGAGTCCTTCATGTGTTTTTTGGCAAACTCTATGCAGGCTTTCATGTCTTGTACTGAGTAGAGGCTTCTGTCTGGCCTTAAAGCCCCAACTGGTGGAGGGCAACAATGAAAGTTGACTTTGTGGAACTTTCTCCTATCTCCCTACTGCATCTCTGGAGCTCAGCCACAGTGATCTTTGGGTTCTTTTTTACCTCTCTCACCAAGGCTCTTCTCCCACTATTGCTCAGTTTGGCTGGACCGCCAGGTCTAGGAAGAGTTCTGGTCGTCCCAAACTTTTTCCATTTAAGGATTATGGAGGCCACTGTGCTTATAGAAACCTTGAGTGCTACAGAAATTCCATTTGTAACCTTGGCCAGATCTGTGCCTTGCCACAATTCTGTCTGTGAGCTCTTTGGGCAGAGGCTGCAGAGGATCAGACTTCAGTGAAACTTCTTAACATTAGCAGAGTTTAATACCGGAGAAAATGACAAACATTGAAAAGACGCTAAACGGAGTGTCGGACATTTAAACAGATGATGAACATCAGTGAGTTTGTAAAGAGTCAGTCTGTGATGAGCTGGGATTAAAAACCAAATATGAAGCTCTATAACTTCTATCAAATCAATACATCCTTCATGTTCTGTTCATCATCCCTCAGACTGTTTGAATGTCTGAAGATGGTGAGGATGACAGTTTGATGAAGAGGGAGTCCGTTTTACATTCACACTTATTTATCTTCACAAAGTTTCATCATTTAGATTCTAATCAATCATTTTCAGTATCCTGACACATAAATATCTCTGTTTATAAAATACAGAGTTTGTTATCTAAATACAGGCTAGGTTAAGTCAAAACTGTATTATAATAATAATAAATGATAATAGACAATTCAAAATGAAATCTTTTAGTCAGTAGAAATCGTCCTTTTGGTTTGAAACAGACTGCAGGTTGTTCTTCAGGTGTTTGTTATCAGCTAAAGAGACGAAACACTGTAACTGTGTTTGATGAGAAATAATATAGTGTGTGTGTTTGATGAGAAATAATACAG
This sequence comes from Symphodus melops, assembly GCF_947650265.1. Classification (NCBI taxonomy): domain Eukaryota; kingdom Metazoa; phylum Chordata; class Actinopteri; order Labriformes; family Labridae; genus Symphodus; species Symphodus melops. Next base: position 6,963,293 of record NC_136696.1, on the reverse strand, counting down.
TGTGTGTGTTTGATGAGAAATAATACAGTGCATGTTTGTGTGGACATAAACAGCTGTTAGGCTGATTGACAGCTGAACGTGATCAGCTGATGTCGTGTCATGTGACGCTGTCGAGGAAACGACGTCTCATGTGTCTTAAAGCTGATTTCCTCGGTCCTCTCTCCTCGGCTTCGTTTCCTCTGTGCATCTATGGTGGGCGGGACTAAGACACAAGTGGAGGAGACAACTCGGAGGACACTCGGTGCAAATAAGGGACTTGTGATCCAGCCATGGACAGCATGTGAGTTAAATATGAGTGTCACAACAAAGGGTTTGAATACTTTTGATCATGTAATATTTCAGTTGTTCTTTTTTAATAAATTTGCAAACATTTGTACATTTAGTTTTTTTCTGTCAAGATGGGGTGCTGAGTGTACAATAATGAGAAATAGGCATCTGCCTAATAAGCTGATTAAACTAGCAGGCCAGGGTACGCAGTTATCCAAAGCCGACATCAAAGATGCCTTTAAAATAGTTCCTCTTCACCCTTCACAGTGGCATCTCTTTGGCCTAAAATGGAAATCCAAGTTGTATTTTGCCGTGCATCTCACGTTCGGGTGTAAAAGCAGCCCGTCCATATTTAACCAGGTTTCCGAGGCTCTATGCTGGATTCTCTTAAATAGAGGAAGGGACTAGCTGCCTCGACAGTTAAATTAATTAATTCTGAATTTTGTCCCTTTAAATCCATGCTTAATTATGTAAAAAACAGGTCTCCACTTCATCCGCAAGCTCCTCTTTTCCTCACTAATAATAATAATCTCAAATCAAAATCCTGGTTCTGTCGTCACTTAAAACAGACTCTCCTAAAAAGTCACATATCGCCAAAGCACAATTCAGGAAACTCATTCAGGATAGGAGCCACCACCTCTGCTGCAATGCAAGGCCTGCCTATAGCTTCTCTGCAGCAACTGGGGCGTTGGTCTTCTTCTGCTTTCATCTCCTACGTGCGTCCTGGAGCAGCTTCTATCATCAAAGCGCAAAGATCTCTAAAACCTTGACAGCAAAGGGTAAGCTACACAAATAAATGGTGGTGGTGGCTTCAGAAATGTACCATCCGTCGTTTGCTTGAAAACTTCGTCTGTTAATTTTATTAATCAAATATTCTGAATTTAGGCTATGCCGGTCTACTCACTCTAATGTGAAGTGGTCCCTCAGTACAAATGTTTAGCGGCTCAATTAACTCTAATCAACGGTCTTAAAGGTCTAATTTTGCTTGTTATTTATCTTTGCAGTAAATGACCATAAGTGGGGGTTTGCTCCCACATTTGAGGATGGTTTGGCAGTCCCTGAAATATATGCATACATGTATATATACAAATAAATACAGCAAATTCAACGCAAGCATCTGTGTTCTTCGTCCCAGTCGGCAAGGTCTCAGCAAAGCATCAGTCACAGCCATATCGTTGACAAAGCATCATTCTCAGCCATATCGTTGGCAAAGCATCATTCTCAGCCGTATCGTTGGCAAAGCAGAACTTTATCACTAAATCGCATCTTCCACCCCATAGAGTCCAAGCGCCAAAACTTCTGTCAAATCTCTTTTGTCAATCACACTTTCACCAAAATAAATTCATACTAAGATCACTCGTCTCTCCTGATTGAATTACAGTATGTCCTGTGTGGCTTTAGTTTTCGAAGCAGTCTTATTACTTTTTCAGCTTTTAATCCAGATTTCTGCTTCAAAGATAACCACACGGTTTTGTATTGAAACATCTGTCCTGGTCCTCGCAGTTATAATATTGCCCTCCTGATGTCACTGGTTGATGAATAGCCAGCACCTCTTCTTATATATATATATATATATATATATATATATATATATATATATATTGTTATACGTGTCTGTGTCTGTATGTGTGTATAGTTAAGATACGCCCTCCTTTCCTGCATGTTATGTTAAATGTATGTTATAAAAAGGATCAGAGACTGATAAATGACTGAGAGACTTTTTGGAAAAGAACATCTACAATGACAACCTTTATATTTATTTTTGTCTTCAAAGTTGAATTTGCTAATGTCAGAGAGTTGGCCCCAATCCCCAGCCATCATAAACTCTTTTATGTACTCTAGTCCTTCCCCTTAGGAGCCAAGCTATGAGTATGAGTCAATAAGCTGCACAGCTAAGTCAGCAGTGGGCCAATAAGAGGTATAGAGGGGAAAGGGCATGAGTGTGGTTTTAAGAGGAGGCTGGGATGTGTTGGAAACAACTTTAAAAGTACCTATTGGGGAGAGGGAAGTATAGCTGCGCAGGGATAAACCTGGAGGAATGTTCATGCAGGGAATTCATAATAGTGTTGTGGGTAGAATTTTGAAGAACAAGAATAGAAGAGTGTAGAAGACAAGAGCCATTAACAATATTGAGTTCATTTAAAAGTATTACCGAAGGCTCAACGATAACTGAACTAAATAACCACAATTATGTTGCCTGGCAACAAAACCTAAAATGCAATCAAGGGTACCATTAAATCTTACCTATCTCCCTGAACATTTAATTTATCCCTCAGATTTGAGACAAAGAAATTAAAGTGCTTTCTCATGGGTAGGACCTCTATTTGCCTCTTCTGCTTTTTACAATAATGTTTTATTCAGAGGTAGTCAGGTTTTCTGGAACAAAGAAAGCTTGTCTTAATAAGCCTATTCATGCTCTCAATTTTAAGTTTGCTGTTAAAAAGGTGATATGGGGGTCGCCGGTGGCGCAGCGGCAGTGCGCGCGATCCCACGTATTGAGGCTCAGTCCTCACGCGCGGGCGGCCCGGGTTCGCGTCCGGCCTGTGGCCCATCTCCCGCATGTCTCTCCCCACTCTCTCCCCCCTTCCGACTCTATCCACTTTCCTCCCTCTATAATAAAGGCATAAAAACGCCAAAAATAAATCTTTAAAAAAAAAAAAAAAAAAAAAGGTGATATGGACATAAATTATGTTGTCTTCTGTAACATACATACACACACACACACACACACACACACACACACACACACACACAAACTTCATTTGAGCAGCATCCACTGCCAAAAGCCTATGGTCTAAATCCTAACTTTGCTAGCTCATTCAGCCTCTTAACAAAAAACACAAAGTGTGTTATTTGCCATGTATTGTTCCATTAAAGGCAAGCTAACCTCGGCAGCTAGCATGCTGGCCTAAGGTGGACGCTAACATAATAACCATTCACCTGACAAAATAACTCATCAACTCTTCCAAAACATATCAGTAACGACATTAGCATTTAAAAAGAACCGTCACTGTCATTTATTTACTGCATTGTGTGCCTTTTAATTTCCCCCCAGGGACAAATAAAATTGTTTTAATTGAATTGAAGTTATATTTTTTGTTAAGCATATTACTGCATTTGACAATAATGGCAGTGTTTCACTCTGAAGCACTAAAAAGGATTTTGCAGCAGCATATTTTGATTTACAGGGCTGTTTGGGTGCCAGTTTAGATGGCTGTAGAGTTGTTTTAAACTAGTTTTGGATTGGCTGATGGTTTTTCGCACAGACCTGGCAACCCTCTTTATTAATGGAAACTTTAAGGATGCAACAGATGTGTATGGCTCTCCAAGTTAGATGAGTGTCTTGAAAAAACCTTTGTTTAACTATCAATAAATCAAATGGTAGAGGTAATAACATAATGCAGATCTATTTATGTTAGATCAAAAAAAAAAGTTATTTTATACTGTAGAAAGAAAAATTATATTTTGGGCTGTTACTGAATTATTTTAAAGTACCTTCATCAGAAGCTGACATGTCTTTAGCTAAGGGAACATCATCAGAGGCTTTAGGGGAACCAAATGCTTCTTTGGTGTGACTGCAGCAGAAGAGTTCATAAATGAGGTATGACATCGCTGTACACCCCTTCAATGTGACTCTGTCTGCAATGAGATATAAATGAGGAACCACAGGCTTTGAAACCATCCCTTGACATTCCATCTTTTATAGCAGCATAGTGTGTATGGATCTTATAAAGGTTCATGACAAAGTTATCAATTAGGAGACACCACCCAAGTGATCTTGCAAGGCACATATCTTGACACAAAAGAATCTAATGAATGCACTAAAGTCGCAATGTATGCGTCCCCAGGATGCACCTCATCTTTCTTATGGAGAATAATACATTGTGAACAACAAACTTGTGGTAAAATAGGGTTTTTCTTGCATATAAAAGTAAGCCATCTGTGTCAAATTTAGTACTGTCCCTTAGTAACTCCCTGACAGGTGTTTTCATGAAGACAGCACTTCTTGAATTGTTACTACCGTGGCATCACTGTATCATAATCTGTCCACTGCATCAGAGAGGTGCTTTCAAAACTTCCAAGCAGGAAGAGAAAAGAAGGCGTAATAAGTGGAAAGTTTCCTGTAAAGATGGTGCTGCCGAAAATGAAAATATGATATGAGGATCTCTGTATGAACATTAACCTGCAGAGAACTTGTTGATAAGAAACAGTTGTAATAGCATGACATTGAGTCCAGACAGCAGTGCATTTTTTTAAACTCTACTGATGGACTTGAGAGTTACATGGGTAAAGAAACAAGACTTTAGGGGTGCCAGAGGCTTAGTGGTTAGTTTGTGCAAAAGTACAGAGGCTACAGTCTTCAAAAGCGCGCAGCATGGTTCAAATCCTACCAGTGGTTCCTTTCCTTCATGTCATTCTCAACACTTTTAACTTTAAAAGAGAGTTTTATTTAACTTTTATTCTTTTAAACTCTGTCACACGTTGAGATTCTCAAATGTAAAGTGCTCTACAAATAAAATGCATTATTATTTTTATTACTTTCTATCCCCAATTTCCGACTCTATTCATTTCCTTTCTTTCTAATAAAGACCAAAAAAACTTGCCAGTCTTCAGCAGCAAATGTCCTGCTTTCATTTTGCATCCAGTGTTCATATTGAACTGCTCTCCGTCTGCCTGCTGGTTTGTCTTTCGCTTATCTTTGTCCTTGTCTTTCCTTCACAGCATATAAAGGGTAATAAGCCCTATGTTCAAATCACGTTTCCTCACAGCTCAGAAAAAGCTATTTTGCATGTTTTTAATGAGCTCCAGCATGCAACATTTTTGAAAAATACTACATATAATTGTCCATTAATGATAAAAACAAAGTAAAAACTTGTTAAAGCCATAAACAATCCCTGAGACAGAGGGGAAGAAAAAGAGAAAAGAGTTCATAATTTTACAGTTAGGATTTATTTAAGAGGTTACGTTAAGAGCTGGACCATTTAACAATCTTTCATGACCTGGGGATGGCATTGAAAAAAAAGAATGTCTTCAGTGGAAAACCTTAGTCTTTTCAAAACTGCATTAGAAATATGTGTAAAAGTAATTGTGTCAAAATCTGGATAATTCATATTTCCGTAAATGAAGAGCACACACACACAAAGAGACACACAAACACAATTTAAACACCCACACAAACCAATCTGCACACACAATGGCACAAATACGCACACACTACAAAACAATAAATTACACTTTTTTTCTTTAACATGTTTTTTTTTTATTATTAATGTATTATTTGTTTTGATATGTTTTGGCAAAATATTTACACATTCATGCTAATAAAGCTATTTGAACTGAATTGAGTACAGCTAATGTGAAAACTAAAGAAAACCTCTGTTTTTCATGCACCCAACATCACAACACTGGAAATTTGACTTTGATGCAGGAAGTACTTGCTATTTTTTGTTTCATCAAAATATGTTTCCCTTTGCAAAACTTAATACAATTTCATGAGAAATTGGAGAATAAAAATACACCTAGAAATAAAGTGTCTGATGCTCAAATGTTTGCCTTGTCTCTAATGCTCAGACAACACCTGTGTACATATCATGTTACAAGTAATTCAGTATGGAATGAAAGAAACATGTTTTAACCATTTCACAGAAACAAAAAAAAAGTTTTGTACACCTATCGTTTTTAATAGTGAAAACAAAGACACTTGAATCACATCCAACAATTGCACTGGCATTGATTCTTTGAACAGGTGAAAATGTGTTCACCAAAATGTGCAATTAAAACTAAAACCATGTTACTCTATTGAAGAGCATTTGTTTCAACCCATTATTTTGCAGAAGATAAACAACTATTTTTTTTTTTTTTGAGGAAAAGAAAATAGTGTAACACGGGTTCACGCCTACCCATTTACACACTGATGACAGAGGCTGCTGTCATCAGTGTGTACGTCACTATTAACAAATCAGTTCATACACAGTCATACAGCACTGACAAAGCAGCTGCTATGACTTCAAGGACTGGGGATCGAACCCCGGATTTTTATGGTTGACCGACTCTACCATTGATCCACAGTCACTCAAATCTCTGCCTCTTTCCTTTTTTAGTTTGAACAGTAGTTGTTATGGATCAGGCTTGTGTGTGTGTGCATTCATTTAGAGCAGTCTAATATATGAGAAAGTGGGTCACAGCTCCTCAAGGGAACCACTCTGGTAGCCTGAACTTCCTCTTCATCATACATGTTTAATAATGGATTGTTACATGTTTAAAGGCAGCAGCCGAGCCTCAGCTGCTATGAGCCAAAAAAACAACATATATGTAAACACTGACACACTAGCACATACAAACACACACAAGGACAAGGAGAGGGAGGAGGGGAGATGGAATCAGCAAGCTTACCATAATATGATATATGCATTGGGAATAGTGTTCTAGCCTATGCTTGTTTTCTAGGCTATAACAAACATGACACTTTGAGCATTTATTGTACAATTTTCTTATGAAACAGCTTCCATGCCTAATCGGTATAACCGTAAATTCCTGCACTTGGATTTCAGCAGTGAAACATCTGTTTATATGTAATTCAATTATTAAATAACTGAAGAAGGCTCGTTTGTATTAGAATATTTTCAGATATATTAATTCATATATTTTCAAGTGGTTTTTTTCCCTTTGTTTTTAGGGTATGTGTGTTTAAAATTGTTAATATTGATAACATTTCAACCAACTACTCCAAGCTGGGAGTGGATCACTGATCCTCTTTGTTTTGCTGATCCATGTCTGCAAAGTGCTGTGAGCTGTTGGGAATTACGGGTGGGGCAACTTCTCTCTCTACAGCATTCCAGAAGAACCAAATCACACACTTTCTCTGCTGATGGACGATGTTGATGATGAATACTTAAGTGCGTTTGCAAACAATCACAAAACACATTCTGGACTGCAATGGTTTAGTTTCTATACATCTGGTAGAAAGCAACAAGTTCACAGAACATTTTTCTCCCTTCAAGTAAACTAAAGACACACATCGGTGTCCTTTTTGAACCTTTTCTACATACATCTCTTTAATAGTCTGCCAACTTGGAAACCATAAAATAATTACTATCTGAGAATGCTGTCACATGGGTAGAAGTATAGCCTACAATACCCGAATCCAACCATAAAAAAAGAAGAAGCTCCAACAGTTGGAGCTTCTTCTTTTTTTAGGCTTTTTGAAAAGACAGGTAGAAGTCTAATGAAAGTAATCTGCTTTTACTTTATGTGAGAAATGATGGAATCTGACCTGAGTCTGTGTAACGCGGTCTGGCCAGATCCCTGAAGTAGTAAATGAAATCCAGGCAGTTGTCATCCTGCACCTCCCCCTTAGAGCACAGGTCGGACAGCAATTCCAGCGCCTTTTGACAAATCTCATCCTCTCTTTCTGCAGTCATTGCCCTCCAGCATCCTTCTGAATGGTCGGCCACTTCGACTGATCCTCTCCCAGCTCTCTCACACAATCACTTTAAGTCTCAAGTAACGCAAAGCTACCTTCACACCACTTAGGTCTGGAGAGCTCGATGATGCGCGACAATCCAGTGAGTTCCGAATTTCCGGGAGTTAAGAGGGATTTTGAGCAAACGCAGGAGATCTTTACCTCAGCAAGAAGAAGTTTTCAAAAATCGGCTTCGGCATTTTTTTTTGTTTACCAAAGAAACATCAGCTTGTCGGGTCTTCTTTTCTCCGTTTCTTTTTTTTTTTTTTTTACGTCTTTCGTTAGGTCTGTATTGTCTCTCCCTCTTTCTCCCATCCACTGCTGAATCACCACGGAGCCCCCAGGCTTTAGCAGCGCCGGCCAAGGTCTTCGAATGAATGCACGGCTTTCGCTGCGCTCAATTATTTCTCAGTGCACTGAGATGTAGAGATACAGACAGGAAGTTCTGCCTCCATCAGCCCTCCTCCACCTCTACCACAACACCGCCCTGCTGGCAGCATCCTTCCAAGTCCTCGGAGGGAAAGCCAGCAGAGATCTCTGTGTGCCTCATCTTCTCCTGATCTGAACTGTGCAAATGTCAAGAAATCCCTGCTGTTTATCGTTTTCTCTTTTGCCAAATGAGTCAGCCAGTCATATGATACTTCTCACTGTGTTAGCACGTGTTGTGAAGCAATGAGCAGACGTTTAGAATGAGGCACCTAATAGTGCAAACATGACTTGACCTTTACAGATGGAGGTAATGAAGGGCAGAACAGAATAATGAAGTCACATTAAGCCCTGCTAAACAAGCTAATAAAGGGTTCCTTGCCTCCCTCTCTCCCTCTCAAAGGGTGATTTTGGCCCTCCAAAAATGCCTTTCTTATCAAGCAGTTCAAAAATAACTAAGCTTTTATTAATATTGTTGGCGGTATATCTAAATACAATTTGCTTGCACAATTCAGTCTTCAGTGTGGGCAACGTTGAAATCTTAAGCGTTGTGAACACAGAAAATACAATGAAAAAATCTAATTGAAAACATGGTACAGCTAAAATTAGTCATACAAATTCAATGTTAAATACGCGTTTGTGTCAATACTGATTCAATGTTTCAATGGGGAGTGACAATATGAAAGTTTTCACACTAGCAGAAATCTCCTGAAAATTTTTCCAGAGGAGCTGTATACCCTTTACAAACATTTATGGAAATCTCCTAAAAAAACTTCAGAGATTACCTGGAGGGGCTGTATATGTGAACACAAAGAGCAGAATTTTTTTGCTCGGATTAACCTAGAGTTTCTCCTGCCAGAAAGGCAGGTTTGTTATTGCTACATTTGTCATGTCTTAATTACAAAATGTGTGTCTACCTTGAATCTGATAATGTTTTAAAAGGTATAAAACTGATAAATCTGATTTGCGAGTCCAGGAATCACTAGATGTAACCTAAACTGCATTAGATATCATAATCAATAAGAAGTCAATGTTTTTTATGGATAAGCTGTGGCTCAGTGGTAGAGTCTGTAATCTTTGAACATGTCAATGTGTCCTTGGGCAAGACACAGAACCCAAAATTACTCCCAAGTGACATAGTCAGTGGTGTATGAATGTGTATATAATGGGATACTGTAAGTTTTTACTGCTGGGCACGTTACATGGCAGTTAGTTAGTCAGTTTGTTTATGGTGCGAATGAGTTAATGTGGCATGTTTTGTCTCTGAAGAGTCAGATGACTTGGTCTTGACAGCACATTTTAGGTTGTGACCAAATTTTTTTCCGAACAGTACCTGTATTTAATTTGTCATAGAGAGCATATATTCCACCAGCACAAGAAGCAGACACGAAAAGAAGTAGTATAGCTAGAAAAAACCATCAGGAAATACATTTCAGTCATGCCTTACTCAGTTCTAGTTCAGATGGTGGTTAGGCCTTTGGGTTCAAGGTTCGAACGCTTAATTCCTTACATTGTGGACAATATTTGTTTTTACATAATCTGTATGATTTTTAAAAAAAGCATGTTTTTTTAAAACTTTATACTTATGTGTCATGGTTTGGTTTTTGTTCTGTATTTAATCTTGTTTTAGTTTATTATTTCCCTCGTGTTCGGTGTATGTATGTTCCTAGTGTGTTTACTTTAGTCCGTAGTGTGTTTCCCTGTATCCTTGTGTTCTTCTATGTTGCCTGTTAGTTTATTTCCTGTCTTGTGTTTTAAGTCTAGTCTTTAGTGTTTCCTGTTTTATTTTGTAGATCTGGTTTTGGTGGTGGTATCAGTGTTGGGTTTTACTTTGTACATGTCCTCAGTGTTCTGGTCTTGTGTTCTTTGTTCCTTGTGTTTCCCGCCTTTCTGATTACCCTGATGTTCCTCACCTGTCTCGTTAGTATCACCTGTGTCTGATTACCCCTTGTCTATTTAGTCTCTGTGTTTGCCTCAGTTTCTTGTCGTGTCATTGTCTTGTCGGATGTCAGTTGTCGTGGCCTGTTGTTTCCTCTCCCTGCTCCATGTGTTTCTCCTCGTTGTGGTTTTTGGATTTTTGGTTTTTCTAAGTAAGTTTTTGTTTTTGCCTTTTTGTTAAAATAAATTAATGTATTCTGCACTTGGGTCCTCCTCCCTGTTTCCTACCTGCTAACCCGTGACACTTATGTGTGTTGTTTATGACTTGGTTGCTTTACTTTACTCTCATTATTTATGTCAATATCAAAGTGTGCATAATATATCTTTGCATCCATGTGTGAATGTGAACACATGAGTGCACCTGAGTGTCTTTTTACTGTATGTGTTTCAGTGTGTCTGTGTTCCTTTTGAAGGTGGGAGATTAGATTTTAGATTATCTGGGAGGATTCAGCTGAGCCAGAGCCAGCCCAGCTGCCTCACAGGAACAGAGGGCATCTGTTCAGCCTCCACATGAATTGATCTGTTCCTAAAATGTTCTCTGAAAGAACCATGCACATCCATTTAAATTCTAAACTGAATCATATGAAACTGTGAGTTACAGTTGTGCAGAGCTCTGTTTTCAGATCCTTTTTATGAAAACTCAATCAAATCAATTTGGTAATATGGAAGGGGTTGGTGAACAATTAGGCTCACTTTAGACTGATAGAAAAAAGCTTTCTCTGTATTTTCTTGTGATTTTTTTTTTGCAATTTTATTCGTTTTCTGAAATTAAAGAAACCCTCACCCTATCAATCTAATTTTCTGGGTGTCAAGTTCTCGAATGAATTGAAAAAAAAAATGGCAAAGACAACAACTTTAGCAATGAATGTATTAAATAAAATAGGGAGTAAATAAGCTCTTAAACAGACTATAAAATGAAGAAAAACAGAATTGGCTCTGGTTCTAGTGATGAAGAAAGGGTTTTAGATAAAATAAACAATAACTAACAATACTTACTGAACCAGATGTAAAATCAAACAGACTTTTAAAAAATGAGAATGAATCTTGAAGGCAGGTTTGGGAATTTACAGCTTCTGGATAATCTATGTTAAGAGTGATCCCTTTATTTTCTTTTTTCTCATTGCCTGTTTTCTGAAATCAAGTAAAAAATCCTTCCATAAAAAGAGTTTAAAAAAAAGAATGAAAGAACGGTGTGCAAAAAAGCTTAAAACCCAAGTAACTAAGGCAGACAAATAAGTACAAAAAATAATTAAGGAAACAATGAAAAAGTAAAAATTCAATGTTGGAATTTGATCAGAAAAACATTGGATTGTCAAAATTGACAAAACTAATTCGAGACCAAACACGTGGACAATAGTGTTATGTAATCTTAAATTAGTGCAAATAAAAAAAATAATAATATGAGGGTGAAAGCCTTTAATGCTGGATCACATGGGGGATAGAGGGATCATGATGGAGTTTTGTGCCTCAGGGAATGACAAGAAAGGAAGGTCGCGACTGAACAGAGTCAGATAATACTATTGTATTAGGTGAGACTCAAAGCAGATGTCTTGTATGGCTAATAGACAAATCTAATTCAAATACTTTGCAGATTGAATTACACAGTCACTCCAGGCCTTAAAAAACATTCGCTTTGAAGACAAGAGACGAAGTCCATATGAGCTGCTTTTCCCGGGAAGACCTCGTAGAAAAACTACCATCTACCAGCTATTGATTTTTTTTTTTTTTATGAATTACAAGATATTTGGAAAATCATACGACCATTTTGAATTTGACACCAGCAACATGTATAAAAAAATCGTTGGTACAGTGGCAACAATAGACAAAAAAATAAATACAAGATGGAACAAAGTTAGCTGGCAGCAGTTTGTTAACATGTTAACAATAAAAAGAGCATCCAAAAGAGGTTTAGTTTCCACGTTATCCGAGCAGGGACTAGAAGTCACTGCAGTGAAGGTAACAGGCAGTGTTTCCCGATATATGTTAACTATTGTGATATTTTTTTATCCAATCAATAGTTTGGTCAGAGAAGTCAAAGTGTGTCAATTTAGAAAGGAGAATCTGATGATCAACAGTGTCAAATGCCCTGTTTTAATCTTAAAACAAAGCCCCATCACAACTTTTTCTGTCTTTCATTTAGATTTTTCAATGAACAGATTGATGGCACATTCTCGGCAAAGAATCCAAATGGCATGGGATGTAGAGAGCTGTACTTGTACTCTCGTATACTGGACCTCCACATTACACCAACTTGAACCCTTTGTTGTTTAAAATTGTTGTTGAGAGGAGCGGTCTCAATGATTATACGTCATGTACACGTTGCGTTTGTGTGCATTACCTCTCAGCAGACCTCTCCGAAGCGTTCCAGGGCCAAGGAAGTGTACTGTGCTTGAGTACGGTATGGAGGACCAGCCCCTTCTGAAGTGGACAAACTTCTAAATCTCTCTTGCCCAACTTTTAAATGCTACACAGCACCTACCACCTTTGGGTCCAACCAGATGTTGGACCCAAAAAGGTCAGTACACAGGTTCAATTCAGCAGAAGCAGGCATAAAGGCAGAAGTCAAAAAGGCAGGTCTAAACTCAGGACAAAAAATTACTGCAATGAGGCAGCACAGGAAAACACAATAAACTGTCAACATGAACGAGGACACAGATAATATACACAGACAATCAGGAGATAATGTACACAGACAATTGGGACAATATACACAGACAATCAGAGGACAATATACACAGACAATCAGAGGACAATATACGCCGACAATCAGGGGATAATACACAGATAATCAGGGGATAATATACACAGACAATCAGGGGATAAGACATAGACAATCAGGAGATAATAAGAAGCAGGTGAGCTCAATCATGGTCAGGAGAACACGAGGAACAGGATCTAAAATACATAGATATGTACAACATAAGACAGGGAAAGACAAAACTATAAAAATAAATGGCCTTTTGTTTTGATGTCCAGAACAGCCTCAATGCTTACTGCCTAAATACTTCAAAGGCCGTACAACCAATTTACTTCCTCTTTTAAGATACCTTACCATGTTTTATGAATAAATCACAGTAGCTTCAGGAGTAACTGAACATTTATCTCTGCTATACACACCTACAAGTATAACAGTTTAAAGTTGAATTAGATGGATTATTTCTTAGTGTTGTTAATGTACTGTATTTTTCCGGCTACAACATACAATACAGTCCCTGTGGTGACAAAAGGATACCTTTGACCTTTAAACTCTGAAAGATGTGTACAACTAATATTTTCAGCAATTTTTAATACTTTTACATTTGCTTCAATTGAGTTCTCTTGTTGCACGTTAAACATAGCTGGGGATGTGTTGGCAAATTAAAATCTGTTAATGACCAAACTCATTCATTCCAATAATGGATCTAAACAATACTTATTTCTTACAGAACAACAAAACTAGTGTGTGTGTTCAGAGGCAATAACCTTGTAATTTCATTCCTTCACCTATAGACATCATTCTAGCTCATACATCAAATAATGTCTTTCATCATGGGAGGGATAGTGGACGTATTTGCTTTGTTCCTCATAGCTCTTGAGACTTGTCATAGACAAGACTTGTCATATAGTTCTTTATCTTTGGTCATCTGATTGGAATACCATATAGAAACAATACTTGCAGGGTTCCACTTGGTAATAAAACAGAAACCCCTAGGACTACATATTCTCTGCACACAGCTCTGGGATCAAGGTTTCTAATATTTATAGCCATGTGACATTATTCTGTCCAATCCTAATGCATATGTGATGTCTCCTGCTTTCAGAGCCTGTTTTCTCTGATGTCCTTGACTGGAGGTGTTACCTTTCCATTTTAGAAAAATGGTGGACAGTTCAGAAGCAAAAACAAGGCCAGGAGAAAGAATACAATTGTTATGTTGTTAAGGAAGATCCAAGATAAAACAAAACAACCTCAAAAACCAAAATTAGCCTTCCCTTCTTTGCAGAAAATAATCAAACAAAAGTATTTTAGTTAAATGTAAAATTTCCACTTTGCAGGTAGCCTTGTTGTGAGTGTGTGCTGGGCTTGTCTTGTGGATCTTCAATCTCCTCTTGTTTTGTGAGTCTGTGCAAGAGTGTGCTCTGTCTGTTAAGTGATAAATTACTCCTTAATGTCTAGTCTTGATTGATTTGATAATTATTGTTTGTTTTTTAAGGAATTTTCTTATGCCATTTTACCTTTGTTAGATAGGCTGAGGCCAGATTTGAACCCACTGGCCGCAGCGACATGCCCTCTGCATAATGAAGCCAGCAAACCTAAAGCTACAAGAGATTTTCTTTTCCCTGAATCAGACTTAATGGCAGATATTTTTCTAAATTAATAGATTGATAGATAGATACTTTATTGATCCTGAGGGAAATTCAAGGCATCCAGTCGCAGTATACAAACAGGCAGGACACAAGACTTTAGTTACAATACACACCCGCTGTCCCCCTCCCCTCTGTATACAATAATCCCCCAAACAAAATTTAGCAGCCCCTATGTGACTAAGAGTAAACATAATTACAGATTAAACCTGTGCAGTTAGCATTATCATTAGACTTATATAGCATAAAGTACATAACCTGTGAAGGAGAGAAAAACATGTGTGCTGGTTAAAAGAGACCTGTAAACAGTTAAAGAGCCTCAGAAACAAAGTGCTGACCTTCTAGAAACAAGTGTTCTTTGTGCATGTACAGTGGTGTTTGAGGTAGTGCCAGAGGTGTGAGTACAGTCATTAAACAGTCAATGCAGACAGTTAGGGATGCAGACTGGGCCATTAAAATGCTCAGCAACATAAAGGAGCAGTGATTAGCATTAAGTATCCAAAACAATAAGGTGAAACCAGGAGTGATTAGGGTGATTATCATTAAAGTACCCAACTATTGATGAGCAGATTAGCATTAAGTGTCAAAGACAATAGAGTGCAACGTGACCTAATTAGGGTGATCATGTCAACCCTTACAGATGTAGTATAACAATACTGTAGGATGAAACCAGACATGAATCGGGTGATTATTTTGTTAAAGTGTACAGTGCTCAGTAAGGCTACTATCAATATGCATTAAAGTGTCCAACTGGAGGCTGACTCTGAGGTAAGCAGTGCAGATGAGGAGTGAGAAAAAAGTGAAAAATGAGTCCAGGGTTCACCGTGTGCTTCTTCCCTGCCGTGACAGTGAAGTGTTGTACAGTCTTATGGCCAGGAGGACAAAAGAGTTCTTGAGTCTGTCCGTGGAGCACGACTGTGACAGCAGTCTGTCACTGAACATGCTCTTCTGCCCGGTGAAGGTACTGTGCAGAGGGTGGTGTGTGTTGTCCATGATGGAGAGTAGTTTGTCCAGAGTCCTCCTCTCTACCACTGTCACCAGTGAGTCCAGCTCTGTGCCCACCACAGAGCCGGCCCTCCTCACCAGTCTGTCCAGGCGTGCTGCGTCCCTCTTCTTGCAGCTTCCTCCCCAGCACACCACGGCGTAGAAGAGGACGCTGGACACCACAGACTGGTAGAACATCTGCAGCAGCTTTTTGCAGATGTTGAAGGACCCCAGCCTTCTCAGGAAGTACAGACGGCTCTGTCCCTTCCTGCAGGTAGTGTCCATGTTAGGCGACCAGTCCAGCTTGTCATCCAGTTGCAGCCCCAGATACCCATAGGTCCTGACCACCTCCACGTCGACCCCCCCGATGGAAACAGGTTCTAGATGTGGTTTGTTCCTTCAGAAGTCCACTACCATCTTCTTGGTCTTGGAGGTGTTTAGCTGCAGATGGTTGGCACTGCACCACGTCACAAAGTCCTCGATCAGGCTCCTGTACTCCTCCTCCTGTCCATCCCTGACACAACCAACTATCGCAGTGTCGTCCGAGTATTGCTCAGAGTTATACTGGAGAGCACAGTCTCCTGTGGTGCTCCGGTGCTGCTTACCACAGTGTCAGATGTACAGTCCTTCAGTCTGATGTACTGTGGTCTCTCTGTGAGGTAGTCAGTGATCCACCTCACCAGGTGCGAGTCCACCCTCATCTCGGTCAGCTTGTCTCTCAGTAGGAGGGGATGGATGGTGCAAAAGCGCTTGAGAAATCAAAGAACATGATTCTCATCACGCTGCTCCCTTTGTCCAGATGAGAGTAAGCCCTGTGTAGCAGATAGAGGGTGGCATCGTCCACGCCCACCTTCGCCTGGTATGCAAACTGCAGGGGATCCTGTGCGTGTTGGACCTGGGGTCTGAGGTGTTGCAGCAGCAGCCGTTCAATCGTCTTCATAACGTGGGATGTCAGAGCGATTGGTCTGAAGTTGTCTGGCTCACTGGGGTTTTTCTTCTTGGGGACCGGGGTGAGGCACGAAGTCTTCCAGAGCACAGGAACCTTCCCAAGCCGCAGGCTCATGTTGAAGACGTGCTGAAGTGGCTCCCCCAGCTCAGCAGAGCAGGCCTTTAGCACCCTGGGACACACCTTGTCTGGGCCTGCTGCCTTCCTGGGGCGGAGTCTTTTCAGCTCCTTGCTCACCAGGTCCCTGGTGATGGTGGGGGGAGGGGGGATGGATTGTCTCTGGAGATTGTGTTTGTCCTGGTGGAGGTGTTGGGGTGAGTGAGAGGGAGGGAGGGGGTGTTGGGGGGACAGGCACTGGCTGCAGCGACGGGGCAGTCAAACCTGTTAAAAACAAGTTGAGCTGGTTTGCTCTCTCTCTCTCTTATTTAATAATAAGATAAAGATATCAAGATATCATCAGACCTTTGAACAAGTAATATCTAGTTGTCAATAACCCATTCACTAGGCCTATTCATTCTGGTGACAAGTTTTTTGTTATCTAAAGTGTTCTGGTTTCCGTTTGTGTTTCGAGTGGTTCAAGCGCCATGATGGATTGGCTGTAGTGCAATCCCAGCTCCAATTGTCCCCCAAAACAACGGTACAAGACACCCAACTGTTGCTGAAAGTGGTTAATGCATTTAACATTGTGCATAGCCACACACAGTATCTTAACCAAACAGTGGCTTTAGAACATTTCTATTATTTGTGCGTTTTTGTTTACAAAGAACAACAGACACATTGTTGCAGCCATGGCCAAACTTATATTTTAAGAATTACACATTACTTTCTCACTTAAGGAAACTTGAAGTTTTATTTAAAGGAGAACAATTTTTGTATATCATTTCAAAAATAATGGATAAAATATGCAATTATAACTCACTAGCATTGGCTCTAGAACACCATGCAACTGAATTACATAATTGTGGTCTTATTATGTTATATAAACATCTTAATAAAAGGTAACCTAAGAAAAACTAAATGACACTTGATTGTAAAGGAATGATTACAATACAATAGGTCTTATACTAAAACCACATTAAATTGTCCTGGAATGAAACCTAATTAATATTAGAGCTGGAGATGATTGGCATTCACCTGGGCTTACAGCACCAGGGGGCATTCTGGTAATTAAAAATGTAAGAGTTGAACAACTGGAAGTCAGAGAACCGACAGAGTGGGAAAGAGAGACAGTCTGGCAATGTTAGTAACAAGTAAATGGATGGAATGGACTTGAGCAATATAGGGCTTTTCTAGTCTTCTGACTACTCAAAGAGCTTTTACACTGCATGTCACACCTACCCATTCACACAGTGGTCGCTATTTAGTGAGACACAGTGGTATGATGACATTTATTCCAATAAACTATACATGAGCACCAGGAGGCTGATAGGAATCTTTATGTAGAATAAAGAAAGCATAGGGCCATATCTCCAATGGGTCAAGGTGCGCTGTATTGTGCTAGCTTGACACAGCAAAGTGCTGTCGTGACATGGAATAATGCAGTGGATATAATAGGTTTCAGAGCATAGCTGTGACCTATTCATGTAGTGTCTGACAAAGAATCATTTTAACATGGTCTCTTTTCAGATTCTGTCCTACACAACAGGTGACTTTACTTTCTCCAGGCTGTCTTTGAAACTTCAGAATCTGTCAAATGATGGTAAACAAGACTTCTATAGCGCTTTTTTATTATTCTATTGTTTTAAATGTGTATTTTGTTTTGATAGGGACTGATACATTGTGCATAGATAAAATAAACAGCAATCTAATGCAATCATAGTTTTTATAGTGAGGCTCCTTTGCAACACATCTCCCTCGAAGGGCTTTTTTTTGTAGAAAAACAGTGAAGTTAAAAAGAAAACATCTGACTGCAAGTGCTTTTCACACCGCAGGTCACACTTACCCGCTTACACCACTTTTGACCTCTGATGGCAAAGCCTGTGCAAAGTGTCCATCAGTACTAACTGATGCATTCATTTACACTCGCAGCAATTTAGGGTGAAGTGTTTGCTCAATGGGACACAGGAAACATTGACATGTGGCTGCAGGAGCTGGGAATCAAACTGCCAACCCTCCGGTTGACCAACTCTGAGCCACAGCTGTTCCTAAAAGTGATGATGTGCTGGAGCTGACACTTAATCATACATACATGCACACACACTGACATGTACACATTAATACAAAAACAAACATATATTAACACACAGAGATACATGAATTAATAAAAATACAAAAGGACAGACAAACAGAAATAAAGTACATATCAAATATTTATATAACTTTGGTTGTCTCATAAAATAAATTTTTTACAGTAGATAGTTACATAAAAGTCTTTCGAGACACGATACACAGCAAGCCATAGAAAAACCTAGATACTAATAATAATGTCCCTATGAGCCGGCAAACACATTTTGAAGATATTCATAAATTCAACAACACACTCAACAAAGACACAAACTCATTATCTCTCTCTCTCTCACATACACACACACACAAATGCCACACATACACCATTACAAAGCTCTTGGGATTACTCTTGTCAGTCCTGAATATGAACCCCGTTGGATGTCTTGCTGAGAGTCTATGGATATTTTATAGGTCTCCACAAATTGTTATTAAACATTAATGAGGGTACAGCTTATTATGTGTGTGTGTGTGTGTGTGTGTGTGTGTGTGTGTGTGTGTGTGTGTGTGAGAGACTATGTGAGAGGAGTTGTGTGAGAGAGTTAGAGAGAGAGAGAGAGATAATTTCTACAATGGCAAAAAAAAGGATGTAGAAGCTATGTAAAATGGAAGGGCCAGATGGTCAGATGTTGGGCACATTAAAAGACTTTTCGAAAGGTAAAAGCACAACCACATTAACAGAAACACACATAGAAACACCACAATACAAATTCTATATTGTGACATTTGCATTGGTGTTGTGTTGCTTTTGCGATTGTGTTGTAGCATCTGCTCATGTGTTGTGTTGTTTGTAGTCGTCTTTTCAGTTAATGCAGTTGGAATATTCCCTTTTGCAAAACATTTTTGATTTTCAATTTGTCTGACACCTCCTGACCTTAAGATCCTCCTGACTAAGCAAGTACAACTCCTGTAGTATATTTGTTATAACCTGGTATTTTTCAAGAGTGGATCTTGTTATTTTGTTTAAGTGTAATGGTTCCGCGTGTCAACACTTGCCATTAAAGGTCATGTGGCACCATCTTGTGGTAGAAACCTGGTATAACCACAGAGGACTAGTATGAATACAAACATAAAAACAAACAAAATAAAAAGATGTCTTGTTGCATTAGCATAAATGTTCCTTAACTGTTGTTCATGTCTTGCTAAGTTGATCCATTCATTCAAAGCTCTGTTTATTCCCATGGACTGCAGTAGTGTTGCAAACTGAAGTGCATTTCTTTCATTGAAAATGTGCAGAAAAAAAGGCCAAGCTGGCTCAGAAAGGCAGCAGATGGAGAAAAAAAAGTTCAACCTTTATACTGCAGCCCTTCAAAAATGTGTGCAATGGCAGGGAAAACTGCAACCGCCAGAAAGTTGCCACATTACACAACTTTTTATGAAGAAAAGATGCCAAACTGCACAGATTTATAAAGCCAGATAACTGTGCTATTGTATGCAGCCCTTTATGTACTCCTGCTTGTAAAACCCTCAGTCTCGTCAGGAAGAATAACCACTGATTTGGAGGATATAGTGATATTATATTATAGCATATCTTTAACAACAAAGTGTAGACTTGGGAGCAGGAAAATTACAAGGCAACAATTTCATATTTGATCTGAGGCCATGTAATACACTACACTACAATAAACTGTTAATCCATCCGGTGGAAACTGCCTTTTTTGTAAGATTAAATAAATAACATATGAAGCATTGAAAAACAGGCATGTTTGTAGGATAATAAAAGTTATTCTTTTTCACATAAGGTACTGTAATGTGGTGCCAATCATTTCACTGTAGCCAAGGCGAAAACTTTTATTAAACAGCTTTTACTCAGTGTGAGAACTGAGGACGTGTCAGAGGCCCATCTGGAGAGTATTACAAAACTCACCGATGTGAACAATCTTGTTTTTTTTCTAGCCCTGGCTGTCTCTGTCTCCCCCTCCTCTTTTATTTTTCTCTCTCATACTTCAGATACAGAAACTCCAGAGAAAAAGACGGTGAGAGAGAAACAGAAAGAGAGGGAGGGGCTGAGAGGGACTGTGGGTGAGGTTAAATTGGATCCAAATCCACTGGCGCAACAACTGAATTTAAGAAAGAAAGTTCTTTGGGAAACAACTCTGACAAGACTAAACGCGTACTGAGGTCAGCAGGAGAGAACAGACAAGCCATTTCAGGAACTTTAATGTTTTTTTCATCAGAGTGACACAGTTTTTAACTGCTGGCTTGCTGCAGGAGAAATTGGAAACTCACAGCGAAGGTCTGATTATCACTAAAAAGGCATTTCAGACAGAACCACCAAAGTTCTTAAAGCAGCAGTGAGAGTTTTAGTGCTGAATTGTTAATAGAAGTCCTAGTAATGTCAAGCAAAGTGCTTCCCATTCTTTTCATACCTCTATGTCTGACTGTTGGCTCAATCTGGAGTCAGGGATCTTCCCAAGATAACTTTATACTCCAGTACCTTGAGAGGCGACTGGCTCAGATGGAGGTAGGTGTACTTCTTTTTGAGATCATGACTTTTATGATGCAGCTCACATTAATGCACTCTGTCAAGTCTATTATCTACTATCTTGTTCTACCCTGCATAAGATTTGTAACTCTATTTGCAATAATGTTATACACATCAGACTTTCGTTAAGCAGATTAAGGAATACCATAACAAAAAACATCACATGCTATGGAAACATCTTTGGCCAAAATATTTGTATACTCTCAGCTGCCTCACCCATGTCTTTATTTTATTGATTTTTCATCGTGACCAACAGGACTTTGCCATGAAAAAAAAAAAAATCAACAATAGCAAATGTGATAGCTGCCATGGTCAGGCGCTAGGTGAGGTTTGAAGTGTATTGTGAGAAGAAATATGGCTTTCATTCTGTATTGTTAACACTTTCCTCTGTATCATTCAGGAGCGTCTAAATATATGCGAGCAGAACACTGTGGGCATCACCCAGAAGACTTATGACCTCTCCTCTGATATCAGAGGTTATCTCTCCACTCTCAGTGTTCTGAGGTAAGCCTTACACAAAGAAAAAATAGCGGGTAATTTTTAGAGGAATAAATGACTCACCTTTTATGTCACTCAATAAGGATATAGAGTAGTTTCTGGAGAAACTTTAAGAATTGTATTGTATTTTCTCCGTAGATCAGAGGTAAAGAGCCAGATGGATGGTGTGTCTGTCCGTGTGGACCGGGTGGAGAGAGAGTTGGAATATCTTGAAAATAAGATTCCCCTCCAGTCTAATATTGAGATAGAGGAGGCACTGCTGGAACAACAGATAAAGGCAGCAGAACTAGACCAGCAACAGAAGAAAGCCAGGATCACAATTGAGAGGGGTAGGAAGTGCACCTTGTGTGTATTTTTGTGTTTGTATAATATAAGGTCTAAAATGAACCTATAGTACATAAGGAAAGAGTAAGACTTGAAACCATTACAATAATATACGAAATATAATGTTTATGACTTTATCATGGGAATAAAAAAACCTACCATTTAATTATCTTCTACCTTTTCCTCCAGACTGCAACTCAGTCCTGAATCAAATCAAGTCTCTCAAGATTGTGAAGAAGACAGGAGATGCCTACGGTTGTTGGTTCAAGGATCCCTCCGAAAGATCAGACAAGGTCTGTTATTTTTAAAGATGTGGATTGAGACTGATCATAATTTAGTAGTGGACTGTTTACAATAGACAGCTGTCTTCCTGTCTGAGCTTAGGATTTTGTCTGAGTGTTGAACTGCTGAATAATTATTACTCACCTTGGTCTTTCAGCAGTTCATTCTTATTGTACTTTTTTCCCCCTTAATCACTATTTACAGTATGACAATGCAGAATCTTCTGGCCAGGAACCAGATTTTCGCATTGGAATGTTTTGTTTTTGGCATTTGTAGTACAAGTGGAATTATCCACTTGTTTCAGAAAGCACAGGCCCTATGCAAGAAAACAATTAGTGTGACCAAGTGGTTGTCATTCAGTTACAATTTTACTTTGATAAAGGTGCATGCTTCAGGCTACAACCCAATCTTTAATCAACAGATGATAGCTACTACAGCTCCCGAAAAAAATACAATGCTTCGAGGCCAAATTGAGAAGCAGTTATATGAGACACTAATATTTGTAATATAATATTTGATCTCTGTATTTGAATGACAAATGATGCAGTATAAGGGCTCTGTGGCTCAGTTGGTAAAGTCTCAGCTACCAGTGTTCGAACTGGTGGCTGTGAAATGCACTGTAAAAGCGCTTTAGGTCATCAGAAAACTAGAAAGGTGCTATAAAAGCTCAAGTCCATTTACCATCAGCTGAGTTGCACAAGACATATTTGACTTATTTCTCTAATGGTTGTTACTGTAAATCTCCTAGGTCTACTTGCTCAGTGGAATCCGTAACAACACTCTGCTGGAGTATTCTTCGCTGCACAGTTTCACAGAGAGAACCACTGCACCACCAGCTAAGGTTCTGCAGCTTCCTTTTCACTGGCAGGGAACCGGTCATGTAGTCTACAACAGATTCCTCTACTACCACAAGGCAGATACACCGAACCAGATATTGAAGGTGTGTGAGTAAAGTAAAGCCTAAAGCTTTATATTGTACATGTCTGACCCTTTACGTAAATCTTTGTTACTTTACACTTGGTTTGTAAAATATAAAAGGGATTGGATAAATTGTTTGATTATTCAGAGGTCACATGACATTGAATATTCATTGTGTGGCAATAGTTACTGCCTGCTTGTCGTGATGCACTGATTCAGGGCTAACTTGCTATGCAACAAATCCTATTGACTCTGGTGCTTACCCTTATAAAGTATGGCATCCTTTCATTCAATAATTTACAATGATGGAATTCCAATCAGCTCTAACTGCAGTTCCAATAAGGAAATATTAGCTGGCTATCATATAACATACCTAAAATGATCAACATAAGTTATCAAATATAACGTTTACTATTAATTGGAATTTTAAATGTGAGCAACATTATAGATATATTTTCACATATCCAATTCAGCTGTTACACGTCTGAAAGTACTGAAAATGAATAAAACGTTGATAGAATTTTGTTATTTTAATCTCTTTCCACTGAAAAAGGTTGACTTGTTGAATGGTACTGTGGTTGACAATACACTGCTACCAGGAGCAGGTCGTCTACCAGTTTACAGTTTGAACCCTAACACCTACCTGGACCTGGCTGTGGATGAACTTGGACTGTGGGTCATCCATGCTGACCCTGAGTACGGAGGAAACCTGATCATTACCAAACTGGATAAAGGTAGAGCACAGCACCCCTGTACATAGACACAGATGTATACAGAGCATAGCCAAATAACCTATAATTTCTCCATTTTGTCTTTCTATCGCAGGGTCTTTGGCAGTAGAGTACACGTGGGATACACAATGCAGAAGTCGTGATGCAGAGGGAGCCTTCCTTATATGTGGAACCCTCTATGTGGTATACAACACACGTTATGGAGGGCGTTCCACCGTACAGTGTCTCTTTGACATCCATGACACCATCCACAGGTTTGTTATAGCCATCAAGATACAGTAGCCCACATATAAGCTATTCTCTCACAAAATATATTCATTAAATTAGTACTTATTACGCCTGCCAAATGTTCTCTCTTTTTTTTTTTTTGATGTAAAATATATCATCAGTGATGAGAGCCCAGTGATGTTCTTCCCGAAGCGCTACACCAGCCACAGCAGCATCCATTACCACCCAGGAGAGAAACAGCTGTACGCCTGGGACGATGGCTACCAAACAATATACAAAGTGGAGACGAAGAGAAATGATCAAGTCACTGTTGAATGAAGATATACTTCAGCTTTGAAAACTTGTTATCAGTTTTTAAAAAAGCATGTCTTATAAAAGCAAGGTTTTTTAAGAGAAGCACATAACCCATTGTGGTTTAATATTTATCCACTGCTGGAAAATGGATGCAGCATCTTTCACTGTCATTCATATTAAACGTACGCTTATGTCCAATTTAAAGGACGTTATTCAGTAAACCTTGAATCATAACAATAAAGAGCATTTAAATGGCATGTATATTTTCATTAACTTAGCCTCAAAGGCCCAAGGCTTGAGTTCAATGCTTAGTCCCCTGCAGCATGTTATCCCCTGCTCCTCTTCCACTACTTCCTGTCTCTCTTCAGCTGTGATATTAATTAAGGCCTTTACAGTTTAAAAACACAACACCAAAAAAATACAGCAGCTGTAGATTTATCAGTCAATATTGCCACTGATGGTCATTGTTTTCTCGAGGTTATTATTGAAATGTTTAATATAACATGTTGTCATGCCATTAAAAGTTATTGGACATATAAATCAACTCATCTTAGTTATACTACAACGCTTAGTTTGATAAAATATACTTTCATATATTTTTTTCATGTTGTATTTTCCCCAAACTCACATGACACATTGATGTAACCCAGTCCCTCTTTTCAGACTCTATTGTGGCGCATCTTGAACAGGAGTTCAGCTAAGTCCATTTTGATTTATCTTGGTTCTTATTCTTTCTACAGAAAACGTTTGTATGGACATTGGGGTCCTCAGTCTTTGGCACCCTGATTCTGACGATCCTAAATTGAACAGTTTGGGAACCCTTGACCTATATGACATTAAAATCCATCAAGGATTAACTTTCACATGGAGACACGACATATTTAAAAAAACATTTTTTAAAAAGACAAAACTAATGAAATAAAGACAAAAAAGACAGAAATGTGAAAAATAAAGTATTTATGAAATTGGTGACTGCACAGACAGTGTAGAACACACATTTTTTCAGACAGCAGAGTGAGAATAATTACACGTTCAGTTAACATTTTGTGAAGATGATTGGGGTGCTGAAATGAAGGAAAAAAAAGAAAAAGAAAAAAACAAGCAAAACCCTTTATGTGGCTTTCCTTATTAATTTTTCAAACTAAAAAGACGAACTATGCTACATTCCAAACCCAAATACAGAACAGGTGGAGGGATTTTATCTTTCCAAAATTCACCTCGATCCTCTAGTAAATAACTTAGATGCTGTCCCATGGTTATCTTTAAAACCAACCTTTTTAAAAGTGGGATACTGAACATTGCTTTAAATAGAAAATATTACAACACATTTTCACAATATTATTACATACTATCTGACACAAATGCATTACCAAAGAAAAATCTGTGACAGATTTTAAAAATGTCGTATTTATAAGTTATAGCCTATAACTTTCTTTAGATTTTGCAAGGGGTGCTTCATGTGTAATGATTTTCCCACCAATATGCTTGACATCACATCAGCAGAGTCATGCAATTGCTCTCTCTTGCATTCAACACCAATTTTTTTTCACTTAAATGTTGTAGAAGAAAAAATAAATCCACTTCAGCTGAGATGGCCCATATATTACTCTTCACCACCCAACTTGTAGCAGAGCCTCCTGTTTTTAGGATGCTCTGCTACTACTTGTCACAGTAGCCTACACATTGTATGGTAAAATTAGTGAGTTGAGAAATACTGACTGCTGGGCTCAACAATGTGGTTCCAGAAGACAAAATCCTATTCGATTTCTTCATAGCGGATTTGATTTTTAGCCTCTATGTCATAACCATCAAGGGTAAACTTACCACGAGCTAGCCGGGTGTAAAATGATGGTATATAATCCTGTAGGGGACACAAGAGCGTGCATTAGCCTCGTTTTAAGAAAAAACTAAAATAAAAGAAAATGTATACTAAAGTACTGGTATTAGAAGAAGATGGAATACTGGCAATAACAGATAAAGATAAGGCAAATATGTTGGGAAAGAAGTTTGCCAGTGTACATAGGTCAACATTTAGATGATGATCACAGGAAAAATAAAGCCACAATTCTAGACGAAAATAAGGATGTGAATAATAAAAAAGACCGTGAGCAAAGTTCTTTGGATGCTGACATCAACATGAATGAATTGATAACAGTTTTAAATAGAATTAAGAACTCTGCTACAGGAGAAGATCAATTAAGTTATGTAATGTTTCAAAAACTTCCTAGGAAAATGTATGAAAGAATATTGGATGTCTTCAATAAGATTTGGAATGAAGGAAAATTACCAAAAAATTGGAAGAGTGCATTAATATTACCAATTAATAAACCTGGGAAAGATCCTAATAATTCGGGTAATTACAGACCCATAGCCTTAACATCTCATCTATGTAAATGGATGGAAAAGATATTAGTCAGAAGGCTTAACTTCTTCCTAGAACAAAGAGGATTATATGCATCTTATCAAAGTGGTTTCAGGAAAGGACGATCAACTATGGATGCTATCGTAAAAGTAAACAATGAGATAGAGAAAACATTTAAAATGAAAGAAATTATGAATATAGTATTTTTTGATATTGAAAAAGCGTATGACTATGTGGAGGGAAGGGCTATTAATTAAATTGAACAAAATAGGAATTAGAGGCAGGTTTTATAACTGGGTATTAGACTTTCTTTCAGATAGAAGATTTAAAGTAAAAATAGGTTCAGAAGTGTCTGAAGAATATGATATTATAAATGGGATTCCACAAGGTAGTGTTATTAGTCCTGTACTATTTAATGTTATGATTAATGATATCTTTTCCAATCTAGATAGAAGAGTTGGATCAGCGCTATATGCGGATGATGGAGCCATATGGGTCAGAGGACAAAATCCCAAAAATGTGACAGATAAAATTGAAGAATCAATAAGAAAAGTTGAACAATGGTCTTATAAATGGGGATTTAAGCTTTCAGCAAGTCATTTAACGGTAATGGATTTGGTTGGGAAATAAAAGAAAAAGTAAAGGAATATAAGATTGAAAATATATGCATTACATCTCCTACTCCTGTCAGTAATATTCCTATTTGGATGTTTCCGGCTACTGAGGTAGATTTGAGTTTGATGGACCTAAAAAGAAAATGGGGAGACAATGAGAAAAGAATATTGGTACGTCAGTATATTAAAAATACATTACAATTATATAGATATATATACAGACAGACGGATCTAAAGACGAAGAGGATAGGGTAGGTATAGGAATAAGCATACCATCAATAAAAATAAATATTGGTAAAAGATTACGTGATCAGTTGTCAGTATATACGGCAGAAATGATGGCTATTATTATAGGACTTCAATGGGTGGAGGAAGTGAAACCAGATAGAGTAGTATGTTGTATAGATGTGAGATTCTGTTGGGTACCTGCACATGTAGGAGTTAAAGGAAATGAAAAAGCAGATGAAATAGCTAAAATTTCTTCTAAAATCGGAGAATTTATAGATGTACCTTTTGGTAAAGGCGAAATTAAGACATTGATCAAAAAAGAAATGACAAAGAAATGGCAAGTCAGATGGGACAGGAATAAAAATGGGAGGAAATATTACAATTTACAGAAATCTATAAATACACAAGGAGTAAATAGGAAAAATAGAAGAGAGGAGACAATTTTAACTAAATGAGATTTGACCATACAGTGTTGAATAACACAATGTTTTTGTTAGGTAAAAGAGAAACAGATGAATGTGAGGAATGTGGAGTCACAGAAAACGTTGAACACATTGTTTCATTGCAAAAAATATAGAAGAATGAGGATAAGACTAAATCAAAAGATAAGAGAAGTAGGAAGGAAATGGAGTATTGAGGGATTACTTGGAACTACAGGAGAAGGAATCAAGAAAACACAGAAAGCTGTAATACAATTTTTGAAAGATATAGAGATATATAATCGGATTTAGGTCATTTAGTTATTGTTTTTTTATTTTTTATTATTATTTTATTTTATTTCATTTACTTGATATTAAATAGAGATGTATAAACTCAAGCTACATAGTCCGGTACAATAGGTGGCGGTATACACCTCTTTTAGATAGGTTTGTAACCCGCCATTACACTAAAAGAAGAAGAAGAGAAGTTTCGCTAGCAGGCTAGCTAGCAAGTTAGCTTACTCTAAAAGTAATAATAACGTTGTCATGGCGCTGTGAATGTAGTTCCTGAGTAAAACACTTGCATTAAGAGTATAAACACAACAAACACGACAGTGGCAGAGAAGAGGTCTCTGGACAAAATGCTTTCCATCATGGACAACACACAACACCCTCTGCACAGCACCGTCACCGGGCAGAGGAGCATGTTCAGTGACAGACTGCTGTCACAGTCGTGCTCCACGGACAGACTCAAGAACTCTTTCGTCCCCCTGGCCATCAGACTGTACAACACGTCACTGTCACGGCAGGGAAGAAGCCCACGGTGATCCCTGGACTCTTTTTTCACTTTTTTCTCACTCCTCATCTGCACTGCTGACCTCAGAGTCAGCCTCCAGTTGGACACTTTAACGCATATTGATAGTCACCTTACTGAGCACTGGTCACTTTAACGATAATCACCCTAATCATCTGGTTCCACCCTACTGTATTGCTATGCTACATCTGTAAGGGTTGACATGATCACCCTAACTAGGTCAAGTTTCACTCTATTGTCTTCAACACTCAATGCTAATATGCTCCTCAATAGTTGGGTACTTAATTGGCAATCACCCGAATCATCCCTGGTCTCACCTCTTTGTTTAGGACACTTAATGCAAATCACTGCTCACTGTTTAACGACTGTACTCACACCTCGGGCATAAGCTCAAAGACCTCTGTACATACACCCAGCACACACAGCACACATGCTTCTCTCATGCAAACAGCGCACATGCTTCTCTCTCCTCACAGGTTAGGTACACCATGCTACATAAGTTTTAAATCTTATGCTAATGCCTTAACTCTCAGTCACATAGGGGCTGCTAAATCTTGTTTGGGGGATTATTGTATAGAGAGGGGAGGGGGGACAGCGGGTGTGTATTGTATTGTAACCGTTGTTTTGTACTGTAACCAATGTCTTGTGTCTTGTGTCCTGCCTGTCTGTATACTGCTACTGGATGCCCTGAATTTCCCTCGGGATCAATAAAGTATCTATCTATCTATCTATCTAACGACAAAGATTACTTTTGAGAAAAAAGACTATATTATTCGCAAAGGATTGTGGGAGGGGTAGTTCCTTGACTCCGGTTGAAAATAATGTAGTTTTTTTCCTATCTTTTTTCCGTTAAATGTGTTGGTGCCGAATTAAATGAACTATAGTCACGAACATTGAGGTATCTGATTGTCTTGATTCTAGGCGCCAATATGTTAATATAAGGATTTTGTGAAAAATTAAGGGAGAATTTGAATGGGGAAATGTATTTCCGGAATCAGAGCCACCGAAAAAAAGTGGACGGCCAATGTTGAGCTCTATGATTCATAATATAACATCATCAGGCGCGCTTAATCAGCACGGTTACCACACAGTCTCAATGCTATACTTACCGTTTCTTCTCTTTTGGAAAGATCTTGTCATTTCATGTTCTGCCATCTCTGTAAACTGCACGTATTAAGATAATCTCCCGCTGAAATTTGAGTTGCTGCCTGAAACGCTGACGTAACTGACGTAGCGACTGTGAAAAACACAAAAAAATATCACGCTATGTAGCTCCGCCAATACTGATTATAGTCTGCCATGTAAACGCCAGTATGATCAAATAACGTATTATCAATTTCGGTGCCATTATACGCCCCACGGCCGAGATAATTAAAGTTTTCTTATAGATATATTGTATTTGTAAACAGGATCTACAGCTGAAACGTCTTTGTGCCCTCCCCTCCTCTCCAGTTTAAGATGACGCAGTGCACGGGGCGGGTCGAGTGTGTCCGTTGAGCGACTGTGACAGAAACAAACATTTTAGTTGAATGGGAGGCTTTTTGAAAAAAGAGTGAAGTTTAAACGTTTTCCGAAACTATGAGGAGGAGAAACAGTAGCAACGCCAGTAGAAGAAGCTCCACATTTAGAAGATGCAGTGAGAATTTGCACTTTGATGAATTCGGCTTTGCTCTTACTAAACGAAAGCACCAAAAAATACATCACCGATGTCATGACTACAGGTGCGCAAAGTTACGTTACATTTTGCTGAAACATAGTTAATATTTCTTCATCAAGCTGTTAAGATTTTAAACGCTACTTTTAACTTTAGTTCTGTTTCACTCATATTATTTTTCCTTTTATCAGAAATAGACTAGGCTACAATTTACGATGGACTATTCTTTCGTATCATTGTGTTACAGTGGGGATAAAGTCGACGATCTAAAGTCATTTAGACAGGTTTTGCTAATTTAACCTTAGATAGACTAGGCTTTATGATTTCTGCTAACGTTTTACATATATTTTTCATTGCCATTTATAATATGCTATCTCAATTAATAGGAACAAAACATGTCTATCAGCGTAGCATATTATTAAACACACCAAAACATTAAACATTGAATCGAATGAAAAGTCTTGTTTTATTTCTATAGTCTAAATCAAACAAATAAGCCCAGTAGCTGCAATCGGATATTTGTGACATTTCAGTGGAGGATAAATAACTCCAACGATTAAAGGATAAATTGGAGCTCTAACGGGCATTGTCGTTATATTCGGTCTCAAGTGATATCATTTGAAACTAAGCTCAAAGTGGTATTTTGCAACAAGGGAACTGACTTTACAGTACTTGTGTGACTTCTGTTTGCAGCTACCCCCAGCTGAGCCCAGTGAGGGTGAAAGAGCTGTGTGAATTACTCAGTTACTGGAATGGAGCCAGCTTTATCTGCAGGAGCCAGGTAACACGTTTTCTGATTCTGATCATCAATAAAACAAGTAGGCTATACAGTCTCCTAGGTAAAAGAATGTGACATTTAAACATGCACCTCATTTTCCAGATTGAGCGATTTATTAGAATGGGTATTCCTCCAAGCCTGAGGGGGAGAGTTTGGAAATGCCTTCTCACTACTGACGGTTTGATAGAAACGAATGACTTCAACTACCAGGTAAAGTACAGTGCTACTTGCATCGAATAAAAGGAATGCTTTGTGTCTTCCTTAAACTAGTCATTTTGTCCACATGCAACGTTCAAAAAGGGACACAAAAAGATGTAAAACAGTGCTACTAAGAAACTAGTTCAGCATTCTCTGGGTATCTTTTGCTTATGATAATATATCTGAATATAATAATTCCTGCTTCTTCCTTTGACTTAATTATTGTCTCATGTGTGGTGTCACACAGTTTGAAATGAAGACAGCAACATGTATGGGCCTTCAACATTTATAGAAAAAACTAATGCGATTAGTTTCTCTGAGGGTCTCACTACTTTACATAGCAGCCTCTGCCATCAGTATGTACATGTGACCTGAGTTGTTAAAGTGTTTTGTGTAGAAAGAAGACTAGAAAAGTGCTTTAAGCTCAAGTCCCTTTTTACTATTTAACAGGCATGATGGAGAAAGGGGAGGAGGAAGAGAAACTATCGAATCTAATAATTTAATGATATTCATTATACTTCTGATATCATCCTATGACATACACTAATAAAAGACCTGTAGCCTTAATTTTTAAGAAATAAAACTTACTTATGCTTTGAAATAGGTTTTCATATTCAAACCAGTCTTGATACAATCTAGCTGCAGCTGAATTATTATACATGCTAAATAAATACATCTGAGCAACAAGCTTATTTATCAGAATAAATGGGACTTATAATCAAAAGATCTATTTATTGTAATATAATGAGCCTTAATTTGAGCTTTCGCCCTGGGCGAGTCTTATTCTGCCGCTTGCTCTTCTTCTTTTTGCTGTATCTCTCATAAATATCACAGTCGAGTTAACTCTAAATTCATAAATATGATCATTTGGTGACGGCAAGCTGCTTCATGATCCTGATCACTTTTACTATTTTGCGGTTACACAACAACCTTTTTTGTGACTTCATGAAAACCTTGGTTTGTTGTATCAAGTTGATATGACAACCGAGTGTGACCATTTCAGTTGATCCTTTGTTGGGTTAGTGAAGCTGGATAAAAAAGACTCGGTAGGTTGAACTTGCTTCATAGTATAATCCCTCTGGTCTCCCTCACAGTTTCTGCCCCTCAGTAATAAACTGTTCAGCCATTTACCAAGACAACATGGCCAACAATGTTTCCCTCGTATTAGCCTTTGCACATGTTTTTGTCAAATGCTTTCCTTCCCTGTCTTCTTGTGTACAAACTGGGGAAGACAGAGAAGTCACCTGGTTGCTGTGTTTAGTGTAGCCCTGACCTGCAGAATGTTGGCTGTGGCTCCGCCCCACTATGCAATGATTAACAGACTGAAAGGTCAAAACTCAAGAACTTAATAAGAAACCACCGAAACAGAGACGACCAAATGTTGTGGGTCCAGGACTTCAAATGTGTTACTGTGGTATTAAAACGCAAATTGTTTCAGGGTTCAATATATGGGCCCATGGGAGAACTAAGAGAGCACCATTCTAACAGTCACATGCTCTACAGTTCCGCCATCCCTAACTCTTAACAATGTTATAAACTTAGTCCTTCTTATCAAAGAGTATGAAACTTAGAATTCAGAAAAGGGTAATGTGGCCTAAAGGTCTAAAGGAAATCACAATATACATGTCATTGATTTCTAACACTAACTTGTGTCGGGCTTTCTCCAACAGAAGTGCTTGTCCGAGGTGCGAGGGCCCCTGGTGGACTTGGGAGTCAGTGAATACGGCATCCTGTCTGCGATTGCAACACTGAGCGAGACCCAAAATGACCTGGGTCTGAATCATCAGCAGCCGCCAAGCTGCTCTGAGACCAGTTACTCTGTCGATGACATCACAGTCTTCAGACAGATCGCCCTGGACTTACGTGAGCACATAGGGGAACACTTGTTGAAGGCTTTGTGTATCCGTTTAATTGATGGTAGTACATTTCAGATGGAGAAGACAGTCACAATATGATTTAAAATCAGTTGGATGTGATGAAAATGAGCAGTGTGTTACTATAGTTTTTGGTAGTTCATCTCATATTGAAACTTTTCACATACACACTGCATATTTTCTGGGTACACAAAGTACAAACATACTCCAAGTCTATTCTGGAAGAAATGAACAATTGAATCAGTTCAAGTCAATGTATGCTATTCCACAGAGCGTTCCTTCCCGACGCACCGCTCTTTGATGGGTGAGAGCCCGGAAGCCATTGAGGGCCAAGCTAAACTCTTTAGGGTCCTCATCGCATATGCTAAGTACAACCCACAAGTTGGATACAGCCAAGGTAAGGCCTATTAGCAGCGTGTGTCATTACATTATCTTCAGATCATTTGGCCTCTTCTAAACAACAGTGGAGGGCACACATTTTCATTAGAGGTTGATTTATGATCCCTCACTCAGCTGCAACCTTAAACACTCATTTAATGAACAAAGGTGCAGTACATCATGAGAACACCAGGTGGAACCAGAGGCCTATTTAAACATTTCCTGAATCACTCTCTAAATACTGAAGCATAGTTTTTATTATTATTAGCTTGATCATTAATACAATATCTGAACTACAATGCTGAAGTAATACATTAATGACTTAAGATGATCATATTGTTGCTGATTAATGCACGGCTTAGTTCATCATGAGTCCTTCATTAATTCATGATTATGAGTGCATTCATTACGTGATAGAAAATGCAGAACAGTATTGTGAAATGTTCCAAAGAACCTTTGCTTTACCTGTTACTTAAAAAAAAAAGATGCTAATGAATTGTGTGACAGCATAGCCCATTAGGGAAGTTGGATAATCTACCAACTGAAAATAGTTTTGTCTCCATGAGTAAAGTCCTTTTTTGGTTTCCACTTCGCTGTGACACCTCTTGGCACCTAAAGGTGTACAGGCATCAATGCTGCTCCCTTTGAGAATGTGTTGTGCACTGTATTGTGTTTTAGATGAAAGTTTGAGAAGTTGTTATGAGTGCATCTGGCGTAGTGTGTTCTTCCAGCATATCGATGTAAAACTTCGCTTAGCAATACAACCTGCTAATATAATGGTGTTTTGTTTTTTTTCTAAGCTGTGAAATAACATTTTCAAATGTTGTGTCCCTAACATCCACAGCACTGTTTTGTGTCTTACAGGGATGTCCTACATAGCAGCAGTGCTGCTGATGCAGTTGGAAGAGGAAGAAGCGTTTTGGGCTTTGACGGCCTTGTTGGATAAACCAAAGTACCTTGCTGAGCTGTTCGATGTCGGCCTCACCAAGTAAGAAAGGGCTCCAAGTATGGCTGGGCAATGAATTTAGTTTCAATTTTAATTACAATTTGGCTTTCCACAATCATTAAAGGGATACTTCACCCATTTACATGAAGCTGTGTATCATGTTTCTAATGATGCAAAGCTTCATGAAAATGGGTGAAGTATCCCTTTAAAAAAAAAGAAAAAAAAAGGTAGTCGTTAAATGGTTACTGTGCAGCTCATTTTGTCACTTGAGATAATTGTCATTGTGAATTTGGCCGTAATCGAGCAGCCCTTGCTTGAAGTATGTAAGAAACAACATCAAAGATATCTGCTGTGCATTATGGCAAGTGATTCCATAGCACAAAGAAAAATGTTGGACTCAAGTCAGAAGAAATCTAACACACACAGAACGCAAAAAGACAAAAACCTGTACGTATAGGGTCATAATCTTGACATAATGGAACATAATCCACCTGCTTCATTACTTACAGTACTTATCAGAGGATTCATTCAATTCTTGTAGCTTTCCCTTAGCTCAAAGTCACGCTGCAGTGTAGTATCCACTGCTGTGGGAGCTGGCATCACAAACGACTATTTCCTGCTTTATCTCCCTGACTGGTTTAGAGGTAAAGAAAAATAAGCATCTTGGGATTCTTGGAATCGGATGCCTTTTTCTTTTAAAACCCTTTTAGCGGCGCTGTATTCTTTTCTCTTTTAAACAATCTCAGTGGTGTCGTCATGGTCATATGAGAGAGTTTTGTTTCCTATCGAGATTTTCACTTTTTTTCTTTCTTTGGTAGAAAATCACCCTCACTGGGCTCAGAAATGTTTGTACTCGGCATGGCTCTATCTACAGGTTTCTGTGCCAGAGATCAGTTCAGTCTTTGAACATGTAGTTTAAAATCCTGTCGTAGTTAAATTTATCTTTTAGGAAGATTTTTACAAAGTTAATACAGATTATAAAGATAGATTCCAAGTTGGTGAGCTTTTCTTGTGGATTTTTATTTGATGTTTCAGGGAGGCGTTGTCAGGAGAAGAAAGCTGGGCTCAGCAGGCTACCGTGTTTCTGCTTCATCCTCTTTCACTTTATAGCTGAAATCAATGACATGATTATTGTGATTTCCTTTAGACCTTTAGTAGCGAGGGCAGCAAGTCTCTGGTGAATGTCTTGTTTAAGATGATCCAAATTCTTTTTCACGTCACTTCTTAAGAGCTTGCCCAGATGCTGATTTTAAGGTCTCTCATCTCTTTACTGATGTTTATTTTTAGCCCAGAGCAGATCCCTGTATCACAGCTAGCTTACCTTGTATTTTCTTGATGACCATCTTCTGGTTCACGTGGAGCAAGTGGGAATCGACCTCATCTTCATTATTTTTGCGTTTTTGGTGTCTTCTTTCCCCACTCATTTTCCCAATAGTGTTTTGGGAGCTCTGATGTTGCGCAGCCTTACCTCCCCATCATGTAACTGGAAGTACCTCTGTCTTTGTCCTACGTTCAACCAAATATTGCATTTCAAAGTTTTGCAAATCATCATATTCCGTTTTTAATTGGAAATGACAAAACATCCCAACTTTTAAGAAATTTGAGTTGTATATTGGGTGAAAACCTGCAAAATTATTTGTCAATAGTTTGTGACAACATCACTAGTGCAAGGAGTGTGCTAGTGGAGATCTGTGGTACAGTATGGCTCTACTTAATGAAATAGTGCTGTTATATTCGGTTTGATCAGGATCCAGCATCAGGTGAAGATGTTTGACCAGTTCCTGAAACACAGGAAGCCAAAGCTCTTTGAGCACATGGTAAGTGTTTTTTTTTTCCAATATTTTGGTTTCTAACTGGGTTTGTGCTTACAATGAGAGCCTGGTGAAATGCTTAATTCTCTGTTAAATGAAGCAAAATGCAGGTATAGCCATCAAGCACTTCTAATTGGTGCATAATTTAAAACAAAATGAAAAGATTAAGAGACTGATCCTTAAAGACAGAATGACTAACAGGATGTTGAAAACATGCAGCATGTCTTCATGTTTTTTAAGATTTATTTTTGGGCTTTTTATGCCTTTTATAGGAGAGACAGGACAGTGGATAGAGATGGAAATCAGGGAGAGAGATATATATCCATATCCATATATGGGACGAGCGCACTAACCACTGCGCCACCAGCACCCCCAGCATGTCTTTATCTTTAAGGTCAGGTATAGCCACGTGATGAATATGTATTACTGTAAGAGAGAGGGGGGGCGTAGGCTCAGATAGGCACAGAATCTGATGCCAGTTACCGATCACAACAAAACAAGTTGACAATCAATCTGTCAAATCGCTCCATCAGTGCCCCTCTAATACAATTGCATTCAACCTCAGATGACTCAGAGTGCTGTTAATCATCGGTCACACGAGTGTTTGCTTATTTATACTTTAAAGTTTAGTTGGTTACGGAACTGACTGAAAATGATATTGATGCCTTTTAATAACTTACAAAAAGAAAATAAAGAAAGCCAATCTCAGTTATGCATGTAAAACACTGACACATGCCTCATTTTTAAATTTATCAATGGCAAGGTTCAACCACCACTCTGCACTTTTATAAAGCAGAAGAAATCTAACGGTAGGACCACAAGGTCTGCCCTAAGAGGGGACTGTGTATTCCCTCTGAGCTCCAGCTCCTTTGGTCAATTAGGTCTCTCTGTGAGAGCCTCTAAATGATGAAACCAGTTGCCAGTGGAGATTAGAAATTGCCCCTCCCACCATAAATGTACCCACCGCTTTTAAGCAATCAAAAATATGAACACCTTTGATAGTATTTAATCTGAGTGCATGTTTGTCTGTTGCTATGTATTGCTGTAGCTGTCCTGTCGAACCCATGGTGGTTTGTATGAATGGTTATGTTTTAATGGAACCAGTCTATTGGCATCATGTTATACTGTTTTATTTCTTGCTGTGTGCATTCTTTGATATGTTTTTATTTTTTTGCCCCCCTGTGCCTAGCTTAACATCTTGCCAAAGTGCTACAGTTGAAAATTAGCCTGCTGGCTAACACGGGCACATTTACAGAAATGTTGACTTATGTGCACTGTCCTTTAAATAAAATACGGAACAAGATTAACAAAGGCAAGCGGTAGCGCTTTGTATTTTATTCAACCAATATACATGTAATCTCCACTGGAGATTAGAAAATCCCCTGATAGTTCTTCTTCAGCAGCTTTAACAAAATGTATCATTCAAACAAATATTTCTGCACAAACTCAATTGCATCGCCTGTGTTGGATGTTTGAAAGTGACAGAAACAAGAGTAGTAACAAACTACGCATACATTATGATCTATCAAGCCTGTGTTTTCTTGACGTCCCTGCAGGAATCAGCGGGAGTCTTAACAGTTCACTTTGTCATGCCATGGTTCCTCACTCTGTTCACTTCCCTGCCCTGCTGGGACTCTGTCCTTGCTGTTTGGGACCTAATCATTCTGCACGGTATGTAGCCACACACTAAGTCACTCAATCACACAAACACAAATTGAACACTTTGACGGGTTTTTCTATGCTCATCATCATTTTGTTTCCCATTTTAATGAACGACAAACACAAAGCCTTAACCTCTTAGTAAAAATCCTGTTGTCTGTCCTCAGGCCTTTCCGCTGTGTTTCGCACGACCCTGACCATTATTGAGCTGCTGGAGCCTAAACTGATGGACCTGGATGATGAGGGAGCGTTGCTGCCCCTGCTGTTGAGAGTGCCTGTTGAAGTGTAAGTAAAGTGAGGCTGAACACCAGATGTTTATGCAGTGGCAATTCTAGCGTCTGATGGTGCCCCAGGCAAAAAATAATTGGGGGCCCTTCTACCCACATTGACCACCATAATGTCTGCCAATGTCCTGACGCTTAGTTGTCACTTTTCCTGTTTTTTATTCCCCAATAGATGGATAATTCGTCTTAATTTTCCTTGGCTGACTTTGGTCGGGAAATTTGTTTTTCACAACAATAATTTGTGCACATAAATGGGCCCCCTTTGGGAAGTTTCCTACTGGTTTTGTAAAATTTGCAGATTTTGTGACCCCTCAGGAGCCCCCCCACTGGTCTGGGGCCCCAAGCAAGTTGCCTGCCTTGCCTGTTGACAAGCAGGGCGTCTGTGTTTATGAGGGATTCAACTGACGGGGAAAAGCCTGGCTGATATGATTACTGATACTGATTACTCAGTGTCACTGAATTACTAAAGCATATACGTCTCACTGCTTGGTAACCATGCTATCTTCTTTTCATAACTGGCTAACTTTCTTTGTCAGGCCTTATTCAATATGGCTCAATGATGATGATGATGCACACCCATCTCTAACATGTACTGAAATGGTCAAATTAAAAATAGAAAAAAACAGAAAAGTCACCACACTCCATGTCCTTTAAAGTTTTTTTATAATCTGGATCGAACAGCAGCATGCAGATCAACAACGGACACATTTCAGCACAAATCATATGCTCTGCAAGTGAAAAGAGAGACTGTGGTCAGTCTCCCTGTAATAGCATTGACAGAGGTGCAACACCATTTTTTGAACATTAGCTTTATAAGGTTCAATATTTTAGCTGATGTTTGGATTTCTACGTCATTAACAACAAGCCTCCACACACGAGACTCACCTGCTGTGATAATGTAACACTTATCCATAACAGTTGTCCTCAAGACTATTTCTTAAATGTGTTGAGAGAAACTGGCTCTTGCTAAGAATGTGACGAACACTTCTCAAGAGTTAAGAGCTCAGATTTAAGCCCCAGGCATCTCATGAATATCAATCCCCCTCATCAAAGTGGACATGTTTAACACAGAACATGCCAGGAAAAGTTTTGGCTATTTTGGTGAGGTTTTGTTTGTATATGTTTAAATACAAATCTTTTATGCTCAATGCATTTCTTCAGCGGCAGCCCCTGCTGCTTTCAGTTGAGTTTTCAGACAGTCTCTGTGACAATCTCTAGCTATGTTGTATATAAACGTCACACGGCGATGGACATGTTTTGTTGCCACGGAGCTGTAGTTATGGCAACTCAGCAGGGTCACCGGGTTTGTTTACACAACCACTTTGTGTGAGGGACTGGCGCACAGTGATTATTAAAATCCAGTTCATCACATTTGTTGTGTGAGATAAACTCCCCTCCATCACTGAAATCTAAAAGTCTGCGCTCTCATTATAGCGTTCGCTCAGTATGTTTGTCAAAGGTAGTCAAACTTAGGTTAATGACATTTGCAGTTGAGAATGGATTATTGGAGGCTACACAGCCAAGTACTGTAGTTTCCCTTAAAGGGATACTTCGCCTATTTGCATGAAGCTTTGTATCATTAGAAACATGGTAGTAGTGTTGAATGGTCGTGAATCCAGCCCTCATTTTGCCCTGAGACGAGAAAAATGTGTTTTTCTTTGCCTGGAAGTTTTCTTCATGTGATGCAAAAAGCGTCATATTGCATTGACCAATTGACCATTCAACACTACTACCATGTTTCTAATGATACAAAGCTTCATGTAAATGGGTGAAGTATCCCTTTAATGCAGCAGTACAACAGATAGGGATGACGGGACAAGAATGTATACTAGGTACAGTAGGCAGCCATGATTTGCGAAGGACAAATCTGTATGATTTATTGCAAAATTTTGCAGAAAATATAATCTTTTTATTGCGGTATAAATGATTAGAATTGTTTTGTACCCGCAGTAAGGTAGCAACGTTTTGTAGACTACATGGAGAGTAACTGCACATCATGCAATGTATCTATTGCCTCACTGACAGTCATGTCTTGTCCCAGCTCTAGTGTTTAGTGGGCAGCCTGCCACGATGTCACATTGGGAAGTCCTTGTTTCTGGCTTGGCATCATTACGAAAGCCTGGTCAGAAGTCAACCCTAAGTGGTGTGATTGTCTCCCAGGGAAGGATCCCCTTACACTGGGAAGATGCTGTTAAAGAAAAAGGGTAAGGGAGCAAGTGGACTAAAGAAAATAGGAAAGATGAATACATGGTCTCAGGGGGAAGCGACCGGAGAAAGAAGCTAGGCTAGTGGGGGAAGGGACATAGTGGGAAAGACACAGAAATGAAACAGGGGAGCAGGAGCACCACCGTCTTCTGAAATATTTCATTGTCTCTAAGAGTGGTTTAAAGGGGAGCATTTATGCACCCATTGAGGACTTTTCTGACAGATGATTGGTTGAGGCTCATCCATTGCATATCCAAATCTTTCTGGCCAACTGGCTGTCAGGCGGCTCACGACAGTCGGTAAAGATCTGAAAGAAATGTAAATATAGCTTAGACTTGTCATCGGTTATAGGTATGAGTTGAATTACATTGTACGGATAGCCTTGTCTGCAGCAATGTAGACTAGATTCCATACTGGCACTGTGGCTGGTTTCTCACTGAAGGGGCAATGCTGACCTGCAGCTAATGCAAAGCTAAACATCCACCTCTTTCATGAGTACGATACACTTATTGTCCTCTTGGAGAAATTTGTCTTGGACTCAAAGGGCTGGCAAACATTCAGCTGCTTACACTCTAATCAATACTAAACAAAATCATATCAACACATGAACAAAAAGGCACAGACCAATACAGAACAACACAATGTATATTGCCCATTGCGACCACAGTTAAGTTAGTTAGTTAAAATATATTAACAATGGCATAAGCAAAAGAAACGGAACGGCGAGCGTTATCTAAAACTTACTGTTGTGTATTTTCATTCCGTGCCCATAGACGCACCAGGGTTGTTGTGGTCGCATCTTGATGACGTTTCATATTCCCCGGCAACGCTCCACTCCCCCCCCAATTTTAAAATATAAATAAATAAAATAATAATGTCTGAGGCCGTTTAGTCACACACCCCCTGACACCCGACGGAGGTTTTCCTGAGAACTGATGCTTTTTCGTCTGAGGTTTGACACCTTCGTCTGAGACCTGAGGATGTCCTAAAATGTATGGCGTAGAGCAGAGAGATTACCGTACCACGCTGATATCCTGTATCTGAGGATAACCTCCAACACAGCCTGATTAAAACTCTGATGTTATGGTCGACTACATAGACCCTGAGTCTAAACGAAAACACAAATGATGTTCATGAGTTTTCCAGCTAAACATGTTATCTTATAGGTGTATATCAAGATACCTGCAGGAGCTGACCTGGTTGATTTTTTTTTGTCATGGAGAAAAACACAGATTGAGGATCCATCTCCTCAATACCTTCCCACTAAATGATATTAGTGATGAGGATGGTTGAGTTTGATTATGACGATAAAGGATGGTTTTGATGCGGATCAGCACCAAAGCTGTTTGTTGGCTCTCACTGACGTTGTTTCCACCTTTCTAGATCCTTGCTTGTGTCCTCTGTACTCTCTGAGGTACGTCACTTTGGATCCAAGTGTCTGCTGAATTATAGAAATGTAGAATTAAAATACACTCACTGTTGACAAGTACCTCATACAATACCATAAAAAAAAAATCCGAACTATGACCCTTTTAACCTTTTTGTCCTTCTAAAATGAATCTCTAAGTGTCAGCTTGATGATAAAAAAATCTTGCTACAACATATACTTTAGAGCGTTTAACTTAAAAAGGATTGTCATCAAAGGAATTCAGTTGAAAATGACATTAACGTGTCTGTTGTTTCACTCTTTGGAAACCACATAAAACACATCACTTGAACTATGTTTTATGTTTTCCTGTTACATGCACACATCCATTTTATTAAATAAACGTGTTCTTCACCATTTTGACTTTGTTTAACCAATGCTCAATCCATTACCCAATTTATGGACAAAAAAATAAATTCCATGATGTTTTTTTATGGTTCAGTGTCCACGTCTACTTTAGCCATTTCTCATTCCTACACATTTCCTACACACTGTTTTCCATTTTGTCTTTCACCAGTACTTTCTTTTTTCTCTTTTGTTCACCACGTCCTTCACTTTAGTCAATACTTAGCAACCTCCCTCAGCTCTCCCTCCTCCTCTGTATTCTCTACCCTCCTCCTCCCTTGTCTTTTTCAATCCATTCATTTGTCCTCATTATAAAACTAAGACCCTTGTCACACTGTTTGCTTGCTTCACACTGACGTGGCCGACTTCAATAAAGTTGTTTTGCTTCCCTTTAAAACAAACAGTTACATTTTAACCCTCCCAAATGTCTTCCAAAGGGATCACTTAGTGGATGCCTCCTGTTTTTCTGAATAATTTATTCAAAATGACATAAATTTGACTTTTCTCCCTGACGTCTATCTTTTAAA
Organism: Symphodus melops; assembly: GCF_947650265.1. NCBI lineage: Eukaryota > Metazoa > Chordata > Actinopteri > Labriformes > Labridae > Symphodus > Symphodus melops. Next base: position 6,920,424 of record NC_136696.1, on the reverse strand, counting down.
ACTAGCTCATATATCTTGCAGAACTTGTCCCTAAGATACCTTACACAGATTTCTATCTTAGAAATGTGTATTCCCTTCAGTGACATCATTGGAGTTGTATTTATTAGGTTACGAAAAGGAAGAATTATTGTGATGACTGGAAAGTCAGTGCATGACACATTGACTGAAAATATCTGCAGTAAAAAAACGTTTATTTCTTCCACTTCTATTCAATGGCCTATTTGTGTTTCATGAATAATTGCTCATCAAAAGCATCACTTAGATCAAACTATGACAACAAAAAGGAAATTTAATATAATGTATATCAAAGTACAAATGGCTTTAAAAGTATTTTGGGGTGTTGGGATGTCACTTTTTCTGGGAGGGGCGAATAGTGCTATTGTGTCTGAGTTTGACTTTGTTTGAAGTTAAAGTATTTTGCAAAGGAATTTCTGAACTGTTTCAGGAACAGGCATTTTGGCTGTGGCAATTGTTGTTCATTTTAAATTAGTTAAATCTGAGCACCGTCCCATTCAATCTGATTTCCTGTTTTCCTGTCAACCTCATCAGGTGTCCTGTGTTTGCTGTGTTAACTCTTATATCATCAAATTATTTTCTAACATACTGTACATTTGAGCTTTCTATTAAATAGGGATTTTTGGGACTGACAGCAATGTAGGGGAGAGGAAAACATTTTAACATTACAACTATCATTTATAGTGGTGAGGCCTTAAATACACTTATCAAACACTTGTGGAAAAGATGAATAATGAAGACAAGACTGGACTCAAGTGAAAAGTACTGTAATTGCACATGTACCTGCATTACTGCTTGTCACCCAGGAGAGTGATGATGCTTGTTGGATCCATATAGCACCCTCTGCTGGTGAAAGAGAACTGCTAGTGTAATCCAAAGATACTCAAAGAAAAAGCTCTTTGACTGGTGAATAAATCTAGTAATATTGGCGCATATCTACGATAAAATTAACCGCTACCGATTGTCACTGCATATGCCAATATCAGACAATATGATCGCCAGGCTGATTAATCTTGATTTTTTTTCTTTCTACTTAGATCGCTTTTTTGCACAATAGAGTTAAATGTGACTCCTCCCCTAATTTCTAGTTGAATTGTGTATCTTGTCTGTGGAGACCTTCATTCTGACTGTTTATGTGTGCCTGTGTCGGCAACAACTCTGTTTTGTAAGAACAATTCAAATACAGGTTACTAATATTTTAATTTGGTTTGGAGGAGCACGTTTTGCAATGTGTTAACAATTACAAACAAATCAGCCTGTATTTTGACTGTAATTTTAGGACATTTTTGTCTTTTAGACATAATAGCCTTTCAAATTAGCGATATCTTGAAGAGGTCAGAAAACAGGAAAAAAGAGTCTTAACCGATTGAAACACAGGTATTTAAAAACAAAACTGTTTAAAAAATGATTAAACAAATCATTAAAGTTAGCAGCCCCACACCAGTTTTTTCCTCCTTGTTTTTTTAAATTCTAATCCATGTAATAACCCTAAACAGAAAAACTGTTTGTCATAGATTATAGGCTGATAGATATAGAGGGCAGCAGACAGCCAGTAGGACAGAGGCAGTGCTGCATAACTCCAGGCTATTGACTCAGGCTGTATGGCGGCTCCACTGATGACTGGGAGTGAAAGTAGATTCATTACTTTTGACGTATCATTTCATTACAGCCTGCTCTGCTGCTGTTTGTGACAAGGTGCGGACAATATGGCAAAATAACTTTTTATAATTTTTTTATGGAAGGATCACAATCCCAACTTTTTTCCAACTTTTTGCAGGTTACTGATGTGCTCACAACTTAAAGGGATACTTCACCTGTTGAAACAGGTGAAGTATGAATCTGTATTGATGAATCTGTATTGACATGAGGGCATTTATATAGTAGAAATGTCAAATACTTTTTGCAGTTGGTGCCTTCTCGACCGAGAAAAGGCAGAAAGTGTCTTTTCAGCCAATGTGGTAGAAAGACAACAATTCCCAGAATGCTCAGCACCACAGGCCACTCCACACTGAAGCTAGGGTGCTCTATTTACAGTCAATACTACTGGTTCCGAGATTTCTTCCAGAAGGAATTGGTGTCTTGGAAATTCCTGCGAACGGCCTCTGTTTGCGTCCACAGGCAAACAGTGAGAGCACTGACACCACCAGGCTCCTCGCAATCACAGCCGCCGACTGGCAGCAGCTGCCTTGTTGTTTTATTGTGGCTCGTAGAGATAGCCATGAACATCCGATTCGAGCTGAAGACCTTCAAAATCCCCTTCATCCATATCAGTTTGAAGTTGAAAAATCCTTTTTTCACCATTCTCTGTTCTTAACAGCTTTTTCAAGAGAACCTGTTAGCATAGGTTCCTAGCAATATGGCGGACGTTAAGTTTTGATTTTGGGAATGAGGTCCTGCCTACTGATCTGTGATAGGTCTGTAGCTTCAGTGGTCGAAAACATAAGGAGCTAGCCAGTCTAACCAAAGGAGGCTCCTTTTCAAAAAAGAAATTCAGAGCTTTCACGTTTCAGGGGAAAATGACGAATACAAGACTATTCAAAAATACTACTAGGTTTCTAATAATACAAAGCTTTATGCAAATGGATGAAGTATTCCTTGAAGGCTATTAAAAATACTTTATCTTCAGTGACAACCTGTTGCTCAATGCATGACAAATTGTAAAATGTTTACAGTGGCTCAGTGGTTTGTCTCTCAACCGGAAGGTCAAGGGTTCGATTCCTACCTCAGCAACATGTCCGATGTGTCCTTGGGAAACCCAGCATTGCTCCCGCTGCTTCGGTGGCATTGTATGAATGGATTAGTTACTTCTAAACAAAGCAGCCATCAGTGTAAAAGCGCTGTTAGTAGTCAGAAGACTAAGCGCTATTTAAGCTCAAGTCCAATTAATATTTACCATTTACATTTCACTGTTGGTCCCATTAGGTAAAGGTGGGTCTGGAGGTCTCTTCCAGGATGTTTTAAGCAACAACATTGTTTTTCCTACTAAAACATTTTCTGCACAATTTTTAGAGTTATGATATTGTGTTTATCTGCCACATTAATGTACAAAGATAAATGCATGTTATAAATAATGGGACCAGAGGTCTGGACTTCGAAGACGTCATTGCCTTCCTCGTTTTTATATACAGTAGATGTCTAAAGACATACCTCCCATTTCGACAAGTTTCAAGACCAATTTAGTTATCACAACGGTTGGGCCTCATGTCTAAAGACTTATTAATAACATTGCAAAACTTAGAGAGCAGAATTTCATCGGTGGTAACAATTAAAACTGCAGCATTAATTGCCTCAGCAGACTGTGAGGTGCTTAATCTCTCACATTATTGAAGTGCTGTGACTTTAAAAAAAGTAATGCCTGCAGGATGCACACTCTCACCTCAAACTTTCTCAACACACAGATGACCAAATAACGATTTCAAAAACAAGCCACAGGTAAAACGCAAGACTCATTTAGACTAAACCCTCAAATTTGAATAGCCTCTTCTATTTCTCAACAAGGTTTCTTGGAATTAAAACATACAAGTAGATTACAAACGCATATAAACAGTATGTTCAATTGCACATTGTTCTTGTTGCAGTATTATTTTTCAAGTTAAATTCTTTTGCCCTAATTTGTAAGTTGTGAAGTCATCAGTCCTCCCATCTTGTTTCCTCCCTCCCTTGCAGGGCCCAGTACACTGTGTTGGTCCCTGCTCTGTGGAATACCGAGGTCCAGGACTGGGAACTTAAATGCATGGACAGTCTAGTGTTGGATGATAGCCACAATGGAATCAAAGAAGGTACTACACACACATTTTACAGACAAAGACGTTTCTTTTAGGCAGAGGCTCAGGGAGCAAAAGGACACTTGGGACTTCACAGGACAGTCGCGCAAACTCTGGTTACTTATTCAGCCCTCTTTAATTAACCCTTACTGACACATATGCTGATCCTATTACACACACTAACAGACACACTGAAACTTTTGTTAAAAAAACGGTTGGGTGTGTGGACTTTTTTTTTTTTTTTTAAGAGACATTGACGGCTTTTTCATGCAGAAAGAAAACAAGACTGTTCTGTATCTCACTACCTTAACCAATGAAACTGTATTTTGGACCTTATAAAAAAAACTCGTATTACATCAGTTGACAGTCTCTGAAGGCTGCCCAAGTTCACCTGACTGCTTGTGTTCATGAGTCTAGGCCTTCTTTAACTTGACAGATCAAAGGAGCTCTTTTTCTTTTGAAGATTGCTCAGATAACCGCTCTATAAGATCTTGAAACCCCTCACCCCGCAGTCTCATCTTCACAAAAGACAGACAGAATGGAATGCAAACCTGATGTGCGTATACTTGTGTGTGTGTGTTTGTGTGTGTTTTTTTTTTTACTTCTTGGCTGTAGTGTCCACATTTGTCTGTGTATGAGCCTTCCTAGACTAGACAGAGGGAGGCTACATGTCGGTGGCTGCAGGATTGTCTTTATAAGTTGGCAAGGGAGGAGAAGAGGGGGACAGAGAGTGACTCAGTGTAAGAGTTTGTTTTACAAAAATGACACAAAAAGACTCTGAGGGATCATGATAGGTTTTCTTTCAAGGATGTGGAAACCACAAACAAATGCAACCCGTTAGGACTAACCGCTAACACTGTGTGTTGACCTGTATCCTTGTTTGCGTGAGTGCGTGTGTACAATGTGTAGCTGTGTGTGACTAACGATGAGTCACTCTTCTTTTCTGGGCTGTCAGACTGTCTAGCCCTTAGGGCAGCAAAGGAAACGGGCTGATTCATTCTCAGCCTCACTAACACAGTTAAACATTCCTGTGTTTGGCCTTCTCTCTCTCACTTTCACTCACTTTCTCTGTCATTGAAACACAGTGTTGTCACTGGGCATAGCGATAATGATGTTGTGTGTGTTTAGCTCTATTGGATTGTTGGAGAATTGTTCCCAGCATTGATGTTCCTGAAAAACATTTGGTCTTTGTCAAGTCAATGTGAAAAAAATAAGACTAGGAGAAGGACATGACTCTTAATGCAAATTGCTGGTACAATATGTTACAGATATTCCATAGTACAGTGGTAGACAACTTGTGCCATCTTTGGCATACAAGGGCTTAATACACTGACCATAGACTGGTATAATGATGATGTATTTCTGTAGGCCAACCTGAAAAAAATGGCGCCCGTGGTTCCTATGAGAATTTGTGTATGGGATTTTTGTATTGGATTTTGGATCATTGCAGAAAATAATCCCTGTGTCAAACACACGTTTCTGATGCGTAGCTGTTTTGCTCAGTGGGATAATCTTTACAGATGAACATCATTTATGGAGTTTGAAGAGTTAATGCAGCCGAGAGAAGTAAAAAGCTAACGTTATGCAACAAGCGAACTACGCGGTTTATAATGACGTCACGACCGTTATGATTCATCGATCTAATCAGCGGTTTTGACAAACTAGCGAAACCCTAGCTTAATAAGTTGTTTATTAACCTAATATTTCCAAAAAGATGACTCCAGGCTGTAAGGAGGATTAGTGAGAAGACCAAACCACTGTAGTTTCAGTTAGCTACTTGTTAGAAACCGCCATTTTACGGGCGCGTAAAAACTTCAAAATTCCCAAGTGGGGTCTTAGCTAACGTAGTTTATCTCGTCTAACAAAACGTCAACATCTCTTCAGCTTGTGTTAACCACTGACCTTATTTCAGGCGTCTAAACACAAACCTGTTAAAAATACCCATTTACTTTTAGAGTTAGGAAACCAAAGCTAACTCACTTCCGGGTATTAGGACTCTTTCCTTTGCCAGTCTATAAGTGCGTGTCATCGATGTTTTTAAATTATCACCATGGCCTCTTATTTAATGCAATTAACAAGACTCTGATATACTTTTCCTGTCTGCCTGAAATTGGCAAATGGTCCTTGCCCTCTACATGATGCAGATGGGGAACACTTGCTAAAAATGTGACAGTAACCACAATGTTACCAAGCCAACCCGAGAGCATGGTAGCAACTGTCACAACCACACAAATTACCAATGCAAAACCATCCTCACAGTTTCAGATACCTCGCCCACAGATTTGAGATTCAGGCGCACTGATTTGCAAAGTGTGTGTACAGATTTGCAAACTGCATTTTATTATTTCTTGTTTTAAAGTCTCCCTTGCCACTCAGTTATCACAATAGATGAGCCTCGTGTGGAGAGGCTTGTCACCATAAGCAGCTAACCACAAGAGTGGCGTCACATCAGAGAAGGGACAGAAAATAATACAATCAAAAGAACTTGCTGGTAAAGATTATTGATGGTGGACTAGCTTTGACCCATCGGCCGCCAATACCGATCCCTAATTCACAGACAAATGTGCTGTATAAAAAAGAGGGTTCAAAAGACGGATCTTATAAAATAGGTTGCAGACTCCTGCTATAGTACAAATTACTGTAGATTTGCAATTTGTGTCATTTTGATGTCATGTTTGATCTCATCTGCTAACGACCATAGTGTTGGTTTTATTGTACCAGACATTCTGAATGTTTACTTCTTCACATTGCTGCCTCATTGTTTTGGAACTGTTTTGCAGACTTGTTCCTCCGTCTGCAGCACACTGATCGGATCTTTGATTGTTTAAAAGGAAAATTATTCGGTCCTTTGAATTTTTGCTGGTAGCTCTGTGGGGAAACATTTATATGTATATCTTCATTTATTCTTTTAACGTGAAAGCTCTGAATGATTGTTTTTGTTGTTGCATTGCCCTAGTAAAAAAAAAAATGTGGTGACTGATATTGTTGTGGATTTTTTCAGTTGTGACGGTGGGATCCCTGGGGTCTGTCCAACAGCATGATGAGTCAGCACTTAAAGACAGAATTGAAGTGACTTCAGGTAAAGCTGAGTCAGGCTGAGAAGCTCTCATTCCTTTAAATATGTCCTTCTGTCTTTCTAAAGGTTACAGTCCTATTCTATTACCCCCCCCCCACACACACACACACACACACCATATCTCCCTTTGCCCTCTTTCTTTTTTGTGTGTCCTACTAAATATCTCCCTCTCCTCCCCCCGCGCTCCCCCCTCATGAATTATTCTCCTTCTTATTCAGCTCTGTTTTCCTTTGCATGCATACACTCTCCCTCCTTTGCCCCCTATAATTTATCCTGTCACTATTCCCCCCCATGCCCCCCCTGCTGTAGTAGCAGATGCCATAGTCCTGTACTTCTCCACAGGCTCCCATGACACCAGCATAGTTCCTGTGAGCCTGCAGCTTCAGCCTTAGTGCAGTGACTCAGCATTTACAGTGCCCCCAAACAACCTCCTACTACCAGTGCCACTTTTATATGGAATACATTTCAATTATGTTTCTGAAAAAATATTTTTGACTTCATTCACTTAATAGGGACAATGTGATTTAATCTAGTTTCAGTGAAGTGCATGGTACTGATATGCTGCACAGGGAGTTTAAAACTATTGCTTATTTCCAACTCTTGACCCTAGAGTCAGGCCTTTGGACCTGCAGGACGACCAAGTGAATGATGGGTTTCTATCAACTTATGTCATAAGAATAGGGATACAACTTGGGTGTCAAATCCTTCAGAAAGGAAATCAGAAATTCTCTTACTGTATGTGTTTTGTATTTATCTTGATGCATTCCTGTGCTTCCATACTTTTCATGCCAGTGAATTCTATTGCCATCTGTTCTTATAGTCTCGGTCTTATCTCTGTCATCACTCCATTTTTTTGTTTTTACCTCACTGTCCATCTGTTATTTGGATCCTTAAGGCGTACTGCACTAATTAATGTGTGTGTGTGTGTGTGTGTGTGTGTGTGTGTGTGTGTGTGTGTGTGTGTGTGTGTGTGTGTGTGTGTGTGTGTGTGTGTGTGTGTGTGTGTGTGTGTGTGTGTGTGTGTGTGTGTGTGTGTGTGTGTGTGTGTGTGTGTGTGTGTGTGTGTGTGTGTGTGTGTGTGTGTGTGTGTGTGTGTGTGTGTGTGTGTGTGTGTGTGTGTGTGTGTGTGTGTGTGTGTGTGTGTGTGTGTGTGTTGCACCAGAACCTCTTCAATATGTTGTGAGGGTAATCACCATGGCACCATTTCCCCTCTGTATTGATCTGAAAGAGGAGCAGGAAGTCCATGTGATCACATGTAAGGTCAGGTATAAAGAAAGGGTCACATTGAGTTTTCAGAGAGTGACCACCCGTAAACACAATAAGACTATAAAGGATATGATCTGGGGGATTTTCTAGGGTCAGAATCTGGAGTTTATGACCTACAGATGAGAGTTGTTCTCCTTGAAACATTCTTAAGGGAATGACACAGACACACACACACACACACACACACACACACACTTCTGAGGTATCTGTAGAACAATATGTGAGTTACCTTTTTTAAAGTTTTATATTCTGGCTTTTTTGCTCTTTATTGAGAGAGGGAGAGAAAGTGGATAGTCTCGGAAATCAGGGATAGACGTGCGGGAAATGGGCCACAGGCCGGGGTCGAACCCAGGCCGCCCGCGTGAGGACTATATACAATGTACTGTATAGATGGTGACGCGCGTGCTGCCACTTCGCTACCGGCGCCCTTATGTGAGTTACCTTTGTGATCTGAAGCATCTTTTGGTGTGTCAATTAGACTTGCAGGAATTTCACCTTTTTAACCTGGATGAGACTTCTTAGCCCAGGGCACGTAGCTTGCCTCTGACCTTAGTTAGGGCCTGTGTTTCAAGCATTTCATTTGTAAAGGCTGTTTGAAATGGCCCCTCCCTCTCCATCTGTATTGGTCTGTGATGGTTGAAGTGGTAGTCAATCAAGCTTAGGCTATCCCACTCCCTTAAATAGAGGCCACTTTTTGAGAGTGGAACTGTGACTCATGGGCTGGCTTCATACCTCTTCTATTCAACAGTTTTGTATATACCGTGCCGGAGCTCTTATCTTACTCCTTAGAAGTTGGAATCACTTGACCAGGTTTCTAGGAAAATAAGAGGGTCCATCAGCTTGTTCTTGGTGAGATGAAAAATGAGCTTGTTCACCAACCTTTCTCTTTAACTCGTGTGGGACAGAGGGGTCTTAACCTAAACTTTTGTTTTGTAGTGTTTAGTAACAATGACCTACATACTAGACCAAGTTCAGAGGATAGAGTCAGAAACCGGGTGAAGAGAATAGAGAGAGACGTAGGAAAGGAGCCAAAGGCCAGAACCATACCAGAGGATTTAAACTTCTATACATGGGTGAGTGTGCTAACAACTAGGCTGCTGGCTCGCCCCTGTACCAAGTAGTTCAACTTCATATTGCAGGTTATAGGGCAGGGCCAGTGTCCTGAAGGCTTGGCTAAACTGTTGACTGGGTCACTGGTCACAAAGCTTTTTTTTTGTACTGGTAGAGATAACAACCTCAATTTCAGAGCGCTTCCAAATGATGCCTTGTGCTACGTGGTTACTATAGTTATCTTCAGCCCTTGAGCTTCCCTTTTTAGTAACTGTTGAGATGGTTTTGAATGGCTCTATGCTTAATAATTGCTTTTATTCAAGGAGGGAACAATTACCTAGCAGCAAATCTAGACCTGGAAATGTGACCTCCTTCTATTGTTGCTGTGTTTGATATAAGAAACCTTTTAGATTTTGATTGGCCAGTGAGTTAGAAGGGACCCAAAGTGTCTCAACAGTTTGATTATTTTGAAATGAGTGGTCTGTGAGCTCCATTTAACATGAAAAAAATAAAGATTATGCCAAGGGCGTTGTTATGCTTAAGGTAACTGTGTTCTGAAAAAGCTATACGCTTTAATTCTGAATAGAAAGTAGGCGTCATAAAAGTTGTTTTTCTCACCGACAAATTTCATCGAGCATCAAATCAAAAGTAGTGGTGTTTTTACATTTGAATTTTACCTGCAGTTATTCATTTCATTTTGTCATTATGTTTGCAATGGCTGTCAATGCTTCACCGTGGCAAGCTGCTAAGGGATTTAGCCTTTGAATAAAATCTTGGTTTCACAATACAAACAAAGCTGATAGTGAACCAACGAAACATTTGGCATAATTACAAAGAGAGTCTGACAGAGAGAGTTTAGTTTTCATCTGTATGAATGAAGTATCCACACAAGCAGTATGTGTCCTGCTTTAATATTAGTGATGTGAATCACCACTGAAAGGCAAACCCTCCCGAGCTCAGTGTGAACATTGATAAGCTTATTGTTGAACATTTCTGGCAAACTTTCTGGCAAACTTTCTCTGTGAGTGCACATTAGAGGGAAGAAATAAAAATGCAAACTAATGCTCGTTCTTAACATTACCTCTTTATTCATTGTCTTACTGGTTTTGTATTTCTGTGTACAAACCAGTATTTAAGTGTAAATCATCCCAGCAGATGTCCATTCCCAAGTAACACAAGTATTCAATCAGAAGTCGACAGGAACTACTGAGGAATAATAAGAACAAGATGAATAATAGCAGGATAGATGGACAAGGTAGTATACATGAAAAGCAAACAAAACAAAAACTTTAGGAAAGAGGGGCTTGAGTGGATGCTAAATGTTTTACTGACCTATATGAATCTCAGAACAGGTCTCTGTGTGGTCATATGTAGTACCCTAGTTGATCAAGCTTTGGTAAGCAGACGCTCACTCCTGAATCTGAGAAGCAGACCATCTAAGATAAGAAATTAGAGGTCTGGTTTTAAAGTCCATCACTGGGGCAAAGACCTTTTGTCTTCATTTATCCATTTATCCAGCAACAAGAAAACAAACACAATACAACAAGAACTTGTGAAGTTTAAATTAAAGGCCCCAAACTCTGTTTTTAGATTATTAATCTCTTTAGTTTTGGCAGCTGTAATTACAGGTTAGGAAGTAGAGACCTTGCTGTTTTAGATCCTGTGTTGTCTTTTCACTTGGTCTCCCATCAACCCCTTTTTCATCACTCATTCCTTTTCTCTGTCCTACCTGTTATTCACTGTGTTCAAAGTATTACATTTGTGATAACGCCATCCTTAGCCCTACCCTATAATTGTTTAAGGGTCACTGGTTGCTTAGTGCCCACATACCCCAGCTTTCCTGTTCTTATTGGACCTTCGCCCACTGGGAATGAACTCTGACCTTGCATAGGGCCTGAAGGCAGGCTCTGAATGATTGGGTGTGGTAGGGTCAAAACTCCCAGGTCGGTTAGGATCAGGGGCATACAAGCCCCCTCCCCTCCATTATGCCCTACTTCTCTGTCGGGTCAAGTCTTTGTGTCTTATCTCTCTTATCTCCACATCCCTCTATCCATCTGTATCCACTGTTCTCTCCTTTCCAGAGCTTCTATGCATTTATCTAAAAATACTAAGAAGAATTACCTTCATATTTCAGTTCTAGTTGATTTTGCTATTGACTTTGGAAACTGGTAGGCACAACAGCACAGATTTATTTTGTCTCCATTTTGAGAATATTAGCTGATGAATATATTTCCATAATACACTGTGGATGACTGAGTTGTTAAAAAATAAAGACATGGGCTACATTGATTGTAGCATCTCCAGTGAAAAGTGATTCACGGTGTAAATTTCAGATAAATCTAAATCTTAGCCTGAAGTCTCAATTTATGAGGTTTAAATCCAGTGACACTGGCCCTTTACACATATGCTCATGCAGTAGTTTTTGTCATTCATTTCATTAGGATCTCTTAGCTGTCTGCTTTCTATGTGCATAAAAAAATGTGTTTTATGTTCAGTTTTTTTTTCTCCATACAAAAATTCGTTAAGACAGGAGTAAACTGTCCGACTGTTTAAATGTCATGGGCAGAATCTCAGCTCACACTGTACAACTGAACCGTCCAAACCTTACGATTTATGTACTTACACTGTGTGTCCAATGGTCTGCTACTTAAGCACTGACACTTTATGAGTAGAATGGGGATGAAGCATTGACAATTGTCATGCTGGTTCAAATACAAACACTGCCAATAACCTCTCAAGCATGCACACACTCAACAAATATTCCCTGTCAGCTGCAGAGTGGCAGATATTTCCTGCCAAAGTTTCTCTCATTCCTATCTTTGGAGAGAGGAAGGGGAGGACACACAACAGGCATGCCTGCTGTGCACAGTGACATGGCTCTCCTCAAATAGTTTTTAGTGACACTGGCTAGTTGTTTATTATTAATTTCTCATTTCTACATTTGACCCTAAATGTTTGTTTATGTCAACACAGTTGGTACACATACTTAATAAGTACTTTTTGACTTAACTTTTGTATTTCCAACCTTTTCCTGCCTTAGCCTTAACATCTGCTCTTCCCCTTCCTTAGCTCTATTCCTGCCTAATCTCTCCAGTCTTTTTTTTTGTTAGCTTCTTTGCTTGCTCTTCCTTCTTCCCTCCTTCCTTCTTCTATTTTGCAACTCATGTCCAGTCCCAGCCTCCATACTCTTGATTTACCAACAAACTCAAAGGGCTTTTCTTTTCTCGGTTAGTGTTGTCATGCTGAGGCGACTGAATCTCGACAAATTGCTCAGTATGTTTTAACTATACTGACTAAACCTCAGTGAGCTTATCCTCCTTGTAACTCTTTAATACTAATGCTAAATTTAATCAGATTCAATGCCTGATATGATATGTTTCCAAACTACTGCAGCAGCCGTGTTTTTCAGAACACAACATTGGGTGCAATAAGAACTCAGAAGAGATTTGCAAACCTATTACTGATAACACTGACTCCTTCTAGATTTTTTCTTAGCTTTCACACAATTTTAATGGGATGTTTACAAAATTATATTTGTGTGTATACACACACACACACACACACACACACACACACATATATATATATATATATACACTCAACAAAAATATAAACGCAACACTTTTGTTTTTGCTCCCATTTGTCATGAGATGGACTCAAAGATCTAAAATTCATTCCAGATACACAATATTACCATTTCTCTCAAACATTGTTCACAAATCTGTCTAAATGTGTGATAGTGAGCACTTTTGCTTTGCTGAGATAATCCATCCCACCTCACAGGTGTGCCACATCAAGATGCTCATCAGACACCATGATTAGTGCACAGGTGTACCTTATACTGCCCACAATAAAAGGCCACTCTGAAATGTGCAGTTTTGTCTCACAGCAAAATGCCACAGATGGCGCAAGCATTGAGGGAGCGTGCAATTGGCATGCTGACAGCAGGAATGTCAACCAGATCTGTTGCTCGGGCATTGAATGTTCATTTCTCCACCATAAGCCGTCTCCAAAGGCGTTTCAGAGAATATGGCAGTACATCCAACCGGCCTCACAACCGCAGACCACGTGTAACCACACCAGCCCAGGACCTCCACATCCAGCAGGTTCACCTCCAAGATCGTCTGAGACCAGCTACTCAGACAGCTGCTGAAACAATTGGTTTGCATAACCAAAGAATTTCTGCACAAACTGTCAGAAACCGTCTCAGGGAAGCTCAACTGCATGCTCGTCGTCCTCATCGGGGTCTTAACCTGACTCCAGATCGTCGCCGTAACAGACTTGAGTGGGCAAATGCTCACATTCGATGGCGTCTGGCACGTTGGAGAGGTGTTCTCTTCACGGATGAATCTCGGTTTACATTGTTCAGGGCAGATGGCAGACAGCGTGTGTGGCGTCGTGTGGGTGAGCGCTTTGCTGATGTCAATGTTGTGGATCGAGTGGCCCATGGTGGTGGTGGGGTTATGGTATGGGCAGGCATCTGTTATGGACGAAGAACACAGGTGCATTTTATTGATGGCATTTTGAATGCACAGAGATACCGTGATGAGATCCTGAGGCCCATTGTTGTGCCATACATCCATGAACATCACCTCATGTTTCAGCAAGATAATGCACGGCCCCATGTTGCAAGGATCTGTACACAATTCTTGGAAGCTGAAAATGTCCCAGTTCTTGCATGGCCAGCATACTCACCGGACATGTCACCCATTGAGCATGTTTGGGATGTGCTTGACCGGCGTATACGACAGCGCGTACCAGTTCCCACTAATATCCAGCAACTTCGCACAGCCATTGAAGAGGAGTGGACCAACATTCCACAGGCCACAATTGACAATCTGATAAACTCTATGCGAAGAAGATGTGTTGCACTGCATGAGGCAAATGGTGGTCACACCAGATACTGACTGGTTCTGAGTCCCCAGACCCTCAATAAAGCAAAAACTGCATATTTCAGGGTGGCCTTTTATTGTGGACAGTCTAAGGTACACCTATGCACTAATCATGGTGTCTGATGAGCATCTTGATGTGGCACACCTGTGAGGTGGGATGGATTGTCTCAGCAAAGCAAAAGTGCTCACTATCACACATTTAGACAGATTTATGAACAATGTTTGAGAGAAATGGTAATATTGTGTATCTGGAATGAATTTTAGATCTTTGAGTCCATCTCATGACAAATGGGAGCAAAAACAAAAGTGTTGCGTTTATATTTTTGTTGAGTATATATATATATATATATATATATATATATATATATGCTCAAATAAAGGTAACACTAAAATAACACATCCTTGATCTGAACAAGTAAAGTATTCTTATTAAATACTTTGTTCTTTACATAGTTGAATGTGCTGACAACAAAATCGCACAAAAATGATCAATGGAAATCAAATGTCAAGTAACACTCAAAATTAACGTTAAAAACACACTACAAGCAGATCCAACTTTGATGTAATGTCCTTAAAACAAGTCAAAATGAGGCTCAGTAGTGTTTGTGGCCTCCACGTGCCTGTATGACCTCCCTACAAAGCCTGCACATGCTCCTGATGATCTGGCCGATGGTCTCCTGAGGGGTCTCCTCTGAGGAACGGGCGGGCCAGTTCATCGCATCAATGCCTCATCTTGCAGGAACTGCTGACGCACTCCAGCCACATGAGGTCTAGCATTGGGAGGAACTCAGGGCCAACCACACCAGCATATGGTCTCACAAGGGGTTGAAGGATCTCATCTCGGTATCTAATGGCAGTCAGGCTACCTCTAGCGAGCACATGAAGGGCTGTTTGGCCCCCAAAAGGCCACCCCACACCATTACTGACCCACAGCCAAACCGATCATGTTGGAGGATGTTGCAGGTAGCAGAACGTTCTCCACGGCATCTCCAGACTCTGTCATGTCTGTCACATGTGCTCAGTGTGAACCTGCTTTCATCTGTGAAGAGCACAGGGCTCCAGTGGCCAGTTTGCCAATCTTGGTGTTCTCTGGCAAATGCCAAACGTCTTGCACAGTCTTGGGCTGTAAGCACAACCCCCACCTGTGGACGTTGGGCCCTCATACCACCCTCTTGGAGTCTGTTTCTGACCGTCTGAGCAGACACATGCACATCTGTGGCCTGCTGGAGGTCATTTTGCAGGGCTCCTGTTCCTTCTTGCACAAAGGCGGAGGTAGCGGTCCTACTGCTGGGTTTTTTTTCTCAAGTATGGTGGAATCTGACTCATTGGCTTGGGTAGTTCACGGCTGATTGATTTCACTGAAAAGACCTCTGCAGAAGATTTACAGTCCCTCCAGGATTTCGCAGACTTTTTGGGGGATTGTTGCGGCCTAAAATGCCTGATTTCGCGGCAGCTTTTCCAAAAAATTACAACGCAGGTTGCAATGTTTTTTGCAATTAAATTGCGACATAGTTGCGATTTTTTTTCAAGTCAATTATTTTATTGCACACACTTCGACATGATTTAGTGATATTTTAACCTGAGTAGAGCGATTTACTTGAAGTATATTCCTCTGCCTCACTCAGTGACTTCTCTCTCGCTCTCTTCGCTCTTTTCAATATGATATTCCCTGTATTTTCTATCTTCCTACAGATCACATCTTGTACCCAGATCGTCTATGCTCCGTGTCTGCTGGGTTAAAAAACGATCAAAAATATTAAACATGCAGTAAAAAGAGACAGCAGAGTCAGCTACACAGCGGCACTTTGTCAACAAACTGTTGTCATGGAGACAGGACGGACCTGCAGCGCTTTCCTTTTCAGCGCACAAATGCTTCATGCACACTCTCCTGACTGAACATAAACAGGGAAGTGAGTTTGGTTCGTGGTCACTAAATTTTGGTGATGTACAGCTCGCTGTTTTCACAGGGGACTATTCTGATTGGTGAAAGTTGCGGGGAAAACTATTCTGATTGTTCAAATTTGCACAAAAGTTGCGGTGATTGGACAAAATTGCAAGATCACCCAGAAATCGCGGGGATTGGTTGAATTTGTGTGAATTCACGACTTCACGACTTCCTGGAGGGACTGGGTTTAGTTTACCATTTACCAAATTACATTTTAAAAAAAGTAAACCAAATGGACAGACAATCAAATTGAACAAAACTTATGATGTCATCATATCTCTCAAGATCTACCCGTCTGCCACTACTGGTTCTGTCTACTTTCCCCCCTTCATTGATAAGCTGTACTTCAAAGGTGCCATTACGCACCGTCAGTAAACTCTCAGGCCAAGGGATGTGCTGAGCCCAGTCTTACATTAGAGCTTATTCAATCCCAGCTACAGGTGTGCTGCCCTGCCATCTCCCAGAGGACAGCAGATGCTTCTAACACACCAAAACGCAACCTTCAAAAGACTGTGTCATCAGCATTAATTCCTGAACACTGAGGAATCAGCAGAGCACTCTGTCATCTGAAACTGAGAGAGAGAGCGAGAGAGATAGCAGTAAAACACACTGTCATTCATACCTTCTCATTATATTCCTGAGTCATAGAGAAACCCCGGCGCTGATCTCACCAACTGACATTTTTAACTGCTGTGATTTGCACCCTGCTGTATGTTTTTATTTATAAGCTCTTGCTTCCCACGTCACTGTGTTTGTGTTATGTAATTTGTTATCTCAATCTGTGTTTGTTTGTGAAGAAGATGCACATGAGTATGCTTGCTGTGTGTTTCTTGTAACAGACCTTGAGGCCATCAGTTGGACCTATAATTACAACTCGACTGCGGAAACAAACTCGACCTTGACTCTCAACACTTAACTACAGTGCAGGATGAACACTGTGTTCAAGTTGTTTTCAGGCGAGGGAGTCAATGTTATACCGTTTGAATGTGGTAACCTTATTGCAGTTGACTAATCATTGATCAGACTGGATACAAATAGGTTTTTCTGTAAGTACCTTGAAGATTAGCTTAAATAACAGCTCAGCTGTCCTGTTAGGACTGTATAAGAGTAGGGTGTGTTTTTCCCATTAGTGTCGCTGGGCTGAGAAATATTCTTAGTCCCAATGCAATATTATTATTATTATTATTATTATTATTATTATTATTATTATTAAACCTCCTTCCAATTATCTCTCTATTTAGGCTGCAAGATTTTAGCACTCCCCCCATTGCTTTTTCATTGCCGCTCTGACCTACAGTTGGGGGTTTAAGATAGCATCTCATCAATCAAATTTCTGCATGTTAAATAAAACTGCCAGGAGTGATGAGGCTGGAGTCTAGACGCCAAACAAACGATGTTCTGCTGTTACAATAAATATCAAACGCATGCAAACTGAGTTGTCTGACTGAACAAGTATTGTGACACAATCGTGTTTCAGTTATTGTGATTCCCCCCCATTTGTATTATTTTTGTGGACAATGGTTGAAGTTTTTCCTTACAAAACAAAAAAAGGTTCAAATGGTTGAATGAAAGTGAACGCATATAGACAAAAGCGCTCCACTGGTTGTCCTCTTTCAGTTAAGATCAGATAGCTAACCTCCCCATTAAGTAATATTTCTTACTTTATGTGCTAGTTCACTCAGAGGGACGGAGGGCTGATGGTTAGTGGTGATGACAATAATTTATAACTTTATCATTAGCCTGAAGGACTCTGGGCTTTTGAGAAAAACAAGGCATGCATTGTCTGCTATTTTTCTATCTCAGCTTCTGACAGCCCATGTCGGCTGTTTTTCTGTCAATGGATATGATGTCATGGTTTGTTTGTTTTTTGTCCAAATGGCTTCATGTTATTGGATGAATTTTTCCTATAAATTGAGTAAGGGTATGTTCTACCAAATTCCAAATACCAGTTGGACATAATCTCTAATACTGTTTTATTCTTTTAGTCTTTTGATTAAAGGTATAATTGTTGTTACTATGGTAGCTAGTAAGGACATGCAGAATCCAAAGTGAATTTATCGGAGGAAGTTGCTTTTATCTGATATCTTTTTTCTCTCCGAAGTAAAATACAGTATATTACAACATCTTCAATTGTTTAAGCAATGACTTGGCTTTAAATTTTGTGAAATAGAGCAAGAGTGACACCACTGATGAGAAAGAAAGTGACTTATTAGTGCGGTGAAAAATTCAGAAAAACACGGCATCTTTAGAAGCACTAGTGGAACCAGGACAAATCGAGGAGCAAAAACAATAACAGTCAGACCTCTGAGTCATTGGAAATTCTGCAGGTGAGATCATCAGTGTTTTAGCTTTCACAGTTTTTTTTAGTGCAGATATTGGTTTGCTCCATGATCCCTTCTTTATGTCTCTGTATAAGATTATGTTGGAGAGAAGAAGAAAGTTGCCAAAAAGAGGTCTGAATTTGGGCATGTTTGTAATAACCAAATCTGAACATATTCACAGACCTCCAAAACTTGACATTTCCACTTATTTTTAAAGAGCCGAATGATCTTATCTAGTTCGGATCAGGATCAGGAGACATGCTGTGACACGGCTCTGTTTTGAAGTTGGCATTTTGCTGTAGAAGGGAACCTCTTTTTAACAGATGTCTGACAGTGATTGAGATAGATTGAAGCAAGGGAAGGAAGAGAGTGCGATACTGAGTCAGGGTGAGTCAAGTGGGGGTGGGGGTGGGGAGTCTGGAAAATGTAGTTGTTTTAACTTCAAAGATAACCAGACTGTAGAAACTCTGCCTCAGTCAGGAAACACAGTACTTTATCATTAGTTCTGTGTTTAGATGACGCCTTATCCCCAAAGCTTACGTTAAAACACTGATATAGGTGGTAACAAATTAGAAGTAAACATGGCCTCTGCCCTCCCACAGAAGAAACACAACCCACACTCACAGCTCAATTTCTTTCCGGCCATGTGAGTTTAAAACAACATTAAAGGTCTGTGGCAAACATGATCATTGCCTCAAAAAAATAGAACATTATGTCAGTGTATGTATATATATATATATATATATATATATATATATATATATATATATATATATATATATATATATATATATATATATATATATATATATCACCTGCAATTCAAAAACTAGCTGGTAACTTAGTAGTGCTTGTGCTGCAACTTTAATCACAAATATCAATTTGTATTAAACGTACTAACACGGCATTGTGTAAAACAGGCAAAAGGGTCAATTGATAATTATCTTAATTGAACTAGACTAAATAGCATCTTGTGAAGCTTAAACTGTTTCCCAAGTATTTACACATTAACTACTGTTGATGTTTTCGGCAGCAGAACGATCCTAGAAAGCAAAAATGACAGTAAGGGAACTCTCACAATAGGCCCCGTTTCCCCGTACTGTGCTGGAACATGATTGTCTCCTCTCCCCCTCCCCTTACTGGCCCGCACTCACATTGCTCGAGGGGAAAACAGGCCTGAGCATGGCTACCTCTTGTATATTATCAAACTTCGTGTAGTGCTGCCAGAGTGCACCGGAACTGCAATCTGGAACTTTTTTCTCCAAGTAAGGAAATACAATATTTGCAGTTCGTATAATCCGGTTTAAATTCCGATCTACAGTGGGTACAGAAAGTATTCAGACCCCTTTAAATGTTTCACTCTTTGTTTCATTGCAGCCATTTGCTAAAATAAGAAAAGTTCATTTTATTTCTCATTAATGTACACTCAGCACCCCATCTTGACAAAAAAAACCAGAAATGTAGACATTTTTGCAAATTTATTAAAAAAAAGAAAAACTGAAACATCACATGGTCATAAGTATTCAGACTCTTTGTTGTGACACTCATATTTAACTCACATGCTGTCCATTTCTTCTGATCCTCTTTGAGATGGTTCTGCTCTTTCATTGGAGTCCAGCTGTTTAATTAAACTGATTGAACTTGATAAGGAAAGGCACACACCTGTCTATTTAAGACCTTACAGCTCACAGTTCATGACAGAGTAGATGAGAATCGTGTTAAAAAATAAATTATCCATCTTAACATGTCCAGTTGCACTACAAAAGACTGTATATTAGCGGCATGACCATAACTTAACTTATTTGTTGCTTATTTTGAGTAATTTTGGTCAGATACAGCCATCTAACACTCCAGGATCATGCAAGGCTGAGATTGCTAAAGTGTGAATGTCCATTGCATGTTAACTGTGTTCATGCAGTAGCAAGTGTACTGTGCTACTTCTAAGAAGTTAAGCGTACCACAGCCCAGTTACAGAGCACTTACACTCACCTAACTGAAATGCTTCTAACATGAGTCTGCCTAAAGGTTGAGCAAAAAAGTGCATCCTATAGCAGGTGTTACACTTAAAATAGTAACATTTTCTTTCAACCACTTTTATGTTTCATAGTGATATGATGTTTTTAAATGTATTTAAACTGTTTGTGGGGCTTGTTTGTTACATTGCTGAACATTTGAGTTTCTACTCATGCCATTCATTGATAAATCTTGCCTTGTATGTTCATTTTTTTGTTTGTCCCTTTTCAGAAAAAAATGAAAATCAAAAAGTCACACATCCATCTCAAGTCAGCAGAGGAGGAAATGAAAATGGATCAACACCTCCAGAAGATGAAAAGACGACTGAGAAAGGTGAATGGGTGCATCTCTTGTCATTTCTTGGGATTATAGTAGGACAAAAATAATGTATTCAGACTTACCACATCAGTATGTTTTAGCCTGAATAAGGAATGATCCAAGCTCATCCATAAAATAAGATAAAAGTGCAAATCCTTTTTTTTTTTAGTATAGCGGGCTCAATATATAACATGCAGTGGCATGCAAAAGTTTCAGATGTACAAGTCTGAATGGGACTTCATAAATCACAAAGCAGTCACATTTAAACCCTTGATAATTACCTTACTGCTTAAAAGTTAAAGACTTGGTGCCTGTGTCGACTAACTCAGTTTTGAGTGCTAGAAGTGTCCATTTTTTATTCAAAACTTGTGCAGTTCAGTGTTTCCAAATTTTAGAGTCCACAGCTCAAATGGCCTCTCAGCTGTTTTTTGGCGCTGTGAAAACCGTGCTCTCCGTTGAAAATCGCTCAACTTTTTGAACACCAGTTTCACTTCTCAACCAACTAATGAAAATCAAGAAGGTGCAGGAGTTAACAAAAATATTTGAGGAACTTGCATGACTCGTCTTTACGAGGGTAAATTGTTTTTAAATTTTTTTATTCTAAACTCTATTTATCCCCGTTCATTCACGCACCAAGCAGTCGACCACAGGAGCAGCGGCCTGCATACACCCTGACGGAGCAGGGGAGCAATTCACCCCCTACACCTGGCGGCTGTGGCTAAGTCGTTAGTCGTCTCTCAAACCCCCCCAAACCCCCCCCCCCCAATCCAGCTCAGGAGCGCCTGCCGGGGGCTGCTCCCTCACACCTAATTCCCCTTCGGGGAACAATAAAAGTAAATCTTTTTCTTCTAGAGCAGCTGCCTATGTCAGGACACTTTACCTTTACATTGTTTTTTTCCTGGTGGAGTTCCCTAACAAAAGCTAATGTTAAGCAAACTGAACAACTTACAAAACACCGTATAGTCACGACAGAGACCTGATTTTTGTAACTTGCGACAAAAGAAATGTATAGATAATCGGTAAAGAAATGTCGAAACAGAGGCTCTTAAAAATCACCAGCAATGCTGATAAAAAACAAAACACATTTTATCATGCTGGTTTTAAATTCATCTACATCTAACTGCGTATATCTTCCAATGTTGTCATAGACGCAGAAGTAGTTGTTCGTGTCTCTAGTGTCTTTTGGACCTCTAACTAATTAGAATGTATTTTTTTGTGCATTTGAGTTGAAACATCTTCAGCCTTGTCACAATCAAGTCAGTACTTTTTTTTTTTTTTTTTTTAAAAGGATTACCGGTATATGGATTATTCTGTTAATCCAACAAAAACAGGACTTTTAAAATAAATGTTAGCATGTTATTGCAGTCATGACTGAAATTGAACAGTCTCATTTTTGTAAGTGGGACTAACACATAATTGACTTTTGCAATGTACACATCAATCAGTCCAGAACTGGCTGACTCTCTTTCTTATACTATTGACAGTTACAGGACTTTATTCCATTATGAGCAAAGGACTTGTTGGTAACACACACATATACTAAATAAATTGATGCATTGGGTAATCTATTCAACATTGCTAATGCTACTGTGATATCACAGCACACCTGTTTTCATGTAGCTTTAGCATTAAAAACGTACAATTATCCTAACCCTTAATCAGGAGCTTTGTGATACATTATGATATGTAATACAGTATAGTTTATGACAGTGATTCATGATGTAGACTTCAGTATAAATAGTTATTCAATTAGGATAGAGTAAACTGAAATAAAAGTTTCAGCAAACAACTACCAAAAATGTGAATATACTACTTATATATACTTCATTTCAACATCGAAATTTGAAGAAAAAAAAAAAAAAAAAGAGAGAGGCATGTAACAGAAAGATATGATGACATTATTCAGAAAGCAATGGTGGAAAGATGGCATAAAAGAAGTAAATAAACTCGTATGCATTAAAGCTCGTAATATTTTACCAAGTAGCACACAGCAAGGGTTGTTAGTTGTTGTGTGGGATTGAGAGTAGAAATGTAGACACATCAGGGACAGCACAGAGCTATAAGTGGGTTTATGTTCACAGCTTTCCTACATTGGCAGAATGTGCCCCCTGAGTAAATATGGCGAGCCACTGATAACACACATTTGTGTGTAACATGGACACATTCACACACTGAAAAATCGCTGAGTTGAGGTCTGTAATGGAATGATAAGTTGATTTGTTTTCCCAATAAGCACGGCATAAAGTATCGTCACAGGATTTGCAACTGAGTGGAGCAAAGGCCTTTTGTTAGTTTTTTCAAAAATGAGATCTATTTGCATCTTTATACCATCCTCCTCAATGGCATATGTACTATATATATATATATATATATATACGTACATCCATACATACATACACACCAGAAGAAAGTGTCCAGGGAAAAAGACATTTGTCTAAGGAAGTTATGACATTAACTCGTTTTTTGTTTTTTTTTCTACTGCAGAGTCAGTCACTGGGGTCAAGAAGGTGCTGAACCGTGTGATAGGTCTGGCCCAGCGGTACCTGTTAAACCCAATGGGTAGACAGGGGCTTGAAGAGAAGGGTTTTCAAACACAAGCCAAGCCCAGACAGCGCAGTCCTGCACCCAGCAGGCGTGGGCTTAGGACACGGACCTCCGCTTCACTTACACATGCTCAGGTAACGCTTTGTAAAAGTAGTCATTGCATGCAACTTACTAACATTCATTCTTTTGCTCTTTTCCTTCAGATTTTTCTTGAAATCTCTCTTAAGAAGCTTATGTGACTAAGGAACTTTTAGTCCTCTATTTTGGAAAATTGTTGTCTTGACTCATGAATGCATCATCAACTATATTCATTGTAAATGAACCAGAAAAAAAATAACATTGGCGGATGAATTTTACGCCAACCTATGCTCATTAGCAAAGGTTAGCCTGCTGGCACACGTGCAAAGTGCAAATCATGTTTAACATTAATGTGCAAGTCAGTTGCTGCCTTAGCTGTCCATTTTGGACATGAACAAAAAAAAACATTTTCCGTGGCTTGTTAATACCTGTGTTCTTACATGTTTCCTGAAGGTTCAGGTATCCACATGAAAAAGATCCAAAGCGTACTTTCAAAGTAAACATTTTAAATCTGTTGAAATAGAAACAAAGAAGAAGTTCTTCATTAACAAAATAAAGTTTATTATAGTTATTTTGGAATGCGTGTGTACAGGCCCTCTTGTTTTAACCGTTAATGACAAGTGAAGTTTTTATTCTTCATGCTGACTCATCTATACTTCCCTTTTTTTATTTCTTCACCAAAAATGACCCAACTCTCATTTTCAATCAAATTTTAGTTGTAAAAAGGTTCAGACACATCCTTAAACCCTGTGTGAACTGTAAATGTAATTTGTCAGTTCAAACATAGCACCATGTAGCAAAGTTGTATTTGTATTTGAACAGGAACTGGTGTTTTGGCTGAGTCCACATGAAAAAATTGTTATCCCTCAGACATGTTTGGTTAAAACATGTTCAAAGTCTTTAAGTTATTGTTTTAAAGTGCTACCTTACTTCCTAACACAAGGACTAAAAGCACTTCAGTCTAGAAACTGATTTAAACGCTTCCTTTTAAAGGTCTCATATTCTGCTTTTTCTGGTTTTAGATGCTCTTTAGTATGTTTTCCAGATGTCTTGTGCATGTTTTTGCACAAATTCAAACGCGACTACGTCCTCCTGTTAGCAGTAGCTGCATGTAACACTCGGCCCCAAGTGTTTCCCCCTCCGCCCCAAATGAAATTTGTCAATGTAATATCACAGATCCAAGCCCATTGGCTCGTTGTAGCAAGATCAAGCTCGTGCTGTACAGCCATGTGACATCCTTGCTGAGCGATCAAACTAAGCCCACGTGGAAACCCTGATCGTGGGGGATTTAGAGACGCTGCATGGAGCGGCAGTACATGAAAACAGATACTTTTTCAAACATTAGTGACTGTTAACGTACTTTAGTAGACATAAATTAGATGCATGAACCTTTAAAAAAAGCACAGTATGGGACCTTTTAAATGATGTTTAACTATTCGGACTTTGGGGGTTAGGAGCTAAGAAAGAGCAACTTCATACATCTTCATTGTGATGAAGGACCTCATAGTTATCTGATTTATGGTCAGATGGATCACCATCCTCTTTTTACAGATTAAAACCAGGAGGCGGAGCCAGCAGATGGGCAGAGCACAGCAGCATGCAGTGCGGGGAAGCAGTGGTGATCTCACTGGGGCATCTGTCAATGTGACTGATACAGCTGGTAATGGGAAAGCTGACAGGTGAGGACAAAGGTTACAAAAGGCATACAGAACTTCACATGCCTGAACTCATGCCCATCAGCTCTTTCCTGAAGTGTTTGTTTTTCTCATTTGACTGTGTAGTAGGATACTGTTTGCGTACATGAATGGCCATCTGTGGACCTCTTAGTATAAATTCTAACAAGTTTCTGCAAGAAGTGTATTTTACTCTAATTCTTTGTACATAGCAGACAGAGGAAGGGCCCAGTGGCGTGACAACCTTTGCATTATATTGCAGTGAGAGTCGACCAACAGTAAATCTTTCTGAAGCTCATCAAATCTCTAAGACCAAGACACTCCATGTGTGATAAATCACCAAGTGGACACGTTGGTGTTGTCCTGTCTTTGCCCATCTGTATAGTTGCTCAGTGTAGCATGCAGAGTGCAGGTGGGGGAAAGGTGAAACTAGGGAACTGGTTCATTCAAGTCAGCCAAAACAAAGGAAATTGCTGTAAACGGAAGTTTTAAAAGGATTTCATTAAGCTACCAAGCTAACGACTTTTACATCAACAGCAAACACTTGTACTTGGAATTGGGATCAGAGCTGCTTCAAACAAGCTTTGCCGTAACTTTTGAATTCTCAGCAGTAATCTGAAGGCAGCAATGTTAATTAAAAGTGGGACAACATATCCATATGGCAATATCCCTGTCATGCATCGTGTAATTCAATTCTCAAATCACGAGTGTCATATATCAATATTTAAATTAAAAAAAATATGGCCCTATACACAGATTTTGCTGCCAATTTTTCTCACAGAAGCAGAAGAAAGTGGGACCACAACAGATAAACTAAAAAGAACATAAAGCAACAATATGAAACGTTTCTATCTTAGAAGAGTAATTTTAAAATTCAATCCTGCAGTTTAACAACTTTCAACAGGCAGAATAGCATTTACTCCAATGTCCACAGGTTGCTCTAGTCACCTGCTTATAACACCATATGTTTGAAAGCAAGAAGTGTCTACATCTTTAAAACAAATGGCTTGCTAATAAGGAGCTACCAACACATGACCTACAAGATTTCCAAGAAATCTACTTAGCAGTGTCATCTCAGAGTTTCTTTCATTTCATCTGTGTATGCTAAAACACTATAACAAGATGTGCACCCACTCATACTTTTTTTTTCTTATCAGTTATGCTGTTCTCCTTGTATGACATCAGCTTCTTTTGTGGATCTCTTTCAGTTTATTATTTATAATTAAAAGTTGAATTTTTCACATTCACTGTATCTGTAGTTAAACCAGCAAGCCATCCAGCAGGACTTTAAATTTTACAAGAGTCCTCTAATCCTCTCATGGTAATGTTGTTTCTTCCTTTGACAGGGGTACTACTCCAAACAAAAGGCCTTCACTCTTGTGTTAGTGCTGTGTGTGTGCACGTTCTGTCTTCCATGTGTTTGCATGCACGTGTAAGTGCTGGTGTTTTAAGCATACTTGTAATTCCTCACAAATGCAGTCTTTGTGCTCTGTGGTTTAGTTTGTTATCACCACAATGTGGGTCAGAAGGGGTCCTCAGAGGTCACCATGAGAATTATTGTTATTGGGTGACAAATTAGTAGAGGAGGACGCGACTGTAAAATGTGTCTTGCTCGGTCTTGAGAACAGCGCACGCCTGAGAGATTAAAACAAAGAACAACTGTCATCAAGATGACGAGGAGGAAGAGACATACAACAAGGAAGAGAACAAGTTTCATGAAATCCCACTGCTCAGGGTTTACACACCATACATTTAGAATACATTTTCATTCATTGCATTTGAAGCAAAAGTCAGTGACAGTTTTTGAGAGAGCAAAGTGGCCTTCATACTGTGGATGCTTTGATACATTCTCATCAAGCTCGCTGACCGTGTTGCAATGATTGGCTATAGAGCTCGAATGGACTTTATGCCTTTCAAATTTTTTGTCACTTTCAAAATGGAGGAGTTCAAAGAGATGAGAGAGACTACGGAAGAGGTCCATTCTACCCGCTCTGACCGCATTCAGTATGAAACAACTTGACATTCGCAGGGACCGTACACTCCAGCCACACCATGCTGACCACACTGACCACATGAAGCATGAATCAGGTTTTACTCTTAAATTTAGCACAGGTGATGCCAACCCATATTATCAAAAAGATTTCCAAGAAATGTACTTAGCAATGTGTATTCATGAAATTGTGACAACCATGATCCAAACGTCTTGTGAGCAGGTCAGCGACCTTGATGAAAATTTTCTAAATCAAAGATGGCCAGGAGGACCTCATGCAGACCTCAGTCGCTGAAAAACATTTTATTATTCAAGCCTGCACTGTTTTTTTAAACGTTTCCTAAGTTTGTCAAAGTGCAGTGCTGCAAAATTCCCTCTGTCCATTTTGTCAGAATATCTTTTCTAAATCTTGTCTTCCAGATCAACAGATGACAAAAGGCAGATCTCTGTTAGAAAAGACACAAACAAGTCATGACAGTGGTCCTGACCTTGGCAGATCTCAGGCTTTTAAAATCATCCTTGGTCCTGTCATACATTACTTATTTAAGTGGAGCTTTTCTGGTAGACAAAAAAGATAATTTTGTGTGGCTGGACTAGCAAGAATTCTTTTTTTAACTACTTTAGAATTCAATTAATATTTTAAATACTTCTCTAAGTGTCGTCAACTAAAGCTGCTTTTCAGTTGTACTGTATAAATATTTGCCTCTCTTTGCCTGGTGTTCATTGGTCTAAGCTGGAGAGTTTACATGGCTGCCACTTGAAGAACAATGTCATCTGCTGAGGACTCTTCATTGTATCACACTTTTCTTAGTGGATGCTGCTTCTGAAGGGTCAAAGTTCAGGGCTTTGTTCCCTTACCTATAGCCTAAAAAGTCACAATGCTTGAATACCACGGTAGCTTGACATTATACCATGACCATGTTACATATCTCTTGCTATACTGCATTGTCTTGGCATCTTGACTTTCTGTATGTCTTTGTCTGAAGGAATCCTGTTTGAATGGTTGTCTTGCATTTGTTAAGAAACTGGTAGAAACACAGGAAGTTAGCTGGAGGAGAAACTTCATACAAATGTTAGAAGGCACTGCTTTCTTTTTTGGCAACTACATTGAATCCTTCTTCCTCATGTGTGTATGAGCAGCTTTATATGTTCACTTTGATTTTGTGACCGTTTATTTAATGAGCTGATTGGCCGTCTTGCCAACAATTTAGGGGCACATGAACGAATGTGTATTGATGTTGAAACCTAAACATGTGCATACTAGGGATGTAACGATTCACTCCACTTACAATAAGATTCACAATACTGGGTTCATGATATAATTCTTTCACTATTTTACAAAATGAGACTGAAGACAAATTATGACTAAAAATTATTGCTTAGATTTTATTTTATTTTTTTCTCATTTCTCATTTTTCTCACCAATGCATCTCTTAGTCTCTTTGGCTCTTACACTTGTTTGGGCGAGCGGTCCTGCTAACCTGCTTGTTGGAATAGTTTGACTTCGCAGCTGCCACAGTAACGCTTGTTTTTTTACAGCCAACCACCTCTGCTATACAGCTGCTGACGCTATACTATAACGGCTGAAATAACAAAGACACATCTGTTACTGTACTGTACTGTATTGAGAAAGCATTATGCTCTGTTTTATTAATCGCAGATTTAAGTCACAGATTCAACAATTTTATCAGATCAGAAGTTGAATTATTTAAGAAACATGCTTTTTGCACGTGGATTTCGCGTGCACTATACCTGCAGTGTTTATAACGCAGCGCTGTTTCACTGAATGAATGGAGACGTGTACAGACTGAGACTACAGCGACTGTGAGAGGACGTTGCTATGGTTACGTTAGCTGCAGACACAGAGTTAGCGGAGAAAGGTAGAATCAACTGTTTGACCAGATCTCGGTCCGTATGGATCAACTGTGTGCTGATGCACTGAAAGTTAAAGGGGCTGCGCCACGTGGTGGCTGGCTGGTGTGGGCGTGTGCGCTAGTCGGTATGTTGGTTTCTCATTGTGCTCCCCAAGGCTCACAGTCATGACAGCAGAGAGAGAGGAGTATATCTGCAGCTACATAAAACTCGCTTCATACTCATAGCATAGTTTTGATGACTTGTTGGTAAGACATTTCGTCAGATAGCCTCTGAAATGTACTCACCAAACATCCAAATATCTGGAGAGCAAGCACTACCTTAACCCAATATTATTTTATTATAGAACCTTCAAGAGGGCAGGCACAGGTCCTGTTGGAAAGGTGGCCAATTTCCATGGCAAACACAGCCAAGTTCAGCCCACCAGAGTGAAGTCACTCCGTGTCCTCCGCTACAAAAAGAATCATCCGAGCCAAACACCGACTTCCTCCTCTTCCTCGACCCTTCCTCCTTCTCCATCTGTCCTGGCTTCAAGTCCATCGTCGTCCAGCACAAGTCAACGTGAGGACCAGCCAAAGCAGCAGGACACACCCCGCACAGCTCTCCTCAAGTAAGAGCATCACGACTGTCTCATTTGTCTAACAAGTCTGCCCCCCGGGGACAACTAAAGTTTTTTGAATTGAATTGAAGTCACTTTTTCTTAAATGTACCCCCTTTTTATAATTGTCAAAATCCCACATCCCACTTTTCTAAGTCTTAAGAATTGCAAGTTGAAGATAAAACCTGCCAATACTGCATTCTACATTAGTGGATTTAAGGTCTGATTAGTATTTATTCCTTTTTGCAGTAAAGTAATCCAGGTATTGAGTGTAAAAGCACCTCAAGGAGATGCATCTCAGCCCGAATCCCACTGACTCTTATTTGACCTCCCTGTGATGCGTTTCACCTCCACACTGGCTGACGGCTTAGCCAGTTTTTAGAGTCACTGTTAAGTTGTCATTTTGATGAATGGAGAACTCGAAACTGAACAATCTCGACACTAACAGCAGGTATGTTTGTTTGAGAAAGATATCCTGACTATGATTTATTATATGATTTTTGTACTCTACATTAATGTTTTAAAGTAAAATAGAAAATAAGGTGTAAATTATGTAGTGGCTTAATTTTCTTAAAAATATGTTATTTTCCATTTGATGTCTTTGTTGTATTTCTATGGAATCCCAAACAAATGATATCCACCATGTAAGCTAGTTTCAATATGTGATCGCAATATTTAGTTTGTTTTTGATTTTTCACTTTTGATTTTTAACTCTTTGAACTGAAGATACCAAGTGTATAGTGGCAATCTCCTGAAACAGCTAACAAATTGCTTTAGGGTTCTTGAAAATCAAAAATCGATTTGATTTTTTTTTTTTTTCATTTGAAAACATGGACAATGTAGAGAACTAGCACCACTCCTCAAACAAAAAGCAATCTTTGCTTCTGATCAGATTTATGTTGAACAACCACACAAGGTAAATGATTCAACACTCAAATATGTTGTATTTTTTCAATCTGAAAGGATCATGCTGACAAATGTCATATTTGAACCACAAGAGCAGCACCATCCACAGGCAGAAACACCACAGCCAGGTCCCTGCATGATTTCCAGATTAGTGTGTGACAGGCTGTGGTGTTAAAATCAATATTAACAGATCACACCGATTTGTTTATTGTAATGTTGAATGACTTTATGATTTTTTATGTGTGTGTGTGTGTGTGTGTGTGTGTGTGTGTGTGTGTGTGTGTGTGTGTGTGTGTGTGTGTGTGTGTGTGTGTGTGTGTGTGTGTGTGTGTGTGTGTGTGTGTGTGTGTGTGTGTGTGTGTGTGTGTGTGTGTGTGTGTGTGTGTGTGTGTGTGTGTGTGTGTGTGTGTGTGTGTGTGTGTGTGAAACATGGAGACAAAAGAGCAAACAGACTCTGCTGTATGTTCCATTGCAGGGCAGGGTGGGGTCACCACAGTACATAAATAGACCTGCAGTTTCCTGTTTAGTAGGTTATGCACCTTTTATGTCATACGTCCCTCCCAAGACTGTCATAGAAGGTAAACTCATCACATATCTGCTATTGAACTACGGAATTTCTTTTACGTCTGCATGCATGCATTCTGAAAGAGAACTTGAAGTGGAGTATTTCATGGTTGACTGTGTGTGGGAAAAAGAGGAGAAACATTGCACATGCACAGGAAGATGAGCAAAGCTGTTCTGTTTCCTACCGTAGTGATGGACACTATCTGCCTGCCAGAGGCCCAGACACACCCAGCCTGAAATGACTTTTCCACGTTTCATGGCGTTTCTCTTTCTGGAGGTCAGATAAAGGAAAGAACTAAAAAAAAGAGGGCCACAGAGAGGCAATGACAGATAAAGTGCTGCATACAGGAAAGGGCATGGGTGCACGGCAATGCTGCAGAAAACATGCACACAAAACTTGCATTTTAGCTAATTATGAAACTTGTTTGTCTTCAATCGTACACACGGTAACACAGTAAACAAAATGGAGACAAGCAGGTTAGCAAGACAGAAAACATTTTCCCAGAGAGAATCACAGCTCAAGCAAATACTGACACAGTGCCAGGTAACAAGCTCAACCAGTATTGCAATCACAGGTTTACACGTGCACCCAGTTCCTTAAACTTAATCACACAATTGCACAGTCATGAAATGAACTTTTCCCATTTTGCAGAACCTCTGTATTGTTGCATGTATCCAGTATACGTTTTGAAACTTTTAGTTTGACATTGTTCTCTGTACTTTGATTACATTTCTTCTTGACACAAAACACTCTCTTGTAGAAAAATAGAAGCTCACACAACCTCCCTTCAGTATTTGGTCACTGTGTGAGGACACTGAGGGTGATCGTTGCGTTCAGGTGTGC
Organism: Symphodus melops; assembly: GCF_947650265.1. Lineage (NCBI taxonomy): Eukaryota > Metazoa > Chordata > Actinopteri > Labriformes > Labridae > Symphodus > Symphodus melops. Next base: position 6,888,695 of record NC_136696.1, on the reverse strand, counting down.
AGGATAAAGTCACTGACGCGATTAGTCATTTTTCCCATTTTAGAGTAGCAGAACATATGTTATCCCTGCAGTCTGTCAGAAGAACACGGTATGAATTTGTGACTGAAAAGATATTATCTGTACCAGCTTTAAGGATGACAGGCAGAGTCCAGTGTGCAGCCATTCAGGTTGCATGTATGGGATGAGACAGAACCATGATTCACACCTATGCATACTGCATGAGCTGGTGGGTATTTGTGTGTTTTAAAGTGTGTGTTGACTAGAGCTTGTCACCTGATCCTCTGCTGCTGTAGACTGTATGTTCAGCAGTGTGGGAGCCACTCTTTGGTCCTGTACTCAGCTCTCATCTTGTCTCTCTGGGGAAATGTTCAGAGACGCATTCTCTTTAGTAACGTGCTACTATGTGTTCAAAGCAGATGCCCTATGGCCCGCTCCTGTTTAAGGTTTTGGTGAATTAAAAGGAAGTTTCTCCTCACTGCTGTTGCCAAGTGCTTGCTCGCAGTGGAATTGTGGGGCCTCTGTGCATAAAGGGGATGTCAGCTTAATTATTTCAGTTGAACATGTTGATATTGGCAAAGTAAGCTGTATGGATACCTTGTTTTAAGACAGCCGTCAAATGTATGAAGGGCAAAGCAGTGAGTGTAGCTGTCCATGAATAACATCAAAATCAGTATCAAGAAGAAAACCACTTTGGTTTTATTGATAAATCCTTTTGCATATGTTTTATAAAAAATAAAAGTTAAGTTAGATGAACCGCTTAGATGAAGGCATGTTTGTCCTTAGTACATGAAAGAGCCTTTGACATGTCAAGCTTTTTAATCTCTAATATAGGAGTTTGAAAATATCAGCAGATATTCTGCTAATCTCATTGAACTGATTATCAGTGCGAGTAGAAGACTTGATCTGGACTCTCTTATAAAATAATGTAAAAATGTTCATCATGAGGGTCAAATGTTTTCTGTGTGAGCTGGCACTTAAAAAAATGATACTGGCTTTGCTACACATCCATAATATCTGACAAAACGTGATCATGTGTTTTCAAAATGTTTATGTTGATGTGGCTTGATAATTGTGCTTGCTTCAATTGATGAAACACGACGTAAAATACACTGCATGGCCTCAGTGGTTGTCAGCACCTGTGTCTGATCTGACTTAAAATGGTTTGTTGCCTTACACACATTGTTAACTCCTGTTCGATCCTTGCCAGTCTTCTTCTTACTCTCAGATATATGTCGCTTTGGACAAAAAAATCTCTTCAAGGAAATTGTAACTCTGTAAGTTTGTAAAACAGTTTCAGGTTGATTATGCATGAAATATCCTAAATCAAATGGGCAAACTGAATCTCGTGTTAAATGAACTAGAAACAAACACATCCATACATAAACAGCCTCTACCATTGCTAAGGGAATTGCTCCAATGCAGGTGTTGTGCTGTTATGTAACGGGGTAGTGAGGATACAGAACGGATCAGTGATCAAACGCAGCACATCCTATTTAAAGAAACAAAGGGACAGTGGAGCTCTAACTGCAGTGTTTTGTGCTTTAACCAACCATGTGACACCTTTATCCCCCGGACTACCATAAACAAATCAGGCATGGCTTCAATCACTGTTATATGCGCATTAGTTACCAAGCTAAGTTAAAAACTACATCGCTGCAAACACATGGATGAGTACTCTACATCATGATATTTAGTTCATCCACTGGAATGCAGGTAAAACATCTTACTTGCCATAAAATTGGGTGAATAAGCAATGCAGCTTCTCTCCCTCATTCAGTCACAGCCATTCATCCAAAGAAAATTGTACTTTTATGTAAATAAACTTTGGGGTCCATACATCACAACTATCCGACATAACAGCAGGTTCAACTACTGTGCCAGCAGCTATCAGGATTGCAAACTCCACATGGGGAAAACAGATAGCTCTAGAAAGAGCTCCACAGTTGCACAGAAACTGCACATTGTGCACTCACCACAGTGGAAATCATCAGGCATGGAAGACAGTTTAGGCGTTTTGTCGCTCTGTCCCTCTTGGACACCCCCACTTATAAACTGATGCAATTTATATTCCAGGTTTAATTGTGTGTCTGCTCAGTTGTCTGATTTAGTTCACAGTGCCTCGGGGTAGCCTCTAGCTTACTGTATGTGTATCCTTGCTAAAGGACAGATTTTGACGTCATTTGAAACTGTATGTGTAAGTCTTGGTACATTTGGGCAAGTAAGAGTTAATTGTGCCTTGCTTAGCTGGAGAGAATTGTGACTTTTTTAGTTTGCTTATATTATTTCAGTTGTCAGCTAAAATGTTTTAGAGTTCTTGACTTTTGTTTTAGTATTGTCCTCTTAACACATTTTACTGCAATCTTATTCACTCATTAGATTCCTTTCAGATTTCCCTGCAATGTCCGGCTGTTAGTGAGTGAGTGTGTGCGTGCGTACACATCGGGGTCTGTAAGTCTACTGCAACTGCATAGTTCAACCATGTGAATGATAACATCCTCCAGGTCACACCTGAGTGAAAAAGCAAGGCTCCGATGACATCCCTCATTGTGGTGTTTGTTTGATCAAAGACTAAGCCTTCGGCCTCATATGCACACATTTGACTCTATGATGACTGTCGACCTTTACCCTGATAGTTTTAAAATGAAATAAATTAGCAGAGATCAATGTTTAAACACTGCATTCAAATATTTCCCCTTTCATGAGATCCACATATATCTGTTAAAGTTTATAGTCAAAATCTCCTTTTTTGTTTCTAAGCTCATTAATCATTCCAGAACCAAAGTCACCTTTTGTTAGTAAAAACCTTCAACCATGTCATCATTATGTAGCATACTCAGACATCCTGTGTATCTTATTAAAATGGAAATTCAGAGTCTGTTTTAATTAGATATCGATCATATCACTACAGTGTATTGATAATTTACTGAACATTTACAAATGTACTAAATTTGTAGTGATTTACTGAACAGAGCATAACTGAAAGTTAGCCTCGAGACAGAATGTACAGCGTTTTGAATGGCTGTGGTGTTTTGTTTAGAGAGGCGAACAAAAGCCAACAGCTATACATTTAAAAGTGAATGAACCATGAATGGACCACACCTCAGTGTTTTTTTGAAGACCTGAATAAAAGGGTTCCCTCCATGTCTGCAGCAGAGCAAAGTGATAAATTGTAAAGATTGAAAATACATTGCTGTGTCAGCGCTTAGTTTTTTATTTTCTGTGTCACAAAGGGTACTGTCATTCTTAATGGAAAAATCAGGTTTCACTCAGACATGTCCTATATCGTTTCTTATCTGTAATCTTAAAGAAAGTGAATGCTAGTCTTTTCAGGTCATGGTTAAAGGCAGTCAGGAAAAAAGGCTTGTAGGTTAAAAGTACAAAAGTAAACAGGGAATCAAATGTGGTTATCAACTTTAGTCTTACTAAGAGCTCGGCTGACTTCTTTCATTGAGCATCCCTTATGATGATCAACAACAGCGATCAACAACAGAGCCCTCTACCATCGTTTCAAGCTAATTTCAAACCCTCTGCCAAAATTAATAATGCAATGAACTGAACAGAAGAAGGAAAGAGCTACATAAATCACAGAAATTCAAACCCTTCCATCGGATGATCCAATGACAAAGATGACCAGAAAATTGGGAAGGAATTGCATCTTTGTCAATTCTTTGAATTAGGATATTTTTTTTTTAAAGCAGAAAACAAAAACAAAAAGAAATCTTCCCCCAGATCAAATTATGCAGTAAAGACAGGGGGAAAAAAGCACGCTTTATTGTCCCTATCTTATTTGTTTATTTAAGAATGTGACAAAAGACTACCTTGTGATTCTAAGTGTGGCAGTGCTAAAAGTGAACTTACTTGTGATGGCTGTATCTGATTACAAATTTGAGATTTTGTCTATTGGCCAAAGACTGTAAAAAATAAACGGCCTCAAAAAGAGACTCTATTAATGGATCAGTTAAATAAGTCACAGACACTCACTCACCCTGTTACTGCCCTTATCTACATCTGTCCTGCATCTAATGAACTGTCATTTAAAGTCTCATCATCTTCACAGCACTTCCTATAGCCCGCCCGTATCTGAGATTGCAACTGATATCCGCTCTGTCTTACTATGAACACCTGCTGAGGACAGGATGAGGGAAATAGGGCTGTAAAGGTTGGTGGTGAATGATTGAGCCTATTGTCTCTATAAGTGAGAGGCCAGCTCTTCACTGATGTGTCAAATAAACGTCTCCAGGTTAAAAAAAAAAAAAAAAAGCCAGGTTGTAGTGCTTTGACAAAACATCAAAAAGAATGAGATTCAGTGAGTTCTCATGCTGAGTAGCATCAGTGAAGATTCAGATATACGAGACCCCTCCTCTGAACTCTCCTTAACGTTCTCACCATATTGTTTACCAAGTCGCCTTTCCCATCTCACCGTGGATGTTTAATGGAAGTTCTAATTTTTTATTGTTTTCTCAATCGTTGTTTGTTCATGCTACATTTACATAACTAGTATGACTTGTGTTTTTAAGACTACTTAAAAGTGAATTAATGTATTATGTCACAACTCCAATTGATCAGGGACAATGAAACCAAAATATAGTGCTGAAATGATTTGTCAATAAACCAATCAAGAGAAATAAATCTGAATCAATTTCAACTATTAATAAACTGACGTTAAACTTGTAGTTCTATTTTATTGTTCAGCCATTTCATAAATAACATACTGGTCTCAGACTCTTCAGATTACTTCCTGTTTCAGGTACTTTTTGTAAGCGAGTATCTTCTCAATTGCCATACTCAGGTTCAAGATTTCTGTCTGTCCATTTTGTTGTTTTATGTCTGAATGCCTGCAACGGTATAACATTGAAATAAGCATTAGTTGTCCTATTTGTTAACTGCTCATTAGTAATTGTAAGAATGCAAACGTGCGATGCCTTCAGCTGGAACAAGTTACATGATACTAGGGCTGTTAGCGTTAATGCACCATTCCCGAAGTGCTTAAAGTCCGAAATTGACATGTCTTTTGCAGTTGCACTATTAACGGAATATTTAGTCCTATTTGGCACACCTTCGCTGTCTCCTGCCATATGTTCTCAGAGCACACTGCTGTAGCAGCGCAGCAGTTATTTAAATAAGAAATCTAAAGTCAAGCTCATAGAGGACACTTCTTAGCATTACTTTGATTCCAAAAAAAGCCACTGTTGGTAATTGCTTTACATTGGGAATACAGATTTAAACGCTGCTTTAAAATGCAACTGATGGAATTTTATCAAATCAAATCAAATCAAACTTTATTTATAAAGCGCTTTTCATACTTTTTAAAAGTAGCACAAAGTGCTTTACATGTTAACATCACATTTTAAACATGCAATGAAATTTTAATGATTAACCTTTGAAATTTTGCAATTAATCGCCACGAAAACAACAGATCGTTTACAGCCCTTTATCTGTGTTGAGGAAATTATCAAGACTTGACTCCACACAATAACACTCGTTGGACTTATTGGAAAGTTTATACATCAGACAAATGCTGCAGGAGACATGTTTCAACATAACACGGTTCAGTGTCATCCTAAAACACAACTGCAGGACACTTCCAACAGCTCTGCCATTATTAAAAGAAACAATTATCAGGGTCGTGTCACATTCACCCTCCTAGAATAATCTATGATGTCTAGGAACTTGGAGTGAACAACAAGTTCTCCCAAACATCCTTGCAGATATCAGGAAGAGTTGTTGACACTCTCCAAGCTGTCCTTGATCTCTTAAAGGTGAACTGTGTCTGGTCTGCCTGATATCAGCAACCGTGAATTAACATTACACATTAATCAAGTAAGTACAGAAACTCTATAATAACTCGATGTTAGAAATGTTGCTGAAATGTCTCACTTGCTTTATGTGAATGCAAGTGTTTGTTTTTAGTTCAAATCAAACTTCACCTTTTCCTGATGCCCTTGGCAGATACCATCTCTGGCATTTCTTAGATTCTTGTATTTGCGTATTTCTTTTGTAATATAAAATTTGGCTACCTGTAGAAAATAGACCGATCAAAATGTTGCTAGTTAATCAGTCATTTAATTGATCAGTATTACCATTATGCCTTGGGCAAGTTAACAGAGGATGTGCATTTCAGTATGATCTATTTTTCATCAAGCCAAGTTGATCTCTGGTGGCAGGTGTCATTAGCATCTCAGTTCTACTCTATACTTATGACTTAAAGAGCTGAGTAATTGAGCTCAGTTGGTGTGATTTGCTAACTTGCCACAGAAGAAATGGTTATACTGGTGCAGCACATAATGGCTTCCTGTGTCTCTTCTGTTCTCGTCCTCTCCGGGCAGTATAATTAAATTTAAATTATGCAGGATGTATGTCTGCTCGAGCAGAGAGGTAAGAATCTCTTCATTTTGTTCATGTTCACACATTCGCTATACATGTGTATTTTAAATATGTACCAATGTATGTTTGTGTCTAATATGTTAGCTTTGCACATGTTCTACTATTTCATTTATACAGTACGTCCATGTATGAGTGACTGATGTTCAACTCAAGTTAGTTACCTTCCTTGTCATAAAATATTACTGAGTTAAAATTTTCTCTTTAAAAGAAGTCACAATTGAGGTGTTAAAACATTTAGACTTGGTGTCAAATTAGAAGCAAGCCACATTGAAGAGGGGTTAGTTTGGACAAAAGTGGTCGAGCAACTAGTTAGGTCGAAAGATATCTTGATTACCTGCACATTAAAAAATGCGTATACACACAGTCAGGTGAAGTCCTTTCTTTACTGTTACAATAATATCGGACTGTCAGCCTAGTAACTTCATTCAGTTGAAATGAGGGCATTTTATCCCCTTTCAGATCACCACTGTTTATAATAAAAGTAGAGACAAAAGCTGATTGTTGGAGAGGATAAAGATCAAACAAATGACTAGAAAAGTGCAGAGAGGCAGGGTCAGTTGCATAGATTCGGATACATTGTGTAGTTTAAAGCCAGCTGCTTGTGTGATCAGTACTTCCACCTCGTCTCAGTCCTAATGGATCTGTAGTGTGTAAAGTTAAAACATCATACTCAGCATTGAATATTTTCGGATAGAGCTGGGTATTGTCTACAACCTCACAATAGACTGGAATAGTGATGACGTATTTCTGAAGGCCAACCCAGAAGTAACTACGTCGGTGGTTCCTACGGGAATTTGCCTATGGGATTTTTGCAGAAAATAAGCTCTGTGAAATAAACATGTTTCTGATGCGTAGATGTTTTGTTCAGCTTGATAATCTTTACAGATGAACACCATTTATGAGTTTGAAGTGTTAATGCAGCCAAAAGAAGTAAATGGCTAACATTATGCTATAGTGAAGTACAGTGCGGACGGTGTATTTTGACGTCACAACTGTTATGCTTCATCAATCTACTCAGCAGTTTTGACAAGCTAGCGAAACCGTAGCGTCATAAGCTTTTGATTGACCTAATATTTTAAAGAACACTGAAAAACATGACTAGAGGCTGTAAGGAGTGAGACAGTTCCCAGTGTGATAACGTTTAATGTCCCCGAGAACCACTGTAGTCTCAATTAGCCAGTTGTCAGCAACCAGTGTTTTAAGTTAACGTAAATACTTTAAAGTATGGGACTTAGCTAACGTAGTTTATCTCTTCTAAGAAAACGTCAACATCTCTTAAGCTTGTGTTAACTACAGACCTTATTTCAGGCGTCTAACCACAAACCCATTCAAAATCCCCATTGGCTTTTCGAGTTAGGAACCCATGTCACTAAAATGCTAACTAACTTCTGGGTTTTAGGACTCATTCATTTGCCTGTCTATTCAATATGCTTCGATATCAATTCAATAATACATTAAGATGATAGTAATACCCAGAACTTTCCGATATTTGTTAAATCAGGATGTTTACATTGGTTGTATACTGTAGCTTTAGAAAAAAACAACGTAAACATATATTTTATGGTTGCATTATTCTTCAGTTTAGAAGGAATAAAACATTAAAGTACAGTATGCTCTAAAGTGCACATTTTGCCTGACAATCACAGTAACAGTGCTGTAATGGTATGGACAAAAACTATATGTAACTAACCCAGCCCTAGACAAACACATGCATAGATATACGTCGTACACATTCAACATCCTGTGTTTTGTAGTTCAAGCCTCCCACATGTGTCAGCATGGCAATGTAGTGTGTCAATGCTCACATGCTCTAAGTTTAAGCAACCTGAGCTCAAGTCACTCCACTAACACTATCACATTACTGAACCAGGCCTGCAGACTGTGCGTGGATGTCTAAATGGTTTGGCATGCATTTGACCAAATGTGACTCTTTATGGCAGGAAACGTTATTAACTGAGTAACCTTATATGACAGGGTAGCAAACTGTAATGATCTCTGCATCAGTCAGAAGACTTAATCTTTCAGGCCTGAACTTGTCAAAAGAGCTCATTATGCTCACTTTGAGTGCAACATCCTCTGACAGACATGAATAATATCTCTGTCACTGTTTTCTCACAGGTCCTGTGAGGAGCTGTTAACTGGTTATGAAACAGAATTAAATACTGATGCTTTAATATCTCCCAGAAAAGCAAACAAGACCATCAGGAAGAAGGAAATTACTATGTTTTTCTTTTTAATGCTGCAACTGCCAACTTCAGCTAGGTAGGGGTGTCAGACAAAGTGAGTGTGAGTCGCCTGCTTAAAAAAAACAAAAAAAACCCTCTTTTTTACATTTTCCATGGCAAAGATTTGACGGTTAGTGATACATCTGACTGTTAAAAGAAATCAGAACGGCAATGATGGACTGCATTATCAAGGGTGCCAAAATCAAATCAAAGTTTGAAGTATCTATTCTATTACCAGTGAGCTTGATAGATTCTTCTTAAAACGTTTGTTTGAAGAAAAAGGAAGACCAGCCATTCCCCTCTGCTTTCTCATGTTTTGCTAAGCTAACAGTCTCAGAGTTTCCGTAGTTTGTGGAAGAGTGGTGTCACTTTTCTAATGTGTACATAATAAGATTACAACCAGTATTGTTTTCAGTTAATTAATCAGGATGACTGTGACAGATGTGATAGAAGAGCTGAAGGATCTGAATAGAGGTTAAAGGTAGATGTTGCAAAAAGGGAGGGATAGTTGATGCTAATTTATGTCCTGATTTTTCCCATAATGGAGGAAACTGCAAATGCTTGATAGGACACTGTCCATGCATGTTTAACTCCAGTGATTGTGTGAGAAAATTTCTTGTTGTGGTGACAGGCGTATTTTATTTGCACTTGTTTTGTCATTTGTTCTGTGTGGGTGGTCAGTTTCCCAACTGGGTGGTGGTAGTTTTTGAGCCGTATGCATTCATTATATAGAGCCATATCCATTCCTCAGGAAATAATTATCAGGGGCATTATAGTTTTTCCAAAGACTTTTCTTGGGTGTGAATGTGGTTATTCAAGTTCATTTAAAGACTGAAATGAATAATCTGGGGCCTACCTCACTGGTTGCTCCATGGACTTGTGCTGCTAATTGGCAGTGACTGACTTGGACATGGAGCTCGTATAGTGTAAGGCTTGTGTCAAGGGTCACAATCACAATAGTGACAATTCATCCATTGAATTAGCTCCATAGACAGATTTTGTAAGAAGGCCAGACTGTGGGCTGGCCAGAGTGAATGGCTACTTACAATCAGTTTGAGTCTGTCTCCAACCACATGCAGTTAAAGCCACCGTGGCTAACCTGCTCAAGATAATCGCTCCACACTCACTCAGCTCACCAACAATAAAACACAGGCCAAACAACACTGATTCAATCAAACACATACTCAAGATGGAACATTTGAGCACAGTGTCCTTTGGCACATGTGCCCCCTCACACACCCTCACACCACAGTCAAAGTCATTGATCTTATTAAACGGTGCAAACATGGTGTTTAATGTCATGTGGAGTCAAGATAGGCTTGTCAATATCAAGTTGACAGAACAAAGTGGATCTAATATAAAGTCCTTTTGTGTCAAAAAACAAACCAGAGCTGTCATGTGTAAATGAAAAACATTTCTGGAACAATGCTGAAGTCTCTAAAGAGGGCAAAGAAAAGCAAGGAGCTATTAAGAACAGAAGATATCTAAAAAGAGCACAATTAGTTTTGTGATAGTCGGAATGTGTGTTTTCTTCTCCGATTATGTGAATCAACATATCTGCTTTATCACTTCGTAGCAAGCTAAATGCAAACCACCTTTTTCATTAAAAAATAACCAGTGACAGGAACTCACAGACAGATGGATGGATGGATAGATGTGCTTTATTGATCCCAAGCTGGGAAATTGTGGCGTTACAGCAGCAAGACATCAAACATACAGTATTAGTAACAAAACAATATAACATGGAATACAAAGTAGAAGAGCACTAAAAATGTACACAATATAAGAGCAAGAATAAGAATAATACACCAGGAAACAGAAAATGTATAACTAGTTACTACTTTCAAACTCGGTTACTGCATAACAAATCTAACTAATTACTTTGGGTAGTAACTTGAGCGTTAGTCTTTTGTGCTAATACTCGTTAATTTACACATTTATTTAGTGGTTCCTGGGGCTGTGTTGGGGGGAAACAAATTTCAAATTATTTTGCAGACCTTTTTAATAATGTGGGTATTTTACTAATTCAGTGAAGGCAACAGATTCAACAATTGACTTAAAGCATGTTGTCAACACAACATACCTGTTTTAGTCCTGGTTTACAGTGATTTCAAATCAAACTTTGTCTGTTTGGATGGAGTAGCTCCTCCTTGGTTTGCTGAGCTAACATGAGCTGCACCTGGATCTGGTCTGGTGTGTTGTTGTTCAGTTCATTGCGTCTTTCTTGTGAGAAAAGTTTGCCTTCCTGCACATAGACTCACTGCTAAATTCTTGTTGCTTAACTCAAGCAGGCAATCATCTGCCTGCTTGTGTGTTTACTGCTTGTGAACTTCTATCTCCATGGATGCTGTTGTTCTGATGTGAGCATAACCTGTATTTATCCTCTAACGCTGTATAATAAATGTTTATTTTTTTCCTGTCTTTCTTTCTTAGGGAGTTGTCTTCCAGACATCAGACCAGTTTCCCATTCCGAAACACCAAAGAGTCCAAGCTGATCTGATGGTTTAACAAGTGAAGAGATACAACATGTTTTCATAACAAACATACCACACACTTTAGTCATGTAGGTGATCTAGTTTGATCTGGGATCCAGATGAATAACTCATAAAACCTAAGACCCATATTAAATTGTTAATGTCATCTGGGGACTTCTGCATGAGTTCTCTACCAGCACAAATCCAAACTGTAGATTATTGAAAAGTACTTGAGTAACTTAGCTGTGTAAAAGCAGATTTTGACTGCATATGAATACAAGGCCTTTTATGAGAGTGTCTTTGTAATTCAATGTTTCGAGGGTAAAGTATTGTGCATGTACACATGCTTGTAGCACTGATGTCTTTTTTTACATGTGCTTTGCCCTGGTGCTGTTTATTTTTCCAGTTCACCCATGTTTCAAAGAACTGATTTTTATTCTCTAACAAAATAAAATCCTTTTTAATGATTGCTTATTATCATGACTTTATTATAAAGGTTACTCATTCATATAGGCTAACTGACCTGTGGGCTGCAGTGCTGTCATATTTAAAATCCGTCTTAGTCTTAAGAGCGGTCTAAAGACCTCTTTTTGAAGGTTTCCTCTCATAATCAAAAGCATTTTTTTTGTCTTGTCTTCATCTCGGACTGTGTGGATATTACTGTAAATCAAGACGAATACTGACAAGCACATTTTATGTTATTACTCTGATAAGAATGCTCCAGTTACAACCGCAACATTACTGGTGTAACGTCTTAGTGAGTGACATGCTCCCTGCTCACAAGATGATGAGTTTTCATTGATGTTTGTCGTCTTGGTCTTGACTCGGCCTCGATCATAAAATGTCTTGGTCTTTTTTCAGTTTGGAGCACTCTGGTCTCGGTCAGAGTGTTCTGGACTACAATACTAGGCTGCGCTGCCACTGAAGTTTAAAGGTCCCACATTATGCCCTTCATGCCCTCATATCTATCTGCTAAAGTACGTTCACAATCACTAATGTTAGAAAAGGTCTGTTTTTATCTACAGCCGCTCCATGCAGGCTCTCTTATCTGCCTGTATTTCTAATGCTCAGAATCCCCCATGAAGAAAAAAAGAAAACAAAAAAGTGTCCCCTTGTGTGCCAAGTCTGATCTGATTGGTCAGCCAATCTGCTCTTTCGTAATTGGGTAGCAACGTTTGGCATCGTTTATCATTGATGTTCCGCCCCTTTTGCCATATTGGAAATGCAGAATGTTTCTCTAAGCAGAGCAGCATGAGCTTGTGGTTGCCACAATGAGCCAATGTGCTTGGATCAGTGACATCTTCGCAGTGGGATGTCACACAATTTTTAACGAGGGGAGCTAGGGACCCTGTACTTCATTTAGCTACTGCTAACATGAGGAGGTAGGAGTAGCCGCATTTCTGCAGACTTTGAATTTTTGGGTCGGATGTAACTAAACATGCACAAGAAACCTGGAAAACACACTAGAGCAACTAAAACCAGAAAAAGCAGAATATGAGACCTTTAATGGGAGGTTTGTTTAATCAATCACACCTTTAGCTAAATTGGTCCTTTTTTTTGTAATCTGTAAAACAAAAAAAAACCTGTAGCATGAAATGTCTATTAGCAGGCTTTATTTGTGCACGTCTGTTCTCACTACAGACCATCTATAAGCAATTTTTATTGATTAAAGTTTTACTTATCAATTTGAAAATACAACAAAGAGGTTAATCTAAAAACAATGGTTAGCTAAACTAAATAATATTTTTTAAACTTAAAACAGATTATTGACTGAAAATAAAACTTTTTCCTCTTCCTCCATCAGGTGCAGAGTCATAAAAGGAGAGCTTGATGCAGGTGTTAAATCCATCATTTTATTCGACAATAGAGAAAAAAAACACTTGACTCTGAATTTGATGTGGATGGATGAAAGCTCTGTGTTTTAGCTCTGTGATTTATTAAAAGCTGTGGAATGCACAGAGTGGACCCTCTGACCTTGTAATGGCTTGACCTGCTAGTTCAGGATCAAAGGTAAACTGCACGACTTTGGTCAGAACGCAGGGTTGGACTTGGAGGTCACATACCTGTGTTCATTTAGCCTGAAAAGTTTCAATACGTAACATTTTGAAAACATTAACTTTCACCTTCTGCTTGAGTTTTTAATCTGTTACTGTCAGGCAAGCTGCCTTTTTTTTTTATTTTTAATCTGTCTTCACAGAAAATCTATTAAGAGGTTGAATGTGAAACTAAAGAGTTCACATTTCAATCAGGAGGCTCACTTTTTCCCAATGACACTAAACATACTCTTCTTATGGGGATTTGAGTGGTTATAAATTGTGTCTCCATCTGTTATAATTTGTTCTATATGTTGTAGTACATTTTAGCCTCTTCATGTGGTTGGGTTTTTGATTAGTGGATTTTAGCCTTTTTACACACTTGCAAAACTCCTTAATACAATCCCAGAGAACATTTGGGGAGAGCTGCATGTTCAAAAGCAACCTGTCACAATTCGCCCCAAACTTTATCCAGACTTTTTTCAAGTAGGCCCACATGAACTCTGAATGAGTTCATGTGTGAAGACTTCATATTCAAGACAAGTCTGTGCTTCATAATTTTTTCTATCTTTTTTGATCTCTTACACTTTGTCATCATCATGTGAATACATCCTATTTCTTATAACATTGATTTAAATGAATTAAACTAGCATCATGGTGTTGGACTATGTTGCTTCATCAGCCATCTTTGATGATCTTTATATATATATATATATATATATATATATATTTATACACACACACACACACCACACAACACACAACACACTGTGACTCGCGTGTCCTTTTTATGTCATATATTGCCTCCAGAGACACCCTGATGGAAAATGAAAAATCTTCTGTTTTTAAGGGACTTGTGACAGAACAACTTGGAACGCTATCACAACCTGCCTGAAATTGTGTCTGTGGAGTGTGTGTGACAGGGCTTTTGCTTGATGGCAGAAAGTAGTGAACTGATTTGAGATCATTTAAAAAGAAACTTGTGACATGGAGAAATGAAGTGAAGCTCCTATACTAGCTGGATTCACAGCAACCTCTTCGATCCATCGATATTCAGTCAAGGCCAAAGGTATTACTTTCTAAAAATCTATGCTCACATTATCTGGAAAAAAAGGAGAGTTGCAACGTAAGGCCTATACTTTGGATTACAATGTATCAAAGGGATTATTTTAGAGACGAAGATACTTGTGTATACTTCATAAACTCAGTCTTTCCTGATCTCCTTCTCTCATTGATCTTGAATAAAGGATTCCACTGAATGGACAGACATAAAAGTGAAATACTTTTTTTTTTTTTTTTCAGTATGATGAAAACCTTGTGAAGCTCAAATGTTTAAATTATTATTAAATTAATGTTGCCTATTCAAAGAACAGTCTGCACGACCATACCAAAGTTGAAAATGTGGAATTTTCTTCTTAATATTTGTATGTCTGATTATTTGAAATATCATTTGTTTAAAATGTTAGCATACACTGTTATGTCATGTAGTTGTATATTACATCACCACACTTTTTTTTGTCTTTCATTTACTTCACTTCGTCTTTTCATTCCTGAATTCATTTGTGCAGCTGGTAACATCTCTCTTAATTTGAAAGTTTTGGAAAGAATTACAAATATAATATTCATGCTACGTACTATCAGAAATACAGATTCAGATAAAAAGATGAATAATTTAAAAGTATTTTTTCAAATTTGTTTGATTGAATATAGGTATTTATTATGTGCTTTGTTTTTTAGTTTAAGAAATAACGCCATGTAAGATGAGAAAAGTTGCAGCATTGACGATAAAGAAAGACAGCAAGAAAAACATACAAAAGGAAAACAGTTAACTGATCCAGAATGAGAGAGAAGAAATGTGAGAGTTTAAAATCCATGGCTGGATATGCAGGTTAATGATTCCCTCCTGTTTCCTGACATCCTCCCTGTTTAGCTAATCTGCAATCACATTCTTTCATTCTGAGGAGGAGTAGAGGAGAGGCCTCGTGTTCCTGATATCTGTGCCACAGTGGATAAGAACTTTAATGAACTTCCATGGGAGTGTCTCTGTTTCAATCCTGGCAGAGACTGCAGCACATACCAAATGTTAACGGCATAAATAATGACTTCAAATGTAATGAGTATTCATAATTAATTCAAGTGCTGACTTGACAACACAGAAATAAGGTTACAAAAGTACATTACACATTGCAAGTGTAAAAAATGACACTGTTGTGACAAGAAAGCACAAATTCTGGTTCAGCATGAATATTTTCTTATCCCAGTTATTTAAGTTGCCTTGTTCTGAGTTGATACTGGATGTGGAACATCATAACAGGGTCAGCATAACTCAGTGAGGTGCTGATTGTAGGAAACTCTTAAGACTCCTGATTTAACGATTTATAAAAGAAGCCATTTTACGGTCAAAAATATAATGTTATGTTTTTGGGTCCTTGTAGTCCTTTCGCTTAAATAGATGATGTAAATGTGTGGCATTTTTTTCAGGGCTTTAATGAGAAGAAAAAATTACCTTTGTTCAATACTTGTCTCTGTAATGTAAAAAAAACCAATGCCAGATGGGACAACTTGAGTTCTGTTGTTTTTTTTCCTGTGATGAGTGATCTGTTTGAGCCAGTAATAAATAAATCTATATTTATAATTGGTATGTATTAAAAAATACTTTAAAAATATTTTATAAGTAGCCAGTGCTTGAACCTTATGTACCTTATGCAAATTTTCAGATTTAATAATAATAAAGAGTACCGAAAACGGTGAGGGTTGAATGGACTAGATTACTTAAAAGAAACAAAAGTATTTCTTGACACCTAGCAAACAGCCGGTAGGAATAACAGCTAAAACATTTTTACATTTAGATCCATTTTTTAAAAAAAGAAAAAAGATTGAAACATTTTGCTGAAACTTTCTAACCTTCTCTTTCGCTCTTTCAACCCCACACACTCACCGCAATATATCAATCTCTGCCAAAGAAAGCAGAAAAGGAAAGTTTAATGCATAGCACAGAAACGTCTTAAACTAATTTCTGCGGAAGTCATAGGAAGTCGCCTACAGGAAAGTAAAAGACTGCATCTGTTTCCCTCCATTCAACTGGTGTTGACTAAAATCAGGCTGGATTGGATTAAACATCCTGCATGCTGCTCATCCTGTCGCCTGGTCTCTCTCCATCTTTCTCTCATACACACATCTTTTTACTTCAGACACGCAGTATTGCTGTTGCTCCTTTTAGCATCATCCATATTGCACTTATGTCGCTGTGTGTCATAATGTGGAGCTGAAATGATAGCCGATGTAGCAATACGAGACTTTTCTTTTTGGTTCATGGAAACAAACGTGTCTAAAAAATCATTTGAGTTATTTAAATTAAAGTTGTTTTTAAGGGTTATTTCTCAGCCAAAACAAATTTTTGAGTGACAGTTTAAAAATAAGATGAATGGTTGTTTTGGTTGTTGCTGAGAGTAATCTTTATTAATACCCCTTTCATAAGTTAACACACTGTAACCCCTGTTACAGTATGTTAACTTAAAATGTCAGCCCTTGATCGCCCAAATGTCAGCCCACAGTTTATCTGACCTAGAGTCATTAAAATCTTCTAACACACATTACATTATTTACTTTGTCTTCTAAAACACATTACATTGTTAACTCTATAAGGGGATGGATACTTTGAAGATAATTTTTGGGGCAATTTTTGCCTTTAATCGATAGGAAAGGGCTGAGGTCAGATCTGGATTCAAACACACAGCTGCTGCAATGAGAACTACATCCCCCTTACATAGTGTGTACAGTGTTATATGTACCACCTTTTTTTGTTTGCTTTTATAGGGAGCTAATGTATTTACTTAGGTTCGGGCGCAGGACCACACCTAAACCACAACTCCAATCACAAGACAAGACTACTTAAACTAAGCCATCCTACTCCACACCATCTGTCTCAATTCTTCGACGACCCACCCTCCCTTCCCTTTTCTCTTCCATTCACCATTCCTCCCTCGTTCGTCTAATTCTAGGTACAGTCTGGGGGGCAATGATCAACTCAGGCAGCACTACGCCTGAGACGGAACCCTCACCCTGAGTCTCACTCTGCCCTGCAGTCAGCTCATCCTTCCAGACCAGCCTACCGACAACGTCCTCCTCCATCATAATCATTACCTTTGCATAACTTCATGTCTCATCATTCATGCCATCAATCATTAAATTAGTATCTTAAACGTATATGGTTGTGGCGTGGTCCTTGCTAGTGAATTAGGTTTTTTTAGGTTCAGAAAAATCTGCCACACTGGTAGTATTTCATCTGGTGAAAGAGATTGGAAGATTTGCTTTTTTGCTCAGTTGAATACTGTTTATTGAATACAAACCCACTTGATTCATAACAGTTTCTTCAGCAGAACAATTAGTTTGAGAAAGTAGAGTGGATTATTGATGTCACATTTAGGTTACAGGAATTGTTAGATGGAATCCACTTCTATTGAGCCCATCTGGTCTTTTTACACTCTGTGCACTTCACGTGAAATGCCAAATTCACCCTTTAACACACACTTATACTTGGCTATTTATTTAAGTGTCATACAAGGACATTAACCAGCTTCGCCTGGGAGACACATTTACAAAGGAAAGACCTCAGCAGTATATTATCATAGGAGGCAGCAATATTTTATCTTTTCACTTTCAATTCAATAAATCATGTAAATGTTAATTAATTCAGTCATTTTAAAAGCCAAATTCCTTCTTACCTTATCAAATTTCAATCAACTTCAGCGTTACGCTCACATTGCACTGTGGGATAACACAACCCTATATATACTACACTTCAAGAGAGGAAGTAAGAGGAGCTAATGTCTTTTACAGAGCAAATTCCTACTGAAATATGATTGATAAGTTGTCTGTAGGAAGCTCTGATACCACCCACCTGTGGGAACTTGTTTTAGTGTTAAAACGTCTACACACACAATGCTGCACATTGTCAGCTTAGGGGATATTTAAAGTGATGACAACTCACAGACCTGCTAAATGTCACTTCCTCCCCTGTTTAAAAAAAGTCTGACACAGGCAGGTCTGTTTACTTTAGAGGTCAAGGCAGCTTCAGGCAGTATGTGTTGACTCTTGGTTGATGTTTGATCTAAAGTTTACATTACTGTACTGGGTGGAGATTGTCCCCATACTTGCCATCACAACTCCAATGAATGAACAACCACACCCAACTGATAAACACAACTTCATATATTCAAACAGGCAACAGATACCGGTAAGTTTTAACATTGGAAAATTAATTGGTTTAAGAATTATCTAAAGATCTGAATAATTAGTTTAATCAATTAACTATGATATCATTACATTACATGAAATACATTTTCTGATGTAACACTTGTAGCTTCTACTCATACTAATAGTTATTCTTTAAAAAACAGACCTTTCTGTAAGCAGGTTGTATTCAGAGTATCAAAACTTCAGGCTGCAGGGTTTCATCTTAGTTTGTGTATATGTTTTTTATGTAATAATGCTGACCTGACCCATTAAAAGATGCAACTGTAACTTCTCTTTGGATGATATCAATTTCATTAATTCTACAGGCCATAGTTTCTGCATCACAGATTTGTTCCTTTCTATTAGTGTAATGGTACTGTTCCAATCTCTTTGACCCGGGACAGCCCATCTGGAAAACGAATGACTAGAAATAGACAGGACTGTGATGGTGCTGATGTCAAGATAATTCCACATATGTTTGATATCAGTTTTCCAATAGGTTTCTTTGACTTTCATCTTTCAATTTTCCAACAAATTATGCACCTGGACTTCATCCAATTGCGTCTCATTTCCTCTAACCGTCCCTCCTAAATACACATGACTGACTTTGAATAAATCAGTGAGTGCTCAGTTATTATGCCATGTCCTACAAACTACACATCCAATTCAAAAAGAGCTCAGTTATAAAGACAATGAGCAGTAACTTTTTATTCCAACTATCTCAGTAAAAGTAAAAAAATAAATAATGTATTTTCTGTGTAGAAAAGTATTAATGTATTTATTACAATTATTATATACAATACATACAGTGCAATGTATGTATTTGATGTATTAATGCCAGGGATACTAGTCCAAGCTGCTTAATTAATTCAAGCCCTATCCAAGGAGACGCATAACCAACACAGAAATAAAAGAGATTTTTAGAGAGACTTTAATCAGCACACTCAAAGGGAGTTTAAACTTCCTAAAATATTCATCTGTCACATCATGACTTTTAATACCTCACCTCGTAACTGTTCAGCAAATAACAGCTAATATTAGTCTAAGGACATATTTTTAATTAGAGATCCTCAAACCGTGCTTTCTTTATTTACACAGATACATTATATCCTCAGTGTAGCTCTGTTTTCAGTTTGTGCCTGTGTGTTATTCCTGTCTGTGACATCACCACCGCCACTCTGTCTGTCTGGCTGAGCTGCTTTCGTTAAATATTGATCACTCTCCCCACCCTCTCTGCTGGCATTCTGCCTTAATTGAGTGGCAGACGGGTGCAGGATGATTGAAGTGACAGAATAAAAACAGAGAGGAGAAAAGAACAAAACCAGCTCATCAAGTTCATAAACGTCAAGGCCTCACTCCCTCCCCCTTCCTCTATAAATCACAGTGTTTCATTCCTCTTATTTATCATCTACTCACACTGCTCACTATTTCAGTGCAGGGTTTTTTTTCTTATTTTAATCTCATTCCAACAATGGCAAAAAGAGTTTAGAGATCATTTTCAGAAAACATTCCAATAAAAACATAGTTTTGTGTTGAACTATATGATGTTGAAGGAGGATATTTAAAGGTGCTCTAAGTTGAATTAAAATATAAAGTTTTCACCTGCCTGACTGGATAGCTACTTTAGTTTTGTCTGATGAAAAAATATAGCTTTTTAAAGTAAAGGTCACTTTATTATTTTGTCTCTGTATAAAGGTAGAATTAAATGATAGTGACCAATTTTTTTTTACCCCTAAAAAATCTGAGACAAAGCGTATCTGTGATAATGCATTGTTTCAGATTAATTAAATGCTCAAAGTGATATTATCTCACATTTAAAGTATGTAGATATAGATTATTGACATAGTCTCAATAACGTCACCTCTTGGCTTCTGGAGCAGACTTTTGAAGGACAGCATTGGTAAATGTTGCATGGACTCACAGTAAGTGTGTATCACACTTTTTTAACCTTCTGGCTTCTCAAAGCCCTTTTTATACTCCATTTCACTCTACCCATTCATACCACATTAACACAGTGATGTGCTGCTATATAAAGTGTCCATCAGTATTAGCTAACCATTGATACACATTCACACCCTGCAGCACAGAAATTTGGGGTACAGTGTCGATACCAATGACACTTCGACATGTTATTGCAGGAGCTTGGGATCGATTGATCGATGATGGCAATCACCATATTGTAAATGCTGACTCAAACCAACTTTCGTCCAACCTTGACAAAGGTAAATACCTGAGGCTGAAGCTTATGCCTTTCAGGTAAACTGCTACAACAAGCCCATGTGTCAGTCAGATCAGCCATGCCTCTAGTTATGAATAACTTTCAGCCTAATATAATCAATACTGACGAGTCTGCATTGGTCTCATTTTTCAACACAGGAGATTGCTGCTTAGTTGAGTTATAGAAAATTACCCTTTATAGACCCATTGTATGAGTCCGACCAATATTAACATCATTAAATTCTAAACTCGTGTTTGTGTGTTTGTGCCATACTGTTGAGGGTTAACTTGTGCTTCTTACTCTCATTTCTTCCAACAAAGGGCAGGTCTTTTTTAATGACTGGAAAATCTTGTTCCTGTTTTCATGCTCTTATCAAGTTTAATAATCAAATAGCTCTGTTGTGATTTTTTTTTTTACCCCTGTGCAGTGTTTACCAGAATACAAATGAGCAGTAATAACCCAAACAGGCTTTTAAAATGTTTTCCAAAAAACTTTGCCCAGGAACGAAGCTAATCTTCATGCCGCATTTTACTTTCTACTAAGCTAACAGAAGAGATGACGATTAAAAAAAATAGTAACTCTGAGCAACAAACTATTCAATTTCTTTCTCGGACACTTTAGAGGAAGAAGTTTACTTTTAACTAGCTTTCAAATTCATGTCTGCATGTTGGAGTTTGTACAAACCACTATTTGATTACCAGTGACATTTTAACTTTTTCCACCTTGCTATTTCTTTTCTTCTGAATGATGGTGCAACTTCACTTGCTCCTAACTGTTGTCAAAACATTGTGAGTCTATTTCTTTTTTCTTTTTTATTTATGATTGTATTCCATTCTTGCCATCCTCATCATTTCCTGTCTTAATGGAGTCTGACAAGGCAGAATAACAGCTCTGGCCCTGCAAGCTGTTTCTACTTCATTATTTATGATCTGAGTCTTTACTCAGTTGTCACTGTTGGTGGATTTTATTCAGGCTGTAGATTTAGACTCTGCCTTGGGGTATAAACCCATCTAAATAAATAATATGAACGACAAGCTCTATAAATCATGAGCTTTCCAAGGCTTGTTACTCAGGGGTCAGAGTTACATGTAAGCTGTGATAAAAGGTGAATGATGGAGGGGTCTAATATGCTATATCATGCACAATGCAGCTGTGCATGGTCCTACGTAAACCTTTTTTCCAGGGATGCTGCCTTTGGGTGCCCTATCAGGCTTACTGTACGTGCACACTGAAAGTGAAAAACTCGCCTAGAGTTGTACCAACCTACAAATGGAAATTGGATGGTTGCAGGACACACTATGAGTTGGGACATATTTTGAGCTGCATTGCAGTGTGGTCCACACCATTATTGTAGTGGCTGTTGCTCTGTCAGGGCATTGCGTTAAAAAGACAATATCCCAAAAGTAGTTAATGAGTGGACAGGACCCTAATGGTCCCATGGAAGTAAATACTTATGATAGAAGTGATTCATTTATAATGCCAGCGTCAGGTTGATACTTTTTATGAGTGTTGTCAACTCTTCTTAAACCACATTGGGTTTTAAATTGAAAATCAAACAATCAAGTCTAAATTGAAGTTTTATCAGAATATCTATTTGAAAAAAATATTTCACATTTGATATCTATCTATTATAAAAGCAATGGTTTGTAACATTCTGTGTTGGGTTATGTGTGTGGGATTTGAACTATCACATTTTTAAACATTTTAATGAGCTTCTATCTAGTTGTAAACAAGTCCCAATATACTGATATGTATGACATATGCAAACAACATCATCAGTGGAAGATGGGCATATTGTTATCCACAATGCAGTCTTTGACGTGAACCAGAAGACCCAATGTTCACATTTCTTTCCTGTTGAGATGTGAGTAGATCATAAGCCAGTTTAAAGGAAATATTTCCTTTGAATTTCCAGTAAACACACGTGAAGTATATAGTGCCAAATCATTCCAGAAAAAAGTAAAGAATTGACTAGAAAAGAAAAACAACTACTGGAACTAAGACAGTAATAAAGCACCTGAAAATAAGTACAATTTGGGCTATTATGTTTTAAAACATTTAAAACATAGGCTGATTCCTTTTTCTTCCTTATAGACAAGCATCTCATTGGTTATTTTTAATATATTGACTTAAGAGATTTATCTGCACTTATGTAAATATGGCACATATACAGTACAAAACACAGTGGTACAGAGTTTGTTTAATTCATAGTTGAAACCTGCTCAAATGCATGATACATAGTGTCATGCAGGCAATAGAAAAAAATACAGAATATGTTTGTGATCTGTCATCACAAGATGAATCCTACCAAAGACCTTTATTTTTCGTGTCAGACGACCTGTAGGGGAACTTCTGGTGAGGTGTTTAAAATATCCAAAAACAAAAATTAAGCCGCATCTGTCACCAGCTGTTTGACCGATGGATGCCCCTGAGTGTTGGCAACACACACATTCACAACTTTAGATGATCAGTGCAGTGGCTGCTGCAACTGTCTCTTCACTTAAAGCTTTAAATAAAAATGGTGATAATCTAGCCTAGGAGCTCCCAAAATCAAACTTCAAAATATGTCTTCTGTCAAATGTCTTCTTAGTAATGTGAGTAAAGACAGGCTGCTAAAAGGCTGGGCGACTGGAATGTCCCTATTTTGAGCTTTTAATACATCCTGATGATGAAATGTTTGTTTTGTTTTAGAAAGATGCCAATGATGCCAGATGTGTGTCTGTGATCTGGAGGAGACACACACACACACACACGCACGCACACACACACACACACACACACACACACACACACACACACACACACACACACACACACACACACAATCCTATCTGTCTGCAAGCTCCTGCAGGGATTAACTTAACACACATCTGCATGTGAACACACACATTCACACACTATCCTCTTTTATCCACCCTGGACAGCTGTTTGTGTGTTCATCTCCGCAGCCTGAAGCACTCAGTGAAGCTCATTTATTTAGTTGGCTGTGTAAGTCTTCATGTTGTTCTTTTGTTTTTGTCATTGTGAGGTTTTCAGTTCAGTTCAATGTGAAGCTTCCTTTCCTTTGTTTTTTAAAGAGAAACAAGTACACACATTTACAGGAATAAAGACTAAATTATAACTGTTCACCTAACTTTTCATTTTCTATTAAAGGATTTGTTTTCTGAACAATAAGGTTTCAAACCATCTTTAGACAGCAGGGATTTACACAATTGAAATTATGGAAATTATTATCATGCTTGACCTTTTTTTGACCAAGATAACATTTAATTTATTGTGTTTCTTTAAATAATCCAGAGTACTTCTTTTTAGACATTAAACTTAGAACTTTTAGACTGGGCTGGAGAACACTTAACATCCCATCCTGGCTTCACTGTCAGTCAACATAACTGCCCTTATTTAGCAATCATAAAATCAACACAAATAGGTTAGTGAACAAATTCACACAGCTATTTAGACATGTTCGTACCATGTTGTAATTGCTTTTAATATAGAAGTTAATGGTGATCTTACAAACAATCAAAAGGGGCATATTACCATGGGTCTTAATGGGACTTCTCTGGCTTTTGGAGCCAGCATCCAGTGGACAGAATGGCAGTTTTTCAACTTCTACATTTGTTTCATATTTAAACACCAGAGGTTGCCGCTTGCTTCCAACAGTGCAGTAAACTGTTTATATAAATTGGACTTTGGCATGGCAGTTTGTCCAGCCAGCCAAACAACTTGCTGGTCAACCAGTGTTCTGCACAAATCAAATATGTTCAATGCTGGAAGCCCCATCCCTCAAGTTCATGTACCAAGGTATTACTCTTGGAGAAGGAGTTAAAAAAAACAACCTGGCCCAGCACTTCTTGTGGTGGAAATGAGTTCTTTTAAGGCTATAGGACGAGGGACCTTTGAAGGTGGAAACAGCTTTAGTCCTATAAGCACTCAACCATTGTTCAAACACACACACATATCTTATGTTTCCCTCAGAGCGTTATTTTGAAGGTCTAGTTATACAAAGTCATGATTTTGGGGAGGAGGAATTGACCATCTGCTGCTGCCTTGTCATCATACCAACTCACACTTCTTCTGAAAAACCCAACACACTAATGCACAAAAATATGAAAAATTACTCAGCAAAGGTTGCATAACCAATGTATGTTCTCCTCCTGTGTCTGTTTGTTTCTCCGACTGTCTCCATTTCTACCCCAGCCACCCCTCTCTCTCACACATTAATGCACACAGTTTTAAGTAGGCTATTCCTTCTGGCCTAACTGGAAAGCTTCATACGTTTTTAGTGTTTTAAATAAAATAAGAATGCTATAGTCTTGCACTGTCTATTCCACATATTAGGCGGTAGGTTATTGGTAATTTTAGAGCTCTATGGATGATTGATTGTTTTCTATACGTTACAACAAGAATACTGTATGTATTCACATATTTGCATAATTGGTCCAGAACAACTCAGACAGAAGTCATCTAGTGAATAGTGCAGGGGTATAAAATACATTTTGTTCATAAGCAGAACAATCCATCAGCTTGTTAAACTAACTTCATGGTTCAATGGGTTATCTCATTTTCTATTAAAGGATTTGTTTTCAAAACAATAAGGTATCAATGCTTTTTACACAATGGAAATTATGGAGAATCCTCCAAGACCCTTTTTATTATCATGCTTGACCTTTTTTGGGGGGGCAAGATTGTTGGTATTTCAGAGTATTTCTTTTTAAGCATTAAATGACTAGGCAGGATAACACTTATCATCCTATGTCAAGACTATGCTATCTCCAGACAGGAAAACACTTCCTTTTAACAGGCAGAAATCTTGGAAAAATCCTCCACCTACCCCATCATGGCTGAATGACCTTATCTTTTTTCTGTCATTGAAAAGAATTAAACACTCATCTGCCAGTTTCTACAAAAGAGAGTAACCTATTATTAATCAGTAAATCATCTTACTTCTCAGTCAACAGCAACTCCAAAACTGATATTCAATACACTAGCTCATTGATGAAACCTCCTTGGGGAATATGGATTTCTATGTATGTATAGTGTGTATTTTTGAGTTTTTCCCTCCTAGTCCGATTTCTTAATTTGCATATTTATCTTTTTATTAATCATTATAAATATATGTTTATGTGTATTTTTAATAAGTATGGTTATATGGTCCATTATTTTAGTTTGTCTGATTATCTGTTTGTTTGACTGTTTGATTTAAAGAAAAAAAAAGAATTCTGTTCTAGTGCACCCAGAAAAAGCAGAAACAATTAGAATTTATAAAACCCTCCTGTTTAACAATTGAACTATACTATAAAAAAAGATCTCATATTTAATCGCATGTTGATATGGAAGGCAATAGCAACATAACTCTTAAAGTGTTGAAGTATTTAAAAAAATTAACAATTCAATACCTGTTAACCATCAGCATGATTTCCTGCAGTGTGCCAAAAAGACATTTTTGACACATATCATATAATCAGATCTATTAGATCTTTCTCTTAAAATGCTTGTGTACGTCTGATATTGAAGTAACATGATGTTCATTCTGACAAAGGTCAAATGTCTCAAAAGCTTTCAAAGGGTAAAGGAGAGCAGACAGATAGAAAGATCACTCCAGAAGCAGAAGCATCCTATTGATATCAAATGAACCCTACAGTGTAACTGAAGCACAATCAGCCACTCGAGACAGAAGAGAAAGTATGTGTCAGCTGCTGGCTTGTATAACTCAAACTTTTACTCTTGTATTTATTCAAAAAAGGTGAACTCACCATCGAGTGCAGCAGGTGCGGCTCGTGGTCATTTCAACAAACAGTAAACAAAAACCTGGACTGCTTTAAAAAGCAGTCAGTGTAGGAATGAAATGGGTGATATCGGTTGACAGCAGGTATATCGAGTATCACATTTACATGGGAGAGATCAGCAGGCTGACAATCAACTGACTGAGCTAACAGTGTCAGGCCCTGCTAAGTTTTGGCTCTCAGTTTTTTGCTCTGATGCTGTTAAAGCCTTACAAAATATATTTTTAGTCGATATAGTTTGAACGGGTTAGATATGATGATATGATGTCTCATATCTTTCTGGAATATTAATATACTATTTGCTATATTAACACATACTTCCCTGGAATTCCCCTGTTAATGTGCATAACCCTTCAGCTCTGCTTGGTAAACATTTCAACTGCTTTAATGTCTTACTATTTAACTAAAGCCCCTTTCACACATGCACCACATTCCTAAACACATTACCCCATAGAACTGTGTGTGAGAACACAAATACCCGAATCACTTTAGCCAGACATTAAGCAGATTTTCCCCTTCCGAACCCCCCAGTATAAGGTCTTGTTTTGTCCATATGAACTGATGTGTGATCACAGCAGATAACTGTCCGGAGCGTTCTCTGAGCATGTGTCTTTGATAATGTTGTAGCTGCTTTGCCATTCTTCATCCAGTGACGATGGGCAATTACACCTTCTGACATTGTCTGATGACCAAATGAGAAAATAACTTTTCAGCTTTTTTGAGTGGTCAGTCTTCTACTCAACTGATGGTCCAACTGCTTATTCCTTAATCATTTCAAAATTATTATTGTTCCTTAATTATGTCATTGCAAGCTCATTGTTTCCATCGTTGTCATTGTCTCCTCTTCACCTTAGTATTAAGTTATGAGCTGTGTCTCATGTTTTGGGGTTGAAGCTTATCATTTGAAGGGCCTCACCTTCATTCCCAGTTCCCAGTTTGTGTCTAGATATGGCCTATATGACACTGCAGCAACCACAACAGCTGTACAGGATCTGGCAACATACTGTAGTTAACTTCATATAACAATTCGAAGTGTCAAGGCCAAAAAACACTAATGAGATTTATAATATTCAGTTGAAATAAATGTATTTACTTTTTAAAGTGCATTTTTTCCAGCAACTTTGGAGTCAGCTTGTTTGAATAGTGAATCTAGTGACATGTAGGACATGAAGGATGCCGCTGATGTAGAGTTAATGCATTAATTTCTTATTATTGCTGCTCATTTTCTTGTACATCTTTTTAAAAAACCCAATAAGGATTTTTCTTTTTTATCTCAGGCTCTTATGATTAAGTGGAAAACAAATCATCTGATTTTTTTCCTGGGATTTCCCGAGTTCTATTTGGGATTCTTCTGGATTGTTGGTGGCTTGAGTAATTGATCATCCATCAACTTCTTCACTACTCGAATTACAGCAAATTAAAAATCTCTCTGTTACTGGTCTCAAGTTGTTTCTGTAATTTGATTACAGCATTTTAACCTGATATTTTTCGTAATGTGTACATACAATTTAGACTATAGTACTTCCTTTTGAGAGTACCTCAACTTCTCTTATATTTAAACACTCTTAAGAAAAGGGTTTTTTTCTTTGAATGTATATATACTGCAGGGCTTATTCTGTAGACAGGCTCTGTAGATAATACTATACATGCCAAACATAGCTTAGTGTATCAGGGTGTGGCATAATCATCAATTAGATGTTCTTTGAAACAATGAAAACTGGAACAAGGAACAAGACTCAGAGTAAGAAGGATGAGTAGTGTAGAAGCATCAATTATATCACAGAATAAAGAGGCTGCAATTTGCACTTTACAATCCTCACTTTTACACAAACGCACACACAAATACACACTGTTCACAGTCAGGCCTAGAGGTACGAAAAGTACCTTTCCAGCAAAAAGCATGAAACACTAGCCTGTGCGTGGAGTACATTTTTATCAGAGAGGAGTTTAACTGCGAAGTGTAAACACTGAGCGGCTCACACATACAAATGTTGTTAGACATGTCAGTCATGCTGAATAAATCCACACTCAAGTCCAAAAATGTTTTGCTGTTTATTTCAATACCAACAGTCATGGGTAACAGTGTGCTGTGACTGCTGCCACAATGCAGCCCCCGGCATGTGCATGTGAGTGTTTAAGTATTTCCTGCTGTTGTTGCTGATCTGGAGTCATACAGTATACAGACAAAGCAGGCTGAATGTTATAGACTGAGAAGCCCTAACTGTCCCAGATCAAGTGATATATTTAGCTACACACAGGTCATTTTTGAGTTCAGATACAACAAACAGCTAACTCCACAGAACAGTATCATCAATCTGGTCTACGTGTCACAGGGTTATTCAATCTCACTATTATAGAGTTTGACAAAGACAAACATGGAAGATTTGACATCACAACAGCCGAGAAAACACACAGTGACATAGTTGAAGGCTGTTCTCAAAATCAAGTATTTTGGTAGTTTCTGTTTTATTTTCCTGTTGCTTATTGTCTAGGCTGTTCCTAGAAAAGCGTACTAGGAAGCACTAATACTGCTTTGCATCAACTATTTTCATGGTGTTAAAAGGGATCTAAGGCTTAAAACTGTTACAGCGTTCAGAGATGCAGAAACTGTGGGATTACTGAAGTTGATTCAAAAGCATCTTAAAATTTAATCAAAGATGTTTTTGGGCCCACAGAAGGACTTACATTTATTGTACATATTATAAATGGATCTTTAGTTAGTCTTACATTTTTGATCTATTTAAACTACAAATAAGAAAACTTCATGGAGTTACCCCGACGTTCCATGTGAAAGTTCATAGTTTTGAATTCAGATAGAACCTAATGAAAATTTCAACCAATGTCCATCTCTTTTTAAAATTCCTGGTGTGTTCATGTTATTCTTATACGTAATACATTAACTCTGTCCTTTTTAAAACTTAGCCTTTGAATTATTATCAGGCCTTCCTGGTTGCCTTATTTACTACAGAAAGAGATGCATTTCAGGGAAAGAAGCCACAATATAAAAGCGGAACTTTTTCCTTGTAATGTGTGTGTGTGTGTGTGTGTGTGTATTTCGGCCCATGAGTGTGTTCATGTTTATTAAACAGAGTGTTAAACAAATTTCCTCTCACTGGAGACATAAATTGTTATGATAAATAATTTAAACAGCATTCCTTGTGTATATCACGAGGACGCTCAGCCTTGTGAAAATAGTTGTATAATTTCTTGTGGTGCTCTCGGGGGAGCATGCTAAAGTTTTGGATAATCCTGATGATGTCATCATGGTTATCTAATGTTTGTCTAAAGCCCTGCCTTACAAATTAAAAATCTGGGAGAAAAAAAGTGGGCAAATGTTGCATTCAAGGAAGTGTGCAGTAGGTTCCTGTTTTAGCATCTTAACACATTCCATCAGAACTGTCAGGATGTCTCGGTCTCTGCCTTTACTATTCTAACTTTTTTAAGTCTGCCTCTTGTGAGTCATCCACATTAAAATGTTCATTACTCTTGATGCTGGATCTGAAGCATCCCTACAAATAATACCCAAAACTCATTGTTTTGGCTCTGACTTTATGTCTCTTCAGTTGTCTGTATGTTTGGATACCTGACTGGGAACTTGAGGGTTCCCAAGCTGATCAAAGTATTACTAAGAAAACATGAATTGAATTTGATTTTTTTTTAAAAGTAGATTGATCTTTTCTTTTTGGCAATGAAACCCTTTTAGGAGGCAATAAATCACACGTTACTTAGTTTAGGCTAAAATATATATAAGTTTTTTAAATGTGGGGTTGTCTGAAACTTTCTTTTTTTGTTGGAAAAGCTGAATGCTGCCAGTTATTGACAAAATAAACAGACCTTCTATTCTTGAAGGACAATTTCAAGACCAATTTTACCCAAACTGACATTTTGAATAGATCATTTTTTATTTAATTTCAAGAGACTAAATGAACTGATCTCATTCTCTATCATTGTGCACTTAATAGAAAAAAAGAAGGTAGCATGTTGGAAACCGCCCTGACTGTATTTCAGTGTACATTAAGGCTCATGCCATGTTAACATGTCATGTTTAACGGAGTCTCTGAAACACCCAGCCTTACCTTTTAGCCAATTTAGTCAAATAATCTGTTTGTATTATTACAAAGCAAGTGTTTACTAACTCCTTATAAACCCTAGATCAACTACTTCCTTATTTTAGACTACATACACACATAACTGGTCATAATTCTCCTCTAAGCTATTTTTTATATAATTTGGTGACCCTCCTCATAGAGGTCAAAGGTCAATTAAAGAGGTGCAATGTCTTTCAGACATCTGTAAGCAGGCTGTCCTTGCTAGCTTATTGTGCAACTACATACAATAATTATTGCTATAGAATTACAGTGTATGTACTGAGGTGCATTTTGGTTGGGGATGAATATCTCCCAGTACTGCTAACTTTCTGCTAGCTCTCTGCCCCTGAGTTTGTAGCTTTCAATTGCATAAAAGTTCAACATGATTTAAATGAAAAGAGTCTATACCAGTGACTCACAGACAGGTGGGTTGTCAGAGTCCTGGCTGTGCATGGAGCTCAAGCCTGTGTCTGAGTCCTCGTCATTTGTATTGCAGGCCTTGGACAGACCTCGAGCCTGCTCCACCCAGCCACTGCTCTTTTCTGCTGATGCTGGCTCAGCCTCAGCACTCACTGCTGCCAGCTCTCCCTTACCATCGTCAGTTAGTTTGTTATTCACCTGCTCTATCTCCATGGTCTCAACCTTAGCCAGTAGGTCCAGAAGTTCACTCTCCTTGGTCTCCCAGAGTGCCAGACTCAGGTCCAAGTCTCCTCTGATGGAATCCAGATCTGTCTTAAGCCGAAGGCCGATGTACAGACTAGTGTCCAACTGCGTTTTGATCCGCTCCTCCTCCAGAGCAAGCTCGTTCTCAGAAAAACTTTCCACGCCTGATTCCACAACTGGAGCGACAGTGGAGGCCAAACACATCTCCTCTGCGGCGCTGTCTGTGTCCTGGGCAGCCTCCGCTCTCTCCCCCCGCCTTCGCTTCATCCAACGTCGATTGAGCTCCTCCTGGATCTCGCCTGTGATGCACTCCACGAGCGCCTCGCGCTCTGTCAGCTCCTCCTGAAGCTGCACCACCTCCTCACACTGGCGCGTGTACTCTTCGAACTGCGCGATCGCCTCCGCTGAACTCCATGCGTCCTGTCGATCAGCTTTACCCTTACTGTCCGATGGCGCGGGAGCCTCCGATGACGACTCCACCATATATGTGTCCTGAACATAGTTCACCCCGTGTCTCTTGATGCGATCGAAGTGCACTTTGGCCTCGTATCGCTCTATCTCCCGGTCTAACTCCTTGATCCTCTGGATCTGCTGGCGTATGGTGTGGTCCTGGGAAATAACCAGGTGAACCAGCGTCTCCATCTTTTCAACTGAGCATTTATCTTTAGAAACAGTCTGCTCTTTCTTTTTGTTCATCTTATCCAACTTCCTAAAAGCCTTCCTTACTATGCGCCTCTGCTTCTCCTGTGACAGGTTGGCGGCGGCTGCTGCGGCAGTCCAGCAGGTCCTGGCGGTACCTTTGAGAACTCCGCCAGGACCCCCGCTCTCTCGGCTCGGGACCACACGGGCCTCTGCGCTGCGGGGCCCGTTATTGGGCAGCGAGGCTTCGTTCTTAACCAAGACGAAGCGGACATTCTCTTGTTCTTCCCCCCAGGCGCTCCACAGTCGGAGGATTTTGGTCTTGTTGGGTAAAGTCCTCTCGAAGCCTCGCCACTTCTCCACCACGCAGTAAGACTGCGGACAGCCGGACAGCATCGCGGCCGAGGCGCCCTGCTGCAGGTTTTGGTCCTCCAGCAGAACTCTGACTACATCAGCGCAGGTAGTTCTCTTCGTTAGCCCCGAGACCAGCTTTTCCTCCCGGCAGACCCAAACAGATATCTTTCCCTCCTCTGGCTCCATCTCCAGTTAAAAATACGGTTCTAAAACGTGTCTTTTTCGGTCACTCTGTTTATGACAACTCGAAAAGTAAAGTAATAAGACGAGTTCTCATCTGAGTCGTTTATATTTGACCTGAAACTTCATTTAGCGTTTTGAGAGGAACCGGCGCAAAACATTTATCCAAAAACAATGTCAGCGCTCCCGACGCTTCTTGTCAGTTCCCATTTGAAATAAGAAGTATAAAGTCCGCCGTGAATGGCCGTCACAATAGTCTTTAGAAAAGTATTCATCCATTTATGTTTCCCAGCAATGTTTTAGCGGAGCAGCCTGCCGGGACGTCATTACTATCTCCCCGGCGGTCTGATCTCAGCAATGTGCGCAGAGGAAGGAGGATAAAAGTGCGTCCTTGGTCCTTGTGAGAGGACAGGCTGCTGCTCTGCTGTGTGTGGGACAAAACAGGAGGGTGCTGAACCGGGTGGGACACGCCCCCCCGCCCTCCGCCCTTCCATGCACAAACACAAAAAACACTCCTTCCTTTAACACAGGGAAACCTGCGAGTAAAAGTAGGTGTGACGCAAAATGTTGACTCCTGCTCACCGATTAATTTCTTGTTTCTTTACAGTCAGAGTCTGTTATTCTGACAATGATTCGCTCATATTCATGATGGATTAATGTTGTGTCTTTGTAAAAAAAACACAACATAAAAAATACATGAGGTAACGTTTTTTATGAATAGGCGCTATGTTAGGATTGATTGATGATATTAATCATGTTCCACTGAAACAAAATACTCAGGTCTTGAAACTGGTTTGCAGAGTGAACTGTCATCTGTTCTGTACAGCTTTATTGGTATTTAAAATTTTGAAAATGAAATATTATGAGGCACTTTAACATTTAAGCATCTATCTTTACTCCTTTATATTTCATGGTTTGTTCTAGTTACTCCAACTTTAACTGTCGGACAGAGAAAGTCAATGTAATCTGGATAAATGTTATCTCAAGACCCTTTACAAAAGAAGCAGGTGCTAGACAGGTGCTTTACAAAGAACCAACTTTAATCCACCTTGAGCACAGCACTTAACAGAGTAAAAGTGAAGAGGACTTCTTTTTAACAGGCAGAAACCACAAAGCAGAACCAGACTCATATTGAACAGCCATCTGCAACTGTTTGGATTGGAAAGTGTGATATGGAGGGAGATACAGATAGAAAGAGATGAAACCTGAGACCGGAGATCTTAACGACTCCCGGGAGAGAATATGAGTAAACTTTTATATCTTTTAATGTCAATTCAACTCAATTCTCTATTGATGTGAACAAAATATTATTCTAAAGCATCACTAAAAGTAATAATTAAGATTTATGTTACTACTCTAAGCCCACTGAAATATTTTCTTTTTTTTCCCATGAGATTTAGATCAAAGCGCCCCAGACAAAAGGAAACAACACTGGAACCCTTTTTGAATTTCTGAACTAACACGTTTGATTTCTTTTGTGCTTCAGTTCTGAATCCTTTAGAAGTACAATATATTTTGAAAGTCTCATGATATCTAATGCAAACTATACCACTAATGCATCCAGGTAACAAGCTCAAAGAACCACAGACTGAAGCAAAAACCCAAATGAAGCACTTACTCAGCAGTGTTAAACGATGGTGTGCATTGTTGTACCGTTTCATCTTGATAATCCCCACACAGCTGAATGCTTCAGTGTGATGAAGCTCAGCTGGATTGAGCATGAAGCAGAAGGAAATCCATCTATTACACCCCGCAGGCTTGTCTTGTGTCTGACCCTATAATCTGCTTTTTCAACTATTTCAGCCCAGAATATGGTCGCTGATTCTTTAAAACGGATTTATCTGCATTAGGAGCGTTTTGGTGTGTGCATGTGTGTGTGTGTGTGTGTGTGTGTGTGTGTGTGTGTGTGTGTGTGTGTGTGTGCGTGTGTGTGTGTGTGTGTGTGTGTGTGTGAGAGAGAGAGAGAGAGTATTACATTAATGGCAAGTGTTCATCCTCACCAGCAACCATTAGTTTGTCACTCAATGATGCATCAAGCCATGCTTGTTGTAAAATAACCACTCAAAACCATCAGGGAATTTGAACTCACTGTATATTGCTTATCCAGACACAGACCCATTACTCACAGCGGCTTGTCCACACTAGCTTTGGATAAAGAGGATTTTCAGTGCTATGTTAGGGATGTGGGACAACAGAATGTGTTTTATATTTATCCCCATTTCCTGTGAGGACATCACGTTTGTCTGACCTGCAGACTTACTATTGGTTTCGAGTGTTTCCGGTTAGTTCTGACAAGAGAGCAAATACGAGTAACAAAGTTATCTTCTGTCAAAATTGGCTTTGCTTCTTTAAATCACAGGTCCATTGTAAGTGAGAGATTAGTGCCCATTTATACTGATATCAATATATGTGAAGAAGCATGTTAAAAGCCATTCAGACCTGACATCCTCCCCACTTCTATTAGACCATGAAGAGAAAGAGAGCTTTGGAGCTGCTTTCAGTTGGATTCTTTGAGTATGGCTCTCTCTGGTGTTCAAATAGAGAACTACAGTCCCATTCAGTTGTTGAGCATTATAGACGCAGACTGAATTATTGTTTCATTTCTCAGATCTTTCAGTTGCTTTGAAGAAAACGAGATGATGATTCCCTCAGCAGTGTATTTCTCACAGGTTTGCACATTTACTGAACACACATATAGATCAGGCACTGTACTATAGCTGTTTATTTATTGACTCAGTCACTGCAATCATCTTTTATGATTCCACAACTGGAGCATCTAGATATGTATCTACCTAACCTGAGCATATAGACAAGCACATATCTTTAGCATCTTTAATTCAGTTTGACTTATCATCACCTGCAACTCAAATGCTTAACAAGATTAGATAGATAGATAGATAGACTGGCATAGAAGTTCATTGTAATGAACAGGTCAGTCTGTTTTCAAAAATTGTAATAAACATTGACAAAGTTACCATATTTGTGATCTCTTCTGATTGGCTGAGGGAGGATCACATGCTTCTCGACCTTACTGAGGCTGGCCATATGTAAAGTTTTTGGAAATTACCAAAAATAGTCACTTGCCCTATAAAGGGTTAAAAAATCTTCAGAAAACCCTTTTTTCAGCACAATCACATTTGAATCCAAATTCAGTCTTTATAGTCAATATGGACTAAGAGAGTAAAAACAAAAACATGGACACAGTTTTGGAACTGACCATTTATTTAATCTGAATAGCATATACATACAAAATCTCTACAAAGCTAGAAAATATCTAACATACTTTAGCAATAAGGGGGAAAGTTACCAGATAAAGATCAGACCCTGTGCAGTACCAATAGACACAATTGACTAGCTTTTGGATATTCCTAAATGTAGTCTTCTTCACAAAATAGGATCAATATTAGAATATCAAAGATAGACACAACATCTGTAATAAACGTCATTGTCACCGTTATACAAAGCACCTTATCAAAAACCCTCAGTGCACTCATAGGTGCACTGTATGCACTGGTGCAGAAAGAGTCAAGGCCATTTTGGATATGATTACAAACATAGTATTTGTGCCACATGTGGTTCACAAAAAAGATACATATCCAGGTTTCCACACACGAGAAGACATTAACAACACAGACAACAATGATTCTGAAACCTGTCAGTTCACTCAACTTTTTTACATCATAACCTTATCCTTAATGAAACAGTAAACACTGCTCTTTGTTTAAACTAAAGACAGCACATTCACTAGTTGGTGAAAATAATTTGCCATTGAAAAGAAAAAGCTCACAGCTGAATCCTTGTTAATTTTAACAGACAATTAGGATGATCTCATACAGGGCTTTGTCCTACACACTCATATTATAAGAGGTGTCCATAGCAAGTCAAATAAAGTCATTAAATAAAGGTAACATGGTAAATGAGGTTTATAACCTATGTTTTGAGACTGGCATAGAAGTGCATCCATTGAGATATTTCTGTTTTAATCACTTGTAGTCTTTGGTCAGCAGGCTGTCGACAATGCTCTGACAGAGGGTCTTTATTGCAAAATCAGCTTCTTTAATTCTGTGATAAGTTATCATGTACAGGTCATACTGCATGTTTATTATACTCTGCAGAGAAAGTCTAGTAGTTTGCCTGCAAACAACAATACACCTAGTGTGAGACAAACATCTCAAAAAAGCTTCAGGCAGGTTATGAAAGGGTGTTTCTTGACAAAGTGATTCAATAATGTTTAAAAATGCTGTTTAAAAATATTGAACAGCTGGCCACGAAAGGTAGCACTTACATGCATTAAGGCCAGAATTGTTGCCTAAATGTGGTTTTCTTTGTGCGGACACACTTTGCATTAACATGTTCATTATTGGTGTTTGTGTTGGGCTTTGTTTGTGTACATATACAGTGTGTCAGGAGTCTTCACCTCTACCACCAACAATGTAAAAGGAGGTTGGGGTCTGTTCAGAGTGGCAGGTCCACTGTGTTATCGGACTAACTTTGATAACTAAATAAGTTATCTGATAAATACATGCTGGATAAAGACAATGTGTTCCTGTACAGCTTTGAAGACATAGTTCAACATTCACACTTCAGCTTGAATTGGATAAGAGGATCATTACGCCCATCATGTTTGGAGTTGATTATCTGAGCTTTGCAGAAAGAATGGTGATAGAGGGATTCAGCTAGCCTGATACATGTTCAAAATGAAAATGTACCTTGAATTTCTTTTTCCAAACAAAACCAGGGGGATATTTCTTATTAAGTGTAGATGCACAACACAACATATTGTGCAGAATTAAAATGTTTCCTAGAAAGTAACCAAGATGTGTTCAGAAACTGCCCATTTTTCTTCTCTTTTATATAAACTAAGCTAAGCCAGTTCTAATGCTCTGGCCTCATACTATTTTAAAAAGACACAAGACACTCCTCATCTAACCCTCAACAAGGCGGAGAATGACATGATGTCCTATAAGTGAAATTATTTGTTTTAGGATTGTAGATAGAACAATATTAACAGGACTTTGTCCTACGATATGAATCTGATTTCAACCGTATTATGTTAAATTTATTTGATTGCCAGATTGGGAGATATTAAATATGGAACTGTCAGGGAGTAACAAATCAAAGAAGCATTTTTTCACCAGCCAATGTCTAGAGTGCAAGCAGTTCACTATGAATTTGTCACACGTGTAAAACACAAACTGACCAAATGGACAAGAGTGTGTTTCAATAACAACCTGTGTGTAATAAAACTATTCTTAAGTCTCTTGGAGGATTCAGTGCTGGCTGTCTTCAAGTAATAAGTAACATGCATATCATGAGGAATCTTCTCTCTGGCATACTGTAGAAAACAGGAGTAGGCCTGTGTGATTTATACCTGCTTCATCACATAACATGTCTTAGGCGAAACATATTAGACATTAAACATATTTTTGCTGCTATTCTCCACCAAAGGCACTTCATGCTTTTGAGCATGGCACAGGCATACCAGCATTAGATTAACTGCTATAACACAATTGACTTTTTTTGGTTTTGATTCATAAATTACTTTAATTCTGACATTATATAATCTTAATGGAAGGTGCCAGTTCTGGATTGATTAAAGGGAACTGTTTTTTCAACAATTTCTTTTTTTTTTCTTGAACTTACAAACAAGAATTGAACGAGTGGTTGTAATACAGAAAACTCCTCAACTAAAAAGCAGGTTCCACTGCTTCACATTGAAGTTTTAGGCTTCAATAAGTTTGACATTATGGATATGTTAAAGCTCAAATCAGCTGGTGAAGACTATTGTAGTAACATCTTACATGTAAAAATCAGACGTATGTGTATGGTTTCAAATGTTTCCTCCCTTTGTACAACATGTCGTATAGTTTCAGAGTCTCAGCATTGCTCAGACCATGACAAATATTTTTGGCTGTTAGTGTGTACAAGTCCCTAACAATACTCAGACTGCCTTACATGGTAGGATTCATGGATGTGAAAAGTGTTATTTTTGCAAATGTATGCTGTTTTTATGTATCTCCCTAACAGATAAATGTTTGCTCTCTAACCTCTCCATCACGATGAATGCAAAAACATTCTTTTTGCTACTGACTCGCTTTAAAAGCATTGAACTTACTTAGAAAGTTTTAACTATGAAGCAGTCAGAGGTGAGCCAGGACAGAACTCTAAAGGACTATAAAATTAACAGGATCATTTATTTATACAATCTTGATAAACGTATAACTTTTTGCACATAAAGTTACCTGAAATGTTGATTTTCAATTATACTATCCTATAACATACATATTTGATAGTGTTCCTGGAATTAAAATATAGTCTATATGCTTATATCAACAAATAATTTTGCAAAGTAGCCACCTTTTTTTAAGAAAACATACAAAAATGTAAAATTGCTATCTCTTTTCTTTGGACAAACCCCTTTTTGTGCAGGTATGTACCTCACACAATTTTTCAGATGCCATCAATAAAAACCACCTGTTAACTGTACTTTATGTTAGTGCCGTGTTTTTCTTCTTCTTTTTTGGTTACATAAGATACACAGGGTCTGATCTTCAGTGTCCATCAGTATCTTGGCAGATACACACTTTTGTTGAGGGAAGTAAAGTGGAGATTTTTATTTTTCAAGGTTAAATCTCCAAAACACATGACAGAAATACCAGTTTAATGTCCCACGTCAGACCATACACATTTTAGTGTTGAGAAAAGGAGGAGAAACCAAAAGGAGTCAGGAAATCTCCTGATGAGTCAGGATGCCGAGACAACCAACCAGGTTCATTGTAATTGGTCTCTATGGCTGCACTGCCACAAGGCTTTTCTGTTGGTGTTGATTTTTTTTATTTATTTT
This sequence comes from Symphodus melops, assembly GCF_947650265.1. Taxonomy (NCBI): domain Eukaryota; kingdom Metazoa; phylum Chordata; class Actinopteri; order Labriformes; family Labridae; genus Symphodus; species Symphodus melops. The sequence continues at coordinate 6,849,575 of NC_136696.1, read as the reverse complement.
TTTACAGCTAATGTGCATATGAAATTCAGACGGAGTAGTTCATATCGATAAGTTAAAGAAATTGGATTTGAGAGGATTCTGCAGGCTACTGTATCATATTTGATACAAATTAAACATTACCCTTTTACTGCTGTAATGTGTTGTAAGCAGCAATAAAAATGAAACCATCGTTTCTTCTTCACAAAGTTGAGTTAAGTTGAGATGTTTGTTGAAAGACACTATTGTAGAATGTAGTTGTCAAACATCTACCTCCAATGTTACCATCAATCATTAAGCAAAGGCCATACGTGTGTTTGAGTGAGTATGATTAAGTGTGTTATTCTTTGACGAGTCGATAGATGTGGTGCTGTGCTCCATGCTCACTGTTGGACACTTCGAACACACACGCCATACAAAGCAATGTCTCCTGAGTGTCTCTGTTGCTCACAACCTACACGGACACAAAAAAAGTTGGGTTAAATATGTATTCACATATACAGTATGTCACAAATAGCACAGACTGTGTGAAGTCCTTACCAACAGAATCGTGAAGTTCTCTAACACGCTGTTCATCATGTATTTTTCAGGCAGGTGTTTGAGCTTGTGGATGAAATTGATCATGTATTCACACATTGGAGAGCGACTAATTCTGTAGACGAACCGTCCATTTTCAAACCTTGCATACTCCGTCTAAGACAGGGAAAGAAAACAGTTACCATGATACCAACTCAAATGTAAGAACTGACCATTAAAGCAGGGCACTCTTGCAATTCTAATACTAATACTAATAAGCTTAATTTGTGAATCCAAGATCCAAGAAATTAAAAGTGCCCAGTGAGCTTTTGACCACTGCTAGGATTAAGAGGTTTTCTAATTGGGTAAATGATGCCTTTGTATCACATGCTCCAATATACACACACAGTTGTTCACATTTAAACTCACCAATGATGTATGTGCCTCAAAAGAACCAATTCATCATCCATACTTTTCTATTTTGCAATGTTCAGGATGTATGGATGCAAACCTTTCTGTACATAATGTTTTATCTCACTGAGTAATTGCTTTGTTCTTCTAAGTATGGCTTTCTTACGCTTAAGCTTGCTTAACAAAAGCTGTTTTCCCTTAATCTTGTTCAGCTGTGAAAAAGTGGCCAACTTAAAAAATGGTGTTTACAAAAGCGTCTGACAAATTATTTTCATTCTACCTTTTTAAGATGACAAGACAATCAGAGGCACTTTTTGTCTTCCATAAAATCTTAAATGACAGTTATACAGGTTGTGTAGAGCTTGATCTTAAAGCACAGATGACATTTTTCCATTGGAGCTTTTACACATAAACTCCTGAAATCTTCCTGACATTTTCTGGCTGCGTTGCATGTGTGAAGGCAAACAAACCAATATTTCACTCTGATTTTATTTTTTCTTGCCAGTCCCCTGGTTAATTTTCCATGTGAGGTCTGTGTATGTTGATGTGAGAATGCAGCATAAGAGGGGGGTCGGGGGCTGTTGACGTTTATATCCTGCAACTGATGTACAACGATTGACTGTAGGCACCAAACAAGTGCCATATTTGTCTATGTCATGAAAATACTTCATTATGTTTTCTGTTTGCCATTATGTTCTTCGCCATTCTTGGTTCAGTGTCTAACTAGCGCAGATGTTCAGACAAATTCTCATTAACACTTCGTATAGCTGACTCTGCTGACAAAACAGCCCATGAAAGATGCTTAAATAGTGCAGAAAAAACATTTTAAATTATTCTCACCTCCACCTTTTCGACCACCTGCTTGCCAAAGGAACAGACCTTGGTGGAGCAAGTGATGGTCATATTCTCTGAGCTCTCATATTGGCTGGAGACACCATAGAAGGCTGCAGGGTCGTCCTGCAAGTTGTGATTCAGGTCCGCCTGAAAACAAAAAAAAAAACATTGATAACATTACTACCTGAGGGTATCTTAACAGCCAGGACATGGAACAGTTAACAGTATGCCTCTGTTACTGCCTCTGATTGTGGCGAAGGGATGGGATCACTGACAGGAAGATAGCACAGGAGGCTTAAATATTCACCCCAAAACTGGCAGTCTGAATAGGCAGCTACTATCTTAGGAGGTTTTAAATAATTTTCATCGAGAAAAAAAAATCAATTCACCTTCATTGTACTAGTGATGACTGTGGAGGCATCTGTTAAACTGTAATTTTTTCCAGTTCTACTGGTACAACTGGAACATTTATCCAAACCTTTGGATTTATCCACCCCATAGAGTCTAAGCGCCAAAACGTTCTGTCAAATCTCATTCTGTCAATCACTCTTTCACTGTAATAAATTCATTCTTAATATCACTTGTCTCTCCTGATTGAACTGTATTTATACTCATTTTAAGTTTTAAGCTACTACATACAAATATTGGGATTTGATGTTAATGTTTAAAATCCTCTAAAGGTAAAAAAAACAAAACAAAACAAAATAACCTTCTGTAACTTTGTGTTCCTAAATTCGTATCATAAGAGCAGCAAGAACATACTGCACCTGGATGAAAGGTTTGCACTGTTTGTAATGAGTTCTCGAAGGACCAGTGTGTCTTAGGGCTGAGACTGCACGCTCGGATACACCCACGTAGACGCATAGAATCTCTCATACGCACAAACAAAATGCTAAGTCAAGGACTGGTACATTCACACACATAAAACTAATACTAATACTAATACACTCTTTGTTACAGCAGCAGGTTAAAATAAATGTGCTGCTGTGCTGTAGTTCACAGAGCTTCATACAATTTCAACACAACATGCACTCTTGGTTTGTGTTCATGATCCAAGCACCTCATATCACTCTTACATTTGTTGTATACTGTACAAACTTTAGAGGCCTGCAGTAAGCCTGTAGGCCTTACTTCCACTGTAGACAAGCCTGTCCCCGAAACAGTGATTGTCCAATCTTTGCACAGCAACAGTGAGCTAGCACCACCAACTTAACAAGTTTTAGATTTCTCCCTATGCTGCAGCTGAATAAATACTGATGCCTTCTTTTCTATGCTTTCAAAACCAAAGGAAAAGAGGACGGTGTAAGTACTGTTACTATTTAGTGTACACAACTAAGTATGTTTGTCCGCTGTAATGGTTTCTGCAACTGTCATCCTAATGGTCTAATGATCAACCTACCGGCAGGAGCAACCTTAAGGTTATTATCATTCATCATGTTCTGGGGTAACAGGTTACATAAAAATATCATAATAGCAAAGTGAAACACTGAAGAATAAGTCTAACAAACTTATGTAAACAGTATTACAGTCCCCATTAGAAATCGGGTGATCACAATCTGAGCTAAGAAGCAGTCTAAGATTGGTATCACACTTTTAGTTATTATTAGTATGGCTTCATTATAAGTCCTATTTCTTTTTTGGAACTGGGGAAAAGTTATTTTGTGAGCATTTCGCTTTTGGAAAAAACTGTCTTTTTTCATTCTTGGTTTTAAGGGCCTTTTCATCTACTGCAGCCCACATAAAGGAAAATAAAGTGAAACAAGCAGAAACACACACACGCACACACACACACACACACACACACACACACACACACACACACACACACGTCTTCACAGAGCAACTTGTGAGTGAGGAGGTGAGCAGGTGTTCAAACAAAGAGAGGGTGCTTTCATCAAACCACCACCTCCATTTCCAGGTGGAAAGACAGGACACACACACACACACACACACACACACACACACACACACACACACACACACAAACACACACACACACACACACACACACAGACACACACACACACACACACACACACACACACACACACACACACACACACACACAGTAGTACAGACAGTGACATTGTACTGGGTGAAAATAAGCAGTAAAAATATTTGGTTCAGTACTAAAATATAGTTGACTTATTATGAAAGCCAAGATCATGAAACAAACTCGCATGAGAACAGGAAGTTCTTCATTGTTTGTATTCTCACCCAAAACTTGATCAGGTAGAAAGCGTTTTGTGGTCCCTTGGCAAACAGCTCTTTGAGGCCACCCTTCTTCTCCGGGAATTTGTCGTAGATCTGCCTGATGTCCACGCACTCCAGCAGGGGGTCGCTGTAGCTCGGACTGCTCTGGCTGATGTGCACAAACATGTGCTTGTTGTACTGAGGAAAGACAAACAAGCTAGTCATGAGAAGGAAGCATACGATACAAAACATTATTAAAGTTTGTAGTAACGTTAATGTATCCAAAATGTATGGTATTAAAGGTGATGTGACAGTTTTTCAACAAATAGTGGGACAATGAAGCACAGAGCCTTCAGTGTATTATTATCATTGTTATAATTTTGTTGAGATCTTTTTTTCCTGCCCCTCTCTCTTGAATAAAATTATTTTAACCTCCTGTTTGCCCTCAGAAATTAGGGGAGGCAGTCTGTGTGTTAATGGGTTGGCTGGTAGGTGGGAGAAAGTGGGTGTGTGGCGTTGCCATTGTTTGTGATAAACCTGACACAGACACGTTTTTAATTCAATGGTCTGTTATTTGCAACACCCTTGTTAAAGGAAAGCTAAATTGTGCAGGTAAGGTGAGATCCACTGCCAAAGTAGTCTGCTTTTAGAAGTCCACAAAGAACAGTTCGAGGTTTGAGACTGTCCAAACAGAATATTAACAAGATGAATGCCAGCTGTCTTTGTGCCCGAGGAAGAAAAATGATAGTGAGTCTATTGTCTGGCAGGATGACAGATAGACTGAGCAGGCAGAGAGATAGAGCTCTACAAAGGTTATTCTTACGAGGATACACAGAAAGGGCTTTAAAGCTGCTGTCTGCTGTGGGGTTATCTGTCATCTTTGTTTATTGGACAATAGGTAGTGCTTATAGAAGACAGGGCCGCTGTGTTTGTGTGCAGATGTGTGTGTGTTGTTCTTACTGCATCCTGGTCCCTCTGGGTCTCCAGGAAAGACGAAAACTCCACCAGTCGTAGTTTGGTTGTGCCGATAGAGCGACCATGCCACGCTGGCTCTCTGTGTGTCTGGGCGGCAGTGGGAGGCTCATAGCCTTGACAACACACACAAACACAGCATGTTTAACACCACTTCACAACTGCCGTCATATAAAATCATGGTATTTAACGTGGTCAAGTGATTTAGGCATTGTCCTTTGCTGTGCACTTGTATAAATGTATGCCATTAATAGACTCTCATGGACACAGTTCCTCCGAGGCTGTTAGCACTAAAAGGCACGTAAAAAAAGTAGGTGCACAGGGTTAACAATAATTCAGACAGGCGAAATGCAAAGCCCATACTCTCCTCTCTCCACTTCGTTTTGTCCAACTGTAACTGTCAGCTGCCATCCCTTGACTTGGGTACAAATAAACATTCAAGGGCCTTGATTCATTGTTTAGAACGTATTTTCTATTTATTTATGAGGTATAATATAAACAGCATGTTCGGGGCCTCTTACTGTCTTAAATTCCTGAAATGAATGTTTTGTTCATGTATTCTTCTTTAGTAAGCCATTTGGCAAGAATATATTTATTTTATAATGATTCCCTAAAAAAGTCAAAGTGAAACTGAAATTAATATACAGTATATTACAGGACTAACACTACTATAGCCGCTGATATATCTATAGTAGGAAATATCACTTGTCCCTTTTTCAAATGCATAATCACTAGAGATGTTAGCAGTCTGTACCTTTAATCATGTGGGAGGACCTTGTACACTTAACTCTGTAATCTGACTGAAAGTGGAAGCCAAAAAACAATACTGAATAGCTTCTGCTCAGAAAGTGAAACCATGTTGCATGGACTCATCTGAACCCTGTTTGTGCATGTGTGTATTTCTAACTGTGTGTGTACCATGTTCAATAACATAGTGTAAATCTGAATATCCCCTTGCAGTAAAAATAAAGTACATATTGCTCTTAGAATATGCACAGAACAGAATCAAAGTCAAATTTCCCCAAGGGCACAATAAAGTATTACGTATCGTACCATAGTGTATCGTAACCTAACTTAACCCCTTCATATCACAACCTATAGGATTGTATAACTGCACTGTGGTGGTCTTGTGTGGTATTCATTATATTGCATTTTATCAGATCATATCTAGCTGTGTCTTGTCTTTTGCATTGTATTGTGTAGTATCGTATCATATCATAAGGAAACATATCTGATATGTAACTATACATTATTTTGTGTCTCCACACAATGCATCAGTAATTATAAGCAGATAACAGTGCCACCATTTATAAAAATGTTAGAGCTGCTGTTACTGGAAGAAAAAAGGTATAACAGTGGTTGACTGTGGTACTTTTTACCCCTTTAAAATTCAAAAAACAAACACTAATTCTGATACATTTTCTAAATTTTATTTCATGTTTAACTTGAAACTTTAGGGTGAACTACTCTAAGAATAATTACAACCTCAAGTGGTGTCAGAAAGGTCAGACCACAATTCTTTTACCTTTTCACAGACAAACCTTTGGGCACAGAGGAGACCCAGGGGCCCGGACAGAGTGATAAACTACCCTGTAGAGAGCCAGTGGCCTAATGGCAGGAGAGAGAACCACCTATTTGCTTTACAGAAAGGAGATAATTGCACCATGGTCGAGCTCACCTGAGATTGTGGTGGTCCCTGCTGTCTGCACAGAGTAGGCTTGCTGAGAGAACGGCTTGATACTGAGAGAAACAGAGACACAAACAGACAGTGAGGATAACATTGAAAGGTTGAAAGAAGAAGAGACACAGTAGGGCTAGTCACATTGTACCTGCATTATACAGAAAGAATTCAGTTCCTTGTCTTGTATGAAGAGCAGAAGGAGCATTGAGGTCAAGAGTGTCACTGAGTTCAGAGGAAAGCTATACAAGCGCTATTATCTACCATTATCATTATCATCACATGGTCGAGTAACAGCACCTGGCAGCAAACTTGTAACACATGATCCTCACCGTCCATGTGAGCAGAAAATATGGAAAGGAAAATGGATGCGTGTACAGACAAAAGAATTAGGGTAAAACAGTTGAAGTTCATGAATAAGTGGCTGAAGGATGATTATTGTGATCACCTTTTTTTCTTCATTACAAACTTGTGACGGCTCTCTTTTTTTCCCCCTCCTCACTATAAAAACCCTCAAGTAGAGACCGATGGTGAATTCCCATTTTCAATGTAATGTTGTTTCAGGATAACAAAATGAATTATATTCTCAGAAGTGTTTTGAAAAAAAAAACAGTCTTGCTCACTAACAAATATTTATATTCTCTTATTTAAACGATGCATCCTCCTCTTTCTCTCTGAGCAGGGTTGGATCTCTGTGATAAAAACATACAATTGAACACTTTAATATTAGTTGGTATATGGATTAAGTGTGTGTGTGGATAGATCACATTGGCAGTTTTTTTTTACCAATGTGATCCATCTTTTCTTTTACCAACCTATACAGTGCTTCTTTACCCTATTGCATTGTATTGTGATTTATAGTATTTCGTTGCTATTCTTGACCCATCTTCCAGGACTTGCTTGTTTTCGAACTTCAGGATTGAGTGCTAAAGCATATTTTATATACTTAGTATAAAGTTTAATGACATTACCCATCTTTTACCAAACAATAAAGAAAAGTAACTCCTATATCTAAGCAATAATTCATTAAAAGCTGAACAATCTTCAATAGTTAGAGAGTGTGTGTAAGGTAAGTGAGACTTACTCTTCTGTGGTGGAGCTGGACTGTCCTCCTGGTATCATCCCCTGCCACAACTGTAGAAAAATACACACATTCACACAATGACAACACAATTAGTCAGTCAATATCTATTAATATACTGCCAATTCATAATGAAATAGCAAGTCTTATTTACAAAGACCCAACTTTATCCCACCAAAGCACTTTTAGGCAAGAAACAACTGAACCTTGAAGAGAACTCATGTTAAACAGCCATCTGTTGAATATGTGATGGGCTTGGGAGGTGAAAGAGGGAGATGCAGAAAGAGAGGAACCTGGACTGAGGCTTGAATACACTAATGGATTACAATGTGTGTTTCTGGAGTTATGTAGTTACCAGGACTGCTTCCCATTACATTTTATTTATGTTTGTTTGTTTGTGTGTGTGTGTGTGTGTGTGTGTGTGTGTGTGTGTGTGTGTGTGTGTGTGTGTGTGTGTGTGTGTGTGTGTGTGTGTGTGTGTGTGTGTGTGTGTGTGTGTGTAGGTTCACCTGTGCATTGCTGGGGAAGCTAGCCCGTACTATTCCCGGCAGGAGCTTGCTGTGTATGGCTGTTGCTGAGACGATCTGAGCTGAGGACATGGATGAGATACTCTGCAGTGCCTTCTCCTTCGCATTTTGGTCCTGGACATATAATCAGATTAACAACCTCATCATTGTCACAATAAACATATTTTACAAGTCCTGAACAAATCCTAACATGAAAACATCAGGACTTTACATTCAAACATTAGAATGAGGAAATCACATACATGATTAAATGATTTTTTTATTTTTTTTTACAGATTTGAACATATTACCACTACTTATGGTTAAGGATTATCAATACTCTTGTCAACAATCTTGACAGTCAGTGCTCCCTCGGTGGGTGAAGCCTTAACATTTAATTTTTAATTTATTTCTTTTATTTTCATGTACTATTTCTACTGGATCTGGCTCACTCTGCAAATAACATGTTCTTCAGGAAAGGAAAGTTTAGTTCAGCTTTAGCATTCTGACAAATAGCCCATGAGGGGGATTTAGCAATAGCTAAATAGCTTCGAAAAAATTCTGTGAGCAAGGAAAGTTATGAATCCTCTAGCAGAAAGCAGCTGATTGAATTGGAATTAGAAGCACCACAATAGCTGGAGATCACTTCTTGGAAGCTTCACTTAAGTTAATTGTCAGTGAGAAAAATCTCTCATCATAGGGGAGGTAATAACATTAAAGGAGGAATTGTGCTGGACAGCTTGTTAGGTTCTCATAAATACCAGGAATCATATGGGTTTTTTAACGTAATTTGCTATTCTTATTGGGAAATGACACAATTTGTTGCCACTAAAGATTTTGAACAATTTTAACATTCAAAATATCTGAGTACTATAGTGCTTTAAAATGTTATTGAAATAGTGGAAACAGTGCACAGTGGAACTCACTGGTGTGTTACAGTAAAAAGTGATATTTCTATAATATATATTTGAAATACAGTGGCCTTTTTTTTTACAATTATTTTATTTTAGTTATTTTAGAGGAAAGCATATGCCATTATATATATATATATATATATATATATATATATACACACACACACACACACACACACACATACAAATAACATTAATATGTACAAATAAAAACGTTTTTTACTTTTCTATTAATGAAGGAAATTTGGGTTAAATAAAATGTTGTTACTTACTCCTTTTACAATAGGTTTTTAAATCTAATAAAAACATAATACTGTAATAATATTAATAGCGTAACCTGGATAAGTATTCTGTGTAATACCTATATTGATGAAAAAACACTTGCTATCAGTTTTAATGAACTATCTGCCACTTATTTATGACAGCAGATATCTGTTCATCCTTGCTTTGTTTCAAATTGTATCTGACTGTCCACTCAGAAAACAAGCGCTCTTTTGTTGCTTTACATGAAGTTAATTACCGCTAACAGTGATTGGAAAACAGAACGAGGGAGGGAAGAGGAGGACACCCAGAAGAAAAGAGATTAAAAGAGAGAAAAGAGGGTTGAAAGGAGACAAATGAATTAATGTATGGATATAAGAGAACGACAGGAAGAAGAGGAGGGAGTGGGGGTTGAAAACCTAACCCAGACTAATTAGACACCAAGGATACTGAAGACACTGTGACAAGCATCCATCCAGCCACAGTGAAAATATAACAAGATTTGGTAGAGGCAGTCAAATGATTCACATGGCTCTCAGTATAGGATTATTTTCTGAACAATTAAGGTGAAAATCTGTAATTTTAACTCTAATTTCTCATAAATCTTGCTGTAATTTGTCTTTCAGAAGACAAATATATATATAAATATGATAAATACTGCCATAAGTATTTTTCCAGAGGGTTTTCTGCTTCGATAATTTCTGTTCTGTAGGTGGCGCTCTTTCTGCCTGTTTGTCCAAGACATGCAGTGGCTCTTTTATGCCACGTTTCTGAAAAAGTGCCATGACTAAACTCAGCCATCATATATATAGTCATACTAATTCCATGACAGTGAATTTCGATGTAAGACTCCCCCAACCCTTACCTTTAGCTTGGATTGAAACTCTCTGGATTTTCTTCTGGCTAAAACTTGTATATGACTGGATACCTGGAAGAGAGGAGAGGAGAATAGAGGAGAAGAGAGAAGAGGCAAGGGGGGTTGGATTGTAGAAAAGAGAGGAGGAAGGACCAAACAGTGAGTTGCCATGGTTATGAAAGGACGATTGCCACACTGGAAGGATATACACACACAAACACACACAACACCCCTGACAACAGTGAATAAACCAATCTATGCACATGAAAGAGCAAAAAGACACCTGGGAAGGCCATGAACTAAGTCGCTAAGATTACACTTCATGAAGAGATTGCCACTTCATGTTGTGTCATAATATTTAAAATAAACACGTGTCACAAGGTTGACTCTTTTTACGATATCTGCTGTTGAACACAACGTAAGCCTTTATACAATTTCTAAATTGTAACAAATGAGCACAAAGTATAAATGATTGATACATAGGAATGAACATCTGTGATGGACACCAAACAAATAATGCATAAAAATCCACAATTTTTCACATCCCTTATACTTGGTAAGCTTTTGTGTTTGTGCTCGAAATAGAAGCCTAACAATAAATCAGAGCCAGTAAAAGTGGAACTGGAGAGCTGTGTTTTTTAGATGGCTTATCGTGGCGCCTTGTTTGGTTGTAATAATATAACAATATATGCAGCAGGGTTTTGATTTAGTATTTGTCTAGGTGGTCCACTCCTGCATTCTTTATTTTTCAGAAGCCCAAGATCTTTTTGTTCAGAAGACACCTTTTAAATTCAAATGTGGCTGTAGCAGTACGGATAGGTCTGGTGATATTACAGCTACCACACTTAAAGTGATTAATCTAAGCTATTGTGACACAGCAGCTTAGAGGACATACACTCTATACATAAATCAGCTTGTGGAGGAAATGATAATTTTTGTGCCAGTTTTTAAAAGCTTTGGTAGCCTCAAATTAAACTGTTTCGAGCCTGTTGCACTTCAGTTTAAGTGCGAGCTGCCCCTGCAGAACACCAACACATAACATTAGCATACTAATATTGTCATCTGCAATACATTGGATCCACAGTTGGCCAGTTAACACATTTTTCATTTTCCATCGGTATAATTTGCTTTGTTAAAATATATACTGTATCAACAGTATGATTGAAGTTAAAGTAACCTGGTATTATTACCTGTTTCCTTGTCCGTGTCTTGCCTGTTCGGAGCTTAATGTATCTGGCTATCAGTTCATTTCGACCTAAAGGAAAAGACATGGAACATAGCATCAAATGTGCACTCTGTTTTCTTTTCTCACACACACAAACTAACACATTCAAACGTAAGGTTCTGTTTGAACTATCCCTCTTTCTCAAAGACAATCACAAGGAGAAATCATATGACACTAACAAGCAACTTAGTGCCTGATTCACCGCTGTTGACCCAGCGACCTGTGACGTGCAGTTTCACACAGTTGCGCTGTAATCACCGTTACCCCTGTTGAGCCCTCCACACACAGACACACAGAAAATCACACACGCCATGGCAGAATGGCTGAATACACATGACCCAACAATACAGGCATTCATGCAGACCGGCCGTCCCCTGATTAAAGGAACCAGCAGGCCAGCTGTACCCATGCTTATGTGTGTGCACAAATGCGCGTGCATACACACACACAAAACACACACACACACACACACACACAAAACACACACACACACACACACACTTGCAATGCTGAATAATTCAACCCATTCAATGGAGAGCACAGCAGACTCAGCATGACCTGGCCAGTATAGATTAGTGAGGAAAATTGAGACAGAACAAGAGAAAAGAAGCAAAAAATCACAGTGTTACATGAGAAAACTTGTGACAGAACGAGGTGTCCTTGTGTCCAATTCAATAATTGATGGTGCCACTGGCTTCAACTATCCAACAACATTACTGCTGAGTTGTTAAAATCCAAGGACAGCAGTTTCTTTAGCAAATGTTATTAGATCATGTAATTTCAGTGTTGTTTTATTTGCTACCAAGCATGTTTAGTGTTCTGCAGTTTAGTTTGGTTTGGTTTGTCTCGTGGCCTGTTTTCTTTTCCAACCATGTGGAAACCCAAAGTCAGGCCAGCTGGCCAACTCATGGTCAAGATCAGCACAAAGCCAAACCTCTACACACTACCCAAATGGCTCGCAACAATAGCCCTAACTAACAAGCAGATGGTGTGTGTGCATGTGTATTCGTGTATGTTTGCATTTGTGTGTGCCTGTGTGTGCCTCTGACCAGTCCCACTCTCACTGAGATAGGGAGCTTAGAATGATAAAATCTACAGCTCCACATGCAGGTGTTTTCCTTCAAGCAGTCAAAAGCTGCAACTGACGAAAGCACACACACAAGCACACACACACTAACATGTATATGCATGCATAAGTGCCAGGACACGCGCATACGCATATGCACACGCAAACACACACACACAATCACACACACACATCCAAGCAGAATGAGTCCTGGCTGCGGAGGCTGACATCTGACTCCAGAGGGGCCAGCTGGTCTTTCTAGGAGGCTTAACGGTGAATTATCATCCTTCACTAACCCTGCGGCACACATCCCTCACTCTGGCCCTCCCTCTTTCTCAAAAACTCTGCAGCACACATACAAAAAAAACAGACTTCCTTCCCCCCCACCCCCTCCCACTCTGTCTTTCCATCCATCCTCTGTTCTGGCTGTTCCCCATCTCCCCTCCCCTGTCCCTCTCATAGTGAATGGGCTTCCCTTCTGCTCCCTCTCTCTTCCTATCTCTCTCTCTCTACTTGCACAGTGAAAGACTTCAAGGCCAAAGTCAGATGGTCATTAACCATGACGAACATGCCCCCCAACCCTCCCCACACACACACACACCTCCCCAATTTCCAGGCTATGGCCACTTTTTGTGTAAGCAAGATATTTAGTAAAATTGTGTAATATAAAATCCTCAGAATTAACAAAACGAGACATTCTAAAACATAAGTAATCAACAGTTTAACTTGTTTTTTTTGTCACTGATTAGATTGGGAATAATATATATAAAAATATGCAGTGTCCTCTGTGGTTTGTCTTCAGAACTTGGAAAAATGCTCATTTCCAACCCTTAAAAAAACATTACTTTAGTGGTCAACAGAGAGATTAAGACTTTCAGCTCCTTACAAAATACCTTTCACCATAAGTTTAAAGCTGTGCTGACTGCTCGAGCTAATAAGGCTGTAATGTAGGGCCACATATTGTTGTGTACCACCGGACTCCTTCAAGCTAAATTAGGAGTGTGGGCTCATTGCAACACTCACAGGAGAGGTCAGATTTTCTAAGTGGCAGTGCGGAGATCTCAGCTCATGTATTAAATCCTCATCTGGTACAGGGGTTAAGCTATCTTAGACAACCAATCTACCACCTACATCACTTTTTTTCCACACAACTAATAGTAACTAAACCCTGCACTATTTTGCTGACATCACATCATCTGAAAAATACAACAGGCAGTAACACCATCTTTCACAGAACATCGGCCAGCAGTGTGACTTTGAAGGCAGTTACTTAATACGTTCATGTCACTTTCCAAAGTCTTAACTGAACACTTTCAGTAGTCTTTATGTGTACCCAAACCATTTGGGAACATGTTCACCATGTTAATGTTAAGTTAAAGGAGATCTATTATGCTGATCCATATGGTAATTATATTGGTAATTTGCAATATATATAATGTTACTGTATAATGTAAACTCAAGATACACAGTTGTTGGCGTAATCAAAGGACGTGGTTTCCTGATGCTCTGAATGACACTTTTGGAGAACTTTGCCAGACTTGGCCAGAAACTGAGGTCAAGTTCTGCAGAATAATTCTGCGGAGCAAAGATGTATGACATGTCCAGCCCGTCAGCTCTTTCAAGGACACGCCCACCCAGTAGCTCATTTCCCTGCCAATGCAAGCAGTGCTGGCAAGTCAGAGGAAAGTTGGTCAGTGTAGACTCTACACTGTAAAGAGGGGCCTTAAAGAGACAGCAGCTGATATAAGCCATTTCAGACAGAGGCTGAAATGAAGGTTTTTACTGAAGCCATTCAAAGATGCAAAAGGAGGTTCTTAGTCTACAAATCTCACAACACTACTCAATAGGAGTCCCAGACTGACTTTCATTAATCGTAAAAGTGTGCATAATTGATCTCTTTTGACAATGTTATGCTTCCCCTGCCTCACAAATACACAATCAATGCAGATTTAACAAAAAACTTTGCCGAAATCAATTCAGGACTTGTCTCAAGATTTAAAATTTTGAATATGGTAAACTTGGATCAAGTATCAATACCAACACTGAAATCCAGTGGAAGGTGTATTTCTATTAAAAAGGCATGAAGGTTTAAAACAAAGGCTCGGGGAGAATTCTGTTGGGCATAGCCCCCTAAAGCTCTGCTGAAAGATTGCAATTCTTCATCAGCGCTGTAAACCAAGTTCCACCATCTTTACACATTTGTACCTAAACATTTGTAAATGTTCTCAAACTAGCTATTGGTTAACCTAGTAACAGGCAGTTACAGTCAGATCAGTCATGCTCCTATTAAAAATGGACCCGTACAGTTTGTACCAATAACAACATGAGCTATTCAGACCAAAAACAATGTTGTACAAGATCAAAAACATGTTTATTACGGTGTCAAAATTGACAGTTTAACACAGGGAGTTTAGTAAAGGGACTTAAAATCAGCCTAAGTGGACACACGAGGAACACTACATGTCTTCACTTCCTCATTGGCTTCATTTTTCAACATGAGGCTGCTGTTGCTTTATAATGAAACATTACATTTGCAACAGCGTAATACCGGTGTGGTTTCACATTGCCTTGCAGCTTTGAGGAGGCAATAGAATTACTGCGCGTAAACACGTAAGCTTCACATACACAGACTCAGACATGCACACACATATACACAACACTGTTCTGTGAACAATGCCACCATCTTCCACCCTTTTAGTATACATCTGATGGCCGATAGGGGGACAGAGCAACTTCGCCCCACCATTCCGGCTCCTTGCGTTTACACATGACAGAATAGGCATAACAGGCATAAATTGCACCATTGGTCCAGAAGCGGATGTCAGCGTGGGCTCACGCATGGTAGAGAGGCTTCATTGGTTTATAAAACTTGCACCAAGTGTCGACATTGGTCGAAGTTTTTACGTGTTTACAGATGATACTTTTTTGGGGTTTTTTTTCAGAGCACATGAATTATTAATTACTTAAACCTAAATCTTAAAACGTTTATCTGGAGAAAATAACCTTTAAATATGACATTTAACAGACTTTACCCTTTGAGCTCCCTGGAACAAAGTCTGTCAAATTGAGTTAATTTCTCAACAGAGCAGGTCCCAGAGAGAGAGTGGAAGTGTCAATGAAGTCAATACAAGGACTCCCTTGAAAAAGAGATTTTTAACCTCAGTGGAACTTTTCTTGGATAAATAAAGGTTAAATTAAAAAAAAAAGCAGCTACTTACTTTTTTATGCTGCTTTTATTTCACATGCATATTTTATACAAACCATATCTTAACCAAACATTGTTTCCATAATGTTCTAATTTCACAATCTGATTTATGTGTTACATGTTTGACCGACCTTACAAGCTGATGAAGAATGTGACACAAAACTATTTGTTGTTGTTGTTGTCTTTAGACTCCTATGGTGGAGCATAGGGCTGCAACCACACCCTTCCAACGGATTCTGTTTTGAGCAGTTTTCTTCAGCTGGGCCCATGTGTGTCTGGTTTTCTTTGCTTCGCTCTCAGCAGTCATTACATCTTCGTACATTTATATTGATTCTGCCTCAGCGTAATGTTTGTGTCCTAGTTTGTAAATTCCTGTTGCATTGTGCATTGTGGAATCACAGCACAGTGGGAACCCCACATACACACACGCTCAGACATGTACATATACACAGCACTGCAACCCCCCGTTGGCGAGGCTGATCCCATCTCACCCCTTTAATCCCTTTGTATACCTTCAGAAGATAGTACAGAGTGGGGTAACTTCCCCCCTAGTCATGGTAAATGGACCTTTTCTTGTCTTCTGATTACTTTAAGTGCTTTTAAACCACAGTTTACACCTACCTATTTACACAGTAATGGCGAAGCTGCTATGTAAAGTGTCCATTATTATTACTGAATCCCATTCATATACATTCATACGCCACAGACGTAGCAGCGGAAGCAAATTTCGGGTTAAGTGTCTTGACCAAGGACACAACAGACATCTGCAAGAGCTGGGGATCAAAGCCCTGACCTCCTTGTTGAGAGATGACTAAGTCTACCACTGAGCAACAGTCGGCCCATTATGCCTCCGGAACCTTCATATTCTCAGTGAAACATAAATATCACACCTTGGCTAGTGTGAGTGTCACAGCTTACACTTCCTCTTTGTCATTTGTTGTATGATGTAGCCTTTGCATATGTAGCATATGTTCTTTACATGTCTATCATCCACAGCATAAAAAACCAGGAAAGAATCAATACCAATTAAGTGACTTTATCCTTCTAGTAGATCCATATAATGTTTCTGGAGGGGACAACAACATTATGCTGTACTACTGCTGTACCTTTATAAAGGGTAATAGTCCTGACCATCATTCATTCCCTCTGCCTTTTATACAAGATTTCTTAGCACTCTACACAATTTCCTTTTCTTTTCTATTTTATCATGCATGATTATAGTCATCAGCCACTCATTTTACCTTTAAAGTTTGAATAAGCGACAAAAAAATCCTCTTAATGACACTTTTGAATAGTGAAGAAGAAAATATTGCCAGAATTTAAAGTTATCCAAAGCTTCTGTTCATTTAGAACTTTTCCTGCAAAAGACAGTGGAAGAATGAAACAGAATTAATAGGTCAACATGTGAAGCTGTCCTTATATGTGTCATGATCCAGAAAAAAATAGCTGTTTCATAATTCTGCTTTGCACAGATGTTTAAAACCCCTGGTCTCTGTGCCAAATGCTGCTCATCCCTTCTCGCCATTTTGTCTTTCCTGCTCTGCCTTGGAAAACAGACACTGTCTAACTCAATTGGGTCACAGTGATAAACGTGTCAACAACTAGGACACAAAGTAAACAGGGTACGCAAACAGTGCTGAACATGTCGCCAAGGCAGAGAACAAAATGAGACTGATTGATTGGTGAATAATCAATAACTCGAAGCATGTCAGTATTAAAGTTTCTGTGGCTCTTAATGGTGTGACTTCACTACTATGTGTCCAAAAAATATGTGGACAATTCAACATATCATTACATTATTTTGGGGCCCCTTGATTGTAATAAAAAAAGATATCACTATGGTACAACAAACAGCTGTAAGACAATATTTAGCTTTAGAGTTACCGATTACTATAAAACAGTAACATAGCAAATGGTGGTGCAACAAACCGTAAACTGCACACTCACAACATATCATCAGTTCATTTAGCTATTTTTAAGGATGATGTTTTTTCTAACCCTAACCCTTTTAACTTCAGAGTTCTGTTGTTGTTGTTGTTGTTGTTGTTGTTTAACACAGCTGCCTGCCGTTGCTGCTGGAGACGTATAGTAGATGGTAAGATTGTCCAGAGCGAACCAAAAACGTTGACTGGTGTAAAACAGGAAGAGAAATAGTATTAAAACATTCATTGGAGCTAATTAGGGCAAGCATAACAGTTTTTCCCTCAAAGCAGCACCATTTTATTTTACAAAGTACCTTTTCTAATGTTTTATAATATATATTAGGGAATGTTTTGCAGCTTTATGGACAAGTTTGTTGTTGAAGGACATGACCAGCAAAGGGTGATCTTTTTCCAGATGCTTAACAACCAGAGACGTTTTTGTCAACTTACAATTAAGCCACTAAATGTCCATTTAAAACCAAGTCTTTATGATGTATGGATTGCAAAAATACCACAACTATTAATGACAAGGATTTGATTCAAAACTCGGAGGTCCAACTCTTAAGTAGTAACACAAAGAAATCACTAGAGTACAATGTGCATACAGAGAGAGGGAGAAAAAAATAAAGTGAAAGAGAAGGAGGGAGGCGCAGCTGGTGGCAGCCAGAGGACCATCTGTTCATCACTCTATTAGTGCGTGCGCGCGTGCACACACACACACACACACACACACACACACACACACACACACACACACACACACACACACACACAACTACATATACTGAGTTTTCTCTGTCAAGCACAATCTTAGTGCTTACACATACACATGATTCACCTTACAGCACATCTCTATTTCCTCTCTTTTACAGTTCATCCTTCTTTCCTGTGTCTGTGACACTTGAAGCCCTGAGAGACAGTCCTTACACACAGCTGTCTACTAAGTAATTCTCACAGTCTAACATACCACAGCAAACACCTCAACAGCTCGGTCAATCACTGGATGTGTTATAAAACTGTGCACAGACATCCTATTCTACCAGAAAAACACAATGTGTAAAGCAGTGTTCAACTGCAAAAATGATAACATTTCAGTGAATAGGTATCATTGTAATGTTCCACAAAATCAAGTATTGTGCTTTGCATATTCAACCTTCATTCAAAATCTTGACTCGGTTTGAAAATAAGCAACCAGAAATATATCAAAAAATTTAAAAACATATCAGGCTGATTCAATTGGCTTTAGCCTTGCTTGTAGAAATGACACTGCTGCTTGAACAAAACTACCTTCAGATGTGTTCTGTTTTGTTTCATGATTTTGTGGCAAATTTACCCCACCTTCTTCTTACAACAATTAAGATCACACGCCTTTTAATCTCCTGTAACTTACCGTACATCTTTCCTTCATCTGACAGGATAATTTTTCTCCTTCCGCATGGTGGGTAAATGGCCAAGGCCTCCTGGAAGCTCTGCTCGATGTCAGGGCTCCAGACTCCCTCAGGGTCTCCATCCATGGTCTTATCCCCTCCTGAGTCACTCAGTCTGTCCATGTCTTCCCCTGCACTTTCACTGCCACTCCAGCTACTGTGATCCATACTGGCGGCTATCTTTAACCAGATGCTGTGCTAACAATC
Organism: Symphodus melops; assembly: GCF_947650265.1. NCBI lineage: Eukaryota > Metazoa > Chordata > Actinopteri > Labriformes > Labridae > Symphodus > Symphodus melops. Next base: position 6,830,325 of record NC_136696.1, on the reverse strand, counting down.
AACCACAAATGGGATGGAGGCTGGTAGGATGTACACAACCCTGCCAGGCAGTCAGAAATCCAATGTCAAACTCCAGGAGCTCTAGAAATGACAAAACAAAAAAACAGATACAAATATTGGTAAGTATGCATTAGAAGTAATCAAAGCTGTTCAAAACAGCTCCATATTTGTGGATAAAAGAATGGCACAATGCAACATGACTGCAGGCCACAGAAGTTGTAAAGTCCTTGTGATCAAATTCAAGCTTTTTCTAAAGAATTTGACCAAAGAACTTCATGATTTGAGGTTCCCTTAATTTCACTGCATCATTTTGTTTCAGAATTTAATAAGAGTAGGCGATCAAAAGTCGAGGGTAGAAACTCAAAGAGCTTTATGCGAAAGCATTTCATCATTTTTTAAAGAGGAGTCAAATTCAGCTTTATTTGTATTTTGTCCACACATACTGAATATGATAGAGTTTGGATTTTTTATTCAATTACATTTTTCTTTTTTATAACCTTGATCAACAAAAGAAGATTAATATAATAGAAACTGTTCCGTCTTCTGTGATTCATGCTGATATTAGGACTGGATTTTTTCCCAAAAAAATATTTTCTAGAACTGCTTTTAAGTTGTGATCGATAAATTGTAGGCCTGTATTCCGGTTGCTAGAGGGAAATTATTGCTTCTTTTCATGTGAGAAATTGCCTATTTTTTAAAACCTTTGTAGTAGCCCATTATCAAATCCACACAAGCAGCTAACTGGAGCAAGTAAAGATGGGACAGACAGACAGACAGACAGACAGACAGACAGACAGACAGACAGACAGACAGACAGACAGACAGACAGACAGACAGACAGACAGACAGACAGACAGACAGACAGACAGACAGAGGCCTCTTCCTCTACACTCAGCTAACAGAAGATTTAGGTAAAAAAGGAAACTGACGTATCTTGCCAGCTGCCTACAATTCTTCTAAAATCCCCCACGGTAAACAGCAGTGTTGGCCCAGTATGCACCACTCTCATACACCAACATATGCACACACACACCATTACAGTGCCAGCTCCTTGGGCGAACACATGTCATTTTGTCTGGTCTTCTACTGTTCACACTTCCCATGCTCTGTCCCTTGCCACAGCATGCAAAAGCCTGCAGTGTGAAGTGTATGTCAGTGTGTGTATACTTTGTGGGTCTGTGTGCGTGTCTCTGCCTGGCTAATTTTAACACAATTACACTTGACAGTGGGCACACTATATGCAACAGAACCATGTAGAGCTGCAGGCAACATTTTGGACACATTTTAACCCTGTCTGCACACTTGAGCCCAGCTCAACGGTTTTTAACACCTGAGGGAAAACACTGTGAGGCTAAAAGAAAACATCCGTTGGCTTAGACTCCCAGCCATGTGTAATGAATGGTTTTACTAGAGTTTCTTCTCTGGTTTTCTCCTCATGCGTGTTCGATTTATTTCCGTTCGTCCAACGACCTCTACACTAGCGTCCTTTCTGGTAAATTTCCATTCAAAAGAAGAATCCATTCATCCAACAGGATGGATTGCTACAGGCAAGATTTGTATTATCTTTACCAACTGTGGATGTTTTGTTTTAAATATGCAGCTTTTGGCTCTGAAGTAGAGAGGTCCTTTGTTACAGGCTTTGATCATGTAAGACTATTTTTACATGAAATCCTGTAAATGCAGAATTAAAGAGAGAGGGAGAGTATGAAGGATGCATACAGTACAAACAGACAAAGTTATCCAATTCTCTGTCAGCTATCAATGTTTAGTTTGACTTTTATATCGTCGATATAGTCAGTTGATTTTTTACTTGTTCTTGGCTCTGGAGCTTATCGGAGGAGGTGTGTCACAGTGCCGTTTTTGCATCCTGGGGTGTACTGCCTTAACACTTTACACAAAACCTGCACTGACAGTCATATGGACACATGTAGCAACCAATGCCATCAGGGTGTGAATGGGTAGATGTGACCTGTAGTGTAAAAGCCCAGAAAAGCACTATATGAGCTCAAGGCCATTTACCATGTAGCGATCAACCCAAAACAAAATGATCTCCTATTTTACACTTCCACCAATATTTCATGAAGCACTGTCGTCAGCCAGCAAACCCATAACCCTTTTTTCAGTCATGGCAAGCATTGTTTTAGTAAGCAAGTCAGCTATGATAAATCCATCTAAAACCTTAAAGTGAGTTACTGACAAGGTGTATATTATGGAGCATTTGGAATTGTTAAATATACCCCTTAATAGATGAGAGTAAAGATTGCTCTTATATAAATGAAACTTCAATCAAGACGACCTATACTTGCTGGATGTCTCAGACGCACAACAACATATCTGGTAATATCACCACAGCGTTATCTTTTTAGCTTTAAAGTTTATATGCCACCAATAAATGTAAAGTGTCCAAAAAGCTCAAAGCACAAATCCTTACTTGAAAATGTGGTTCTGTAAAACATCTCATGGAGTTAAGCTGAAAGTGTTTACCAAATCAGCCAATTTATTATTTCCGCTTCACAACATTTTTCCCGCCAGCCCCAGAAATATTTTCAGCATGAAGATAGGGTAAACTGATGAGCAGCAGTCACAGCAAACGAGTGAGAAGTGCTGATTTCGTATTTATGTCATGCGACCAGCACAGGAGCAAAAACACGTCCTGTGCGTTATAACTACAAGTAATAAAACTGCTTCAGTATATTTTTTCCATTCTTCAGTGTGTTCTTCTTCTCTCATGTATTAAAGAATATTTTAAACTAAATGAAATACTTGGATATAAAGGCAATAATTGTTATCACACAGGTTCGGACACTGTTCCTTGTTCCGTGTCATTATTTTATGACATCTACTACCTCTCAAGAGACTAGTTAGAACTGGTTATGAGCTGTGAAAAAAGGATGTTTCATGATTCTTAGAAGAATTAAAGTGAGGCTCAAGAGATGTGTGCAGGAGAGGGGCCCAGCAGCAGATGGACACTGGAGAGAGACATTAGTCAAACAACAATCACCTCTGTCTGGTCAACTCCTCTGCACCCTGAGTACCCCTCCCCTCTGTGTATCTCTCTGTCACCAGGCAGGCCCAGGCCACTCCAGCCAGGACAGCAGGCGTCATGGTGTCAGTGCCAGCCCTCAGGAGAACACACACAGGGCATCCAGCCACAGTCCTGCAGCTGCCTTGGACTCACACTCTCCCTGTGTTGCCTTTCTTCTTCTTCCACTTTTTTTCTTTCAGTTCTTTATGGCTTCCGTTACATGCCAACTACATGTAGTTTGTTCCTGAGCATGTAATTGGTATGGTTCTCAGCCCCTGTAGTGTCAAAAGCAGGCGAGTGAGGTTGTAATGAAATGTTATGCAACTGATGTGTACACGTCGTCGACATAACCAGAGGGGCCGAGGTCTGTATTTGAAAGTGTGTGTGCAGCAGGGGGTCCTGTTGGTATACAAGTTAAATGTGTTATCACCGGCTAGTCTGCTTCTTTCACACTTTTTTTTCTCTTGGACCACTCAGCAGCATCTGTTTCAACTGCTTCCAACTGTGCACACACACATGCACACGCACAAACTCACACACACACACACAAACACACACACACTCACACCAATGGTTTTATACAAGAGGATTTTCTCATAATCCTCTAAGCAAACATTGTTCCACTTTACAATTTTTTGTCATGTTTTAATGTTGCCCTATAACACAAATCAAATTATACAACACTTGATGTAATGTTTCCAGTTTTCTGCTTACATAAGATTTTTTTTTAATCAAGTACCGTAAGGCAGAACATTTATTTATATTGCTTTGTGCCACAAAAGTAATGTCTACCTGAACAGATTCAGTGTTACTTCATTTGTCTTGCCATGTTCACAGCCTCCACGGTGGACACATCATTTGCAAAAAAAGACCATTCAAGTACACCTCATGTTTTTCCACACGTCTCGTATTTAAATAAATGATATGCTGATGTACAATCTGACCCTGAACATCAGACTTGTCACTATGAGGGGAAAAAAACCTAAAACGTATTCCTCTTCTCCTTTTTACATCCCTTTAATGTGCAGTATATTGAATGAGTCTTTTCAAAATTAAGTGACCAGATCTCTTCTACATTTTGAAATTGACTGATGAGTGAATAAGTACCTGGTTTAAGTTTTATAAAATCTAATTATACGTCTCCACTGCTCATTGTCATTTCTACAAGCAAGACTGAAGCCAACTGAATCAGCCTAAAGATATCAGCAGTTTCACAACTACTAACATATGAAAGACTGAAGCTTAAAAGTTACACTAGGTTTAATCTTTATTGATCTATAAGGTTAAACTATCTTGAACTTATCAATTTAAAATTGATGCAGACATGGATAGGAATATACTAAACAGTGCTAAATAAAGTCACAAATGTTGAGTTTCCTTGATGGTTAAACCAGCAAATTAAGAGTTAATTAAGAGAACTGCTTTTGCTTTGAGGTATTGTTGCTAAAAATTAATAATATATCCTATTAAGAATCTTATTTTAGTACTAAAGTATTCATTGCTTTGATGTTTTTCAGCCACGGAATTTAATTTTTTTTTTTTATTGTCCCCAAAATTTTCTTTAACTTTTTATAAATATGTGAGGACTAGTTGACTAATGGCAGACACTAATGGACACTTTGAATGTTGAAAGCTATTTAGAATGGAAGCCGAACTACAAATTTGCATCATAGCACTGCCAGTGATCTTGAAACTTTCTTTTAATACTAAGAAATATGAACAAAATATCGAGGGATTAACGCTCCTGCAAAGCTTTTGCTGTGTCTATTAGGCTGCCCCCTGTGGACAAAGTGATATATCTCATGGGTGGTATAGTTGTCATCGTCTCTTAATCGGACGGTTGGAAGTTCGATCCCCAGCTCCAGCAGCTAAAGTGTCCTTGGGAAAGAGACCTAACACTAAATTGTTCCTGCTGCTTTCTAAGCAGCGTATGAACGTGTATAAATGGGTTTAGTTTCTTCCGATGGTCTCGCTACATAGCAGCCTGTTGTTAAAGGCACTTAAATAACTATACAGAAAAAGACTGATTTGTCGCACATGGTCTTTTTTTGGTGAACTCTCTTGAGATTTATTTTGTACTTTACACACAAATGTAAAGACATGTTTTTACAAGGAAAAGAAGAAAAACGAAAACATTAAAAAAAGGTAAGTAAATGAATAAAAATATTAAACCCTAGCTCATGGTAACAACCACCTCCCACCCCCCTCATAAAGAGGCAACACTTTCAGTCTGTTGAGTATGTTAAAAACTCATCAAAGGAACTTGAAGTAAAACATTAATTTGTTTAAAAAGAAATTAAGGATTTTAATTAAATTAAAATGATCTCGTGTCCCTGATCCTCTGTAAAGGAGACCAAGAGAAACTGTGTAATTCTCAGAGGTGGGGTATCTGCTGTGCAGATTCGACGAGAGGTTTGACACCTTTGATCATGCCTTTTTTTGTCTCAAAATAAAATTTGAGGAAGTCTAAAAGCTCCAGTAACTCTTGCAGTATTACTTATCTAACTCAATTTGACCGGTTTAAAATAAAACATACTAGTGTTCTTTATTCTCCATGCACCTTGGCAGTTGTTAAACTTCAAAATCCAATTTGGACATTATTATTGAGTGATACTCAAGGGTTAAATTTGTCCAAGGTTAGACTAGGCGCACTTTATCCAGATGTGTGGACAAGACCTGGAGCTGTTTCACTTGAAATGACAAATCCTTTTATTGTGGATGACTTGCTGCTGCTGAAGCCCTTCAGTAAGGAAACTACTTTAAAGACAGAGAACCGGATGCCACATCTATCCAGCCTGAACTTCTCAGTAACAGAAAAAAACTGTTCACTTAACACTCAGATCATTGTCTATCTGTGGAAAGAGAGAAAGCCCAAATTGGAACTTGATATGAAGGAAACAGCAGTAAAACGTGAAATTCTGAGGGTTTTTTAAGACACTCAAAAATAGTATAACTTTCTTGGAGCTTTAATGAGTATAAAGTTATACTCAGGGGTAGAATCTAAGAACTCAACCTCAGCTGAATGCTCAAATGCAGCATTTCAAATGTATTTGGAATCATCACGTGAGCTAATTTTTTGCCCTTCCCTATTTGATTATATCTGTGGTTAACACCAACTACTGCTAAACACAACTCACTTTAGATCTTTACTGTTGAGCCAGAGATGAAGACCGACCTCAAAATCCTGTTTCGCAATCAGCGTACCAATGTTCTAACGATGTTTGAAACATTTGTTGTGCCTTACATACACTTCTATGGATACAACCATCGTAAAGTGGTCACGAAGGGTGAACGACAGAGGTCACATGAGGACACACATCCTTGACCAACTGTGAGTTAGCCATGTTAAATGCAATAGAGGAGCACTCACTCGAATTCACCAATACCACTTTTTTGCAAACCGAGTACAAGTACCACACACGGGTTGTCTCTTGAAATGTTCTCTCACTTCTCCAGCGTTAGCTGCAAAGTTGGCTGTAGCTGTCTCACGCTGCTAGCTTTAATAAACACTGTGAACTGAAATATCTCCATACCGCTGACATCTCGCTTCTACTCAACTTTAATAGGGGTTCATGCCCGCAGTAAAGTGGTGTCGGTGCCACTGTATCCGCGTAGTTTTATGAGTACAGGTACCTAAGGATGGTATCGGACCGTCGAATATTGTTATCGGTATCGGGGCATCTCTTTGTTATCTTCTCGTGGTCGAAACAGATAACACCCCATCGACTGAAAAATGTGCAGGGTCAGATCATATGTTCTGTAAGGATATTATTTCTCAGATAGCTACTCAGCCATCAATCCTGTGGCATATTTTACAAACAGTGTTTTGTGCATCTGGATTTAAACTGAAGGACAGGTAAGTGTAGTTCCAATATCTCCGAAACATTTAACAACCACAAGATGCAAAAAAGCTGATTTCAAATATGCACTTGTGAAAATGTACAGAAAATTTCAGGCAAACTGCCCCTGAAATCTTCCTAAGTTGCTTGTTCACACAGTATTGTAAAGGGGATCTCAAGAGGCAGGAAATGACAATAAAAAGAAGCAAGAAAAGAAGTCCAAAGCTACTGTTTGCCTTTAAATCAATGCTATGTGTGGTTCGAGACATTTACATAAAGTGAAAAAGAACATACTGGCACTGAGATTGCGATGGTCATCATGTACAGTCTTGTGTTGGCTGCAGGACATGAACATCATCAACCTCTTACAGCTCACCCGACTGCACATGGAAAATTGACCAAAAAGCTGATGGTGAAAATTCTGGGTGAAATCTGAATAGTTCTCTTAAGTTCACACATGCCGTGCACCCTGAAAGTTTCAGGGCGTTTACAGGAGTTTTTTTCAAGTGTAGTTCAGAAGATGCTAGATTTGATCTTTTCTGCTTCTAGGAAAACTGTGACAGTTTCTTAAACTATCAAATGCATTTGTTTTCATTCTTTTGTTATTTGCATGGGTATTTTTTTTTTTTTGTTTAATGGACTATCTATACGTTCAAAAAGCATTAATACTTCCCACAAAGATCAAACTGGTATCAATAGCATCCAATTGCAAAGCTGCTCTATCCTCCATTACGTTCAGTTTTATTGTCTGCTTTCACACTTTCTAGATTAGATGGTCACAATTTCTTATAATCCATTACTGCTAAGATCATTTTACACAATGCCAGAAAAAAAATCTTGAGTCCGATTGATTAGTTCTGACCCAATTTCTTTTTAAAAAACAAAGAAATATTCATTTGAGCTCAATGAAAAAGCAGCCACAGTGAAACAAAACCCACAAAGCTACTTTTGTGCTTCTCCTGTGCTTATACACACTTAAGAAAAAACGGCGAAAATGAGAGCGGGACTTGCTTTGTGAGCGGTGAAGAGGCTGTGATTCAAAGCATCCCACTCTTCTTACAGATGCATTACCATTTATGCACACACACAGTAATTGTTTACAAATTGCTCACAGAGAGGTGCTTGCTTATTTTCTCATTAAAATATGACGGTTAAAGGTCTCGCTAGCAACTTTTTTCTCTGTCGTTCTCTGTTACCTTTATTCTTCCAACAGCTTTTGCTAAGTCAGGTTAGGCCATTATCTGGCCCCTTCCTGGGTAGGGGGCAGTTACTGTCACACACACACACACACACACACACACACACACACACACACACACACTCTCACACACACACACACACATACACACACACACACACACAGGAGAGATAATATCCTCAGCCTGTAGAAAGGAAGGCCTGGGGAGATTGCAGCAATACCAACACCATTTAATAAGTGTGAGCCTGGGAGCATTGCGCTAAGAGAGAAACCACATGTACGTTTGTGTGTGCCAGCATGTAGTAGTCTTATCCCCCACCCACTAAAAGAACATTGTATGGCTACGTGAAAGTGAAAGAGTACCATGAACTCCATATCCATCTCTCCGCCACAATTACATCCTCTACAGCTAACAGATGCTCTGCTCTCATCTCCACTGCTAAAACAGAGATATAAATACACACACACAAACACACACAGACACAAAATAAATTAGCCCCTGAACTATGTTTTCCATTTGTGGTCCATTAAAACTTTGGTATTGCTCAATTTAGACTGATGCAGGTTTATAAGGAGGCTGAGATTGTGGCTGCTGTGCATTCTCTGCAACCAGTGTGCCTAACTTTTCTCAGGACAGAACTGGCTTTATTTCTGGTTGCAAAAATGACTGCAAAAATGTGTCAGTATAATTGAGCGTAAAAGGAGGAAAGCAATGCTTTCTCTTCTTCGTGCATTTGCTGTGCAAGCAAATAGATATAGTTCATTATTTCACAGCACAAACACGGCTCACAGACATATTACAAGGGGGTTGGCAGGTAAATTGTGGATGAAATCTTTCGTCTGCTTGCATTTACATGCGCATTTCTTCTCAAAAATGTCAGGAAAGAGGCTGAGGCTTAAATGGAAATATACCAATCACTGTCAGCATAATAAGTATTCAGTTTTAAAAGACAAACAAGTACAGAAAACTAATTTAAAAAAAAAAAAAACTAATCACTATCAGGCATGGTCAAGACTTTAATTGATGTGGAGAACAAACTCCAATCCAATGTGAGGGTATCAGAGAGCAGAGTAAGCTGTCATCCTGCTCTGCAGAGTGTTTATCGTGCTAATTCCCCTAACCGGGAAGAACAAACAAGAAGTATGGGCCTTAGTTGAAATCTAGACTTCCAGGCCACTTCCTGTTGAGCACAGGAAACCTGAGTTTGTTTTAGATTTCCCATGAAGGGTTAGTCCCTCTACTTTGTCACTCTTCTGTGCTCAGTCTAATAACCCGGGAATAAGGGCAGAAAACTGTCCACATTACCAGTTAGGAGAAGCTGTTGTCTGAAGGGTGTGGGGCGCACATTGAACAGTGTTACGCCACGCAAAGAAATTGTTTTTGCCACCATTGTGAGTAGGGTTGTCAAATGGCTAAACTTGACAGATCACTTACTTCAGGCTGTGTACACCTATTTTTTTGTTGTTATCAAAAAAAACAGCAAAACTATTTTTCTTCTATTTTAAATGACTGAAAATGGTGGGATGTTACAAAACTCTAAGGTGAATCACATTTTTTTTTAAAAAAACAAAAAAAAACAATTGTTCAAATTAAATTTCCTTCACTTGAACTGCAGAAAAATATTTGTCCTAACTGTTCTGCTTTTTGAAAATCAAGCTTTTTTGTGAGAAACACTTCGGGAGACACAGCTTCACCTATTTCAATCCTTTGAGTCGCAGAGAATTACGTCAAAGGAGATACAGATGCATTTTGCAAAAACACCTGTATGGTAATGCCAACAATAGCATGTGCAAACATATGCCACATGGATTTATCTGAATTATAAAAAGTCCATAACAGTAAACCAAAGAAAATACACATTGTGGATATAAGAGAGAGACAAATAGATGAGGGGAGAAGAAACGGGGAGTCCAGGCAGTCAGACAAGCCAGCACAGGCTCTATGGCCTCCTGCAGCCAGAAACCAGCTTCCCTTACTCCACCCCACCCAGGAGGGTACCTATTGTTCCCCCATCCCCTAAACAAAGCCAGCCCCCACCCTCCTTCTCCCCACCGACCCCTTATGCCCCTGCCCCCATCTAACTCTCCCACTCACCCCCCACACACTCAGCATTGTTTCTCTAATAAACCGGCTCCACTCCCCAAATTTCATTACATACAAGCTTATGGGATCCCTTTATCAACACTCAGGAGTTTTTATCTTCCTAAAATCACATCATTGTTTCTGCAACATGCTACACTCCTTCCCCTTTCTGACATCAATGTGCAGAAAATGACGAATGTATTATAATCCAAGATGACTAGGGGGGGAAAAAAACAGGAAACAGAAACAGGACTGCATGAAATGGGTGTATGTCATCATGACTGTAAATATGAGGAAACTGTTTTTTAAGAAGCAACCACAACACAGGTGTCTTTACAGCCAGGACCAGCATGAGTCAATGTTTCACCTGTTGATTCATCCCAAACAAAGATTTGGATCGACGGTAATATAAATAAATTCAGCTAGAAAACTGGGGGAAAAAAAAAAGTTAAATTATGAGAATGACAATGGAGAAGTAGGACTACATCTGGACATCAAAAGACATCATTACATTCCAGGAAGATTACTCCTCCTAATCCGAATTCATAAAAGAAATGTGCGCCGGATTTTGTCCTCCTGTCTAGAAATGAGACAACAGATGAAACAACAAGGAATAAGGCGAGCAGCCTGCCGCTCACAAGTCCACCATATTGTTACAGCACTGGTGAAGTGCAAGATCACACACACACACACACACACACACACACACACGCACACACACAAACGTGCACATACACAGCAGTTGTGACTAAAGCACACAGAGGCCATATGGTGCGTCCTCATCCACCGACGCCTGTTGCTGCTGCAACAATAGACCTGCCTGGCCTGGACAGCAAGAGGCAAACACATACACACAAATGTTGGGCACATACACATACACACACACACACATACACACACACACTAAATGGTCGTTAGTCAGTCTGAGTTGCTCAGGCCCAGAACAAATGCCTAAATTTGCATTCTGCATCTCTTTTCAAACCCCCTCCACCCCAACCCCACCCCGCCACCCCAAACACACACACTTACAACACACACACAAACTTCCCCAGTCTGTACAGGTGCACGGAGCACTCAAAACAGATGTCAACGGACTGGAGAGGGAGAAGAATGGGGGGGGGGATGACGGGAGGCTGTTTGCCCAGAGTGACAGGTCTTTGTACATGCAGAGACAATAAAACACACACACACACACACACACACACATATATCCTGCCTGATTTATCATTTTTAAACTTAATAGTTAAAAGGAGATTTCAAATTTAAAAAAGGGTCCCATACCTAATGCACTCACAGGTTACCTTTTTCTGATTTGTCAATATTTTACATGTTCAGCAGATGGAGCAAAACTTAATATATTTGGACTAGATAAGCACACGTATTCTTTTCAAGTCACATAGACTGCTGACAAAATAAACGTAATATAAATTAGTTACAAATATACAGATGTGTTTTTGGTTTTTTTTTCTATGCTGGGTTTTTGACAATATATTAAAAATGTATTTACATTAAACAATCGACTTCTTACCAACCAGTAAAAGATATGAACAAATATTAAGACTCACGCTTGGATAAGTTTAAACAGACTGATTTCAATGTTTACTGACATTTGATAGGCAATATATTTTGTATTAATTACGAAAATAATTGTTAAAAGTATAATAGCATCATAGTTGATTGAGGGACTAAATAGCTGACTTTAAAAATCTGTTAGGTTTTATAGCATCGTGATAATACAATTTCATTTCTCATTGACAAAACTAAACATTTACCCCATTTGACAGTTTCATTCAACCACATCAATTCAGTACAAGAACCTTTTATCTATCACCCCCCCCCCCCCCCCCCCCCTCCATCCCCATCTGACAGATGGATTACTGTTACAGAAGTAATGCAGCTACTATGTTTCATGCTGAAGGCTGTAATCTTCTCCAATAATTACATTGTGGTTTGGCCTGCATTACCACAGATGTCTTGCTATAAAGGATAAGAGCAGTCCTTTAATCAATATTGAAAAGGAAATACACAAATAGGCATATATGTCTATGGAGGGATATTACAGGCTGGTAGGGAGGGATTTAAAAACTACGAGGTCCCAAAATCACCACCAGTCACCACAGACACTTCAAACTGATTTGATTGGAGTCGGTGTTAAAATAAAAAATGTGCCTGACCTGGCTAGAATCAATAAAAAAACAATCTTATTAAAAGCATAGAATTGACCTCCGTTTTCACAGTTTACCCCCGTTTAGTCTACATGGTGTAAGGTGTAAATGGTTAAACACTAAAACTCTAATAAGAAAGAAAAATCTTCCTCATCATGTCTATCGCCTAAAGATGTAGGGAGGACACGCGTTAACAAATTCACAAGCAGTTTGTTTGATCGTGTTTTCATTGAGCATTTACAGTAATGTGCTCTGTCCGCTACGTAAACACAGGCTGTGAACATGTTATCAGCCGATGGCCTGTTCCTGTGACTCAGGCCTGCCAGTGGAGGAAAAGAGAAAACCCCGCCGATGCAACAAGTCCCCCATTCACTCCCAGCTTTGTTAAGCTGCCTCCCAGCGCAGCGGCGAACATGTTTTCATCCGTTTGGCGTTACAACAAGATCAATCCAGCAACTTAACTCCGATATACAAATACGACAGCGTTTCTTCACATATCGAAGACAGAGATATGATAGAAAACCAGGTTTGTTTATTGGTGTCGGGAGAAAAGAGGACAAAACTGAGGAGAAAGCCAAATCCCTCGTTTTGAAGCTCACGCTACAAATCATTAATAAGCTTGTTAGACTTCTTAACATCTATAAAGGGATTAAGTGTAATATCTTGTTCGTAATTTCGCCTTAATTTCTGTAATTTCAGTTTTCGTGATCACTTCGGGGTTTAGAAACAAGCGAAACGTCCGGGGGCTTTCAGACGTGAAGGCTACAGGCTGATGGGGGTGGGGGGGGGGACTATACTCCTTGGGAACTTACCTCGCTTCAAACGCCTCTTTATGGATTTATTCCCACACTTTCCCACGGAATGGAGTCCTTAAAGCATCGGGAAGCACTCGGTCAACTCCAGAGTCTTCTCTCGGTTTTGGTTTAAGGAAGGGTCGGGTGCGCTGAGTGCGTAAAATGCGCAGCGTCTCTCCAAGGATGCGAAATATGCGCGGAATGGGAGCAGGAATGAAATGAACGCAGTGGACTGAGTTGAACGGGGCGGGGTGAGAGGGACTGGCGTCACCCTGGATGGATGAGGTAGAGTGAGTGAGAGATGGGAGGATGGGTGAAAAAAAAGAAAGCTGGGGGGAAGGGGAAGGGGCCGGACTGTATGGGCTGCGTTCAACAACAAAAGAAAACAGTGGAGCGCCCAAACTCTATTCAGTAAAGAATGGGTCGAGATTCAAACGAGGGCGGCTGTGCATGCAACAGCAGCTGATAACTAATCAAATGAAAAACATACAGTGACAACATCATTGTGAAAAGGTGAAACTTTTCATGCTAAGTCCAAGATAAAGTAAACACTAAAAACCAATACAATTTGTTTAATGTCTTCTAAAGGTTTACTTTAACAATTTGACGAGACTATTGGATTTATTAAAGTAGAAAACACTAAATTATTAGTAACCACTTGAACAAACTGTCCATTTCTGATTGGTCTTACTTGGCCCAGTATGGCCTATTATTGTTTGTTGATTTATTGATTGTGTTGGCTGACTTATAGAAACCGTTGCATAACTAAAATTAGAGGGTGGTCTCCTGACTTTATACCTGTTCTCTTCATGTCACATTGGTCTTTTTTTAAACTGTTTCCTATGGTTAAGTGTGGTCACAAAAGTTGAAGTTCGCAAGCCACTTGTAAAATTTTACACATGCACAAAACTTGTGAAAATGTCCTGAGACATTTGTGATGATGCGACACGTCTAATTGCAACATGTTGATTCTTTTTTATTCCCAATTTTTACACTGACCTTTTCCTGCCAGCCCTCCTTAAGGGCTCATTTATACTCTGTGTCCGACACATACAGACACAACTGAGCCTTCTGCCCGTACTTTGTGTTCATTTTGACCATATTCCTGCACATTTTCTGGAAGCTTAATTTGTTTTTACACGACAATCCAACTCCAATGTCCTTTTAAAAATGTGGTCTCAACTTCTTGTTCCCAAAAAGCATTGCCAAAACTAGGATAAATTACCATTTTTGTTTCCTTCAAGCAATAATGCAGTAAAATATTGTTTTAACCATTATAGTAATGTCCTGTATTTAAAAAATAACAGAATCATACTGTTGAAATTTCCTTGTAGATTCATACAAATTCCTTACAGTGAAACGTCACCACCCCTCCCATTGAGTCAAGGTGGATTACATTACATGCTACATTACATAAACTCATTCAAACTTTATGCAGAAAAATGGAGCAGGTGCGAGTTGGAAATTGCTTAACTCCGGCACGTAAACGTCACAATCCAACCCAAACGGCATCCTGCACATGCAACATATTACCTGTGCCTGGTTTCACAGCATAGGAGAAGTTGCATTGTTTGAAGCACCAGTAGTCCAGTGGTTAGATTGCACAGAGGCTAAAGTCCTCATGGTGAGCAGCCAGTGTTCGAATCCGAAATGTGGCCCTTTGACACATGTCATTCCCCACTCTATCGCCCTGAATTCCGACTACATCCACTATCCTTTCTCCCAGATGAAGGCAGAACAATTACAAAAATAAATCCTTAAAAATAAGAAGTCATGTTGTAGTCTGCCTTCAGATATCAACATAAAGTAGAGGGATAGCATGAATTACCTTTAAACTAAAAGTAAAGTGCAGAGCATGTAAGAAGCGTACAGAGCTGTAAACATACTCAACATATACAACCACTACTTGCCTTTTGCTAACTTGTTAGAATCATGTGACGGAAGAAGGGCCAATTGTAATTAGCTGTAAAGAAGGGCCAATTGTAATTAGCTGTAAAGAGATATATCCCCACCTATGGAGTCAAACATACATCAATGAATCTGAAGGTCAGTTTGACGGCAGTGAAGGAGAAGTTAAAGTTTTTACGGGAATGGTTAGTTTTGCAACAGCAAGTGGATGCATGATTTTAATGTCCATCCCAACAGCACAGAAGTTATATATTGTTAAAAACATACATCTCTAGTTGAAGACATGAAGGAAAGTATAAACAACACTAAAACTGTAAATATCAATTTAACAGCTCTGATATAAAGGTAAAAAAACAATCATTTTTTGTGTCTGACGCTTTTGTCACTGTGGGATTTCGGCGACCTGTTTTTATTTCTTTCTTTCTGAGACCCCTTTTAGACATGTACAACTTCCACATTAAAGATGTTTTCTGCAGGTACTCCTGCAATAATTAATTGCCTATTCACACACATCTCAAGTCTATTTTTTTTTTTTTTTTTTAAGTTTTTGTTTTCGGCCTTTTTGCCTTTATTGATAGAGGAGGACAGTGGATAGAGTCGGAAAGGGGGAGAGAGAGTGGGGAGAGACATGCGGGAAATGGGCCACAGGCCGGACGTGAACCCGGGCCGCCCGCGCGCGAGGACTGAGCCTCAATACATGGGGTCGCGCGCACTGCCGCTGCGCCACCGGCGACCCCTCAAGTCTATTTTTTAATCCAATTCTACTTTTCATGTTTATAAACCAAAACTTTCTAAACAGAAACCGAACAGTTGAACAGAAAGCTGTTGATGTTTCACTTATGCCTCTGCAAGTAATGTTGGCTTAAAGGTAAAGATGAGCTATTATAATCCTTTCTTCATCTCACAAACAGAGAAATGTACAGTATAAATATTAAAATCAAAGATATTGACTATGAGCTTATCTTCAAACAGACTGAAAATTGGACAAATAGGCCTTTAGCATCAACAGCAACAGCCGTGACAAACCACACAATAGGCAGTACTACAAGATTTAAGCTAAATTATTATTTATTATTATACAACTATAAAAGGCAAATATCTTTGTTACTTTCCGATGGCCTTGTATGTTTATAGGCTATGATCACAAATATGTTCTGCCATACTCAATTCTGTAACTGTAGTCAAATATCTAAACTGTCTTTTTGTGAAATAAAGGAATCATTTACCTTTCCATTTAGGTAAACACAGACTATTGTTCTTACTTTAAATAATCAAGTAGTGAAATTTGGCTTTTTTTGTCTTGTTCTCTCCTACCATCCTTAAGGAACCCCCAGGATATTTGGAGACCAACACTTTCAGTAAACACTGCCTTTACCAGAAAATCTTTGTCTCTCTCTCTCTTAGAACTTTGAATGCAGCAGGCAGCCGGCTCTCATGAAAGAGTTGTTGTTTACTACCAAGCTCTGCCCATCTCAGGTTTCATCCCCTCAGGCACTGCTGGACTGTCATCTCCCCAGAGGGAGGGGCTGTGACATAAAACAAACACAGATATGCCAGGGTCACAGCCTGGAACACCTACTGCAACCCGACACCACAGCCAGCCAGGCCAACCAGCACACATACATTCCACATGGCAGCGTGGCTGTGTTTGTGTGTGTGTGTGTGAGTAAAATAAAATTGTTACAGACACACACAAGCAAACCCACACACAGCATACTCACATGAGGAGAGTGCATAAGATGTTTCTGTCATATCTAAGGCATGCGCTTCTTGTTCTTCTTAAAGCAACGAAACACAAAACAG
This sequence comes from Symphodus melops, assembly GCF_947650265.1. NCBI lineage: Eukaryota > Metazoa > Chordata > Actinopteri > Labriformes > Labridae > Symphodus > Symphodus melops. The sequence goes on along the minus strand of NC_136696.1, from coordinate 6,813,510 downwards.
GCTGGTCGAATTTTAAGTTAGGAGACTTAAGGTCGACAGTCTGACCTCCGCTCTAACCCCTCCTCTGCCTCTCCTGGAGGTGTTTTGTATATGCATGTCTGACTCACTTTAATTGTTGGAAGCCTATCAGGGCACTGAGATTCTTATGGATTTTCAATATCTACATGCCTCTCAAGCTGCAAAATTAGGAAAACACTGAAGTGCCAAAAACTCAATTTTTTAGATGGCTCCAAAAGTGCTCCAATTGAGTGAATCTTCGTCAGGTCCCATGCATATCAAAATGCTTAGGCAGCTAATTTCAGCAGTTAATCTGGTGAGTTTATTACCTGTTTTTTCTTCTATTAAGGCACCAAGTTATACATTATGAACTCCATGATTGCTTTCAATTGGCGTTTAAAGATTACCAGTTTGAAACTGGACATTTACAACCTTTTACACCTAGCAGAGACTAAAAAATGCTTAAGAAATACTTGTCCAAACAACTGTGAACAGGGCATCACAACTGTAACCGAAACCTTCTTATTTGTCGAAATGTGTGTAATTTAAAATGTTGGCCTATTTTTCTGAAAATAACAAAGTGGATACAAAGATGCATTTATGATGACAAAATGCACATATGAGAACAAGATTCTCAATCCCAACATTCATACAACTTTTTATTAGCCCTTTACAGATTGCTATTCAGCAACAGCACCTTCACAAAGTTCTGTCATAATAACGTCTTTGGACTGACACATTTCATCTGGAAGAATGTAATATTGATATCCCAGTTTGTGCACACACACAACGCAGTTCTGCCCATGCTCAACCATTTCACCTCTGTGTGTTACACATTGCTGGCTAGCCGTATAGCAGGGGCACGATGACCTTGCCTTGAACTGGCAGTATGTAAGAGCCAGTAAGAGTGTCTGTTGACCTTCAGAAAAACACCACACTTTACAGTTTTAGGCAAACATACAGAGCCGATAATGGTGTGAAAGGTGTAATTTTTTCATTTTATCTTGTGTATAACAGATAATGAGTTGTTTTCAAAGCAGTATCAGTCCTTCTTCATGACACCTTAGGGGCAATTAGAAACTGAAATAAAGTTTGCTGAGGTAGAGAGAGTAAATATGAGACTTGTGCTTTCTAAAACTTTGATCTTGTTTCAGGCCTTAACAATGGCATAACACTTCAAATACGTTAAATATGCAAAGAAAAATAGATAAATCCAGAAAACAACCAAAAAGAATTCAGCTGCAGCTCTACCTGCAGGCACCTGCTGAGAGTCCAAAGCACAAATGGCCAGATGTTGTGCAGTTTTCCAGAGCATTTTTATTTCATTTGCAGCACGTTTCAGTTGTTTCCTTTGTTTGTTTTTTCTTTTTTTTCCACTTTTGAATTAATAATCTGCTAATTAATAAGCCGCTGCCCATTTGTCCTAATATAAAGTAGTTTCAAACATTGTCATTTGTCCTATAGTAGCAAACAGACAGCCCTGTTTTTATGAAAGCTTTGAGATTTATCACACACAACCATCAAGGCACACCTGTATGCAAATGATTTACATTCAGCCATTGGCTTGACAGTAATTCAGGGATCAACAAGTAATATCAATGCGCAACAAAAACATTCAAGAAGCAGAATGCAGAAAAGAAAACATAGTAAGTGACTTGGGATTTGGAAAAAAAGTTTCAAGATGCTTTAAAAAAAAAGCCATTAAAAGGCAAGAATTTACACTCAACATATTTGTCAAAAACTGTGTGTTTTATTTGTAACCCCAACATTTAGCGCGCGTTTCCTTTTTTTCGGATCAGATGAAAAAATGTGTTTGTATTAGAGCTGGGTTCATGAGAGATTAAATTTCTTTTTTTTATCTTTTGTTAAAAGCTTGAAATGTGAGCAAATATGAGCAATTAGAGGTGAAGTTACATGTCTAATGTAGGAAACAGCTTACATTGCTACATTTTGTAATTTCTTTTGGTTAAGATTAGAGGCTAATGCAGCAAGATCCTCGGAGTCGTCATTAGAAAAAATGCTTGACAATGATGAACATTTATTTTTTATAGTAAAATAGGAAATTTGACTGGATCAGACCAGTTTCCTTACAGGTGTCCTTGAAAGTCACATCAACTCAAATGAAGTTGAATCCATCTCTGCAGTCATGCCCTACTCCCATTTAAACTTAAGATCGTTCTCACCACAGCAGGTTCCACCTATTGCAGAAATGTCATTGCATTTCCACATTAAATGTATGCTAGACATCTTGAAGTAGACTGTCACGTGTTTGTGGGATGTATTGCTGGGAAAAACGCTCCATTCTGGTTTAACTTTGCTCTCAGATCAAAAGCTGTATTCACATCCTTAAAACAGACAAACTGGTTAAAAAATCTACTTCAACAATGATGCCTCTCGTCTCATCTGCTGCTTGTGTGTTTGATGTAGAGTATTAAAACGAGACTGAATATTCTCAAAACAAAAGTTTGTCATTAATAGAAGTAGTCAAACTGATTAAAATTTAAGATGAAATGATTTTTGGCCTTGAAGCTTTGTTATACTTTAGTCTGTCAAGAGGAATGGATCTGAAATTGAAAGAAAGAGTAATTAAAGAAATACTTCAGCATACATTGATTAACTTTTCAGCTGTTGGAATTTATTTCATAGCAAGTTGAATCTGAATTCACCCTGAAGCACAGCATCTAGTTGTGCTGTAGAGATATGTCCTCTTATAAAACCTTGGGCATTGTGAGTGTGTTCCATCCTCATACATATTCAGTTTGTTTGTGCCAGTATCTATTTAACTTTAAGACGTGTGTTTTGTTTGAGCAAACCTTATTATACAACGAAAGTGGTACAGATAGGATCCGAGGTTTCTAGCTTTGATATTGTCCAATGAATCCATTTTGTTTTTAAACAGTTCCTTCAAGAAGCAAGGCAACTTTTAGACAGTTCTTTATTTTGATAATTTATCTTGCAGCTTTTGACTTACCTGTAGTTATTTTATCACCGAGTATCAAAAGCTCCTTTCCCCCATGAAAATGTCCTGACATTCAACAATTGTCTTCAACAATTAGCAGTCTAATTTTTCATCCAGGCTCTACCTGGGGCGGCAGTAGCTCAGTCTGTAGGGACTTGGGTTGGGAACCGGAGGGTCGCCGGTTCAAGTCCCGGCACGGACCAAGTCCGGAAATTGGTCTGGTAGCTGGAGAGGTGCCAGTCCATTTCCTGAGCACTGCCGAGGTGCCCCTGAGCAAGGCACCGAACCCCAAAACTGCTCTGGAGCGCTCGCTGTGGGCAGCCCCCTCACTCTGAGCCCTCTCCATTAATGCATGTCACTGGAACCCTGTTTGTGCATGAGTGTGTATCTCGGCCTATGTGTGTGTCATTAGACAGAGTGTAAAAAACCGAATTTCCCCTCGTGGGATTAATAAAGTGTAACTTCTTCTTCTTCTACCTGTACTTTTTTCATGCCAAATTCCTAGTCAAATTTCTGCAAAACATCGAGATGATGTGTCGAGGCATCTTGTAATTCAGGCCGGCAGTAATAGTTATTTCAATAAACAAAACTGCCCTGATTAGCCTGCCCCTCTTAAAGTTTTATTTAAGATTTAAATCACGAGGCTTTTATTTAATCTTCAGCAGATTGTAAGCATAATTATACGTTATTGTAATTCAGGACACATTTTTAAGTGCTTTTTTTAAATTTTATTTTTAAACACTACTTGATTAAAAAAAACAGCTACAGTTATTAACTCATCTAACTAAAAGTTCTCACACATTCCCTCCAAGAAATGTTAAGAAAATTTCTGGCGGGCTGCCGCTGTTTTATCGTAAATTGCTCGTTGACACATGCACCTCACTATCTGTTGGCTGATGGCTATCTGTGGCAGATAAGGAGGGGTCGATGGAGGCAGGACATGGCTTTATAAGAATGACGTGAAAATTGTGGACGCAGCAACAGAGAGTCACCCTTTGATGACGATTTTTGCCTTTTATATCGATGCTGTGTGCAGTTTGAGATATTACCTGTTTCAACAAAAGAACAAAGAATATATGGGCTAACGTAATTTAGCAGTTTCCTTATGTGCAAAGATATCATAATGGTCACAGGCTCCTGCCCAGGATATTAATGTCATCAGCCCCCTTCTTCTTACTTGCAGTGAATATTACCTGCTGCGTTCTCATATCTGCTCAGTCAGCTTCACATGGAAAATTAGCTGGCAGCCAGGAAAAAGGAAGGATAAAGTCTGAGTGCAAAATGTGGCTCTTTGCATTAATACATGCAACTCAACCCAGACAATCAGGAGGATCCGAATTTTGAGAATTATGTCAATACAGTCTAGAAAAATTAGAAAGTAAGAACACTTCAGGGTTTTTTTTGTTTATGTCTGTTTACTTGCTTTGGGGTGGCAGTAGCTCATTCTATAAGGACTTGTGTTGGGAACCCAAGGATTGCTGGTCATGTCCCAGTGCGGCCGGCTCACTTCCTGAGTACTGTCTCGCTGTCCTTGAGCAAGACACCAACCCCCCAACCAGCACAGGAGCGCTCACTATTCTGACATCTCTACATCTGGGATTAATAAATTATAGCTTAGAATCACCCTCATCACTTCCTTTTCTGGCACTGTGATCATTTTGTAAAATGAACATCTGCAATAAAAGTATTGTAGTTAAGAACATACAGATTGTAAAGGGCATCACTTTAAAAATATTTGTATTAACATTAACCTATTCATTTAGGTTTTTTCCTTAGGGCTTGTTTTAGCTGCTCTTTCCTCAGGTCTGTTACTAGTGAGCCCTCTGTGAGCTTTTCTGGCTCAATGCTCCACTTTACTGGAACACAATACATTTACAATGCAACCTTAATAGTAGAGACTACAGTAAAAAAAAAAAAAACAGTGTGTGTAATGTGCTGTCAAACTCAGGGCTTCAGGTACACCGAGCCTCCTCTCCTCCTTTTGTGTTTTTAAATGCTGCCTTTTATAGAAATGGGGAGCATACAAGCCTCCTTTTGAATTTTTGACATTTATGTGATGCTTGGATAGAGAGAGCAATGCAGACATGAAAGATAGTAGTTCAAGGACTGACGTTTAAGCGGCTCAATTTCCATGAACGTCATTGATCTCACTCTCACTCTGGGAGGGAATGAGAATGAATGGACGAGTCCAGAGAGGTCACCAGCACCGTCACTCCTCTGCTGCTGAGCAGAGCAGATTGATTCTGCTGATTTGAATCCGATTTCCTTTTGTCATTATGTGCATCATAAGTGATCAGGGAAGATGTTTAAAACCATGTCCAGACTGCACTGTCCTGCCCCTTCATATGTTCCTGTATAAACTAGAGAGAGAATGCACGATTATTCAATGATTACTTGTGGTAAATACTGTCTATCACACACAGAGTTGTTAATGACGGACTGTTAAAAGATTTGTTTACTGATATGTTCTAATGTTTTGAGTCCTTCACTGTTGTTGACATGGACTTGTGATATGTCCACATCACTGAACATTTCATCCTCATAATGCTTGGTGTTGGGGTTCTGCAGAAATATACGCAGTTTGTATCCAAGACTTAAGTTGTTTAGTCAAACAAAGATATAAGTAGGTTTTACACATCGAAGCTCCAACCTCATTATGCCTTTGTACTTACACACTCCATCTGTGACAGTGCAATATTGGTGTCACATTGTTGATGTGTGTGGTTTAACATGATATTACAGAGTTGAGAGGAGAGGAGCAGGGCTTGTAAACACACTGCAGGAGCTTCCCATACACAAACTCCAGCATACGCAAACAGAGCACTGTTTTACCATTCTGACTTCAAAATCATACATTGTCAGTCTTTCTCTATTACCCTCTGATGGTGGATTTGGTCTGGTATGGCTTCCTCCAGCTATTATGTCTCTGTGTGTTCTACACTGCAGACAAGGCACAGGAGTGTAAATGTCCTGCCTTTAACTTGCTCTGGGTCTCACAATAAAAACACATTTGTTTAATGACATTGTTTTGAGGATGGGATGAATACAGTTCATCCCTACATTGCAGAAGACACATCACATGTAAATAAAAGTTTGATGTAAAAGCCTGTCCAATATTTACTCTATAGTTGAGCTTCTTGCTGAGCTACTCTTTCATCTTCTCTTCCTCCGTTATTACCACCCTCTTCTGTCTCTAGTCCCAGCCATTGTATCAAACAGCTGAAGGCTCCAGCTGAAGACTAGTATGGAAGTTACTGCCATAAAGATGTGTTTGGGCAACTTTGGGCTTTACCTAACCACAGCCCGATACACAATAACCATCTTTTCCTCCTCCTTCGGAACTGATAAAGCACCTTTACTCCGATAACGTCTTCTGCAGCTTTAGTGAATTGTGTGACAAATTTGATTAACCGTACTCTCATCTATTTCGATACTTCCAAGTCCATAATTTTGTAAGCAAATAACGCCTACATTCCCAATATTCCTCCTGTTCCTATTATCGACACAATCTTGGACATACCCAGGAATCAGAAAGGCTTCATCGCAAAAATATACATTCTAAAATCCCAGCTCAGAGTCACTTCTCTGGACAATATTAAAAAGTTTAGGAGAAGGAACTTGGTAAAGTTATAGATGATGATGTCTGGCACAAGGTTTTGTCTCAAGTGAATGACAGCACATGTTGCTACAGTCTTAATCTGATCAAATGTAAGGTTGTCCATGGTTGCTATCTTACAAACTAGAAACTCTCAACAATTTATGAGAGTACATCAGATACTTGTAAATAGATGGCACATGTCTGCAGAAAACAGGACACACATGCTTTGGTCCTGCCTCCACTTGTATGGCTACTGGACAAACATTTTCAACCACCTTGCCACGGCTCTAAACAGGTCGCTGAAACGAGGCCCAGAAACAGCTATTTTTTTGGAGTAATACCAGTTCACCAAACAATCAGGTAGGGAAAAAAAGGACTGTATTATTTTTGTCTTTCTTTTAGCTCACAGAACAATATGATTGGAATGGAATTCCCCACTACCACCCAAAACATCGCGCTGCTCAAAGAACCCAATGATGTTCTTCAATCTGGAGGAAATTAAGTATAATTTGAGGGGATCATCTGAAAAATGTGATTTTGACTGGGGCCCTGTGATCAACTATATAACCAAATTAAAGACACTACAGGACATTGAGGCTCTCACTGTCCTGCTCTTTATTAAAATGTATATGTATAAATACTTCGTCAGAAGGAAGGGAGGGACACTTAACATTGCAATATCGTTGTTTTTGTTGTTGTCGTGTTTTTGTATGTTTTTTGCACACACAGGCCCACACATGTATGTGTGTGTGCATGTGTATGTATATGCATGGGTGGGGAGGTTTACTGGAGGTTTGTGTGAGTCGACACCAAGAACATTTATTTTCTTAACGATCATTGTATGCCATGTTACCAATTGAATAAATAAAGAGATATTCAAAACATAAAGATAGGTAAAGATGTGTGGACATTTTGCAAAGAACAGCAACCCAGTGGCAAAGCCAGACCTTTTGACAGGGGAGGCTAAACTGGGTTACTGACTTCTGCAGGGGTGACTGGAAGTGTTAAGAATGTGTACACACACACACACACACACACACACACACACACACACACACACACACACACACACACACACACACACACACACACACACACACACACACACACACACACACACACACACACACACACACACACACACACACACACACACACACACACACACACACACACACACACACGAGAGAGAAAAAAAATGCTATTCATATCTACTTTCAATACTTAAAGTAATAAATAAACGTTATTCAACTATTTGAAAAACATGTTTACTGTTAAAATGAGTAGCAATATATAAATAATTTTTTGCTTAATTCTTTAAGTACTGAGAAAGAAGATTTATGTTTAAAGGGTCACAGTTTAGCAGTAATCAATAGGCTGCCTTGAAATTAAAAGAAAGATTCAAGCAGTCTGTTGTATCATTGTCCAAAAAGTTAATTTAAAAACAAGTCCCTAAGCTAAGGATTTTAGGATGGCCACTTGGGTAGTCAATCAGATTTCTAAGGTGGCCCTGACCAACCCTTGGTTCTGCACCTGCGGCAGCCATATTGATTTAAGAATATTTTGCACATCACCAGACCACAAACATCAGAACGTTCACTCAGATGTGTGCTTTGATCATAGCCGGGGAGCCAAAGTCTCAAAAATGGGTTGAACTTGGTTTTAGTATACTTTTTATTTGTGTTTTTTCTGTTAACTTTGACCCTGAGGACCAATAATTGGAGGGTCTGCTCTGCTGGAAATATTGCGAAAAAAAAGTGGCCATTTTAGTGTATGCACCATATATTTTTTATTGAAAAAATGTGAAAAAGGTATTTTTTCTCTCACTTCCTCAGTGGGGTGGGCAGGCTGCCAATAAATCTATTCCAGAAACACAGAACACATGTGCTGACAACATCCACTGAAAAATTACTCTCATAACATACTTCTACCTAATTTTGCATCAATTTAATGTCAAGAAATTTGCAGTTTAACTTTTTTTTTCCAATATTTTATTTATTTCACTGGCAAACAATTATTCACTAAAGTTATGACATCAGTCAGTATGCCATTCTTTTCACCAAAAAGTATACTCATTGCACAGGAAAAAAAAAATCCAACCAAACTCAATGGATCTGTGGAGATTTCAGCACTAGTTGGCGATCAGCAGGCTCAAAACCTCAATAGAATTTTAGGCTACTCGCAAAATTCCAAAAGAGATGCTGAATATTTAGAATGGTTGTTAATGGCCATATTATTAAACATCGTGGCCTGGGCATCTTTTCAATTTCAACATAATGCTGTTCTCCCAATGGAAATGTGTCACACAAGCAAAAATACAGCAATATAATATTACACACACTCAACGTACGCTGGAGTTGTTTGGACTACATTAGTACGTAGAAGTTGTTTCACAGTTATCAAAAGAATCATCAACATAAACTCTCAAATTTAGGTCAACAGCTTTGAAAAGCTCTGACCTGCTGCGAGTCAGAAGTTATAGACTACTACAGTAAACAGACAAAAAAACATCACACATATGAGTGTACACATGCCTTAAAAGAAGGCAAAACGATTTAAAAAAATGATATAAGAAGCTGATCATTGTAAAGAATTTCAATCTACAATAGAAATAGCTATGCCCTTACCTACAGTTGCACCAGGCTTTCAAAGAAAACGGAGTATGGCATTGTCATTGATTTGATTGATGTTACTGCCCAAACACCTTTGAATAATACTGAAACTTCATTCTATCCCCGAAAGCCTTACCTCAAGCTACATTGTGTTTATGTGGCCCACGGTGGTTGGGCTGGCCCCATATTTACAAATAAAATGTATTATTATTATTATTATTATATAGGCTATCCTACACTTGAGATTATGCACCACAGTATGAAGGTCCGACATTTTGATTGTTGTCTGCAATGCTAAAAGATGAATATAACTCAAATTACCCAGCAGAACAGTCACTGTTTAGCATTTATTAAAAATGGTCAAGCCTTGTTTCAATAGGACGTCCAGTGTGCACATAATGATCCTAATGATCCTTGCCCCATTTATTAGTATACATGAGCACTGTTCAAAAAATGGAGAACCGCTCTTGCCACTTAAAGATATCTCAAAGTGACCGCACACTTTATCTGCTTAAAGAGATTACCTTTAACTGGTTCATGTCATCACAGACTCACAAGTACATTGTAAATATAATACCTCGCTGCTAAAGGCGCTTAATTTATTTAGTCTTTTACGTTGCATTTTTTTTCTTTTTTTAAATCCAATATTTGCATAATTTTTCTCTTTTTGTGTAATGTTTGATACATTACAGGCCGTATCAATGTTTTTATGCTGTTCTTAATGACACCAGACAAACTGTAACTGACACTTCTGTTGGTTTAAATAAATGTAAGCAACCTACTGTCCCCCATAACAGCAACAATTATAAAGTGTAGAAAAAGAAAAATGCATTAATCTTAAATGAACAGCTTCGTGTCATATGTAATTGATATATCCTGAATATTGTCTGTAAAATCACTGTACTTACTTAGAGTTACTCTATGTTTCAGTGTGCCTTTCACAGGTCATTAAGAGTGACCCTATTACATTAGATCACTCATACACATTTTTTCATGTAAGATAAGACCTTTTGTGACTACTAGCTCTCATCAGCACAGTGACCTCGCAGAGTGAGAATACTTCACTATAATAGTAGGCAGAGCACATCCACACTAGAACACATAATGGGATATACTGTATAAGTCCTATCTGATAATAACTCCTCCCTGTCTCTTCTCTGAAGGCTAAAGTGATAATGTCGTACAGTTTCTGCTGAGATATGTATCCAAAAGACTGGAGAAGAGCTTTGAGGAAATGATGGGAAAAGGAGTCGTGTCAGAGTAATACATATAATATCAATACTCATAAAATTGATGAGGCAATTCTGCTCTACTTTGTAACATTACCTAAATGGAGTGCCAGCAAAACATTATTCGGCTACATGGTCAGGCCTTTTATCTAATGCCACATAATATAATAATCTGATACTTTATTGATCCACACAAGGAAAACTGTCTTTTTTGTGGCCCTTTTTTTTTCCAAGATCTCTGAGGTCATTGGAAGCTATAGAGGGGCAATTTGGGATCTCCAAAGCTTCTGCGTTATCATCATCATGCTAGCTCTGCTGACTCATCTACCACCAAATGCAACACTAACTTATTTTTTTGGGCTTCTCATAGTGTTAGAGCAATGAGGGTCTGAAACAGACTCTGATTGTGTAGAGGTTTAGCTTTGGAAAATGAAGCCGTTAGTAGTCAAAAGCGGTTTAGTTATCTTTACGTGCAGGTTTCATAAGGAAAAACAAAATGCTAGTTAATACACATGTGGCCGATTTTTAAAGATGTATTTTGTGCCTTCATTCTAGAGGATAGGATAGCAAATTGAGAGAGATTGAACAATAAAATGAAGGAAAGGAGCCACAGGGTGGATCGGAACCTGAGGTGCCCGTGTTGAGGCTTCAGCCTCTGAACATCGGCCTTGTGAACCAACCAGCAGGCCACATGCATCCCAAATGTAGTTGATGTTGACCTGTAATGTTAAATGTTGGTGTAATGTTAAGTTAAACATAATAACTAAAAACTAGCTTCAGTCAATTGTGCATACACAATTTTTATTTCATGTCTTTTCATGACATAAAATGTGGCTCGTTTGATAGTGTGTTATCTTTCAACGGAGGGTTCGAGGTTTGAGCCCTAGCCCCTGCAACCACATGTACAAGGTATCTCGCTCTTTCAGTGGCTGTACACGAAGGTGTATTAGGATTGGTGAAACTGAAACTTTTTAACAAACAGTTCCATCTGTGACACATCACTCCGTTTATTATTGTGCCGTCTTCAATTAGAGGAATGTAGCCCCATGTGACCCACACACAGAATAACAATGTAACAATAATGCAATAACAATAATGTAACAAGGTAATAACTAGAGCGACTGAATTGTTCCCTGGAGCTCGTACGAAGGAGCGGAGAGGAAATGATCATAATATGGTTTCAGATCCCTCAGGATCGGTTGCAACTGACAGGAGAGCATCTGAGTGGACAATAATCAGCAGATACTGTTGCCCTGACAATATTACGCTGCGCTCCAAGCATTTTGTTGAAACTTACATATAATCTTTGTGCCTGCAGAGCTTTTCGCTTTTTACACAGACACATCCTTTTGTTTTGTTTTATAAGCTTCCTGAAGAACTGGACACTGAAGGCATCTGAGCTCACACGATAGATTATTAACTTTAACCCTCTACTATCAAACTATAACCATTTTCAGACAAGTGGCTTGTTCACAGATGCACCTCACAGGATGTGATTTCATGTGGCAAGACAAAGTAAAAAGAATGATACTGGTGGACAAAGCAGTAACGCCACCAGCCTTAAACCTGTTGTTTGAGTTTCCTTTTTTTCTGTTGAAAAGAAACTTGGGTTTCTTGAGTTGCAGTCTTTTTGCTACGTCCACTCACCAATGCCATCACACTAATTCATGTGAAGGCATTACGCATATGACTGCTGTAACATTCAAAACATTTCTGGCACCATACGATGAAATGAGCTGTGCTTAACGAAGTTCATTGTGGGGGGGCAAAAATCAAAATTACATTTTTCACATGAACAATTTGGAGGTTATTAGGGAGCTGGCAGGAAAAATCCACCACCCAGGTGATGTTTATATCCCGCAACCAACATATTACCATATACTGGAGGGTGCAATCAGTGTGGTCACTTTGCATTAAATGAAACTGCTTCATTATGTTTTCTGTACCTCAGGATTTTCTCCTCCACTCTTTTGCTACAAACAAGTCTACACAAATACACAAATCACTCATTTAAAGCAAAAAACTGTCATCATAGCATCAGACACTTTCCATTCAACAGCCACTTTCACGCCATATTTTCTACATCATGACACGACCCCAACCTTCCCCCCAACATGGATATTCTTCTTCAGGGACGAGTTAACAAACACTCCAGCCTGTCTTTATTTTCAGAAGTACATGTGTGAAAATGGCTTATTAGTCACTTTCACTTCTGCTCGTCTCTTACATTTCAGAACGACGTCCATCAGAAGAGTTCAGTAACTTACACTCTTTGATAGCCCCTGTTTAAATGGTCAGAAGTGAATTAGGGGGAAAAGTGAAAAAGTTTGCTGCTCTGACAGGAGTCAGCCGGGTTAAGTTGTTATTGTGTTTTTTCCTCGTCACATTTACATTGTTTATGATTGTTTTACTTACCCTTGTTTCTCTGTTTCAGCTCCTCCTCATGTGTTCACCTTGTGTGTCAAGTCCCCGCCCCTAATTACCTGCATGTGTCTTGTTAGTCTTGATTACCGGCACCTGTGTCTTGTGGTCCCTGATTGTCTGCCCTATTTAAACCTCATGTGTCTCCCCTCATGTTGCCAGTTCCTAGAGTTTCCTTTGAGTACCTAGTCCTAGCATTTTTCTTGTCTGACTTTGTGCGTTGACTTGGCCTGTCCCTCGTTACCGACCGTAGCCTGCTCCACTGGATTTGTTTGCTCTTATGACCTCCCGTATCTGACCTCGTTGTGTCACTCTCTTTACTTGAAACAAATTACAAAAGAAAACCTGACTCTTCAAGAGCCTGTGTCATTGTATGCTTTGAATGTAATTTTGAATGACTTGCAAACAGGAACATCTGGCAGTCGATGTTCTCTCTGATACAGCCTTCATTGTGGTCAGTTTTGATAGATTGCTATCTTCCTTGTTATTTGATGTCTTCTTCATGTCCTACAGTCATTTGTCCTGTAGTGTGTGTGTATGTACGGCTGCTCGTTGTTTGTACTGGCCAGGACACTTTTGGAAAAGAGATTTTTAACCTGAACAGTTTTTGTTTTTGATTAAATAAAACTTTTTTTTTGCTGAGTCAGAGAAGATAAAATGTTTCATCTATTAGTCCACTCTTCTGTCAGTTCTACTCTGTTTGGGATAGCTTGCATCTATTTAGCACACACAGAACCAATTGTATGTATTTAGCATGAATCTAAACATCTATGAAAACGCAATGCTCTTCGCGACCATAGATGGAGGGAAAATAGAATCCTATTCAGGGATGGACAAAAAGATTTGTTGACTGAATGAAGGAAAATTGATCCATGACAGAGAATGGGTTGGCTGCTCAAAACCATAGACAGTGACTGCATTGTTGATCTGAAATAGCCTTTAAGGAACGCATTACACACATGCAATATTCAAGCAGAAGGAAGAGAAATAAAAAGTTTATTACAAATAAAACGTGATGTATAAGCACAAAAAAGCAAAGTGAATATAAGCATAACGTTAACTTCATTAGAAAAATATGAATCATACTTTAGTTTGAAAAACAAGAAAGTGAGGCAATGAAAGCATTTATGCATTTCAGAGTGGATACATCATAGCTTTGGTCAAATGTTTCAAATGTTCCTACACAGGTGCATACAAATCTAAGGCGGTAAGACATCAGGGAACAAATATACATCCCAGTATGAGCGATAGGTGGTGTCATGTTTTAATAAAGGCACTTATTACTGACATGAGCAAAAAAAGGGAAAAGACAATCAAACAGCTGGCAAGTAAAAAAAGAGCTGGTGTAACAAAATGGACAATAAATACAATGTATATGTTTTCATTTTGAAATTTAAAAGTAGAAGTTTTGTTCATCTAAAGTCCAAAATGAGGGGACCAAAATCATTACAGAATACAGCCTCAGCTACACAAAAATGTGCTCATCTTCTTTAATATATACGCCTACTGGACTGCACAGTAATGTCACAGTGTGATTGGACGTTTGAGTTGGGTGTTTATGGTATACTTTTCATCAAGAACAACATGTGATGTAAGCATTATAATAATGATAGATTTTTTTTTTTTACCATGAAAAGAAATAAAACACACATTTTTTGATGAAGTCCATGGTCCAAAGTGGTCCCTCTTGCTAGACATGGTCTTTAGTCTACGTTTCTGTACCTGGTGAAGAGGTTGTAGAGGACACGCAGCGTTGACTTCAGGTCACAGTTGACTATGTCTAAAAAGGAGTAAAGGAGTTTTATAAAGACAAACATCTATCAAGACTTAATATTGATTCTTTGCAATAAAGTGCAAATGTGACATGATCATGTCCCTCTGTCTGGCTTTATGGCATTTAGTTTAGTTTTTTTTGCTTTTTTTTTTTTACGTACTGACCTCTGTACGTATATAGATTCCTCTGTCTGGATACTGTACTACAGATGCTGCTGAACCCCCAGCTCATGTTAAAAAAATGTATATATGTATAATTTTTTTTTTAAAGGTGTAAGAATTAAAACTAGTAGATGAATTCCATGTTTGGATAAAACAGTGATTTGCCAGTATTAGGAAGCTACAGCTGTCTCTGTAATAACATGAATAAGACTTGGGTTTCCAATATTAACAGTCTTGGCAGTTCACATGTTAAAATGAAGATGCTTCAATAAAAGAAAATGTTTGTCCTACCCTCTGGTCTGGGCTTCGGTCTCTCCAGGCCACCATCCTGCATCAGCTCAAATGAGAAGGACACATTGTGGACCTGCAGAGAGAGGGACAACACCGAGCAGGATGAACACCACACACACACACACACACACACACACGACCTAAACTTCAGTAAGTACATATCATGCCCCTTTGTAGAGAGCTCCTCACTGATAACAGAACAAAGACACTGGTTGATAAATCCCACAATACGCTGTGCGTCGATTCAATCGTGCTACCACAGCTTCCTGTGTCGGCAAACACACCCCAGCTCTGTTCTGTAACACCATAAGCCTTCAGCAGCTGCACAAACACTCCGCTCCCTCATGTACCAACAGATTCTTGCCAACCGTTTCACTTACAAACCTCCTATACATCCAAGTAATTGATACCATCACTGAAGCCAGATATTCAGGTACAGTTGTTCAATTAACACTTTTAAATGAGACTGTATGCAGACAAAGACTGACTGGAACAGAGTGGCTAAGGTTCACTAGATTAGCTTACATAATGCAGCACGAGGAGGGGGATCAAACATACCAGAGATGCGGCTAACAAGGTTTTCCTGGAACTGAAAATTAGGTGGAAATGATTCATGATCCTAAACAAAGGCCTGACATTGATTTAAAACATAGAGCACAAATAATGTTAAGGTGGATCAGTTCAAGATGGTTTATGCTTTCCAGTCCTTCTGCATGGAGACAGACAGACTGACAAGCAAGCATAAAAAAAACCTGCAAGAAATGAGAAATACCAATCACAGAGGTTGAAAGATGTTTTCTAATATCAGTCCATTGTATCTGTGTGTGTGTGTGCTCATGCTGCTGTGATGTGTTAAAAGCTTTTCCTACAAGGGCTTATTGTGTAAAAAGAGTAACCTTCCCTCTATGACAGTCAAAGAGAAAAGAGGAGAATGAGCCTTCAGTGGAGATTCGCTAAGAAGAAGCAAGAGTGCTTTTTTTCTGACTGGTATAACATTGATAGGCCTCTGGGCTCACACCCGCACACAAACAACCATACACAAAAACACACACAGTAACAGAGCTGAGCCCTTAAGCCACTCCAGTCTTTCCCTGTGCAATAGGAGATTACAGATGCTGTGGGGCTGCTGCCTGTTCTTCCAGGCCAGGAGTGTCTGTGTGTGTGTACATTGTAGCACTGATGCCCACTCTGCTCGACAGCCTGGCAGGGGCGGCTGGCCAAGACCCAAACAAAAGGCTACTGTGGTGTCTCCACAGATCGCCTGTTCAGAATACCGTAGTACTACAGAGGCCATTGGAGAGGAGAGACGGCTCTGCCCTGAATGGGCTCGAGGGAAAACGGATGGCATTTATCAAGCTATGGAGAGGAAATGCCTGACCCCGAGTGCATGATGCTCCTCACAAATAGAGTACTGATTTAAGAGGGTTTCTTAAACAAGAGGACAGAAACAAGAGCGGGTCAGGCTACCATCTTCTCAGTTTTAAATGATAAAAATTGAAAACACATTACCTTGATCTGAAGGCTTAATATCATTACATACACACATATACATAGACATATTCATACACACACACACACACACACACACACACACACACATATATATATCTATATATATATATATATATATACGTGTGTGTGTGTGTGTGTGTGTGTGTGTGTGTGTGTGCTCAAGCTCAGCAGAAACGGTTGTGTGTATATATATATAATGTAAATCCGTAGTGGCACAAAAAGAAGTGGACCTAGATGAGAATTTAAGGTTATTCATCAGCATTGGCTTATTGCAATTTTGCATGTGTTCAAACAAAAGCTTAATTTAAATGATGTGTGCTATGTGAATAAATGCAAGCAAAAATTGGCCACTTTGATTTTTTGAAAGTAGCTCTTATGAAGAAAAGGTTGGAGAGCCCAGTTTTAGAGAATTTCACTTTTTTTTCCCAGAGGGACTATTTCATGATCAGACAAGGTCAGCAGGCGTAAAGTCACGTGCAAATACAGCTATAGTTCCATCAGAAATCTAATATGCTTAATCTGGCTGTGGCTCACTAGTAGAGTCGGGTGTCTCTGGGGGTCAATCCTTAACTCCTGCAGTCATATGTTGAAGTGTTTTCTGGTGAGACACTAATTGCTCTGGCTGCTGCGTCAATACTGATGGATTCTTTATAGAGCTGCCTCTGCCATCAGTGTGTGAGTGTGTAGGTTTGACCTGCACAGTAAAAAGTACTTAGAGCAGTCAGAAGACTACAAAACAAATATTCAAGCTCAAGTTACTGTACAATCTGCTCAATTTATCACCAAATATTGCTATAAACTGAGCAAAGTTTGGTGTTATCACCATATAGAAGTTCCAAGTCAAAGACAGGAGAAGTAACTGCATGCGACTGAATTATCAGTCTTCAGCCAAAACAAGTTAAATACAATCTATAAATTCTATCTGTAGTTGATTGTTGGATTGATAACTTTATGAAACATATCTGAATGTGATGTGTCAATACAAGAGTAGAATATGTTCTGACAGTAATGGGAGAAGTTTAGTTTTTTGTCATGAATCATCAGAGTCCCTGTTACAGCCTATTGTTACAGATAAAGAGTTCAAGACTGCAAGTGTTTCATCCTGAAAGAACGAGCTATGGAAAAGGTTTGTTAGAGCCAGAAACGTAACAATGACCCAAAATGTTATAAAACAATGTAACATAACCCAAAATGTAGCAACTGGACGATAATGCAACAAAATGCTGAGCCCAAAACGTTGTAACTTCTTACCAGAAATGTAACCAGTTGTTACATTATTAGGAGAACAATATTTTGCCTGCACCATAATGTCATATGCGGCAAGCAATGTTTTTTTTTTATTAATAACATTTCAGGTCGTTGTTACATTTCGGGCTCTCTTTTTAAGGAGAAATGCTCCAGCTCTTCCACTGTTTAAGAAGGGGTCGAGTTGTAGCTCAGTGGTAGAGCTGTCGTCTTGCAAATGGAATGTCAAGGGTTCGATCCCCAGCTCCTGCAGCAACATGTCAAATGTGTCGTTGAACTCAACCTCAATCACACTTCCTTGTTGGTGGCGTAAGAATGCATATGCCTTTACGTAGCAACCACTGCCATCAGTGTGTGAATGTGAAGGCTTGACATGAGATGTTTGAGTAGCATTACCTTTTGGTCGAAATTCTCTGGTGTAAGGAAAAAGTTGTAGAGTGGCACAAAGTATCCTTCCAACAACCCCATCAGCAATACCAGATAAACACCGTCTGCAAACTGAGACAGCAGCAGAAAAGACTGACTGAGAGCGGCTCGACGATGAAATACACAGAAGTGAGTGATAAACAATAATGACAGGATCTCTTGAATTAGAATGAGGAAAAAACTGTCACTGAACAAAAGAGACAGTTGTTACAAAAAAAGCATGATTAGTATTATTATTCATAATACTTACTACATCAATAATAATCATCAGTGTTATAAACTGTTAAAACTGACTTAGAAAAACCCTTAAAGTTTATTGTACTTGGTAAAATAATGTAGACAAAAAAACAGAAAAATTGTTCATGCAAATAACTTACATTAAAATTCAATAAAAAATTCAACAAAGTCATATCAGGAGAGGAAAAAAGCATGGCGGCATGTGTGTGGGTATGTGACACGTACCTGTGTGTCCAACTCCGACACCTCAAGGTTGAGCTTGTTCAGGTGTTTGTTCACAAATGTGATCAATGTCTGAGAATACAAAAGAAAAAGTGTGTCAGGAGAAATGAGCAGCAACACTGGGAATGTTGGACCAGTCATCCACGAAACAAAAACAAACAAAAAATAAACACAAACACAAAGATGGACAAACAGATGCAGCATTTTGAAAACAGTGACATGTTTACACTTATTAAAATTCAAATTAATGTATTCATGTCTTAGAATTTAAACTAGTTTGTTTTGAAAGCAATTTCAGCTCCCATCACAAATTGAACATAATATTTTAAAATCTTGAATGTTTGTAACAAGTTTAGAATTTAATTTTAACTTCAATGAAAAATGTAAATTTCTTTCTCCAAGGTAATTCTTTTTTTAAAAAACTGTGTTTTTGTTCAAAGTAATCAAAAAGTAAAATTGTATTTTCATGATTAGAATTGAATGTTAATTTGTTGAAGTTTACTTTTGCTTAACTGAAGAAAGAAAAAAAAAATCAATTTATGCTGAAATATGATTTTTCTCGACATAAACTACATCATGCCCTCAAAAGGTTCAGGGGTAGAGATTGAAAAGAAGGGACTACTGAGATTTCTTTTTATTAAAGGTTCCATTTCCTGTCAAGGATCAATAAGGGCTAACACAAAGACGGTTTTATATAAGTTCTTCTTTTATACATTAATTTAAATGTTATTGGCCCATTCGTTCGCCACACAAGGCTGAAATATGACATCACCACTGCAACACTTTATACCTTTTTGACAACATTGAGTTTATCCGGAGCATGGTCAAATAGGGTGTCGAAAGCATCACGCTCTGCGAAGAATAAATCAGATCCATGTTAGCCAAAAAAGAGACAATGCCATGTGGAACTAACAAGAGAGCATGGTTCAGTATTTATTTCTTCACGACTACGTACCATGTCTGCCAGAGAAAGCCCTGAGAGAAGGAAAGAGAATGAATGTATCAAACACACCAATCAGAATCAGTTCCTGCTTGAAGACTCAAAAGAGAGAATTAAAGACAAGTGCTTCCAGTTCAACCACAGAGGAATGTAGAGAATGGAGGGATTATGTCACAGAAATGAAAATACAATAATGCAGCTAGGGTATCATAATTTGATTAACAATAACACAGTCTTACCTTGGGTATTCAAATAACATGGGTGTCATTACAGGGATGTTAACAATGACTGCTTACTATAACAATGCAACACTCTCAACAGAGGAAAAAAACTGCTGGGTATTGATACAATGAATGTAGCCGAGCCTGTCTGTACATGCAGCTTTCTATGGGAATGGACGGCCAATTCACTCTATTATTACAATGTTAGCGCATGGAGGATGTTGTTGTTGGAACGGTTCAGGTGGTTTGGAAAGAAGAGAACGCTGCAGTGTGAGTGTCCCCCCGAGGAAGAGATATCACAGTGGGCAGGCAAGCAAGAAATGGCACACACACACACACACACACACACACAAAGACTGTCACACACGTTGTTCACGGTGTAATCCATGATGGCAAAGGAAGGCAAGTCTGGGCAATGGTCCTGGTTGTGGGGTAATAACCGTATTTGCACTGTGATCATGTGTGTGTGTGTGTGTGTGTGTGTTATTAACGGTGTATCTAGCATGACAAAATGTGAGTGCTGGTGCACGTTGGCCTGCTGTTATCACCCTCTCTGCTGCTGTCAGGCTGCTGGACAGCCTCACAGGGAAAGAAAGTGTGTTTTTGTGTTGTTTTAAACTGTCTGATTTGTCAGCTGAGGGTGCCATCACATATCTTTTTGAAATACAATGGTTGCCTTTTCATTCACTGCAAAACATTTCTCCTGTAAGCCAGCTGAAATCACAGAGCGCTGCAGATTTGTGCAGAAAAGACGATTTTCAAGGTTTTTCATTCAAAGTCCCACTATGGTTTGAATGCTATTGACTTGCTGTGTTTGAGGTAAAAATCCAATTACAATGTTTTTGTGGTACTGATTTCAGTGTGTCAGTTGCATGTTTTCCACACAACTTTCAAGACCCTGAAAGAAGTTATTGAACACTTGAACAGATTAAGAGTCTTGTCAGATTTGTCTTTGATCGAAATCTTTTTTATTAACAAACCAATGAAACGTGTCCTTATGGATTGATTAGAAGGGCGTAGTTGGAGTGGTCTCAAAATGAGTTTAAGAAGCTCGGAAACATTACAGTACAGTGTGGAACAGTGATGCATAGTATGAGTTCATTCATTGATGAAAATGCAGTACAAGTCCACTTTCAAAAATCCAAGAATAAAACACCTCCACACTTGAAAAACTCAAGAGAGTTCTTCACTCATCTAATCCATCACGTGTGGCTGGTATGAATTACTAATATGAGGCCACGAAATAATCATTTGTGACCTCAAATTAGTAATCCGTGGCCACAAATTCTAACATTTTCACTACTGTCATCAGAGGGGTGTTGTCGAAATGAAAGTGGATGAGGTGGAATAAAAAACAGTCATAAAATAAATAAATAGTTAAATAGAGAAATAAAATAATTTTAGTAACTGTTGTGCTAAGTTTCACTTAGTCGGATTATTAACAAAAGAACTAATGAGAGAAGGTGACAACTTCTGTACACGATGCATGTCAGAGGAGTACACGAAGATAAAGTTTGATAATACACAAATAAAAACATCACGGCACAAGAGAAGTATCTGCAGGTGGAGGATAACAGAATAATCCACAGTTTCACCCCAGATCAGAGCATTGAGGACACAGCTCTCTCCAAGAACAAAAAATAATAATAATTTTAAAAAATCAAGTAGTGTTCTCACAAGAGAACAAGCTGGACCAAAGAGATCAGTGTGCTCTTTTGAAACACTTACTGGGGAGCGCACCGTTTGCCAAATTATCTCATAAACCAAAACTGTCTTTTAAAAGGGTTTGAGGCAACGCCTTTGTTTCAAACTAGACAAAATCCCTAACAGGGGTTTTTTGTTTAAGAAGACTTGGATCATGCATCTCCGTTGAGATTGACTATGGCGTGCTTTGACATTTTGTAGTTCTTTTTATTTGTAGTTTAAATGTTCTACTGCTAGATTCTGTTCGTGAGCACGGTCAGAGCTGTGCTTATATTCACACACGTAAAAGCACACGTTGAGACAAAGTTCTTCTAACACATTTATTACGCACAGATCCATGCATGATTTTCTGGAGTTTTATGCAAACTTTTGACAGTTTGAGCAGTGGTGTTGGTCAGTCACCCTAAACATATGTTAATGTTATGAGTTAAATAGCTTTGATAGCTGAGAGCACTTACTCTGTGTTCCCAGTGATTTCCTCTTGGATTTGTCTCGACTGCAGGATGCCTTCTCTTTTCTGGAAGACATGGTATGAAAACACAAACACATGTGAAGACTCTCCTCTACTCAATGGGACTGTAGTTCACAGTCAGCGGTTGTAAAAAGGGTTGTCAAATTCTCCATTTATAACATGTATTGTTCTTTACAGGTCATGAAGTACAATGTCACACCCACCTGGACAACCACCACTTGAATTGAAACGTGATCTGGCAATCTGATTGGGGCTCTGAAGTGCTGCGACAGCGCCACCAGAAGATGCAGGATGGCAACTATACTCTTGGCATGCACAGCTAATGTGGAGAAAAGCAGAAGAGAGAACACCAGAAACCAACTCGTTATTCACCATCATCAATCAGGGAAACAAAGCAAAACAAACATCAACCTTTTCAAATATATCTGCATGTTTTTCTTAAAGTCAATGTCACAGCAGCTCACTCAGCTGTTGTAAGTTATCTAACCAAAGGCTGTCTTTTTATTATTCTCGATCCTTTCAGAAATGTATACTTATCTTAAAGGATAAAAATAATATAGCAAAAGATGGCTTAAAGGATAGAACTCTAAATTCACTTTTCCGGCATAGAAACAAGAAATTCGTGTTCAGTGAGACAGGCTGAGAGACATGTCTTTGATCAACCGGACAAATGGGTTTACCAAATCATCTGGATCAATAAAGTGTCTAAAGAAGCCTTTGATTGTAGGCCATGGCACTGACTGACAAATCACAGAGAGCAAAGCTAAAAAGCCTTCATAAAATCCAATTAGATCCTCACTGCATTAGAACACCCAAATGAGTTATTCAAAGGCGTCGGGGAGAGGGCGGGGGTGAAAGAAGGGACAAACAAAAGTGAACTGCTTGAAAAGAGATCCAAATAAAAGGACTAAAAAAGAACTTTCATTCAACTGTGCTCTTAACCATTTGTAAAGATACATCACACAAAGAGCCTTCAAGGACAAACCAGTACCAGAGGTGTGTTTAAGAATGTTGTATTGTTGGGTTGGAAATGTATAATTTTTGATACGGCAATTCTTTCCTGAAATACCTTCAAAAAAATAATTTCTGTTCCATATCGAAAAGATGTTCTACCACATCCCCCCCTTGTGTATGTATATATATATATATATATATATATATATATATATATATATATATATATATATATATATATACATATACATATATACATATATATATATACACACACACACATAAACACACACACACACGTTTACAATTCATAACACAAGTAAAAGGAAGCGACCTGGGAGGATAACTGTGACTATCTTAACTCCCTATGTCAGTTAAAGGAGTTGAGGAGAGCTCTATGGACATGCATGTGCATCGTCATCTGAACGCTCACAGCTTATAGGGAGCTTATAAATACAACGGCAGGAAAGGTATGCAAATACAAAAAGCTTTTTGATAGCCACTGTACTTTAAGCATGAGTACAACGAAAGTTATCCTAAGAGTTTCACGCTCAATAAGAAAAGGAGAAATGTTAATAAAAAATCTGTCATAATTCATGTCATCTCAAATGATAAAGCAGACTTTGTCCCATGAAAGTCGAGCTAGAGATTCTGAAAGATAATGAAGTTATTTCACTTTGTTGTCTGGCCTTCAAGTTGATTCTTTGACTTCTCCTAGGTCCATAGAAAGCGTCACAGCACCTGCAGTGTTAAAGTGCTTCTATGGATAAAGTATAAACAGAGCAGGCCCTGGTACCTAATCATCTCACCATGTTTTGTTTCTTGAGACCTTTAAAAATAACAATTTACTTGCCACTGTAAATTTGTTCAATGTTGCTTAGGGCTGTGCTCATGGTGGATTAATGTTTGGTCTTTGTTGACTTTTTTAGTCCTTTTATATAACAATAACAAAGGTATTTTAATTTGCTCTTTAGCAGACAAAGCAGTATTTGTGTTGTTTTTCTAAAATCCTTTCTTGTGTGTTTTTATTTTTTAATATACGGTTTATTGTATTTCACAACAGCAACGAACAGGACCTGTCCTTTTTGAAATTTGAAGAGTTTAAGGTTTCAAGGACATCATCACAAGAACTGCATCTCACTTTTACATGTATCCGTATCTGTTGTCTCGGTGCTGACATCTCAATGACATTTAATCTTTCAGTGAATAGACAGCACACTGTCCCAGTGAACAAACACGGTACAAGAACAATATGAAGGGCTAAATGTGGAGGGTCTGGAAACTTGTTACACAAATTCAAGAGTGACTTCAAGCAGGTTTCCATTTATGTTGCTTTCCTTCAGGGAAAATACGTGACGTTCACCTTTTGTTTCCTTTCAGTGAATTTAATTTTCCTCCTGCTTAGCAGCCACAAGGTCAAATCGCTCACCCTTTAAACTCATAGACCAAGCTGAGAGGATAGATTGAAGCACCTTAATGACCCACTTGACTAATTGTACAGCAGAACTTGAATTTTCTCCAACCTGTCAAAGCTGTGCTGCTGCTTGCTCTCTAGAACTAGCTATGTTCATAACAAGTGGGCTAAAAACGTATCTCGAGGAGGGAGTAAATGCCACCCCAACACATTTGTTTCTTCTTGGGCCAAAAGTGACAAGCAAAACAGCAGTATAAGATATTTACATACTGTGGCTGTGGAGATGAAAAAGAGAAATGATCATGGTGAAAGATGAAAAGGAGAGAAGGCAGGGATTCACATGGTGCTTTAAGGGTGTGAATAGGGACATCTTGAGTTAGGCTTAACAAGAACAAGCTATAACTCACTCTATATTTAATGGACTGAGCAAATCAACCCTCAACGACAAAAGTAGAGATTGCAATGTTATAAAACAATTATTTGTAGCTATTCTTACAGTCAACATTCCATCGAATGTTCCTGGTGGAGAGTTTGAGCGAGTCGTTGATGCGCTCTAAAACAGTCTGCAGCTTCTGTTTCTGGGCGATCTCTGACTGAGTCACCTCTGCCACGTTCAGCTTCTCTCCTTCCAACTTTTCTGGAATACAAAAGACACACAGAAACATTGACAAACAAACACTAAGAAGATACATTCAAGCTAACCATAAACAGTTTTATAATGAGCATCAAAACCTCAAGTTCAACATGGGTTTCATGTTATTACAGCCAGTGCTAACAGTAACGATTTCAATGAAACAATAGCAGTTCAAAACACAAAGAACAGTTGTTTATGCTGAGGGAATTTATTCAAAAGGTACAGTTCAACTCCTCACCAAAAAGCTTCTGCAGGACCTGTCCGTCATACAGATCTTCAGCTAAATCTTTTACAATGATCCTCTCGCCCACCAGAACATCATTTATCCAGTCGATTAACACCTACATGGATCGAAAAAAGTTTCAAACTATCACAAACTTGCAATAGAACTAGAAAAGTGTGTGTGTGTGTGTGTGTGTGTGTGTGTGTGTGTGTGTGTGGGGGGGGGGGGGGGGGGGTCAATAGTGTAGCCAATAGTTTAAGACATATCAGCAAAAACACGATGAAAAAGTCTACCTTGGAACGTTCTGAGGAGAGATTATGCTAGTTGGTTAGAAGGTGTATCCATACATATGTATGTTAGCCTGCCTGGGAACAAGGACAGAAGGGAACATCTGGGCGTGTAGATTGTATAGAAATGTCAGTTGGAAAGCAGTGAAAGAGAAGTGGAGGTCTGTGTGAGACAAGCAATTTTTAACATTCGCCCAACGTAAAGATCGTATGGGCGTACGATGGGAGTGACGGTTCTAACGTTCAAAATGCATGTGCAAATGCTTTATCTGTATGTAAAGGTAGCATTAATCAGCCTGTAGTAGTTTATAGACCAGCGTGTCAATTGAAAGAAAATATCAATAGCATACAGTATGAGTTAAGCTTGGCCTCGTCAGATTAAGACTGAGCAAAAAATGTTTCCTCAGGAATTTGTCTGTTTGCTTGTCAATCCCAATGTGTTCTTGTTATTGGAGCTGACGCTGAGCTTCACAGCAACACGTCCACTTTATGTATCACAAGTAGGGATGGTACATGATGATTATTCACAGTCAAAGGCACTTTTCTGGACCCTTTTGCACTCCTCATAGGTGCTTTAGCTTTCTTTACATATCTTACTAGTTCCGAGTTGTTACAGCACATGACAACCAAGATAAATGATGACTTTACAGTTCTAACCTCACCTTCATAAGTTCCTGCAGTTTGCGGTCATTCTTGGAGTTTGGATCCACCATGGTACGCACTTCATTCTCCTCTGATGGAAAAGAAGAAACACAAAGAAAGTGAGGAAGATATGTATCAGCATCTAAGATCAGACCATTTAATGCCTTTGTTTAAAAGTCCACCCTGTGTATGAATAAAGAGAACTTACAAACAATAGGTAGTGTGGCCTTTCTAAAGCTGTTTAGGCTCATTTGGTGGCTGTTTTGACATGATGTTGATATAGTGATGGAAAACATCATCAGGACTTTGTACATGTATTTTAAAATTGACCGGATGAGCTGCTGTGTCTGACTGCCTGTCCTGCTCCGTCAGATCCGTTTAACTTAACGCATGCTGGAAGCGCCTCAGTGGAAAATAGACTTAGCGCATATTTCAAGTGGACTGGAGTGGAGCTTCTGGGAAGTGCTGTTCAGTCAGTATGAACAACAATAACCAGAGGGAGTTTAACTTCACCTTTTTTTAAATACATTCTGAAGAAATACATTATTTAAAATAGATTTGATATCTGTTTTGTTAAAGTTTAACATTTTGCATATTAAATCAGCATTAACTTCTTAAATGTGATTGGTCTAACGTTAAAGCTAGTAGCAGAGAGATCTCCCATGATTCCCCGCCAGCCTTGATGCCATCATTTGTTTTTGTAACATTGATTGAGAGTAGAGAGCGGCAGACTCTACATATTGTATCTTTAATCTTTTTTTGAAATTCAGCAATTTATCACAATTACATTTTTTTATGGCTTGACAGCCCTACTTTGAATACAAATCGATGGAGATGCCATGTGAAAAGAAAGAGAGGTAAAAGATTTTCTTGGGGCTGGTGGGATCAGCACTAGAAAATAAATGATAGGTTGACATAAACCACTGAAAAGTATTAACTCTTGTCAAGCATTTTTCAAGCATACGTTGAAACAGGGCCTTTGTCATTTCCTTGTTTGTGTCTTTGAGTTTAAAGAGGTTCATTAGCTCAAGAAGTTGATGTGTTTAACACTCCATGGCTGTTGATGGCGTTTAAATGACATGCTTGATCAGTGAGATGATACTGCTGGGTAGAATGGTTATAAAAGATTCTAAAACAAGCCAGATGGGTCAAAAACTACAGCGGCCCTGAAGGTCAAATGCAATGAAGATTTCACAAAATGTCTATAATAGAAATCAACAAACATTTCATGAAACACAAAAACAACTTGTGACTTGAAAAGATATTTTATGAAACATTTCAAATGTTTTTCTTTTGTGATTTTTTTGTTTGTTGAAATTAGGTTTTTTTGCATTCAGTTGACCGTCAGGACCACCGTACAAACAATCTTTGAAGATCCATTGATATATTACATTATGACAGCAGACATAACTAAGTATTGCGTTTTTTTTCATCTCACAGTCATTGTGAACACTACTACTGTGAGTAGTCAGAAGACTAGAAAGTGATATACTGTACAATCACAAGTACATTTACATGATCCTGAATCCAGAGCTAAGGGAAGGATTTTTTTCCCCTTTATACATTGATATATCACCACACTCGTTGTACAAAAATTCTTCAAGCATTTGTATGTCAACAAGTGAAACAGGAACCGTGGCTGTTTACCTAGCATGGTGTCTTCAGGGTCCAGCTCATAATGGGAAGGACTGAGAGGAAGGTTAATGGCATTGATCCCTTCTTCCTGAAGCTCAGACACTATGAGAAAGAAGAACAAACATATCAGATTACATTTGATCAGACAAACAATGTAGACGTCAGCATGTCATAGGGCATTCCACAGCTTCTGGCTTCGTCCTGTTGTCTTCTTTATTTCATATAAATGTGATAGTCATGACCAGACTCAGACTGGATGGACAGAAAGCTAACTTTAAAATATAATCAAACAAATAACATCAAATCTTAATAATTCAAATAGATAAGATCAGATGAAAAAAATAAAGGAATAACTCCAAAACTAACAACTTGCAGCTTTCATCTGTAATATGGATGACTCTTTCATTGCAGGCCCTCCATTGAGAACCATTTGACATCAGCAGTCTCAGGCTGCTGTTGCTTCCTGCTTCTCAGCAGGCTTTACAGAATCCCAGCATGCCATTCTTCTCAGTGTGTCAGATACCTGAGGACGCTCGATCACAGCTGATGTGAGTGTGTGTGTGTGTGTGTGTGTGTCAGACTGTGTACATGTGCTGAGAGCATGGAGTGAACATCCTGTGCATTTCTCTGCCTTCACTGGAACAACTTCCTCTTTAATCAACACCATCCACAAGTACACGTACACACATGGACATAACACATCTCACAGTAACAGATGAGAATATTCCTACAGAGTGGCACATGCCACTTTCTGTTCTGTAAATTGCAACCCACTGATCAGGATCTACTCTAGAAAATGTTAATCCCTTTTATCTTCCCTTATAGACACTAAATGAACATTAATCAGTTTTCAAGCTGCAGGAATGATACAAATAAACGTCATTATATGTGTGAGTCAAATGTATCCATTTTTATAAACAATTCAAACAGCCTTATTGGTTAGGTTCTAAAAAATACTAAGGAACGGAGCAACCTGCTCGCTGACTGCTGAGCTGCTGCTGCTCGAGCCAATGCTGCAGTGGTGGGTGAAACAGCCAAACCTGTTTGTGACCACATTCCTGCCATTTATTGAAGTTCATCAGTTCTCCAGACTGTGTTGGTGCAACAGATCCAATTTTAGTTCAAATTTATTTTGCTTTTCACATCATTATTAGCAGTAAGCAAGCACGTGCACTGTTAGCCTGAATGCCCTCCATTTATTTGGTGTAACAGTGAGGCTGACATTACCCTCCCTGATATGGTGTGGAGGAGGGCGGGGAAATTAATCGAAAATTAATCGTTTGGACAGAGTTTGTCTTTAGGGAAGACGACACCGAGCAAAAAGAGGTCAAATGGAAACACTGGGGAAAAACAGTGAGAAAGAAATACAAGTTGTTTATATTGTACTGTTTTAGAGAATTTAATGTTATACTTTAAAACTAAACTGTGTTGTTTTCATTTCAAGCAACACTTTGATCTCACTTCTATATATTCAATAAATAAGCACAAAACCGTTAGATATGCACTCTTTGATCAGAAACAATATCTCAGCTTTAATAGAGGGGCATAAATACAGTAGAGAGCAAAAAAATAAAAACGAAAGAATCATTCAATAATCGTAATCAAGGTAAAATGTTCAATTATTGTGATATTGATTTGAGGTCAAATGGCCCAGCCCTAGCATGGAGTACAACAGGCATGACAGGTTCCAACTGGTCAAATGCTGTTTTATGAGGTCAGTTTTGCATTACAAGGGAACTTGTATCAAAATCTGTTTTTTACTAAATCACTTAAAATATTCAGCACCGGTTGCCCCTGAAATTCTCTAAGTTCATTTACTCACACATATCCTTCTCAATATAAAGTTTTAATGATTAAAGAGGGGGAAGATGTCCCAAAAAGCAAAACATACATTTGTGTAGATCCATAATGGCGTACATAACCGACTGTCTTACATTATAGTGACAGGTTATTTGCCTTTAAATCAATTTGAATTGTGATGAATGAAAAAAAAGAGAATACTGAAGAAGCTTCCTTATATGCAAGAAGATCTGACCTATCACACACCGGCCCACAGAATATATTTAATCAACCATGCCCGCTCGCTCACGGGGAATTTCCCTGAATGTCTGCTCACCTCGACTTTACGTGGAGAACGTTACGAGGTGATGGCAGTAAAAACACAGGAAAGGTTAGGGTAAACATTTCAGCCTTTAACGGTCACAAATCAGTCGGGGAAAATCACCAGGGCTTTGGTGAATGTGTGAAAACACTGGCATGAAAAGGCTAAATGTATGGTACATCTTAGAAGCTGGCGAGAAAAACTATGCAGAACGTTTTTCTGTGTTGAATGGAATCCTGGTATTTGGACTCTATTTGACAGGGTTAAGGCACAGATGGAAAAAACCCTCAATATTAGACACGCTGAGGAACACATAACCTGGCTACAAAGTGACCTACAGTGAACGACAGAGCAAACCTCTAGATGTAAGATCATTTAAAAGAACGCTTTAAGAAAGGACAACACATTTCAACTTCAAGGTTTTTGCTAACTGGTTTGATTTTCTGTCAGAGCTTCAATAAAATCAAATCCATCACATCAACTCTTCTCTTCTTGAGACCTGAAAGCAAATAAGCTAGTTGTTGATAAGCAGTCAATTCTGGTAATGAGGTGAGCCATATATTTCTTCCACAACATACTAACATTATTGTAAGATGAGTTATATTTAGCTTTAAAAAGCAGGTCATATTTAGCACACACATGATTATTATCCTAAAGGCCACTCTGTGTTTTCAAGCGATGAAGACAGATATTTTGTTTCATGCACTGATGAAAGGAAATCGAATAAATGTGTTGAGTAATTAATTGTCTTTTTTTATATTTTTAACTTGCCTCTGTTAACACATCGTTTATGCTCAGTGGAGATTCTCCATGTTTTTAAGTCGCATGAACAGGAACTGCAGGCGTCCTGAGTGTCCTCACTGTATATCACTCCTCCCCCTCTGGACCAATGTGATAAAATGAAAATGCAAATATCTACCCACTTGGTTAAACAATGATAATAAAAAAAAACCTGTCAGTGGAATCAACATTGCTCATACATTGCTCAGTCATAAGCTTTTTTTTGTGATGCCCTAGTGATGTACAGAACGAAGGCTTTCTGGTGTTTTGTCCTACCTGGAGGGCAGAGCGCTCCGCAGCCCATGTCTGTCTGTCTCCGTCCCCGTTTCAAGCATCCTCTCCTGGCTAGCAGGATCAGCTCTCTCCCCTGCAGCTCATCCTACAAGTCTCTTATAATGGAAATTCTATGTGAGCTATCTAATTTCTCAAAGCACTAGAAATGTCTTGCTTTATTTGCTGTATTTCCAGACACAGTAAGGTGTCCGTGTGCATGCAGCACAATGCTCTCAAACCTTAAGAACATGTCATGTCTTTTTCAAATTAAAACATCCCAGTCCTATAGAGCTCCATCTCAGCCGTATCTCTCTCCCCCCCCCCCCCCCTTCACTTTTTTCTTTTCATCCGATCCTACCTCCTGTTTCACCCAGTGTCCCGTCTCTCCCCTGCACATGCAGCAAATGCCATAAACGTCACGAGGACTTTAATTTAATCAATGATCAAGACAAGAGCGGCCAACCAACGTTTTCCATCAAATCATGGAACATACAGCGCTCAGTGAGTGTGTGTCTGTGGAGTGCAGAAGCCAGCATGAATGTAATGTGATTGCATGCATGTCCTGACGATGACACAAAATGGGGCTCAGCTGTGCAGCAGTAGCCTGAATGACACAAAAGTAATCATCCAATTGAAGGAGACCTTTCTCATTTGATGATAAAACCTGGCCTTTAAACAATGAATGTCACAGTCTCTCTGTAGGCTGTTTTAGAAGGATCCCTGCATGGCTATAAACTGAACAGTGTCACCTAATTAGAAAAGGAGGGTGTTGGAATATTCTATCACCTCTATGGTAGTTAAAATCCATCACATCTGGGACATTAAAAACGCAACTGGTTAACTAAATGTCCCAGAGTTCCTAGACTCTGACCTGTGATGGCGCAAAGTGAACAGAAAGCACAACCTTTCCCATGAGGAACAACATGCACACTTCTGTTCTGGTAGTATCTGTGAAAGGCAGAGAGGATGTTGCCTCCTGCTTCAGTCTGTGACGGGCCTGTGTTTACTCATGCCTCATTCCTCACTTATTACAGCAGAAGCAGATTCAAGACCTTACATGGGAACAGACAGCCCGCGGCCATGAAAACACAAGCAGCCATTAGATAGAGCTCAAAGGTTTCAAACTGAATTCACATACGCTATACAAAAAGAAGAAACGAGCCTGCTCTTAAAATCTTGATTTGTATAACATTTGAATGTATCTGTTCTAAACAGACATAAACTACTGTGAGTGAAAGTGATAGTGTTATCAAAGTCATTTATTGCATCTTCACTTTTGGAAACAGCCTACAGAACTTGAACGAGCAAGAAATTGTTCAGTCAGTTTCTGGTTTATCACTTTGCGAGCTATTTACCTTCTTTTGCTTTTTTTCTCCTTGCCAGAGTTCCACCAAGTTTTCCCAGAAAAGAGTCATCTTTCTTTCTGGAAGACGGGGATTTAGGTGTTGTTGGGGATTTCGGAGAGGACGGAGACTTCTGAGGCGAAGACGCCATCGTCTTTACTGCTCTTTAGTCCGGGAAAGTTTACACGAAACTGAGTTGACGTGGAATTAAAAGTTGTTTGGGAAGTAAAGTTAAAAAAAAAAAAAAATCACCGTCCACTCCCTAAAGCGGAAACGGAATTCCACACATTTTCTCCCGAAGTTGGCTTGAGTGCGTAGCTCCTCCCTGTCCTCTGTGGAGGACGGCCGGCAGGAGCAAGGCAGGAGGGTGCTGACCGCGGGCAGTAGGACCTCCACGGAGGAAGTGTCCAAATAGTTAAGAACGAGTGCAATGGTAACCAGAAGTGAAATGATTGTTTTTCTTATTTCCTATCTCAATAAAAACCCTCATATAGCAAATATAGCACTTTTAGATAAGGCTTGTCATGCTTATGGTAATTCCCATCTGTGCATTAATTAATTACAGCCAAGGCTATATCTGATTCGGATCAATGAACATGACACCTTTAAAAAATGTTAAAATATTTTGAAATTGCCAAACAGATGTATAGGCTTTAAGTTTAATTCATTGTTGTTGTTTTTTTAAAGAGTTTTTTAAGGTGCAGCCTATCACAACGTGTAGCCCTAATTTATTCAGTCAGGATATTAGAATTTTAAATTGGATTATTATGGATATTAGAAATTTAATTTAAATTTCACAGTCAGCTTTGAAATTGAGGTGTTGTTATTGTAACCGCACAGGGTTGGCTGAGGTGGTGGGTTCCAATGAGATGGTGGTTGGTGCTCATGGCTGGTTGGTGCTCATGTATCTTCGTTAAATAAAACACCCATAACAGTTCTAAAAATTCTAAATTATTTTTATTTACCTTTTACATTAAAATCTTTAAGAAGCATAAAACCAACATACAGAAACATTTCAAGTTATTATAACTTATACTGGATAAAGGGTTACTTCACTCACAAGAAATGTACACAAAGCCTGCAAACAAAAATAAGTACTATGGTGTCTAAACTCATGTAAACACATTATTCATCATCTCCTGTGGGAGGAAGGGTATTATTGTCTCACAGCTCACACTGACAAAAAAAAAAGCAAAACAATCACAGTTTAATGTCCACTGTCAGCAGTTGGTCACGGGTTATTTCAGCTCTAGAATAAGACAAAACTTTTGCATGACAAATTACTGGCCTCTGTCCCCAGAGTCACAGCAGGTGGGTCAACAGCTAATGGAGGATAAGGCTGTGACATCACAAACCGTGGTGCGGTCAGTAGTTTAAAATGCAATACAGTCTCAACCTGTGCAAATGTAGATTTCCAAAGTCAGCCTTGCATTATGTGGCAACACACAATATTTAAAACATGAAAAAAACAACTACAAATAGATGGCATAAAATAATCGTATCCTGTGTTTAATAGTGTCTTGGTGTAAATGTATATTCAGACTTTTTTGGACAGTGTTAATGCACAAAGTGAAAAATAAAAAAAATATTAATGTGAAATGAATGTTAACACAAAAGGCCTTGCTACAAATTGGCGAACAGTGCATGACATAAAACTAATCTCTGGATTTAAGACAGTTTAAAACTTAACACGTGCAAAACACTAAAACTAAATGGAACATATTGAGTCGCTATGTGTGCTATCCGGTGAGGCGTTTTAGTGCTACAATGACAACAAACCCATAACAAAAACTCCATGCTTAAAGCATGCAGCCAATTTTTACAAGGCACACCAATATTTAGAGTTATTAAGCCTATTATACATCCAGTTTTGGGGACAAATTGCACTTCTGAACACAGGTAAGTTAGCCTTTTTAGGCAGACACATTGTTAGCCATCATGGCTATAAAAGAAAGATATTACTTTAGGCTCCATTTCCATTCTTCTCTAAGCTCAGCAAACAGCAAAACGTGAGACTCTTGGAAGCCCTGCTGTATTTCTTAGAATGAATGTGCACCAAGGGTTTCACAACATCACATCCTTAAAACGCCTCCTCTACAGTTGTAGCTTAATTGAAAAAAGCAGGACATAAGATTGTATGGTAAGATATTGGTCTCTTTGTTGAAGGTCTCAACATTTATCCTTTAGTTCACGTTCTCCTGCCCCCAGGTGTCATCTGACTGAACCCAGTTAAACTCATAGCCCTTGAATAATATCAGACTCTCCAGGTCCCTGTCCTCCGCCCTCTCCTTCAGCCTCTGCTCCTCCAGTATAGACACCAGCATGTCTCGCTTCTCCACTGTCCTCATAATCTCTGACAGCATCTCCTGCTCGTCCTGCAGCTCAGAGGCACTTTTCTTTGTATCTGGAGTGATATGGAAGAGAATACAGGAATGTTTAATGTATTGTGCAATCAGATATCGTGTTTGTGTGAATGGTTGACCCTCACCTTCAACAGCCATCCGGTGCCGTAGTTCTTGCTGCAGTCGGCTCTGTGTGTCCTCCAGTTCAAGCTCCTGGGCACTACAAGAGGAGAACAATTGGGTGACCTCAGTAGTGAGGAACAGATTTTTTTCTTCTTCTAAACTGCAAATCCTAATTGTTGTTTTTCAAACCTTTATAAGTGATTGATCCAATGCAGTCACTTACAAGATCATGACTTCAGATTCGTAGCGTGCCAATCTGTTCTTCTCCAGAACGAGTTTAAACCAGGTCTGATAGAGCTGGGTCTCATCACTGTCATCTGACTCTGAAAGGAGGAGAGTCAGAGAGCAAAGAAGGAAAAATGAAGAAAGGGAGGAGAAATGGTTTGTAAGGATTTGAAGAAAGTAGAGAGACAGAGGCATAATGGATGTCACAGGGTTAGGAAGAAAAGGAAGGAGGCAGGATAGAGAAAATATTTAACATTTTACACCAACTATGTAAAGCCATTATAAGAACATCATCATACTTGGAACATCCATGTACACAAACAGAAAAAAACCATGGGCTTTGCCTCAACTTGACAAGATAACACTATTCACTGGAACACAAACAAAGGCCTATGCTGCAAAAAGATGAAGCAACGATGAAGTCTCACTGTCTATTGTGAGTACAGCTATTAGCTGTACTGTGTGTAGAGGCTTTTAACCAGACAGCGATTACAAGGCAATACTTTTTTGTAAATAGTTTAAGAAGTATGGGCACATGAATGAATAGAGAAGAAGATCGATGTATTCACAGTGGAATTCCATTGGGCATTACATTAGACTAAGGCCGGATGGTTCAGAGTTCTTTCAATGGAAGTAGCTTTTTTAATGTGTAGTTCAGGCTCAAGGACCTTCTTAAATCACCGGTGCGTGGGTGAGCATATTGTACATTACCTGTTTCTCCTCTTATGGTCTTTTCTATTGCCACTCCTCGCTCTTCTAGATCTCTCTGTTTTTCTGCAACTTCCTCTAGTTGTCTCTGAATGGTCTGGGGGAGGTACGAAGGAGACGATTAATAGTCCACACTTTGAGATATCTTTCTATTGTTACAATTCCTTGTTATTGGTTTCAGGGAAAGATGTTTTTCAATTCAATTTTAAAATGTTTTAAGCTATTTTCCATTCACCTCCATGTCACTAGGGTCATGGCAGAGATTTCAGACTGTAACTTAAAACACGGAAAAAGTAGAAACCATGAGCACAGCTCAATTCTAATAATATGAAAAGAATACTGGATAAAAAGATCTATACAACTCTTGAGCCTACATTCAATCAAAAGCTAGAGGCATCAGCCTGTTAGCTTAATCTAGAGGAAACAAAGCTCAGATAGCCTTATACGCTATTGCAACACCTTAAAACAAAGGTAAAGCAACAAGATCAAACAGGTGGGTGAAGAACATGACATTATTAAGGAAATTGAAACAACCATCTAAAGTACATCTTCAATACAATCAGTAACAAAATAAACTGAGCTGTATTATTTAAAATTCCTTTCTTTATTGGAATAGTAACAGATCCATCATCCTCAGTGTTTCGTTAGAATGCATTTCAAAAGAACAAACTCTACCCCAATTCGGTATAGAAAACAAAACGACTGAAACAAGCAAGCTGCATAATTAATGAGGCTGGAAGGGGGGCGGGGGTTTCCTGAGGTAAGATGTGATGCAAAAAAGACGCAGAAGTAGCAAATGAAGCAACATAGTCCGCTGTGCGATGCTTTAATGAGAATATTTGCCTTTATATTAATGCCAAAGGTAGTTCAACTCAATCGCACTATCAAAAAAAGACTTTGTGTCACTGACTCCAGTCACTGGATATAAACATCACTCCCACCTCCCACTCGCTGGAGGTGACATTTCCAGCTGCGTTCTCACATTACACTACCTGGACTTACAGCAGAAAAAATGATAGTGGGGATGGCAGTGAAAGTCTGTTTGAGCTCACACATACAGCTCCTCTGGCAAATATCAGGAGTTTTCTGCAAGTGTAAAAAGTCCTATGTGTAAACAAGTTGGTATCTAAAGTAAGTTCTAGTCTTGTCAATCACCGTTTCAGCTCAGGTTCGTTTTGTTGTTTTCATGTCCTTGCTGTATTTTAAGAGTAGTTTTGCACTGAAGTGTTCCTTCTTCTTTATAGACTCTCACTCTTTGAGTTTTGTACCCAAAGAGTATCAGCTAAATGTGTGAAATATTGAACTTGGTATACTAACACCCTGTTGAGCTTCTTAGCTTGAAGCATTCATCAAAACATTAGTGACTTCAAAAAGAAGAATCATTACCTGAGCTCTGTGTAACCGCTTCAGTTGCTCTCTTTTGGCCTGCTGGGCCACCATTTTCTCCTGCTTCCTCCTCAGTCTCTCCGTACACAGCTGGGACAGGAAGTACGGAACGATTCAGTAAATGTGCACAAATGTAAATCCAGCACATGTAAGACTTCCCTGCAGGGTCCAGTGTTCCAGTACAAAGTAATGGTCTGCACTAACCTTCTCATTGGACGTGATGTTTTGAAGCTCATCGTCACTCGAGGAAGGATCTTCCAGGTTCTGTTGACTGGAGGCTTCATCAAAAAAGGAAGAAAATAGCAAGTGAAGTAAAAACAGCAATGCTATTTTTAAATGTAAAAAACCATGAAAACCAAAACCAAAAAATCATGTATTATTTAAAACAACATTTTGGCGGAATGATTAGTTTTGTTTGGTCTCTGGGTGCAACTGCAATGTCCTAAAACACATTTTGACATAGCCAGCATGGCATCTGACTTACAGCCTACTGTTTGGCAAAGCTCTCACCAACGTGCGAAATGCCTGTTCAATTTTTACTCTCTTCTGGCTTTTTGTTGGGTCACTCTCTTTATTTCTCTTCTTAGTTTCTTCCATCACCGTCCTCTTCCATCTCTAAGGCCGCTCTCCTGTCTGCTGACGTGAACCTCCTGCGCTCCCCCCCTGCAGGACAAACTACTGGTCCTGGGGTTGACAGGGCCTACTTCCTTGCTGCTCCCACCCTCTGGAGCTCTCCCCCACAAAAAAACATTTAGGACTCCCCCACACTCACTTCCTTCAAGAAATCCCCCAAATCCCACCTCTTCAATACTGCCTACAACCAATCCTCCACAGAACTCAAAACAAAGGTTCTGTCTGCTGGATATGTCAATAATAGGCCATTGTACCATGTTTCCAACACCATAAACGGAAATAAGTCAGTGCTGTGTTTTGCATAATATTGCAATTACACCAAGTTCCAAGCTGTTGAAACCTTATTATGTCAAGTTATTATCCAAGTTAAGGATTCATTGGCCCACCTTTGTTGCTGAGGTTGGTGAGTATGGTCATAATTTCCTTTTGCACTTCCTGGTCCTGCCCATCTTTTTCTGATGCCTTGCTCTTTTTTAGCCTCAGAGATGAAAACAAGTTGACCCTCTTGCGGGGCAAAGAGGCCATGTCATCGGAGAATACCCCTCCAGAGCTTCTGCGGCCCCTCAGCGAAACGCTCTGCAACAGTGACGGCAGATCCTGTCCCGACTCCCATGGATTGCCCCCAACAGTCTTGTCAGTCATATTTTCGTCTCGAGATGGCTCTGGACCCACGTTGCTAAAGAGGGAGGTGAGGCCTACGGCTCCCAATGACATTGGCCGCTGCTTGCGGTTGCCTTCGCGTTTGGGCCTTCTGGTGAGTAGCAAAAAAAAAAAAAAAAAAAAAGTGATATGAAATGTAATGTAGGTGCCATTAAGTACAAAAAAACAGTGTAAGAAAACAAGCTTTTAAAACAAACATTGGGACTGCAGTGTTGGAGCTGCTGGAAGGATTGGTCACACTGAATGTCCTCCTGAAGGCGTTGGCTATAAGCTGGAAGGTTGAGGTTGATGAGGCAGAGGTTTGGCTCAGGGATGCTTGCCCATCCTGGCTGGAGTCCGTCTGAAGCTTATCTGCTTCCGTCTCTGCTTGAAACTGATAAAACATCAGAGGACAGGAAAAATGCAGTTAACATAATGTGGAATTAACTCCTCCTATCTTGCTCACATCACTCTCTGCGCCACTGTGTTATACTATTGAGGGCAGCAGGAGTGAGAGACAAAGAGCAGAACTATGCCTTAGAAAAAACCTAAAGCTTCATTAACAAAGAACTCACTTGAAGTTCTTGTGTGTTTTTGTTGTTTGCATTACTCGGGCTTTCCTCTGG
This sequence comes from Symphodus melops, assembly GCF_947650265.1. Lineage (NCBI taxonomy): Eukaryota > Metazoa > Chordata > Actinopteri > Labriformes > Labridae > Symphodus > Symphodus melops. Next base: position 6,774,521 of record NC_136696.1, on the reverse strand, counting down.
TGTAGCCAGCATGTCCCAGTTTAGAAGCTTTTCTTTCTCGGAAAGAGATAGCATCAAGCGTTTCTTTGGGGAGGACGAGTTGCAGACGAGCCCTTTTGTGGCTGAGCGCTCTCCACTCTTCTCACTTCCCTCGGAGGAATTCTTGGTATCTGCTGGTGTATCAGAACTGCCATTGTGGTTCTAAGAAAATTGTGTAAGCGCAATAAAAAAACCTTTTTGAACAATTACTCTTACTCTAGGTTTATAATTCTTTATATTAAGAGTCAGTGAAGCAGATCATTTTCACACAGATAACCCACAGTTTGTTTTTCTGCTGAGGCGACCTCCTCAAAGTCAGCTTCAGGGACGGTCTCTGGTCCTGCTCTGTCCTGGGACCAGCTACTCTGGAAGTGCTTGATGAAGATCAGAGGGAACGCTGAATAAGGCAAAAAGAGCATTTATTTATTTTAAATGTTCATTACATTTAGCACTTGTGCTTAGTGCAGATTCTACATATACTGTACATTAAAGACTGTGAAGATTTGGAAAAAATAAACAGCCACACAAACAACTGTGAAAAAAGAGTTGTATGTGTTTATCACAAAAACACTGTTGTGAGTTTCTCAGAGATGTTTGGTTCAACACTCTTTGTGTCTTTAAAGGAGAAAGATAGTGACCTCTAGTGATGTAAATGACATATTACACACATTGATATACATATATATATATACACGTACACACACAACCACCCAGTGCTCTGTTCTTTCTGTAAATGATGCTCACACTAATTACTAAAGTCAAAATAATTTGATTAAACAGGAGTGTAGACAAAGCAGAGCATACAACATAAAGTGTGGAAGGTTATAGTTCACTAAACAGATTGGAGAAGCCATGCAAAGAAAAACAATTAAAGACGAGGTACCCACTCGCTCTGATCTTGCGTTTCCATCGGTTAGTCTGTTTGATGTTAGAAGGACCCTCTGAGATTGAAGAAAGACACCAAAACACACTGAGAAAGGCAGACTTCCATTTTTTTTTGGAAGACTGACCAATTGACCTGTTGCATTATAAAAGCATGGAGACCAAACTCTGTACAGTGTGTTGTCAGTTAAGTGCTGACTCTGCTTGTACAACACAACAGGTCACTTTAGAAGTGACTACAGTGGGTGAGGAAAGAATCAGCGTCTCTCTGTGAGCCTGTTAGCCATGTAGATTCAACAGAGCTTTAAGACAAATGTTAACTTTTAACCTGTACGTATTCTAAAAAAATAACAGAGTGAGGAGTAGTAAAATGGTAAATGGAATTCATACACATTCATACGCTGCGAGCGTAGCAGCTGGAGTAACTCAGGGTTTAACTGTGAAGGATGCAGGAGAGCTGGGGAGTCGACTGTACTACTGAGCCACAGCTCCCCCTACTATACTGCTTACATGGCAAGGTGAGTTTACAGTTTACACTAAATCTTCTGGAGAAGTGTCAAGCTAAAGCACCTATGTAATGAAGTCAGTTTCTATGACCACATGATAAACAATAGACAACACAAAGGTCATCTTACCAAAACTAAGGGTTCTGATAATCAAGGGGAATAAATCCAAAAGCTTCCTCTAGAAAATATGAGAAGGATCTAATATGATCAATATATTATTCTTGCTATGCAAAAAGTTATTCTTCTTGTTAAATGAAGAAGGAAGTAAAGGCAGATCAAAATAGTTGTTGATCGTATAATCTTCTATCTCAGCCATTCGTAGGAGCAACTATTAACAGACCTACTTTTTTATTATTAATTCTCATGTTTTTCACATAATTATTTGATCTTTTCTTTAAATAACAAGACCCATCCATCGGTCCATTATCGATAGGCTACTGCTTTAACCATTCAGTCATGGGAGCCGGAGCAGATCTCAGCTGTCATTGGGCGACAGGCGGGGTACCCTTGGGCTGTTTGCTAAATAATCACAGGGTTGACATATCGAGACAGATAACCAGCCACACCCCACTCACATTCACATACACACACGGACAATTTGACAGTCACGAATTAATAACAAGCAAATCCATGGATTGTGAGAAGAAGCCGGAGTACCTGAAGAAAACCCACACATGTACAGAGAGAACACCTAAACTCCACACAGAGAGGCTTCTGCCTGAGGATTAGACCAGGATCTCCTCGCTGTGATACAGCAGCAGCCCTAAATCATAAGAAACTGAGCTTACTGTAGTATTACACTATCAGTTTAGAGGTTATTTATTGTTATGGTTTTGAGATAAGGTATCTCTGTATTTCTGTCTTTTCTGGAAGATTTGACCTTTTGTAGAATTGAAAAAGCATGGAGATCTTTTGTATGTTGCCTCACAAGATGGTAAGACAGGCCAATTTATTAAAAAATCTATCAAAGCTGGACTGACCTTTGGTACTCTCCTGGCCCGGGGCTCCTGAAGTGTCCTGAGCTGTGGGTTCGACACAGAAATCATCCAAAGCTTCAACAGCCATCTCTGTGTCTTCAGGAAGTCTTTTCTGAAGTTTATCAAGCTGCTCTGAATGCAGGCTGGTCACCTTGGCTGCAAATAGAAACAGTATTTGGGTAATTAATTTTAACAATATTTGAACCAATGCTGATCTTAAATGCAGAAAATCATAGCATGTGCCTCATTTCATGCATTATGGGACAAGGGGCTAGGATTTCTGAACAGGTGAGCAGTTGCACATATTCTTCCATTATATCACCTAAAACAGTCACTGTTTTAACAATACATGAATGGTTGCCAGGTACAAATATTCCTGTTACGCAGCAAGCAAATTCTAAAATCCATTTCATAGAGTAAAAGCATTCATTAAAAATAAGAACAAGAGAATGACGCATGCACTCCACAAAGGCTCTGTAACTCGCCAGGAGAAAATTAATTTCTAGTCGCAACACAAGCACTAATAAAACACAACATGTTCAGGACAGTACTCACAGAGTAATGAAGTCAACATTGTACAGAGATGATTCCACTTGGTCAGAGCAAAGAAATTAAAATAAGTAAATGAAACCTTTTAAAATAACATTTATGCAGTTAGATATCCACTTCTTCTATTATTGAGACTCCTCAAATGGTACCTATCAAAGTCATCACATTGGATTTGCTAAATGTTACGAAATGAAACTAGCCACTAGAGGATGAAACCTAACCAATTAAAACACAGATAGCAAACCCAGAGGAAAAGATAGAGCAGACCCACGAGCAGATCCCATGAGAAAGTTGACAGGAGGAGCTGACCAGTGATTCATTCCAATTCTGTCCAGGTTGACTAAAGTGAGGTTTAGTCAGCTTGACTTTGAATCAGCTCAGCAGTGTTTGATTATGACGAGGCTTATTCTGGTTGAATGATTTGCTCTATCTTTAAAGTCATATCAACATAAAAAGTGGTCTCTTTTTCAAGTATAACATTTTAAAAGCGTCCAATGGAGGGCGAGCTGTTTCAGCCCGATGCTGAGCGCCGGCCTTCGAATCTGCTGCAAAGCTACGAGTCATTCAGCGTCTCATTAGAGGTTACAAAGAACGTTATTGTTGGGTTAACGAAAGCTGTGATTGTGAAGATGATTTGTGTGGGTGATGTTACTTCAACATAGCAAAGGGACTGGAGGAAGGATTTGCTTGATGGAGGGCGCTTTGTTGAAATGGTTTGATTTGGTGAGTAGAAATGATCTTTGAAACGTTTCCGTTATTCAGATGATACAACTGGACTAGTTGGCAACAAACCACGGAGAAGATGTCTTTGTTATCAATTTGATTTATTCTTGAATATATATTTACAGCTTATAAATACCATAAATTATGCAATTTTACAGTAAATTTCATAGCGGAAAAAAGGAACACGGCCTGCAGGCTGCTCAAATATATAAACCTATAAAGCATATAGTGTACAGCCAAAAATATATACGTAGATATATAAATCTGGCAGTGTGCAAAAAAAGCTGCTTTGGCGCTGCGGATCTCCTGAGCAAAGTCTAGGAGGTGCATGAGAGAGATCTGGAGAGGGGCTCTGAGGGGGGAAGGCCTCCTTCTGAAACAGAGGGAACCACAGACAGACCACAGACATGTACACAGCTGTTACTGTCAGATCGGCCTGAGAGGAAGGGATGCTGCTGCTACTGATGCATCAGAGAGAGAAAATTAATTCAGGGACATTCCGATGGGTTTTTGTTGTAAGGGGGGTTAACGAAGACCACAGCACAACAAATGTGTTAGTGCAGCTGTTACAGCGACGGAGCAACATGACCACCTAAAGGTGCTATGTGTGCATCAACATGTCATTAACCTCTACACTCATTTTCATTCTGAGAGTGACCAGGTTGGTTCATGGCAGCTCAGATGCTCAAACGAAGTACAGCTGAGGTTGATGGAATGTCAAAACTTTTGCAGGTATTTCTTTATAAACCAAAGTTTTAAAAACGTAAACAAACAACAAAAAGATATTTCCAAAAATAAAATGTGTAGTGTGAGGCGGTGGTCAGTGTATCATAAAAGTAATTGAAACTCGTCCTTTGGGACTGGTTGTCCAACGAACAGTCTTTCCTTGAGCCACATTGGTAGCATCGCAACAAGCAAAGTAGGGAAAAGTATTGAGAAACAGACTTATAAGTGTTGGCTTGAGTCTTAACTATAGTTATCAGTGTGCAATGTCTTTGTTGATATAAAACAATAACAATTTAAAATCACATGTGAAGATGCAACACATAGCACCTGAAAGAACTTAAGAGTTAGAAAATGCTGACTCATGCTGGTTTCTGATTGGTTAATTAGAGTACTGTAGAGTGGTTGGGAGGGGAGGGGGTGTTACGAAGGTTTTATGACCAAAGCTGGCCAATCGTCAGCTAATCAGAGCTCTGGAAACAGCATTGGAAATTTAAAACAGACAAATGATGAAAAATGAAGAAAAAGATGAAAAAGGAAAATGAATGAATTAGAAGTGGGTTATAAAGATGAAAAAGGGAAGATCTCAATCAAACAGAGTGCTGAGTTTTATACACTCTGTAATACAAATATTACACAAAACATTTCATTAAGGGACTGTCCCACAACAGGCCAGGGCCTCAAAAGTGCTTTTTAAGAAATACTCTAATTCTGCACAATGAAAGCGAGGATCTGAAGCCATAACAGCCAAGATCAAAACAAAAACAATGATGAAAATATACAAAAGAAATGAATAGCCAAACCTTGAATAACAAAAACAAGTGAAATATTTCCACTCAGTTTAAAATACATGTGATGTTCAGTTATGTGGGTTTTCGGGGGGTAGAAACTTTTTTAGGCAGATGTAAAATAATAAAATACACAGCATCGAAAGACAAAAGCTCTCATTGTTTTTGGCTTTTACGGATTTTCCTCGACAAACTGCATCTCAGATTTGATCAAAAATTCAAAGATAGGTCTTTTGCCCCTGTAAACAATGGACTTTTTTTATAGGAAGTACTGGTTGTGACAAGCAGAGCTCAGGAATTCTTCCATTAACACAAAGAAAAACAAACAAATCATACTCTGTAATTAAGAAGTCAAAATCAAATGACAGAACAAAAAGAGAAACTTAAAAACATCAATTGAGGTTCAGTAAAAAATACTGATCAAATGAAATCACATTTGAAAAATAACACTGTTTTGGCATTTCCAATGCATGTCTCTGAGGTGCAGAGGTAAAGTGCAGCAGGCAGAATGCAGAGTCAGTGCAACATCAAAATGATGTGGATTTCAGTAAACAACTCCTGTCAATAAAACCTTTCTGTCCTGTTGTTTATAGGGAAGTATCCTTGTACAGTAACACAAGAGATGCTAACATACTTCAAAGCGTGTCTGGAGTGCAGATAGGAAAGTTCAACCTTTAGTCACAATCTGACAGGATGAGACTTCAAGGAGGAAAAGGAACTTCAGCAAGATCTCAACACTCTTCAAACCTGTATACATATTTACTCTGGGCCTGAAGTCTGAACAGTTTAAAACAAGATGCAAGGGTCAAGTCAGAGCTGCTGTTTATGATGCATGTACCAACCTGAGAGCACGTTCATGTACCATTTCATACTCAAACATCAGTCAGAGCACCCACATGACATTTTGCTCTCAATGGCTTTTTGTTAAAATCGCAGGAAAAATTCACACCAGGCAAAAAATAAACAGGTGCAAACAAATCAAGCAAAGCACATATATGTCTACTTATTATTCGCTAGATTAAATGTCCCTTTGAAATCAAAACTAAAATGACACTTGGAATCTGGGAAGCAGAGATATTATTTGTTTTGAAATGACAATGTTTCTGAACACAAATAAGCCCAGTCTAACTCTCTTTCCCATGATGGTTGGTAGCCAATACGTGGCTACTGGACCAGCTGTGGCTCCTGGTAGATTTGTCCGAGCACCTCGTGCATCATGCAAAGAAGAGGACAGCCCAGGCTCAGTAGCTCATACAGGAACATAAAGTCTTGTGAGTAGCTCCTCATGTAGGCTCTTCCAGCTGTGAATGACTCAAACACACTTTCAAACAGCTGTCCAGGCAACACACACACAGCCCGGCTAGCACGCCTTGGCCAGCTCAAGCCTCGCCTTAGCAAGGAAACCAGGGTACCTGAGGGCTGAATCTGGACGCTGCCCATCACTGAGTAACTCCCACTGGCCAGAGGCGAGGGCTTGACACGGCTTTGGTCCTCCTACATTCCAGAAAGAGCAACAGAAAAAAAAAAAAGAAATCTAATAAAATCTTTTCTTCTATCAAACATCAAAGGAAAAAGTCAATTGATTTAAATTAGAGGCATGTCAAAGTGGATCATCAAGCATGCCCACAGCTAAGGGGTTTAAATAATACAGTCAAAAAAATATTGTATTTTTTTCTTCCGACACGTTTTTAGCAAGCAACAATACTGACCAAAAAAATTCAGTGCTATAAATTGCTGACACTTTTTACATCTATCTTTTGTTGAATATGAACATTCAGGGGCTGGGGATGATCCTCATCAGAGGTGGTAAAAAGAAAATCGAGATTCCTCTATTCTAAGATTTAAAATCGATTCATAATTTCCAAAAATGTTTTGAAAAAACCCCCCCAAAAGAAACGTTTCTTTGAGGAATAGTTTAAAGAATGGTTTTGAAATGACAATCAATTCTGAATAGAATCGTAACCCCAAGAATCGAAATTGAATCGATTATTGTAATTGTTTGAAGAAGGCCACAAGGTTCCTCCATGATCCTGATGAAGGCCACCAGCCGAAACACTTGGGTCTAATAAAGTTAATAAAATTGATCTTCATCATGCAAGTTGTTAAAGTTGTGCCAGAAAATCACTCTGCTTCTTGAATACAAACTTAGAAATATTACTTTAGTCCATTATCTGTTGTTAAAGATTGTGTAAATGAAAAAGAATCTAAAGAAGCATGTTAGGACATTTGGATGCATCTATTCTAGAACAGTTTTAAGACTTCTAGAAAGAGATAACATTGTTTGTTGCTAGGCAATCATTTCCTGAGTAGCAGCACACAGATAATCTTTTAGCAGATAAACAACAAAAGTGGCAGCATTCTTTAAACAGAGACTGGCTGGTGAACTTTCAAAATACACATTTTCCATTCCCTTTCTATATTTTAGTTTTCGTAAATTGAGCATTGACAAATGTATCTTGCTTACCATTCTCCTTCTGAATCTCCCCGTGTTAGTGCTGGTTTGACGCTGGGCATAGTGCATCTTGCAGTAGAACTTCCCTACAAAGGAAGCACACAAAAATCCACTCAGCTAGAGTCCTACAATATAAAAGATTATAAAAAGTTAACCTAAGCCTTTAAACAAAAACACTGCAGTATGACATCCACAATAAATTTGTGACATCAGTTAGGTCAGGTTTCTAGTGTTTCATTGGACGTATTTATCAAACCACATGATGTCCATAGTAACAGTGACTCAGACCTACCATCCTGTGAATCGAAGGTGTGCCCTCCAAGCCGGAGGGTGCAGTTGCAGACATCACAACGGAAACACTCTCTGTGAAAGAAGTAACCCTCAGCGCTCAGTCTCTCCATCACGTAAACCCGCTTGGTGCAGAAGTGGCAAATGTCACTGCCGCCGAGGCCGGGAGGGTAGTCCTTACGCACCACACACTAAAAGAAACGAGACCAGAGATAAGTCAGAGAGGGGAAACACACTGCTTCTTTAAGGGATGAGGATTTGTCCTTACAAAGGTTTGCAGAAATATACTTGAAGCAAGTTAGTCCCGTGGTTCAGCGGTGAGAGGTTCAATTTTAAAAGCTGCTGCAATCGTTCTAACTGCCAAAAATCAGTGAAGAAATTAAATGAAAGTTACAGTGCAAGTGATTTTCAAATTGTTGACGGAATGGTGAAATCTGCATTTTAAAAAGAAATAAAGTCAAGCTGACAAGTTATAGCAATTACACCAAACAAGCTATAAGCAATACCATGAGAGAGACACAGTTCATGTCCCAGGGCTCTGGTAATCCACACTGTTATTCATTTAATAGTACATGTGTATATATGTAAGTGTAAAGGATCCATGCCAGGCCAGAGTCTGCTCAAGGTCCAGGTCTCAAAGGAAAAGTTTGTTATTTTGAATTACATGCCTCACATGTATGAAACAAGCGATACCACACACAAATGCTAAGTCCCTGGGAGTCTTGTTGTCGGTATAACTCAAGCTTGTTATCCTTGTTCAACCACAACGTTTTGTTCTAACACAAATTACACATGCAGAATCTTTCAGCAACAAAGCCATTGAGTCCGTTTCTCAGAGCGTGGTAGAAAACCTTTGAGACAAAAGTCTCACCTCAAATTCCAAAGTCGAAATAAAGATTTACAAGCGTCAAATCTAAAGTGAGTGAGTAAGATGCAGAACCTTCAAAATCAGGCCAAGTTAAAAATCTAAACATTTCAACATTAATATCTTCAGCATTGCATGGAGCAGTGGTTAAGCTTTAAGCGAATAATGGACTTGAAGATCGAAGCGTCTAAATGTACTAGACTGCAGCCCAGCACCTCTGCCAGGAATTCTTGCTCCGATAAGGTTAAAAGGTGGTAAAAAATTAAGCAAAATCTGCAGACAGATATGTTAAAAAAAAACTCTAAACAATACATGAGCTTCTTTGTAGCCTTGACTACACAAAGGCAATTATTAACTGGAGATGCAGGCATTGCATTTTTAAAACACCATTAAGAAGTAAACACTGGGTTAGACTTGTGTTTGACACTCCACATGCGTCTTACCGGCGTGGCATTGGGCCTGTGGTCCGTCTCATATAAGACGGCCAGTAGCTGAGCTTTAGCGTCTATGGCCGATGATACCTTTCCAACTGTACGCTAACGTTAACACATGGGAGGACACAGAAGGAGCGGAGGGTTGAAGGAAAAACAGAGGGAATTGGAAACCACAGAGAAATTAGAAAGAGGACAGGAGGAAAACATGATCTACTTTATAAAACAGTATTGACCAGAAGAATGAACTGGTACCTCTTTTATGTAAGTAGGCGCTCCAGTTGGACAACTCTCAGAGCGAATAACTGACTTATGAGACATTCTTCTAGGGCTCTCAAGAGTGCAGCTCCCACTGGGCTAAGTGGACACCAGAATGCACATCACTCGGATGATGATAGGCAATTCATGTACATTAAATAAAAAGCTGAATATTTAAAAAGCATTTCCTTCTTTCTGAAGAATTAGGAACTTAGGATGAGTCTTTTCAAAATCAGACATAAGAGATCTCCTCTTCATTCAAAGAAGTTTTTTTTGACTTGCTTCAGTCGTTGACTGGTTACATTTGTAAGAGAGACACTAACACAAATAAATTTGCATCATGACACGGAATAAAAAAAAAATGTTGGATAGCATTGAGCTAGTGAACAGAACAGCTTGCTGCAACTAGAGATCTGCAGCTTGTCATGATACTGCACATGGATAAACATGAGGAAACTGTTACCTTCATGTGATCATCCTCAGCTAAGTTCTTTTTTTCAAATGTCTCCTGAGCACGTCTGTGAATCTTGTCCTGCTTGTTTTCTAGATTTTTTTGAGAAATCTCAGCTGTTCTCTCCAAATGTCCGATGTGTAAAGCTGTTTGACCGTTTACATCAGAGAGGGGAGAGGAGGTCTCATCAACGCAAGTTGATGTAAGTGCAGCAGGTGTTTTGTTGTCAACACGAAGAGAAGACATTTGTTCTGGTCTTTTAGGGACAGAGAAGGTTGAGGGCAGAGAGAAGTCTTTTTGCTTCTTGTCCTTGAGTCCGGCAGTGTGCAAGGGGACAGAGGAGAAACCGGCCTGAGCAGTGGGGTCAGGGACAGGATGGACAACGGGGGAGGCACTGGAGCTCTTAGATAAAGAGGCAGAAGGAGAAGGATGAGGGGACAATGAAGGAGCGGTGATAGAGGGTTCCACCTACAGGGGAGGAGTCAGAGAGAAACGAGGGACAGAACGGATTAAAACAGAAGGATGAAAGTGAAGGGTAAACAATAGACATCAGATCAAAGTTGATTTCACACACACTGTCTAAATTAGAAAAAAATGTGTAAGTGAATAATAAAGCTGTTAACAGAAACAAAGTAAAGGCCTTAAACACATGTTCCACTAACAGCTTCTTTGTATATCAGCTTGAGTCCTCAATGAAACCAGTTTTTATCAAACTTTGGAGATTTATAGTTATTTCAAGACACTTTAAGCTATTCTCAATCGCTGGCTTCAGCAGGATACAGGTCAAGTCAAGTATGACTGTGAACCAATCAGATGTTCAGAAATAAAATAAAAAGTGAGCTGTGTTAATCGTATATGTTGGCAGTACACTGTCAATCATATTAATTCAAGCCCCACTGTTAGCATACAAACCACACAAGGTTAGTGTTTACTTGAGTTCTTGAAAAAAGCTCAAAAAATACATTTGCAATAATAACAAGTAGGGATGAAACAATATACACCACTCAGAAAGTGATATAAATCACAAAACTGGGTTCATTATAGGGTTTAATCATGTTTTCATGAAGTGTGACCTAATTGATGTCCATTTATCAATTCTGATGGAAGTCCTACTCTTATTGATGAGTAATTCTGTTATTTCAGTTACAACAAACTTTCCCTTGCATGTTTTGTTTGTTATTCGATGTCTCTCGAGTTTCTCAGTCGCGTCATGCCGTTTGTCTATCAGTATACATTCTTTCCCACTTGTCATGTCCGTCATGCGTTTACTTCACTCTTCACCCCACTATGAAACCAGACAGGGCGTCCATGGCCACATAATCTTCACTCGCTTCAGCCACGTTTGTGCACCTTTACTTCTTCAACCACTGATGTACAAGACAAGCTAAAAGCAGAAAGTGCCCTCTGCTGGTTAAAAAGAGTATTATGAAATATCTTTGTTTTTGTCTTATCGATTTACATTGTTTATATTTAAATCCGTCCATTAGATATTGTTACATTCCTAAAACCAGGTTATATGAAGAAATGGTTTTGTATCACAGTAAAAAAAAAGAAGACGCAATGAGTAAAGTTTAACGTCTATGAGGTCTATTATTTTTAAAGTGTTGCCTTGAGAATGCCTTTTTTTTAAGACCGTATACTATAATTAAACTCTGCGAAGGAAAATTCAGATAACATAAATATACAAATTCACATTTTACACTTATAAAGGCACAACTTTAGCATGTTAATATGCAGAGCTCTTTTTAACGTCTTAAGCTGCATGGTTACATAAATTAATTATTAAGCGTATTCCTTTATAGCCTTCTAAAGAACAACACTTCTGAAATGTTTTGTTCATAATCTGCCTTCACAGGTTGTACTATCAAACTGCTGAGCAAAGCATCTAAAAATCCAAATTTATGTGCAAGAACACCCAATCAGTAATGTTGGCGTTTTCAAGCAAAACTTGTGGTAGTGGGGAAATAAAAAATCTATATGTAAAATGAAGAAACAATGAGCCCCTTAATTGATCTGAATATTGAATATCTTTTATCAAGCATACTGTAGATATTATTGCCGGAATAAGACAATATAGGTACTGGTCCTGATTCTACTTCTGATTCTTTGTACTGCATCTTGTAGAACATGTGGAAACATGTGCACTGTTCTTGTCCCTTAAGCCTGCTGTTGTTAGGAGCATACAGTTAACCCACATTTGACAAAAGCCAAGCAGTGTTTGGTGCAATACACCACCTGTGACTCAGATAGAGGAGACAGAAGAGCAGAAGGAGGTTTCTTAGACCCCGTAAACATGGAGGACAGGAGGACGGCTCTCTCTTTTATACTCTGTCCGGAAAATTCTCTCGTAGACAGTCTCTTGCCTTTACTCTGCACAGACAGCATTTTGCAGGAAGAGAACATGAAACTCCCTAAAGAAACTGAAGTCGTTGTAAAAATATCAAGCACATCCGATAAGACATTCACCTGCTGCAATGACTCCTCTGACCTGACGGAGGAAGGATCATTGTCCCAAGCACAAGGAGTGGAAGCAGAAAGCTGACCGTTTCTCTGGTGAGGAGAGGTGCATTCTGGGATGTAATGCTTAGCTACATTAGGGCTTGGTGAACGGGAAGGACTTAATGGACTCTTAGAGCGTGAGGGTGAAGGAGAGCGACTGTAGTTGCCCTGAGAGCGAGAGCATTTAGGGGTAGACGCAGCGCTGGGATTCTCCAGTAAACGAAGGTAGATGGAAGGCTGGAAAGAGGAGAGGAGGAGGAAACAGGAGTTTTAACACTAATGAATCACAGTACTTATTATCTCTGCCTAAATAAAACTTACAGCTTATCTTACAAAAGAGAAAAAGAAAAAGAAAAAAAAAAAGGACACATTTTAAGTTTCAGACGTAATAAGTATAAGGAGCTGCATAGTGCTGTTAATCAAATGGCGAACTCATCCATCCAGCCACACTCACAAAAAGTGCTAAGACATGTTCGGAGGGAGGCGTACCTGCCACTTGGGGCGAGGGGGAGGCAGGGGAGGGGGAGGGGGGGCTTCCTTTGGTTTGGCAAAACGAGGGTTTTGTCGGTCCTCCTCCTCCTCCTCCTCCTCTTCAGAGAGAGGAAGTGGAGAGGTGGAAGGGGACTCAGAAGGATGAAAGGAGGAATCAGATGGGTCCTCGTCAGACTGATGCAAAGAGGAAAGGACAGGGAAGTACTGAAGCTTAGGAAAAGGAAAACATTAGATTGGAGATCATTTACAGCACGTTTTCACCTGGATGTTAGATGTAATCTCAAAGACACGATAAGGATAAGAGAGTTCTTAATATTCTCAGTGGGAGAAGAACATTAAATGAAGAGATTGACAAATAGGTTTTTCACATACATGTAAATGCTTGTCATGGATTCGGAAATATGTAGTCATGAAAGGGCAAAGACCAACACCTGCAGCAGGGTGAGGGTGAATAATAACATGAAGCCTGATTTACATTCTGAATGGAACATGGAGGAAAGACAATAATGACAATGTTGATTATTTAAGAAATAACCTGTGAGAAACTTTGAAGACATTTGAAAGTGATTCAATTTAAAGCATTAATATTTTACCCATTTCACATTTTGAATTTGATGTCTTAAATTTCCTTTGAATGGATGAAAAAAATTCAAAAGTCAGAAGATTGATTTTTTGTCTGATTTGACTCTTGATACTCAATTGTTGAAACATTTTACATCAGTATTTCACCAGTCAAATATGAACAACTCAATCAGGTCTCTGTTCCATCAGATGACAAAAGTCAACTCTTTAGTCCACAGGGGGACATGATGTCTTTTATTTTTCAGCTACAAATAGTAAAACTCAAAGCTCATACATTCAGTAATGTATTAATAAAATTAAGTAACCAGCTCAAAATATTTAAGTTATTACAGCTTTAATGTCTTTAATGTTCATCTTCAGTGAGGCTGATCCTTTAACGGCTGTCAGAGTTTCTTCTGATATCGTTTTCAAACCTTCTGTCTCTCACCTTGTTGCTCGTCTTTCCTGTCGAGTTTTCCTCAAACTTAGCCAACAGCTGAGTTGCCATGGAGCGGACCTTGTTCTCGCGTAGCTCTCCATCCTCACCAGCAGGTGGGGCACTGTGACAAGACAGCTGACGCCATGCAAGGGACGTGGAGGGATCATAGGAGAAGGAGAAATAAATTCACTTAATATTCAGCACTGGAAACACCAAACATTGAAAATGCCCCTTGAAATATACCTCTGTGAGGTAGTGGTTGCCTTTTCGCCGTCTCTTATGAACTGAATCTTCCTCAAGCTTCTTGTCATCCTGGGATAGTAGATTTAATAAAGATTCATTTACAACAACAACATATCAAACACCCGAGTATCTGAATCATGCTGAAACAAACAGAGAGGAACTTAAGAGCGGTTTAAGTGTTAATTTTTATCAAAACAGAAAACTAAGCATTACACTGTTCATCATCAAGAAGGCCTCTACAGAGTCATTATAACAATGCCAAAATATCTGTGTAGCATTAACTTATCACTTATTATAAATTCACTCATCATCTTGCCCAGAGAAAGAGAAAAACAGAACATGTAGAATTCAAACTATGTTTTGCGTTACCCTGGGTATCCTCTTCCTGGGCTGAGCAAGCTTGTGATTTGATTTGGATGGATACTCCTCACTGTTCTCATCTGGTTGCCTTGAACCTGGAATATAAACACAGACATATAAAAAATACTTACAAAACATAATACTTATACAAAACAGCAGGAGCAACGAGGGGTTAAGTGTCCAGGGACAAACTGGACACGTGGTGATTCTTATCCAAATGTAACTTAGAGAAACATTTCATGTGGCTCGTCCAGTTATCACAGAGTATAGATTACATAACTTTATCCTTCCATCAGATATACAGGAACACGAGAAGAGAATCTTTAAAAAAAAAACAAAAAAAAACAGGAATTACACGTCTCTGAAAATATCTCAAGCGGAAACTTCTTATTTCATCCAGAAACATCCATTCTCCACCTCCACTGTCAGTGACTTTCATACTGAAGCTCTTCAAACTCTACTAAAGCGTTTCTCTTTTCTGCTCAAAGATTCTAGATAAGTACTCATAATTAACCCAGGCTGAAACGGATTTTCAGTTTGGTGTTTTTGGCAGTTTCTCCACATAACTTCGACTGTTTTAAATAGTTTAAGACCACAAAAAAACATCTTGTAATGTTGATCCACTTCTGAGCTATTATTAATAGAAGAATAGTTTTCACACTCCTGTGTCAGTGTGGTTTAAAATTCGGAATCTGGGTGTAAAAGATAACATTATTCATTTTCAAAAGGATTGTTAAATTTTCTATGAACACACACTTTTTGCCCTCTAAAAAAAGTTGCTAACAAGCTTGCATACAAACTGTGCCAGAAACCATTACTGCAGCTTTGGATAACAATTTACGGTAATATTTCTTTAATCAAGTTACAATGAAACCCAATATTAAACTCTTTGTGAGCAGAGTTTTCCCCAATCATATAAATAGTCTTCTAAATTCTACAGAATTCTAAATTCCCACCAAATGGACTGGAAAAATGGCTTTCCCAGCCTTTCAGAGGCGTGGATATCTCCATGGTGACAGCAGTGTGGGTGAATTGACATTCGCAGGACGATGATAATAAAGCAAAGCTGAAACGCAGCTGAAGCCTGAGCTGACAGTGTTCGTGTGACTGAAGCCGAGGACCTCCAAGTCCAACGGAGTGATTGGATATGGCTTCCACAGACATAGTGCGCATACCAGTCATGTCTCTGGCAGGGACGAACCTGACCACGCTTGTGTAACATGCAACTCTAGCTCACCCAAAGGATAAAATAGTCCCTGAGCCTCACTTGTGTCAAATATGACTTGGCTTCCACTTAAGGAGAAAAAACTTTTTAGATATGTTTAGTGTAGAGATTTTGAAGAAGTTAAAAACTAAAAGCGATAATGTGTACTACTATTAAAAGTCTAACAGTGAGGTTGCAAGTACTTCCCTCTCTCCCTGTTTGATTAAAAAAAAGCACTACATCCTGTTTTCACAGCTTTACTTGGTTAGGTGTCGTATTCCAAGGAGCTGCCTTTTCTTCATCTGTTCGTTCTATTGAACTGGATCTCTTTTTCATAAGCTGCAGTACATTTGTTAACTGATCTCTTCCTCTTTGGGAAACAGGGGTTAGCAAGTCAAGGAGGCATTGACACTCTATTCCATGCCAAAATTGGATACCATGGTTTACAGTACAGAGCTTGAGTTGACTCCTGTACATTTGAATTCAAGGATCTACTGAAGGTTGCTGTAACATTAATCAAGAAGGAGAACAATCTTTCTTTAGTTGACCAATGAGTCTATTAAACTGAGCATTCACAGGTAGGACAGCCACAGGATCAATAGCACACCAGCCATCCACTCAACTACTGATCAATAATTTTCTCAATATAAATGTTATGTTTAACCAAATCCTTATCTTGTCTTTGGATGAACAACAGAAAAATGTCATCCAACTACTCAATGCCGCCCGTAAGAGGGGGGAAAGGGAAAAGCTTCCTGGGGTCAAGCCACATTGGTGGGTCCATTGAAGTAAGCTAAAACATTGCCCATCTTAAATTAAAGCAATAACCTCCATTTATTTTATTAACACAACAAAATGTTTCTTTATGTTGCCTGTATCAAAGTGTAATCCCCCCCCAATTTTTAAAATGGGATGAGCCGTTCTTTTTTTTTTTTATAATATCAACGATATGGGCATCCCATGAACTTAACTATTAGATCAGCAAAGTTGGACTGCTTATTGCTACACCAGGACCTGTACATAGGTTAGGATGCAAGAAAAGAAACACAGCTAGAGTGTTTGAACCCAACAAATAATTTGCTGACAAGCTTTTTTTAGGCAGCTCCAAAGCTGATACAAGTCAGGCTGAGGATGCTAATGTTAGCCAGGAGGCTGGCGCTAACTCTGCTGATCCAACACACATCAATATTATTTAATGACATCTTTGGAGGGCTCAGTCTCTGTGGGTGGGATTGTTACTAATGCTACATTTGAATTCAGCTTCCTTACTGAAGCAGGAAGAAACCTTACCGTTGTTGTTTCCTGTGGTGTTCCTGAAAATCTCATAGAACTTGGAGAGGTAGAGAACCATCAGCAGCTTGTCTGGTTCGGCTTCTGCAGCCATCTCCTTTCCCCTCGTCACTGGCTGGATGCCAAATTCCCGCTCGGCCAAGTCAAACGCCAACTGGTTGTTCTCGGCCACGTCCTCCTCGTTCAGAGAGTCAAAGTCACTGAGGACGAACCAAAGGGAGGGGAAGTTAGCCTACGAGTTCATGCTGTTTCTGTATCATGGAACAAAACCTTTGCACATTCATTTCATAAGACTGGTGCATAGGACAGCAATGTGTCCACCAAACCTTAAAGGTAAAACCTTGCAAACAAACTTTTATTAAGTCACCAATGAATGTTTGTAGGTAAGACAGTGTGCTGGAGTCTTCAAACATCCTCAACATTCCTGCTGCTGGATGGTCGTGTGTGGTGAGATGAGGAGGAAAACTGCAGGTGGATTATGCTCTACATGAACTAGTTTTTTTTTTAAATCAGTAAGTGATTGACTATATTAGAGAAAGTCCTTCAGAATTGTCCCACAATGCTATGCACGCCAGAGAAAAGTCCGCTTACGGACGTGATGATCACAAGACAAAAAGCCTCCCGACAAAGTCGTGTACATAATCAGCTGACCACATGACCACAGAATAATGAAGTCTTATGTTAACTTTTACTGAAAAAAATGGTTTTACCCAATGCCTTTTTGAATTTAACTATTTGTAACATATCTTTAATGTAGATATGTAGAAAAACTCAGTGTATTTTCATTACGTTTGCCCCCACTCTTGATATTAATGCTAGGCACATTTTAGTATGACATTGTTGGAAAGTGATTAGAGGGGTGTAACTACAGAGAAGCACCACTTTCATCTGCAGCTCCTCTTTGTTTACAGACCTTGAAAATGTTTTTCAGCCCACACTGTAACTTCGGGTACAGACGGTCAGCGCAGCAGAGGCTCACATGGCTTCATCACTAATGGATGATCTTCATAGTGAGCCTTGAATGAGTTTTCAAAGGACGAACATGAATTTGTGAGTATGTGTGAGTGAGCTAATAAGATTGGACTGTGGTGAGAAGACCCTTTAAATTACAGCCTCTGCCATCACTGTTTGAATGTGTGTGTGAATGTTGACACTTTAACTGTGACACTCTGAGTGCTCTGAAGACCTTATAAATTTAAGTTATTGTTTCAGGTTCCTTTAGAGCTGCTGAATTGTTTTTGAACTTGTTTTTCTTTATCAGCTTTCTCAACTCTTTTCTATTTTTTTAGGATTATTTCAGAGGAAAGTTTTCTTTGATTGGACGGGTTATTTCTGAGAATTCAGAGATGGACAGGATTTGGGGGAGAATTTTGGAAGACATGCAACAACACTGAACAAACAAACCAGCGACAGTTAGTTTTACAGAATGTGCCGTCGAGGTTTGCTAAATATAAAAACGCGTACACTGGGCCTGTTCAGCCCAAAGCGACAGATAGAAGCAACAAGTTGGTGAACAGTGAGTATTTCAGTGAAACACCATTAAACTGCTCCTTTAGAACGTCAATGATAGCAGGCATGTAAAGGTATATGATAGCTGAAGCAATCACAAGAAGAAATCTTTTACGAAAAAACACAACTGTTCCTTGAAGATCAAAGAGTTTGCGCCAAATTCATATGAATTAAAACAGTTCTTTGATTGGCCATAATATACTTTACTAACTAGTAGCAGACTGGTGAACTGACCACCCATACTACGAGTCAATGCACTATCATAGCTAAACACCACTGTTAAACATGTACAACATCAAATCATCTTCTCTATATGAGTACAGATTATATTCTGTTTGAGAGAACATAGCAACCTGCAACAACAAAGGTCAGTGAAGAACGTTTGAGTCTACGTCTTGGGACATGTGCCAAGATGGCGCCGCAGATGGTTACCATGGAACTGTTCTCTCTTGTAGCTGTTGAGTTTTTCGAATTACCTCATGTTTACTTCATCATCCTTTTGCACTACCGCTGCACTATTACCTTATTTAGTCTTATACACATTAGTCTCCAATTGCTTGTTTATATTTTTTGGTTAATTGCTAATATTTAATGTTTAGATTTGAGCGCACAGTCTACCCAAGTTAAATTCCATGTGTGCTAAACATACATGGCAAATAAAACTGATTCTGATTCTAAAAGAGCTTTCTCAAAGTAATCACGTCATACCCATTAATCATGATGATGTGTTTGTTTGTCGTCTCACTTGTCTGCATTGTGACTGGCTCAAGTAGGTCAGCGTGAACTATATGACACCCTGTTTTTGACACTATACTTAGGTGTAGTGTCAGATTTTCACAGGCAACTTGGAACAAAACTGCAATGCACTTGTTTGGTCACATACAAGATGGTGATACTGTCCAGCACAAGAGTCTGCTTCTAGAAAAGAGAAAAATGTGTCGACGTGATTTTCTATATTCTGAGAATAAAAGAAACTGCTGGACACTTAAATCCACACTGAGATGGCTACATTCACCACGATGAGTTCTGTTATCACTGGCCTCTTAAGGGCTCTAGAATGCTCATGTCTTAATCTTTAAGCATTCAGGACACTTAGCACCACATGTTCAGTAATGAGTTGATAAACCTAACATCCAATCACATCATTGATGGGCTTTAAAGGTTCCTCCAACACACTGAGCAGAGGAAGCCGTTCTTTCTTTCTGATCACATTTAATTATTTGGCAATCAATGTGTGAGAGACTCTGTGTCAATCTTGTTAAACGAAATTAAAAAAAAAAAAGATGATAAATGTTTAGCGACAACTCCTATGATGAAGATGAATTTCGCCAAACTATGTGTGTTTATTTACCTTTAATCAAAATTAAAAATAAAAAACATTTAGGCTTTTATGTTGAATTGTTATCTGTATTTTACTTGCTGTTTGACTTTTATTTTGAAATAATGTAAGGACCTCCTAGTAGACCGAAGGATACAACGTTGACTTAACAACTGAAAAAGAACACGTTACAACTCGCTCAAAAAATGAGTGAAAACAGCTATAAGGAATGGTAAAAGGTGAAATGTTTGAGGTCATAAGGTAAGATTTTTTACTTTTGACTCGTCAGCTGAGCCGTCTCTTTAAAAGAATTGAGCCATTCAAACATGCAGCAGGTCGTTCTTTCAAACTATGACAACAGTGGTAGGCCTGAAGGGACAAAATAACATGAGACTGACTGCGATTAAAAAACAGGATTAATTTCAGACCTTGATTAATAATTAGTCCATGCGGACACCACTACTTTTCTTAAGACTGAGATCTAAAATAGCTGCCAGTATGACTGTTCTTTGAATCAAATGAACTGTTTTGTTATAATTGTTTGGTTTAAGTTATTTGTTCCCTCCCAGGTCTCTTTTGCAAAGAGCTCTTTTAACTCTTAGCTCGGGAGGGACTGTTTAAACACGACTTCAATAAAACAATTCATTTGATCCTGTGCGTTCATGCTTAGTTCAAATAGAGCCAGTCTGGACATGACTCCTCAGAAGGCCTCAGAAAACTTCCCCAACCTGAATAACTGTCACTGATTCAGTTTGCAGCGTGGCTGCTGTGTGTTCTTACATGAGCTCTGGCCTCTGGCGGTGTATGAGAGCACAGAGGGCCAAGCCGTTCTTCCAGGATGACGTGAGGTTGGTGACGTTGACCCCTCTGTAACCTTGAGTCTGCTTCTGACACCAGGTCAGCAGCCGGCCAGGACGCACATCAGAGTCTGTGCAGAGAAACAAAACACACCCACGAAGAAATCAGTGAGGTACCGACAAACTGTAGACTTTGAATAATAAAATTCATGTCATAAAAATGTATAAATAAACCATGTAACTAGATATACTTCACAGCAAGCCTCAAGCAAAGTAACCGTGCAGATACAGAGCATTCAAGTCTCTGTACAATCTGTCCGTCTTTAACAATATGTGGCAACTGCTTTGATGCACTTTAGAAGCCCAATTCTGTTTATTAGTGTCTTTCATTCCTGTGCAGGGAAAGAATAAAGAGAGGAAACGATCCTGAGAGCTTGATGACATTGTGTTTCAAAGATGTAAGTTATGCATGAACAAATTCTAAAACGTGTTTTTTACAAAGTACTAATGATGATCCTCAATGAAGTCAGGTTGAAAACAAGAGTCTGTCCTTGTATATGAACAACAACCCATGGGTCAGATGACTGTTTGTGCTGGGAGTGGAGATGACTCACAGCGACAAACCCACACAGAATGATCGCTCTCTCCTTCCCATCAGCGCTCATAAGGGTCTACAGTGACGGTTAGCTCCAGGCTTTGTCTTTACAACCTACATCTTTGTTGTACACCTTTTTTAGTTTTGTTTCACCGACATCATATTAAGGAGGAGGGGACTAAAGTTGTTAGCAATCAAAGCTTCAAGAAAAAGGGAATACTGGATTTTTATTTCTCAGGGGACCTGATGCACACTCTCCCTCATTTTGCTTTGGACAAGTTAATAATTCACTTTTTATGTCTAAACCTGAGGAGCGTAAAGTTAGAGGTGGCCTTGTTGCCGAGAATTGGCCAAAATGTCCGTGAAGGAACTGGCGCCCCTGTCCCATACTGTTTATCAGCGTTACCCTGCTGGAGCAGAGCAGGGCAGGTTAGCACACGTCTGTCAGAGGCATCATGTCTGACCCTCATGTGGGTGAAATCTTATCCAGCTGTATTGTCTGTGATGAGGTGTGTCAGCTGTGACTGAGATAAGGCTAAAGTTTCCCCTCAGCAGAGACACAGAAGCATTCACTATGACGTCAGCCTTCTTCTCCAGTGAGCCATTAGGCCCCCTTTTCCACCGAGCGCTTCGAACAGCGTGGCCACACTGACTCAGGGCTGAGACGTTCACTCATCAATTGCAGCATCTTAATTTAACTTGTGAAGAGCCTCACTTTCATGAAGTGCTAATGGGCTTTGTCTGCCTCTTATCTCAGCGGTGACTCATCGGCTGATCAGATTACCATTACAACACAAGAGGGAGCTTTGGAAGAAGAGTGAAGTCACATTTGGGAGGTTGGCAGCAATCCTCATAGACCCAAAACATGCCAAAAGATCTTTCATGAGTTTAAAGTCGGATTTATTAATAACAGACTGGACACAAATGTTCCTGTGCTATGTCATCACATCATCTTTTAAATCAATCTGACTTATACTGTCTGTTGTTTGTTACTGAATTTAAAGGCAGTCAATGTATTATGTCTGGAACTCTAATATTCAACTGTATATTTTATTCATGTGTTATAATGATAGCGATAATGTGATTACTATTATTTTTAATGCCATCATCATCATCTCATCTCCACAATAACAACAAATCCATATTTTGTATCATTAGTGTTACCATTATTAGGGCAGCTGTGGCTAAGTGGCTCATCTCTCAAAGACAGAGGCGCTTCTTATCAACAGGCAACTGCTTGGGGCCCCAGACCAGAAGGGGGCCCCCTGAGTTCTTACAAACTGAAACCTAAGCAGTGACCCAAAATGTGCCAATTCTGCAATGACAGTAGGGGGAAAAAAAACTCCCTTAGGGGGGCCCCATCTGAAAGCACTCACTCTTGCTGTCTCTTCCTGCTAAGGATTTCACTGTCAAAACCAAAGTTTGTCAATTGTGGTCAATCAAGAAAAACAAAGAAGAATAAGGAGAGAAAAAAGAAACAGGGAAAAAGAGGAAGAGGAGTCAGTGTTCGGACACTATTAGACATGTTGGTGATGAACACTGGTTGCAGGGCCCCCAATGGATTTTTTGCCCGTGGCCCCATCACCACTGCTCAAAGACAAAACACTCTAGGGTTCAATTCCCATCTCTTGCGGTCACATGTCAAAGTGCCCCTAGAAAAAACACTAAACAACAAGTAGCTCTTCGCCAACAGCGTGTAGAATCAGTGTGTGAATGTCATCTACAGAGTAAAGCTTCGAGCGATCTTACCATTCCTGTTTTTCTTATCATTATTATTTTAACTTAAAATCCTTGTCTTTCATATCTTTAATGTATCATTATCATTACTTTAGGATGTTAGTGTTTACACAGCTAATGGCACTGAAGATGTGATGCCTCACCTCTTCTGGATAAGTTCACAGATCTACGTTGAGGTCCTCCTACTTCCAGCTGACATGAAGACTCCTGGCCATCAATGAACAGGTGGCGCACCTGAAAGGAAGACAAAGAAAAATACCAGGGGGGAAAAAGAGGAAAGACAGAAGAAGAGACAATGTCCTTTAGTTGACCATCGTTTTAAAGGAGTTTACATAGAAAATAATTCACAAACCTGAATGTTAAAATAGTTCTCCAACACACAAACTGGATTGAAACATTTTATTCTGATGTCATGGTAAATAAGAGCTGAGGTTCCATAAATGAAATATCTCTTAAATTGTTCAATTCAATTAGCTTTTAATTGCAGATATTTTTAAAGTGTCGGTCTGACCTGATGTGGGCGTACGCAGCTGGAGTTGAGGTTGGGGTAGCGGGTGCCAGGATCGATGGAGTACTGCTCAAAGTTTTTACTGATGTTCTCCGTGGTGGTCTGAGGCAGCAGCCTGTAGAGACTCTCCCTGAAGAACAGAAGAGCAGATATGATCTGCACATTCTTGATAGTTTAGCTTGAAAGATCTGAGAACTACACTTCGAGCCCTGGATCTGTCTGAAGACAGGAAACATGTTGCCATCAACACTATAAAACAAAAACCTCTCTCGCCTTTTGGGAATTATGCTTACTGTTGCTCTTCATCACTATTATGTATCCAATGGAAATAAATACAAGACCTAATGTTACTTCCCGTGATTTCTGATAGTTTTTTCACATGCTTTGAACACTGCGGCTTAAACAATGCTGCGGCTAATTTATGGATTTTTTGGGGGTTAACAAGCTTCATGACGCCAAAACATTTGGCCTCATCACATCGGACCAATGAAATGACATGCGTTATGTGCATTTAAAGTGGCACTCCGAGTTGAGTGGGAAGCTTGGAGGAGTTACGGTGAGAATTCATTTACCAAAACTTGCCTCATGCGACTTTTGCTCAAGTCTGCCAGTGGATCCTGACAGCGTGGAGCAGCGTCAAAAAAATCAACTATCACTAACGGGTTTCGAAGTGCTGGACTGCTGCGTGATGAAGAGAACAGCACAAGCACGAATTTGCCTCAAGATGAAAGTCTGACAGTGACAATGAAAAAGAGTACAAATACATTTATTTATCTATTTTTAGCCGGTGCGGCTTATATCCAAGTGCGCTCAATAGTCCGGAAATTACGGTACATAAAGTTACAGTATGCTGCATTCAAATCCACACACCTCTCAGCCAGTGTCTCCAGTGGACTCTTGCCTTGTGTCCAGCTCTTCACCATCCAAGCAGTGTCGAAGGCTGCGAGAAAGCCCCGAGCACAACCAGTACCCATCGGCCAGAAGGGCTGCAAGCAGAGAACATGGTGTGAGCGAGAGCACACGAGCTGAATGTCACACAGTCAGACATGAGCAGAACACAACAGCCGCTGTCACTCCTTACTGTACCTCGAGCAGACTGTCTCCCACCAGCGCCACCACCAGCTGATGTCCATGTTTCTCCCGGATCAAGGCGGCGTTCTCCGAGGCGTACATGCTGGTAAAGTCGAACATGGCAACATCAGGTTGTCCATAGTGGTTGATGGCGTAGTCCAGGGATGGCAGCTGGTAGTTTGTGCCAAAGTCGGCTGCTTCACGGGCGTAGGAGAGCAACGCTTCCTGGTTGACATTGTCAAGGCTCAGCAGTCGCTCTGTATCGATGTAATCCTGTAGGAGAAAATATTTAGAAAGTTGCACTCTACCAGGACCAAGACTTTTCTCTTCAGAGTTATTGCTGGTTTTAACCTTTTGTTAAGCGATCTACAATACCTTCGCTGAAAGTTCTTAGAATGGTTCCTGCACATAATCTTGAGCTTCCTGATTTGGTTTCCATAATTTCAGGGAACTTAAATCACATTTGTTATTCCATTTTTGTCAACCTCACAAGTAGCATATTATTTGGCAGCAATGTGTGACAGTGAAAATGACAGTGAGTGGCAAGTCCAAGGAAGGCTAATTCAATGATTTCCTTTCCCTTTGAGTCACCCAGGAAATAACTGGATCTTGTTGTTTGGAGGTGTGAAGTATTATCGTCACCAAAATAAAATATCCTTAAAACCAGGTCAGAAACAAAGACAAATTTAGAAGAAAATATTTTGGACTGATTGAGTAACATAATCCCTATTTCTCATATTTTAAATTGTACATTTATTCTGCAGAGTGAGAACTATGATGTCCATAAGTGGTTCATTTGTTGATAAGTAAGGCATCCAAAGTGATGAGGCCTCTGAGGCTTTTGCTCTCTGAGCTCACTCTCACACAGCTGAGAGTGTTGCAATCACTCGGCACTGTAAGGCAATGTAAGATTAGACGGAGACCACTGAGGGCACAGCGAGGCAGGGTTTCACCACCTGTGTGTACGTGTGTGAGAGAAAGACACAGTCTGCACGTGTATGCCACTGGAATGCCAGTATGTGAGAGTGAGAGAGAGAGAGAGAGAGACAGACAGACAGACAGAGAGAGATAAATGACTGCCTTGGAGAACTGACAAATGACAATGACCTGACCCTTACACTTGGAGGAGGGCATCAGAGAACGACAGCACAGGGGAGGAAAGACAAGTATTTAATTAAAGCTCCTGTTCATTATAATCCTCAATGGAGGCCCATCAATCAGTGTCACAGCCAGCTGCTCACTGCACTGGTGAACACACACATTCCAGTGTACCCAGAAAACACTTTCACTATCTGCTCTGAGAACAGGTTGTTATTATTGTGTGTGTGTGTGTGTGTGTGTGTGTGTGTGTGTGTGTTCACATATGCACTCCTGAAATTATCAAGATATTGTCAGTGGGCCTGCTCCACAGATTCTCCTGTTCACATATGCTCCTCACAGCGGGAGACTCTCCCTGTCAGACTGGAGGGCGGGGGGTGGGATTCAAGTGGTCGCCTGTAAACTGCAGCAGTCACAGTGTACTAACAACACAACCCCTCCTATTGGCTCAAGGTGAAATGTCAAGAGAATATTCTGCGGCGTTCTCACATCAGCTCACTCGGACTTGCAGCAGGAAAAAATATCAGAGGTCTGGTAGGAGAAAGTCAGATCGAAAAACTGTGGCTGTTTGTGTTCACATACACAGCTCCTCTGAGAAAGTGTGAAAGCCCTCTGCTTCCATCTGCATGTTGTCAACGCAAATTTAAGTAAATGCTGTTGAAAATAATAAAAGTAATAGAAAAGTTACGTCTGATAAATTTCCACAAGTGATGAGCAGCCAGTGAGAAAAGAATTGTACCATGTTTGGCACAGGTTTTTTTATTTTCAAATATCTTTTATTATTCTCAATTTTCATTTTTTTATTATTATTTTTCAATAAAAATATCTGGAATTTTCATGTTCATCTCAGAGTACAAAGACTTTTCCTCACATGGATGAGCTTAGTTTGTGTGTTTGAAGCAAGAGGCATCGATGAGTGCTGAAACAGTTCACTCTTGATCCTAAAACCGCTCGGGTCACTCGCCACAGTTTTAGCCTGTAATCTATACTACTGCTAAGTCCCTGTGAAGAGTGTCAGTGTAGGAGGCAGCCATGAAGACCTGCTGTACTGACAGGAAGACATTCGAGTCTTATAGAATATATTCCATCTCATCTTCGCAGACTTTCATGCTCTGTTCTGTGAGAGTGAGTGAGTGAGTGAGTGAGTGAGTGAGTGAGTGAGTGAGTGAGTGAGTGAGTGAGTGAGTGAGTGAGTGTGTGCATGTGTGCGTGCATATGCATGAATGAACTCACATTTATGATGACTCCTTTGTCCAGCAGACTCTGCTTCTTCGCCGTCATGACAAAGTAGTGCGTGTTGTCTTTGTAGTAAACTATATTCTCGAGGTCAATACCTACACACATTTGAAAACAGGGTGTAATTACTGCTCTTTTAGAGGAAGCTTTTAAAGTGGGTTAAGTAAACAGAAAGCCCTGCATTGTACATGTACTTTGTAAACAGAGAAGAGGAGGCTTTTTTTTCCCCCTCTGGGCTGCTCACCCGTCTCATCCCTGAGTTCCAGGAAGAACTTCTGGTTAAAGATGAAGGCCACGCCACTGATCTCCTCCACTTTGGCCTCTGCTGTGGTGTTCCTGTTGACAAAGTTTGCCGTGATAGCGATGGCCAATTTCCCTCGAAATTCTTTGCGACTAAAACCTGCAGGTAAAGAAAGAAAACCATAGGAATTAAAACAAAAAAAAACAAATCAGAGGTAAAGCGGGGGAAATGGACTTGGATTTGAGCATGTGTCGTATAACACCTTTCAAGTCTTCTGACTACTGTTTTACCGACATATTCACAAACTGATGGCAGACCATCAGAAGTAACTAATCGTATTCATTCAAATGTAGACGCCACCGACAGAGCAGCGGGAACAATTCAGGGTTAAGTGTCTTGCTGAAGAATCTTGTTGAAGACAACATCGGACATGTTGCAGGATGCATTTGAAAGAAGTGACTAATTCATTCACACACCGCCGACAAAGCAGCAGGAGCAACTTGGGAGCCTAAGCACACATGTGACATGTGGCTGCAGGAGCTGGGAATCAAACCCCTGACCTTCCAGTTGAGAGACGACCGACTCTACCACTGAGCCACAACTGCACCTGTGGTGAAAGCTATTTACATTTTGGCTGACCGAGACACATTTAAACTTGGATAGGACAAAAAAAACCCATCTAAATGGGATAACATATCTAATCCTCCTAGTTGCTGTTGGTCAACAGATAGGAGACATTTTTTAGCACTGATAATGACACTATAAAACTATGTGAATAACCTACTTAACAATGTACACATTGACAAGGGTTGATACAGGTGCGTTTACAGAGGTTCACAACATACACATAAAAACACAGCTCTATAACAGCTCATAAGCCTGCACACACACCACCCCTGCTGACCCCGCACACACTATTAAGTTTCCACTTAAAGGATGTCAACAGGAAATGCTTCAGCCACTGACTGAGAGCAGCCCGTCAACACCTCACTCCTTTTATGGAAAGATCTGGGTCATCTTTCCATAATGAGGACTCATTTTGAACATAAATGCCCCGTTTTACCCCACAGCACCACTCCCAACTCAGGATGTCCGTTAGATTTTCCCTCCGTCTTACCGTCTAAGGTGTTCTTCCGTCCGTCAGCTCCGATAACAACATCAAAATCAAAGTCTGAGACCAGATGGCTGGACGGATGAACTTCTGCTCGCCAACCAGGACCTCGAAAGGAACACATCAAAGTTGAAGAACTCACTTTAATTTGATAACTTTCGTACCTTTCAAACATGTGATCTCTGTCAATCTGTATTTGTAACACTCTTTACTCTTTGTTGTATTTCGATCATGAGCACTAAGCAACATTAAGCAAAGATAGTTTCATTCACATTATGCAGAGCTGCAGTTTCTTTTTTTGACCACCTGAGGTTAATCTTGTTGTCCATCAGCAGCTGTTTGATTCTCTGTCTTTTACGTCCACATATTAATGTCTCATGTCCCCAAATGACAGTTAAGACATTTGGCATATTGGGGAAACAACTTTAAAGTATAGCTGAAATGTTGTGTCCAGCAGACTCTGAGAATAGCCCTGTGTTATTTTCCACACAGTCCAATCTGACACAGCAAATAGCTCCCCTCTCTCTCACACTTGTTGACCACTTCAGTGTACAGTGTGTTTTTTTTTGTGAGCTGAGAGATATCCATACATAGCAAGGACATGCAAAGGTGTCCCTGCCACTTGCACAGATTATAACGCACAAAAAGGTGCAGACTCACTGTCGTCAGTCTGCTCCGCTGGCGGCTCCACAAGTTTAACAAACTCCACGTTGACATGAATCTCCACTCCAAGGATGAGACTTACTTTCAGCAGCATCAGCTGGAGATGACGGATGCCTTGAGAACACACACACACACACACACACACACACACACACACACACACACACACACACACACACACACACACACACACACACACACACACACACACACACACACACACACACACACACACACACACACACACACACACACACACACACACACACACACACACACACACACACACACACACACACACACACACACACACACACACACACACACGTATTTAATACTTAAAGAGGACACAAGCAGAGAAAGCTCTTTACACGCAAAAAATATTAGTTTCATGAGCATAATACTTCAAGACAGAAACAGTTATTAATCACCTTGCTAATGGTAATAACAGTGTTATGTAGCTAACAGATGCCAGCCTATTTACTGTACCATATGCAGCCTCCTGTAATTTTACCACACAGCTATAAATAAACGTGGTTGTAGCTTTTTGAAGAGTATTTTTCATTTGATAGCAATGGAAGTTTACCTACAGTGACTCATATGATGCATTCAGTTTATTGACTGAGAGGGAAATATGGCATATGTTGATCCAAGACCAACTTATTGTGTTTAATGTGAAATGAGTTCACTGAGGATGAACTTGTACAAAGCCGGGGCAAAACAAGCCTTCGCTTGGGTGTGCTATCGGACTTCTGTCGCCAACACAGCAGCTGGTTTGGCTCAGTCGGGAGAGCAGGCGCTGCATGTTCAAAGGCTTCAGTGTTTTAGTGGTCAAATGTTCAACTTCTAATGTCTCTCTGTTTAGTGCATGGTTTTTTTTCCATTATAGATGCTCTGTCAAATAAATGAAAACGGCCAGTGAGGAGTCCTGTGATTTTTGTTTTATGGAGTACCTGCCTTAGGAAGGCCAACTTGATTTTTCCCCATTCAAATTGAAAACGCTACAGGATGTGCCAGCAAACACTAAAGACACCAAATAAAGACATTTACAATTTGAACTCTCAGTCATAAATAACATACAGTAATCATCCTTAATCTATACTATTTACTGTTTCCTGTTCAGATGCAGGAGGGACGAGCCAATTCTAACCGTCACTGGGCGAGAAGAAAGGACAACCTGGACCCAGCCAATCAGAGAGGCAATAAAATAACAAGTCAAAGTGATACTAACTCTCTCCTTCTCTATTCTGAAGTCCTGCTCTTAACTCTCTCATCTTTTTGACCATTTTAATAAAAGGTAACACTGCTTAAAGAACATCTTTCAGCAGCATTTATGGGAGAAAGATGTATGTATGTTTCTAATGTTAAGAGTCATGCACAAAGAAGAGTTCATTGCTGAGATGAGATATTAATGACATCGTTCCTAAAGCTGGACAGAATGGAGCGCCAATGGAAACTTCACGCAAAAGGAGACTGAGGATACAAACTGCAACAAACAAAGCTGCTCTCCCCTCTTACACACCTCAGCCAAACCCAGCAACACTGTGAAATAGACAGAGCAAATGTGAAAGGCACATTTACGGGCAAGGCTTTGGTTTTGTTGCCATAATATTATTTGCATCGTGGGGATTTCACACGGACAGGTGTTTTGCATGTTTATCTCACTCACTCTCAAGTATCAATGATTGAGTTGATTCTTCATATTTTTGAAGGAGGAATGGATTGGTCGGGGACTACAGGTATTGTGTGTTTTTTATTTGCTACAACCATCCAAGTTAAAGTTTTGAAGAAGTCTACACATAAAAAGAAGTTGTTCGTCATCCTTTGAGAAAGTTGTTAATGTTTAGTTTCAGTGAACTTCCCAACTCGACGTCACTGGTTTAGACTTACTGATGTGGTCGATGGAGCCAGCACAGAACTTTCCATAGAACTTCTTGGCTCCGAGGCCCCTGAGGTCATGGATGGTGAAGGGCCAGAGGTGAAGCACATTGTTTCTGGAGAAGCTGTCTCTCTTCTCGATCACAACCACCTTACAACCCAACAGGGCCAGCTCAATGGCTGTCCGCAGACCACACGGACCCCCACCGATGATCAGACACTGAGACAAAAAAAAAAGGAGGCACGAGAAAGCCGAATGAGCTGGAAACACAAAAACTATAAATGTTGCTGCTGTTTGATTCATGATGTCATCATACTCATCTGTAAACAAAGCGCCAACAAGAAATTAAAAAGGTCCAAGTCTTGTGGCTGCATGGTTGTGCCCTCTTCTACTAAAAGGTATCTTGGGTGTCTCAAACAGGTTGGCATTTTACTCCCTGTTTTTAGAAGGTCATTGCATTTTGCTCTCTATCAGCAAGACTTTTCCTATGACTATCCAGATGGAGGGGTGTAATCCCTTCATCGCACAACCAATGGATCAAAGACATGATGCATAATATCAAGATAGAAAAAAAATCTGATGCACCCTTAACAGATCTGCTAGTAGACTCTACAAAACCTAGGACTCGTTCTTGAACAGTGTGAGGACTTTGTCTGACCTGGAACCGTAGGTTTACAGCCTTTTAGGTGGTCTTTCAATACTCATGGATAGAGTGCATGTGTCTTTGTTTTCTTTTCTTGTCTCGTCTTTTACTACAATGTGAGTATATGTTTGTCTTAGTCCATAATGTTGTACTTCTTTGTGTATGTCAATTTGTTGTTATAGACAACCTGTTTCAAAAAATGTTAAAAAAATAAATAAAAAAAAAGACTCCTCTATGATACAGTTATTGTCCCACTTCTGTGTTAATGTGCAGTGTTCCACTTTACAAAGAAAGGTTACAGGTAAGGTAAGGGAAGTAGCAGAGGCAGTGAAATGACTGTTATATCACTTTAGGGAGAACTTATTTTGGCATTGTGCATCTTCCAGCAGAATAAGAGATACAGAGAACTTAGTGTGTTTAGTTTCAGAACTCCCACCCTGCTATAGTGCCAGATTTTTTTTCTTCTGAATAGCCGTTTCTTAAAAAAAAAAAAAAAGTGAATATTTCTGTTGTTATTTTTGGCCAACCCACAGCCCAACCCAGTTCTGATAATCTTCCCCCTGCAAGTCTGTGGCCTCCTTCCCCCTCTGGACGTCTTATCGTTTCCTTCAGCATGAGGTCATTATGAACTTAGCGACATCGGCTGCGTATTATCCTTAGACATACATGGTCTGGCAGGGAGACAGATAAAATAAGAAACACAGGAAGAAGCCAATCAATTCTTGCATTATGTCCTAAGGCTTTTGTGTAAGTCACATGCTTTTCTCTGACTATTTGATGTTTGTTTCTACACAAATTAGACAAAAGAGAGAAAGTATTACGCTGTGTTACATATACCTCGGATCTGGGAATGACGTCACACCCCGAGTTGAGCGCGTTCCATTTGCAAATTGGAAAAGCTTAGCTAATAAAACCTTCAGTTAGCTAATACCAGACTATAACAACACACTACGTTATAGTTAGTGCATGAAAATAAAATGGCAACACAACCTCAGAGAGAACTTGCATGATACTATCGGTGTGACTGATTTCAGCACAGGAAAAAAAGAGCAGCAAGCAGCTAATAAACACTGCAGTTACAGCTTTAATGCACTTTTATTCATGCGCTTGATGCACATAGCAGCCATGTTGGATTCTAAGTCGGGAAACTACTTTTTTTTTCCATATTCCGACTAGTAAATACAACTTCAGGAGGCGTGTCAGTTGAATTGGGAAGTGGGAAATTCTAAGTTGCCTGTCTGAAGTGTCAGTGCAGTATCAAAGGTTATAATACATTCTGATGTAAAGGAATGGCTGTGATCTGAATAACCATCAGTTAAAACGTCAGACCCTTTTTTGCTCGGTTCTATGTCTTTTCCGTTTCCCACCGAGCACATGAGTTGATGATATATGGACTGATTTCCCATGTTAACAGTTTGGCCTTCTGTTGTTTCATTGAGGCTGTGTCCCCATGGTCAAATGTCTCTTCAGTTTTTCGAACATTAGAAGCTTGAGACTGAACATAGTTAACGTTGTTTGAAGCTATAGCCTATAGAATCCAAACCAAATAATAATGGTGGTACTGAACACGTGGTGAAAGATTTGAAATATTGACCTGTTACTCACTGTCTTGACAGTTCCAATATATTGGACAATTAAAGCCATTAAAGTACAAAATAGAGAAAAGTATTGATTCATGTTACCTCTTTTGCAAAACCTTATTTATTCAAACCTCTTTTGTCAATTTAAACTTCACCACAAAAGACGATTGATTCAGCTGCATGAAGTCACTGACTGTTACCAAAGATAAGAAGCTAGGATTATTGTGTGAGAGTAAGCATACTTTCCAATAGTGTTGTCGCGTCCTCAGAAAAGAAAAGAAAAACGTTGGAAAAGCTATCGTGACTTATTCGCATGTAAACAGTTAGACACCCGTTTAGTCTATCTAAGAACCCTGGAGATGTCCCTTCCATTACAGTTTTACCCTATTTGATTATGTTTGTATTCCAAAACTGTGCAGATGAATTTCAAACATCCCTAGACTGCTGAGATAAGTCTATCAGCAGTCCAACCCCAGTTGGTCTCTCTTACCCGGGTGTCTTTGCATGCTTTATTCTGGTTGTAGACCTTCTGCTGTGCTCTTTTGTCCAGTTTGGTCCAAAG
Organism: Symphodus melops; assembly: GCF_947650265.1. Lineage (NCBI taxonomy): Eukaryota > Metazoa > Chordata > Actinopteri > Labriformes > Labridae > Symphodus > Symphodus melops. The sequence goes on along the minus strand of NC_136696.1, from coordinate 6,740,974 downwards.
GGCCTTGACCTTCCAGGTGCTGACTGCAGCTTTCAGTGAACTGTAGAAGTTACTGTAGTCCAGAGGATCCAGCTCCAGCTGCCTGCAGAGGATGCTGAAGGCCTGCAGAGTCCCTTTACAGGTGGAAGCTTGAACAAAGTTTTCAAAGAGCACGCTGGCCTGCGCTGTGCGCTCATCCTCCGTCTCACCCATCTCCTCTGATAGCAGGAAGTGTCTGATATCCTTTATGACTCGCTCCTCTATTCCTCTTCCTTTGGCTGTTGAATCCTTCCACACTGTCACTTCTACCGTCCAGTCATGTAGTGGGTGCTGCCATGCTTACTTTGTTCTGGAAGAAAGAATACAAGATTTTTAGAGACACAGTAATCCAGAGCCCTAGCTTAAATATCATCATTTAAAGCTAAACTTTCACGCAAGGATTCCAAAGAGGCACAAAAAGTCTTTAAGTTTTAAAGGAGTATTAAAGGAATACCAAGCAGCAGTAACCGCTAGCATCAGCACCAAGCACTGATTTAACAAACATTTATAAACTGCAGAAAGTTTCCAAGAGACAGCACAAAGGCTAAATCACTGATTGAAATATATACAGATTGCGTCTTTAATTGGAGAGCAAGAAAAAGAAAAGTTTCGCGAGCTCCCTTTCCCTCCAATCCCTGGAATGGACTTAACGTTTAAATAGATTTAATCAATCAAAGACACGACTCTGTAAAGGTTCTGTGAGGTACAACACGTGTTCAGTGCCTAAAATGAGACAGGTGCTAGTCTACTATGCTTATTCTTTTATTTGACAGCTGGTCAAAGTTCTGAATTTGAATTCTTTAGTAAGAATAGTAGTCCAATAGTCCAAGAAAACCAAAGTATGTTGGTTGTTACTTTTCATGTATGCTGCTAAGTTTGAAAAACGTCACAACTGTTGATTGTTTTTCTGTGTTGACATTGGTGATGATCCGTCTTTCATCTACAAAGTTAATACCAAACCACATGGGTTCACCTCACAACTATTAACGTTAACAACAGGCTGAGAGCTCAACTACCATACCAGTAGCTATTAGGATTTTAAACCTCACATGGTGAAAACAGTCAGGACTATAAAGGACTACAAAGCTGCATAGAAACTACACATTTGGCTGAACACAAAGGAAATCGTCATGCAGAAGGACAGTTTCAATCTTGTTCCCTTTGGGAAACCACCAAAAGTGACTGGGTCTTATGTACCAGACGTCATTAATTCTGTCAGCAGCACCCTAATCTGGCTCTCTCATTGGTCTCCACCAGGAAATATTTTCAGGGGAAAAGCTCTGAAAAATGACCCTGCAAACATAAACTAGCCCTCTCTAAGAAATCTTTTCCTAACACTTACTTTGCAAGCTCACATCTGAAAACACACAATACAGTTTATAATGACGGGTTTTTAACACATCATTTTAAAACTTGCTTGAAAGTCATTAAGTATTAAAGGTTGTCATGAAAACGATTACTATCTAGTTCTACTTTGAATCATATTGAAAACAATGACCAGGCCTGCATTGATAATAATGTCTTCTACAGAACACGTTTGAAATCTTGTAAATAAGCGGTCACGTTACAAAATGGAAAGAGTGTTGGCACTGAAAATAAACAGCCTCATATAGCACAAGTGTCAATGTGCTGCATTCTGTAGGAGGTACACAGGAACATACGGCTCGGACCATTCACCTTCCTGTCAAGGAAGATTTTCCATATCCAACAACAAGCGAGCAGGGTTCAAACAGTCACTAATCAAGCTTGCATATTTTGTCTCTACAACAAACATATTTTATCCTCCAGCTCAGCTGAATGCCTGATAGGATTATGACTGAGTGCGCACTTGGAGGGCTTCAGCTGAGCAGTCATAGGGGAGGCTCACACGATGTAGCTGAAGAAATACAGACAAAGCAGTCACGCTTCCAACTCACAGAGCGACAGCAATGCACCAGTGAGGAAACCAGACCACTGTTAAATGAACTAACAGCCAGGACCAGCCCAACAAGCTAACCCTAATGCTGCTCCTCCTCAAGAGGCTACAACAAACAACACATTCTCGACAGTAAGACAAACCAGACAAGCTTTTCTCCCTTTGTATCCATGAAAGAAGAAAATATCGAGGATAATGTGAGGGAAAGGCAGAGGGTCAGAGTAGACCCTTTAGCATGCAGCTCATCTGGTTGTCATGGGGTCAGGATGTGGTACAGCATGTTCTTCAAGATATTAGCGGTGCGTACGAGCACGAGTACTCGCCGCTGACTCCATTATTCGAGTTGCAATTCGTTACTCTTGCACCTGTGCGAGCGCTGCTTTTGGCTCATACAGCGTTATTCTTGTGACCCAGCTTTTTATTTTCACCTCACTGAATATACTAGTAAGGAAAATAATGAACAGGATACAAACGTATGACTTCTCCGGCCACAGCTTCAGCTTCAGTACACAGGAGCCAGATGTCAACAAAAACAATAGGCAGCTACGGCAACTCTCAAGGGACAAACTAGACAGAAAGCAAAAGCACAACAAATACAGAACTGTCTGCTACACCTGCGACATGTCAGTCAAGAAAAGTGATAACAAAACAATGAGTGAATGTTCAATGAGAGATTTGTGGCGTTAAAATTACATACCAAAGAAATATTAGTTTGATGCTTAAACACAATTGGAAAACAGCGGAGAGCGAAACAGGCAGTCTCACGTCAAGTCATTAGCATTAAAAAATAATAATCATGCAAATAATAATAATCTGTGAGTACTCGAGTACTCTTTCATTAGGTAATTAGAGTACTCGAGTACAGAGATGACAGTAAATTGCCATCCCTACAGGATATGTAGTCGCCACCTACAAAGTTAACAAGCTCATCCAACCTACTGAGGAGACACAATAAGAAGGTCTGATAGATAGATAGAGATAGAGATAGATAGATACTTTATTGATCCCGAGGGAAATTCAAGGCATCCAGTAGCAGTATACAGACAGGCAGGACACAAGACATTAGTTACAATACACACCCGCTGTCCCCCCCCCCTCTGTATGCAATAATCCCCCAAACAAAATTTAGCAGCCCCTATGTGACTAAGAATAAACATAATTATGTATTGAACCTGTGCAGTTAGCATTAGCAATTAGACTTAAAACTTATATAGCATAATGTACATAACCTGTGAGGAGAGAAAAACATGTGCTGGTTAAAAGAGACCTGTAAACAGTTAAGGAACCTTAGAAACAAAGTGCTGACCTTCTAGAAACTAGTTACATGTGCATGTACAGAGGTGTTGGAGGTAGTGCCAGAGGTGTGAGTACAGTCGTTAAGCAGTCAATGCAGGAATGTAAATTGGCTCACCAACTTAAAGGAGCAGTGATTTGCATTAAGTGTCCTAGACAATAACCTGAAACCAGGAGTGCTTAGGGTGATTATCATTGAGTACCCAACTATTGAGGAGCAGATTAGCATTAAGAGTTGAAGACAATAGAGTGAAACTTGACCTAATTAGGGTGATCATGTCAGCCATTACAGATGTAGCATAACACAACAGTAGGATGAAACCAGACATGATTAGGGTGATTATCTTTAAAGTGACCAGTGCTCAGTAAAGTGACTATCAATATGCATTACAGTATCCAAATTGGGGGCTGACTCTGAGATCAGCAGTGCAGATGAGGAGTGAGAAAAAAGTGAAAAAAGAGTCCAGGGATCACCGTGCGCTTCTTCCCTGCCGTGACAGTGAAGTGTTATACAATCTGATGGCCAGGGGGACAAAAGAGTTCTTGAGTCTGTCCGTGGAGCACGACTGTGACAGCAGTCTTTCGCTGAACATGCTCCTCTGCCCGGTGAAGGTGCTGTGCAGAGGGTGGTGTGTGTTGTCCATGATGGAGAGCATTTTGTCGAGAGACCTCCTCTCTGCCACTGTCACCAGTGAGTCCAGCTCTGTGCCCACCACAGAGCCGGCCCTCCTCACCAGTCTGTCCAGGCGTGCTGCGTCCCTCTTCTTGCAGCTTCCTCCCCAGCACACCACGGCGTAGAAGAGGACGCTGGACACCACAGACTGGTAGAACATCTGCAGCAGCTTTTTGCAGATGTTGAAGGACCCCAGCCTTCTCAGGAAGTACAGACGGCTCTGTCCCTTCCTGCAGGTAGTGTCCATGTTAGGCGACCAGTCCAGCTTGTCATCCAGCTGCAGCCCCAGGTACCCGTAGGTCCTGACCACCTCCACGTCGACCCCGCCGATGGAAACAGGTTCTAGATGTGGTTTGTTCCTTCGGAAGTCCACCACCATCTCCTTGGTCTTGGAGGTGTTTAGCTGCAGATGGTTGTCACTGCACCACGTCACAAAGTCCTCGATCAGGCTCCTGTACTCCTCCTCCTGTCCATCCCTGACACAAGCAACTATCGCAGTGTCGTCCGAGTATTTCTGCATGTGGCAGAGCTCAGAGTTATACTGGAAGTCAGAGGTGTACAGGGTGAACAGGACGGGGGAGAGCACAGTCCCCTGTGGTGCTCCGGTGCTGCTGACCACAGTGTCAGATGTGCAGTCCTTCAGTCTGACGTACTGTGGTCTCTCTGTGAGGTAGTCCGTGATCCACCTCACCAGGTGCGAGTCCACCCTCATCTCGGTCAGCTTGTCTCTCAGTAGGAGGGGATGGATGGTGTCGAAAGCGCTTGAGAAATCAAAGAACATGATTCTCATCACGCTGCTCCCTTTGTCCAGATGAGAGTAAGCCCTGTGTAGAAGATAGAGGATGGCATCGTCCACGCCCACCTTTGCCTGGTATGCAAACTGCAGTGGATCCTGTGCGTGTTGTACCTGGGGTCTGAGGTGTTGGAGCAGCAGCCGTTCAAAGGTCTTCATAACGTGGGATGTCAGAGCGATTGGTCTGAAGTCGCCTGGCTCACTGGGGTTCTTCTTCTTGGGGACAGGGGTGAGGCACGAGGTCTTCCAGAGCACAGGAACCTTCCCGAGCCGCAGGCTCATGTTGAAGATGTGCTGAAGTGGCTCCCCCAGCTCAGCAGAGCAGGCCTTTAGCATCCTGGGACACACCTTGTCTGGGCCTGCTGCCTTCCTGGGGCGGAGTCTCTTCAGCTCCTTGCTCACCTGGTCTCTGGTGATGGTGGGGGGGAGGGGGGATGGATTGTCACTGGAGGTTGTATCTGTTCTGGTGGAGGTGTTGGGGGGAGTGAGAGGGGGGGAGGGGGTGTGTGGAGGGGTGCTGGGGGGACAGGCACTCGCTGCAGCGACGGGGCTGTCGAACCTGTTGAAAAACAAGTTGAGCTGGTTTGCTCTCTCAGGGTCCCCGTCTTCTGCGTTGTTGTTTTTCTTCTTGCAGCCTGTGATGGTCTTCATGCCCTCCCAGACCTCTCTCATGTTATTCTGCTGCAGCTTCTGTTCTACCTTCCTTCTGTACTCCTCCTTTGCCTCTCGGAGTCTGACCTTGAGTTCCCCCTGCACCCGCTTCAGCTCTGCCTGGTCTCCCTCCTTGAATGCCCTTTTCTTCCTGTTAAGGATCTCCTTGACATCGCTGGTGATCCAGGGCTTGTTATTCGGGAAGCAGCGCACAGTTTTAGTGGGAACCACAACGTCCATACAGAAGTTCATGTAGTCAGTTGTGCAGTGTGTGACCCCCTCAATGTCATCGCCATGAGTCTCTTGTAGGGCACTCCAGTCAGTGGTCTCAAAGCAGTCTCTGAGCGCCTCCTCTGCCTCAGGAGACCACTTTCTGAAGGTGCGTGTAGTTATCGGTTGTCTCTGTATCATAGTTTTGTACTGTGGCTTTAGTAGGACCAGGTTGTGGTCGGACTTACCCAGAGGTGGTAACGGGGTGGCAGTGTAGGTGTCCTTCACGTTTGCATACAGGAGGTCTATTGTCCTGTTCTTCCTGGTGGGACAGCTTACAAACTGGTGAAAGTCCGGTAGTGTGGAGTTCAAAGTAACATGGTTAAAGTCCCCTGAGATGGCGATGAAAGCATCCGGGTGCAGCGTTTGTAATCTTTAGGTGGTCGCGTGGATGACGTCACACGCAGTTTCGGCGTGTGCCCGGGGAGGAATGTAAATACAGAGCACGATCGCGTGAGAAAATTCCCTCGGCATGTAGTAAGGACGGAGACCCACCGCCAGCAGCTCGATGTCTTTGCTGCACATTGCCTCCTTCACAGTAACATGTCCATGGTGGCACCATCTGGTGTTAACTCATTCTCCGCCATTGACGGAATATTCCGTCATTTGGATCCAACCGTTCCCCGCCATTGACGGAATTTTCCGTCAATTGGTGTTTTCAGTGTAATACGATAGGGGGCGCTCTGGCGGACATTGTGAAAAAGTTACAGGACTGTGGGGTCAAAAACCAACAAACAAGACCACCCGCGGGAAAGTAGAGAGAAAAAAAACAAACATTTTCTACGTCCTTATTTTCCAGCGGGCGGTGTTCTATCAGTCTGTATGTGAGTTTGACGCGCGTCATAAAGTCAACATTATCCGTATAGATATGAGATAAAAGCTCTTGAACAGTACAAACATGCCGGCGCCAGCAAGGAGATATTCGGCTGCGGAAACTACAGAGTTAATTATCGATACAGACTCTGATAATTCATTTTTTGACCTCCGTGAAACTGATCTGGATGAAGACAGCAGCGGCGATAGTGAATGGAGGGATTCAGGACGTGTCAGAGGTAAGATATGATCACGTTATTTTTTGATTCACCGTGATAGCATATGCATCTGATAATTCATGAGATAACGTGACGTCGAAATAACATCTCTCATTTTTGTACATAAACTATGTACCAAACGAATTTTTGACGGACATTTTATTGTAATTTCCAGACACGAGTCCAGGTCTCCAAGGTCCAGGTCTCCAAGGTCCAGACATACACGTAGGTGCAAGAGGTGAGTCATGATAACATATTTTATTTAGTTTGATAGTATGTTACTTGGATTGTATGATTATTAGATACTACAAGACAAGAGCATCTGCTAACTTGTGAGAGAAGATAAAAAAAGAAATAATTTAGCTTTCATTTTGTACACAAACTATTTACCAAATGAATATTTGTTTGACATTTTACTGTCATTTTACACACAGAGTCCAGGGATTCAAGGCCCAGGTGTCCTTTATACAGAACTACTCAAGGTGAAAAAGGTAAGATGTGATATGAAGAGGCCGAAAAATAACGTTTCTCTCTTTGTGCACATCACACTGTTGAATAAAAAAATTGTCTTTCTAATTATTTACAGGTCGAACACAGCAAAGAGGCAGAGGTCGGACCTGTGGATCTTATGGGTGTGGTGGAGGTCAAGTACCTGGTGACCAAGCAAGAGGGTCTGTAAACCAGCCAGGTTCAGGTCCTGGTCCAGGTAATCTGATGTGGAAAGAAATGAACTGGCAGCCAAAAGACTTTCCTTTCACTGAGAATCCTGGACCTCTAAATGATGCTGCTGCTCTTGATCATATCATTCGTAAGCCTGACCTTGAAATGTACTGGTCTACAGATGACATTTTGGTCACCCCCTACTTCAACAAGGTCATGTCCCACAACCGGTTTGAAATCATATGGAGATTTCTACACTCCAATGATTATGAATCAAGGCCAGCAAATAGCACTGACAGGTTGTACAAAGTCCGCCCTGTCTTATATTACCTTATATCTAAATTCAGTCAAATGTATCAACCTAACACCAACATTTGCATTGACGAGGGTATGCTTCTGCTAGCGTTCAGGGTGTACAATCCCCAAAAACCTGTCAAATATGGGTTCAAATCCTACATCCTTTGCGATTCTGACACAGGCTACTGTTACAACATGAAACCCTATTGCGGAGAAGGCACTTCCCTGGGAGACACAATTGTCTCTCTTCTTGATCAGGTTTTTGTTCAACTAATGTTTTATTATTGAAAATAATAATGATATTTAAGTGTTTGTAAAAACAAAGTATTTCTGAGTGTATAAGAGAAGAAAAATGTATAATATAGTTTGTAAATGTTGTAGTGCTACACTATTCAAAGAAAATTAATAATTTTATGTAATCATTTTTATTTATTTTAGTTATTTATTTTAAAATATAACTGTAGTTGTCAAATGAAAGTAAAAAGAATCCAAATGTAAACTCAAAATCACTTTTTTTCTTGAAAATAAGTGTGTTTCACAAAAGTGCTGTTTTCTCAGCTTTTTGTCCGGAATGTGGTTTTTTTGTGAAAATGGCCGATATTCAAGTGCTGATAAAAAAAGATTGAATGAAGTTTGAATAAAATAGTTTTTTGTATATGAAAGCAGAGGCTCTGATCTTTCTTTTGATGTATTCAATATTTACATATTCAAAGAACAAAATATTCTGTGAGTCTTGAAAGATTGGTGAAAATGGTGAAAAAGGCTGGCGCTGGCTGGCAAACATTCTAGAATTCTCTGGCGGGGAAAGAGTTAATAAACAGCGCGAGTCCTCCTCCTTTCCGTTTGCCGCTGCATTTCGTGTCTCTGTCCGCTCTCACTGTAGTAAAGCCCGGTAGATCCACGTTAGCGTCCGGGGTGTTTTGAGTCAGCCAGGTTTCTGTGAGGCACATTAAACTGCACTCTCTAAATGTCCGGTTGTTCCTCACAAGAGCAGCCAGCTCGTCTGTCTTGTTGGTTAGACAGTTTACGTTCCCCATAACTATCACCGGAACCGAGGGCTTGTACTTCCATCGCTTAGCCGCGAGCTTAGCCCTTACCAGGGCCCCGGCTCTACAGCCTCTATACCGCCGCCTCAGCTCATCTGGTATCGGGTGAACGATGCCGGCTTGTCCCGCTGACCGGAGCGAGAGCAGCGTTTCCCTTGAATAAGAGAGTTTTCCGCTGCTATTTCCACGAAGGCACGAAAAAGTATCCATAGGATACATAAAGTTATACACTGAAGGTGTACTATAAAGACTATATAGTATAGTACTATAAAAACTATAAAAGTAGAAGTTGGCACAGAGCCACAATAAACGAATAACATATCAGACAAGTACGACAGGGACGGAGCTACTGAAAGTGCGGCCACTCACGTCGGCGCACAGGTGAGAAGTCTCCTGGTTGATTACATACTGCAGGATCTTTCTCCAGTAGGTCCAGCCCAGCCAACTGAGGGCAAATGTTTGATAATACAAGGTGTGAATGGCTACTATTGTACCCTTATTAGACAAGCCCAGCCAGCAAACAGTAAACCCATTTCAGCTGCTTGCATACACTAAGCAAAGCACATTATATAATGGGTTCCACCTGAGTTACCCCTGTTGCTGTTGTTTTGGTCCTGGCCAACTCTTGCATTACCACTTCTCAAACGGCCTGATCATTATGATGTTCTATGTGAAAAATGGTTACATGATAGTTGAAGTCTTCATGTGGGGGCTGCAACTTGAGCCCAACCAATAGGAAGGAAGGAACGCATTGGATTTCATGATGAGAATCATGGTCTCAGCGTTGGAGTAGCTGGCACCATGTGGCTTGACATGACTCACAACAAAATTGCAAACTAGACATTAGATAACTAACAGAATTGGTGGGGCCAAAGCCCCTCTAGAAAAAGGTGTTTTTTTTTTACTTTTTAAAAAAAAATCAGATACAGCTGTAACTTACGTAACACAAGGGCGAGATGGCACCTTGAATCCCTACTTCTACATAACAACAGCAATATCCTCAAGGGGGGCATGGTTGAAAGCTTTCTCAAAGTCCACAAAATACTGGCAGATGAACTGCCTACAACCCTGCAACAATAGAAATGGACTACAAGTTCAATTGTCGATTTGATTCACTTTTAAAAAGGTACATCCATCCATTATCTGGGTTGGGTCGCAGCGGCAGTAGCCTATTTCTAGCTTTTCCAGGGGGGTGCATATGCCTTTTCAAAGGGGATATACATTCTCTACAGGGTTTACTCTCACATCTCCCAGTTGGCCATTCCCAAATCACCTCCAGAAGGAAGCGCACAAGAGGCATAGAATAGTCGTCAGGTGTTTTGAGAATAAGTAATCAGACTTCCCAAGAACTGGAGAAAACCTTCTGATCCCCTCTATCATATCCTGCTAATCCACAGGTACTATACCTTTAAGTAACACTTGGTTGACATGTCAGCCAAAAACAAACAACTCTGTACAATGCCTTCAGCAACTCAACAGGTCATGCAAGGACCTAATGCAAATGCTACACGGACATAAAAACGCCCCCTAATGGATTCTTATTCAAACTCCACTAAATAACAGACTTATTAAGTTATTTTAATCCATTGCCAAACTTACTGCAGGTATCTAACAGTCAGTTAAGTTTCTGATCCTGCTGCATGAGTTTTTGAAGGAGCTCAAGCAGGGATTCTGTTTCGCTCTCTGACACACACCAGACACAAATACAACATCAAACGAACCTGAAACAAAATCACCTGGAAAGGTGTGGAGGAACTCTGTGTGCAAACAGTGTGTGTGTCAGGGCAGAGAAAAAGGCTTGTTGCTAAAGGACTAAACCTGGCAGGCCCTTTAGTTCATTCTCTCACACACACACACACACACACACACACACACACACACACACACACACACACACACACACACACACACACACACACACACACACACACACACACACACACACACACACACACACACACACACACACACACACACACACACACACACACACACACACACACACACACACACACACACACACACACACACACACACACACACACACACACACACACACACACACACACACACACACACAGTCCTCAAACGTTCTCTCTCTCAGCTACACACAAAGTGAAAACCCTTTAAGACATCTTGCTATTTCATTCTTTGCCCAGATTAAACATTTTCCAAAGCTAAGGTCCTGGTTTCCCGGAATGCTGCAGCAGATTAGCTTTATGCTTCAAATGCTGCCAATAAGCAGCACTTTAAGTAGGTTCAAAATGTTGTTTTTATGTAATTCAACAATGTTCCAGAGCAGCAATGATTTGCTATAAAACAAAACTTAACCATATCTTCCGCGCAACATTGTTTAGTGAAGACCATCAGAGCAAAACAAACCTTCTTTCTGCCTCTAAATAACAGGAAACCTTTGGACACAATAAGCTGGAGACAAAGACATTCAAGGGTTTTTTTAAACAACCTCCTGATATCAGGTCAGAGAATGACTGTCGACATCTGTTTGGCTAACACTTAAGCGTCTATTGAGAAACTGAGCTCAAGATGTTTGGGAAGGATGACATGCAGATGCTGTACTATATATAATCCCAGCCGGCAGTGTGCCCTCTGGTAGCTTTAGTACAGTACAGGAAGTGGTGAACTTTGCATCTTTTCTTTCTAACTTGTGTGTCTGAGCGTGGGAGGGTGTGGAGGTTTCCAGTATCTACAGATCTGTTTGCATTTCAAGGAATGTTTTAAACTGCCTGAATCAGCCAAAACATGGAGAAGTTTCTACTGCAAACTGACATGGATATTTATGGAAATAGTTCTAATTTCTGGGTCTCAAACACAGAAACCCAGTTACGGACTCCTCTGTATGGGATCTTCTGCTGAATGTATTTTCACTACCCAAAAAGTTCCATCTACAATAAAGTACAGTACGCATCACTTTTAGTATTCCCCAAATATTTGATCACCCCTTCACACGGCTGTCATCTGCCCTCTCTTTGGCACTAAACCTCTGGGATTTGTTGGGTACAGCAGTGCTCTTCAAAAGGTGATTTTGTGGTTGGTTTACATTATCAAGTTTACTGTAAATCTATCTGTCTCAGTGTTGCCCAGGTTCACATGCACCAGTATCACATCATCAGACCACTCTGAAATCAACTAAGGTGACATCGTGCAGACTGTTGAAAATCAGTATGCACCATCTTTGCAACAAATAAAAAAGTAATGTTTGATATAGCTCATGATGTCAATGTTTTGAAACAGAGTGCTGGTTGGTGTTTGTCACAATGTGTGCCGTATGTGTAGGAACTCAGATCTTCCTTAAAAATGTGGACATAGCTCAGGCACAGTCATTTAGTCTACAGTAACAACATGGTCGCTGTGTAGGTCCCCAGGGTGGACCCCACCTTGGTCCAAGCGATACTTTACTGGCATAGGAAACCACTTGCTTTAAAACCAATTGTTTTTGTCCCTTTACATGTGAATGAACAGCTCATACATTCTACAAACTCATGGTATGCATAAAGAGACATTTTGTATTCAATCTGCTTTGAGTTGACATTTCAATTTATAGACACTGATGCCAGTCATTATTCCAACTTTGTCTTTGTTGGAATACAGGGAGTTAGCTACACAGAAACACCCAAAATCAATCCCAACAGGTCGCCTTCAATTGCAGTCTCAAGAGTGATCAAGTGCCATAAAGGTAGGGGTGTCTCGATCCGATATTGATATTGGTCCAATATCAGCCAGAAAACGTCTATCAGATTTTATTGCACTGCATCTAAAATCTCTGATGTAAGCGCTCCAATATGCAGACCATTTTCCACTAACACAAATTTGCCTATGGGATTTTTGTATTGGATTTTGGATCATTGCAGAAAATAAGGTCTGTGTCAAACACACGTTTCTGATGCGTAGCTGTTTTGTTCAGCGGGATAATCTTTACAGATAAACGTCATTTATGAAGTTTGAAGAGTTAATGCAGTTGAGAGAAGTAAAAAGCTATCTTTATGCTCTAGTGAACTACACCACGGTCGATTTATTATGACGTCACGACCGTTATGTTTCATCAATCTAATCAGAGGATTTGACAAGCTAGCTAAACGTTAGCTTAATAAGTTGTTTATTAACCTAATATTTGCAAGAACACTGAAAAACATGACAAGAGGCTGTAAGGAGGATTAGGGAGAGAGTTCCCGGCATGATGACGTTTAATGTCTGCGACAACCACTGTAGTTTCGTTAGCCGTTTAAAGTTCATGTAAAAACTTTAAAATTCACAAGTGGGGTCTTAGCTAACAAAACGTCAACATCTCTTCAGCTTCAGTTAACCACAGACCTTATTTCAGGCGTCTAACTACAAACCCATTCAAAATCCCCATTGACTTTTAGAGTTAGGAACCCGTGAAGCTAAAATGCTAACTCTCTTCCTGGTTTTAGGACTCAAAACTATACCAGTCTTTTGCCGTATTGCCAAGCTGTGAACTCTTAACTTTGAACAGTGGAAAATATTGTGCTGTTGTTTTTGTCCCCGCCCTCAGTTGTTCCCACTATATACTGACAGTAAAAAATAACTGAAGTGAACTTGAGTTGTTTGCACATTAAAAGTATAATTATTTTTTGGGGGGGTTTTTGAGGTTATTTTTCAGGGTTCAGAGTGTATCATTTATTTTATTCAATTGAAGAATACTGTAGATGTTATGTTGAAGGTTAAAATCTATGTAATCAATTAGTTAATGGGTCAGTTTTTCTTACACCTACTGTTTGAGTAACGTCACTTGATCAAGCCTTTTCTAACGTTCCACTGTACAAAAATAAGTAATAAAAGTATCTATGATTCGTGCTGATATCGTATCGGCTCGATATCGGTATTGGTCAATACTGAAGGATGCAATATCGGTATCGTAACAGAAGTGAAAAAGTTGTATTGGGATATCCCTACATAAAAGTATGTTTTGGAACTCTGGATACGGAGATACACAAGATTTAATATCCCATTGGAGATCTCAGAATCTAAATAAGCTACAGCATTATCAATCCTAACTTGTCTGCTGGTCAAAGAGACTGTAATAAGTAAACACCCCAGCAAAAAGAATGTTCCGGCCTACAATTAGAGAAATCTCTTTAGTACAATGTAAAGATTAAAGGCAGTGAAATATTCCATTGTGAGTTTCCAGGAATGCCAAAGGAACTCAGGACGTACATGTTAAGAAAGATAACATTACAAAGTACAGGATCAGGTTACTGATAACCTAAGGGACAAGAAACGGGAGCGTACAGGTGACAAGTAAAGCAGGAGAAGTGTGTTCCCGAGCTACAGACAAAGAGAGGCTGTATCCACAATAAGAATACTGCAAAGATGGGGACTATAGCCTCTGTATATTGGGCACACAACAGAAGTAGGCTCGGTGCTCCAAATACTTTTAGATAATCAAAGCATTGGGGAACCATTGTATCATCTTATAAATATATTTTCCCATTTTTTGACCTGCGTCTTATAATGGGGTAGGAAAACTTAGTGGATCTGATAGTTGTTGCTAAATCACAAAAGAAGAGGCAGAAAGCATTTAGTGCCAAGCACCAGCAAAAATGGAAGAACTGCCAGTGATTAGCGAATATTATGTTAAAATAAAGAAAAAGCAGGCTTGTTACAGGATTCTCCATTATACTTATATTAGAGAGTGTTTTCAATGTGGCTTTACATCCTGCCAAACAGCACAGTGTCGACATGATACTTCTGGAATACTTCATCACAAGTTTTAGTCTAATCGGTTCATCACTAATCTCACAAAACGTATGTGTGAAGTCAGTGGCTTGTTGAGAAGTGTGTGTATGTGTGTGTGTGTGTGTGTGTGTGTGTGTGTGTGTGTGTGTGTGTGTGTGTGTGTGTGTGTGTGTGTGTGTGTGTCAGGAGAGCTCAGACAAAAAGGGAGTTTAAGAGCGTGGAGAATTCTGTTACAAATTCTTTCGTTTTGAAATGTATGGAATTTGAATCTGTCCAGTTCAGTGGTGCTGCTGAGTGCGATGCCGCTCATTTACAGCAACAGCACTTTTGTTTTTCTGGTGACTGAAATTGTCAACAGCTACATACAAACAGAAAAGTCTGGTGAATGATGACAACCATAAAATCTAGAGAAATGGAAGAAGTTGAAATGAACAACCACAAACATCTGCCTCATGACAAGTTCACTCAAAATTCAGAGACATTCAGTTCAACAGACCTGCAGTGTCATGTGACCCTGAACTCAACACTCCCTATTACTATTTCTTTAAAGATGATTTCATCACAAATATTATAATTCTTCCTCCCACACTGCTGCACGGTGGGCCCATAATCCTGAACTGACCCAGACATAACTGAAAACTGATACCATTAATTCACTACAAGATCCAAAACTTTACACTGCTTATAATTCACTTTAATAATTAACTTTTGTATTACCGTCAGAAATTATTCTTCATAAAAACAACTTAACAGCGTCATTTCATCAAATTTGAAAAAAATAAATAAATAAATAAAATTAATTAAGTAAGTTACAGCAAACGCTTCAACTCACAGACTGTATAAAACATCCACTGGTTTCTGAAATAAAACGTTTGGAAGCCAAACGATGTTAGTGTCAGGTAAAGAGGTAGAGTGAAGGCGGGCCTTAAGCCTCAGAGAAACGGTCATAAGAATGATAATCTAATCTGGCCAACAAATCAACCATGTCCTTCGGAAAGCACATTTAAGATGACCTTTAGAATTCATGTAATCAAAACAGGTGAATTGAGAAATGTACTTCCTCAGACAATGTAAATATGAGCGTCAGACAATTACACTTTTTAACCTCTAAACATGTAACATTGAAGCTGTTAGAGCTCTTAATGGCATGTATTTGGCTTTTCCAGCCATCATTTTTAAACACTGAAGGTGACTGCCTTCTTTAACTGTTAACTCCTAAATGATGACTTATTTTATAATATTAGAGCAAATTTTACATGTAATTAATAGTTAAATTTTAACAGTTAATCGCAAATTTATAATCACGCTTGAAATTCCTTTAGATTGCATTTAAAAGTTAATATGTTAGCCTTTTATGATTCTGTTTTAAGCTGAGGGAACTTTACTTTTTTTAATTTAACCCTGCTTTTGTTTTTGAAATAAAAAGGACCTTCTGGTAGATTGAAGCTTTCGACAGTAACTTAACCACAGAAAAAGGAAATTGTTACGGATCAATAATTAAACACGTTGTGAAAACAGCCAAAAGGAGCGGTATAAAAGAGCAAGTTTTATGCCATGAGAAAAGACGCAGCCCTCATGTCTTCTCCATCACTGTGACGACAGGAAGTCACTGCAGAGGCTACAAAATAACAACAACAATCGCTATGAAAAAAAGAACGTATTCATTTCAGACCTTAGTTAATCAGGTTTAACTAACCAATGCTGACAGCTCCTAATAAATCTTTGTGTTTTGCAGACATTGCACATTTACATTATATTCTATTTTACTGTATGTGTATTACTAAATTGAGTGTTTATTGTTACTGCCTGGCCTTGCCCAACTGTCTTTATATTTCACTGCACATCAGTACAAGTATGTGACAAATACAAATCTTCAATCTATATAATTCCCACCCCAGTTGTTTTGTTTATTTGTACACTAGGAGTAACCTTCCATACAGTCAGTAGCTGCTCACACTGCTTAACGGCCTTTCTAGACAGGAAACTCGTGTGTGAATATCTCTGAGTCACATCAAACTCGTCTATGGCTTCAAGTGACACTCCCATACTTAACTCACTGATAAGGGACTTTGAGGGGGAACAACCTCCTCATCAGCTCAGTTTGTGTCAGCAGAAAACAGCTCACAGGACTGTGAATGATCTTAAACATACGGAAAAGAGCTTTTACGTGTGTGGTCACAATTCAGTTTGAATAATCAAAAAACTGCAGAAAAATTAGATGGCAGTAAATGTGAACCATGAAACAGAATGATGTTAATACATTCATTAGTTCTCTTATAGTGACCCTGAAATCTCTTGAAGTTGTACACGCATGCTTCTGAAGCGGGAGACGATCACCGTTGGAACCACCTTCTTACCGATGCTGCATTTACAAAGGAGTCATACGTTGGTTCCAGGATGATAAGCACATCACCCCCTCACACACGCTCAAAGTGAATCATCCTGAACATGTCCTGCTGTTTTCTCCGACTGGCAACTTCCAACTTCATGGGAAAAGGTTGCAAAACTGTACGAGCTCGCTGGCAGGGATGATTCCAAATAAAGTCGGGTGATGACAGATTGGAAAATGTCGCCATTGGAGTTCGCACATGCATTGGTCTGACGTCCAAAATTTCATGAAGTTCTATGGATTTTTACATATCTGTCAAAACACAATGAGGTTGTCTGAATTTCAGCTAATTATGCTCGCTATGTTGACTCTGAATGATGATGTCTGTTCTGTCTAACAACCTTAAGGTTGTGTAGGTCGGTGCAAAGTGTAAAACAACTTGTTACTGCAGGAAACATGTTGCCCAAGTATAACTGCAGAGATCCCTTATGAAAACATTATTGAACATGAGGCAGCTTATAACAAAGCCTTAAAGGAGCAGCTGAGTTTTAAGACAAAACTTCTCAGGGGGTAAAGTACAACAAGATCCTATTCCACGCTTCACTAAGCCTATGCTTGAACTCCGGTTGGTGGTCAGATTTACTACTTCTCTTCATGCATCAAGAGGCTTACAAAGCATTCAAAATATCAGTTGTAACTTCAACATACTAAGTGAGCTAACACCGAGTGTGTCGTAAGTCTGAGTTCACCTCGCCTGGCTGTAGAGGAAAACCCCCGACAAGCTGCCTTACGGTGCAGACGCACTCTTCTTCAACACGAGTCCTTTATAGTGTGTTAGAATATATTCAGTAAATGTACATTAGATAAAAGAGTTGATAGCTACATTTAACAGATTGAGGAAGAGAGCAGATTAGGTAGGAGGAGATCATAAAAGTAGGATGATGGTTAAACACACTGACGTATTGTTTGAACATCGTCCAGACTGTTGTCTCAACCATAATAACTCTGGAACCAAACTGTCACTGTGAACGACACTAAACACAGAACAATGAGTAAGGTCTTTACCTGATCTTCAACATAGCAATAAAGAGGATTCTGATGAGAAATGTAATATAGGTAAAAATGTATGTTGGCTCCAAACTGTTAAACTGTCATATTAACCATAGTAATGTGTAACCAGGTATGTGGATGTTATCCTGTTTTCTGATTGCTCTCTTACCTTTAGACGAGCTTGGCCTTATTAAAGTCTCTGTTGAACATTAGTTGCCTGGGAACATCTCTATTTAAAAGTCCCTCTTTTGGGTTTTTTTTTTCTTTTTTAAACTGGATTCAGCATTGTGTTTGGATTTATTTTTACAGTCCGGCCTCTGACTGATGTTCACAAGAACAAGCAAAGAGAACGATTTGCATCTCTGGTCTGGTTCAGCAAATATAAATATCAGGGAGAGTTGAACCCTTCCATACAACCAGAATTTAAATAAAGGGAAATCACTACACACACACACACGCACGCACGCACGCGCACATCTTGGTCTTTCTGTCTTCAGCACCCAGCACTGACACTTTCTTGGATGGGCCGCATGGGCGTGACATTTTTGTCTGTCCTTTGCTATTAAAATAATGGATACTGTATCATTTGGAACACATTGTTCAAAAATACCAAAGTATCAAACATCTTGACAACCAAACAAAGCATTATGATCTTCAGGACATGTGACACTCACCATTTATTCACTATTGCTGCAGGCAGGCAAATACAGACCTTCCGTTTACACCCCGACTACTAAGAAAAATGCAAAGCTCAACAATAAATTAAAACTAAAAATGAAGGGCAACTGTTTTACAAAGACGATTACAGTGGTCAAATGTGTTACACCAGGTTACTGAATGAGCTACCTCATTGTCAGACAAAAACCGTGAAACAAGTTTCAATAACTCGATTAAGTGTAAAACTATTCATTTATATTGAAATCTGGTGAGTTTCAGTATGTCCTATATCTTCCCCTCATTACTTGTGTGCTACATTGAGTAAATTGGATTTTAAGGACAAGATACAAGCATAGTTAGGATCTAAGTGAGGCCTCACCTGGCCTCTCTAACACAGCGTTCAGTAGCTTGGCTTGAATGTACTCACCATATGTTCACTTTAATTGGTGCATGTGAAACCTGAAATCAAACCCTTAATCCTCACGGTATTAACGCCACACACTGTGTAGGTTTGGTGCTGGATTAGGCTGGCAATTTGTGAGCAGTTGTTGCATTACGTCCCACACAGTATGTCCACACGGTGCAGCTATCCATATCATCATTACAACAAGTTAAAGGAGGTCTAAGCAGCAAACCACGCGCCGAATGTTGGCATCTTCTTACACAGCAACTCAGCTGTCAATCCGTACTTCCAATCAGTCGATCTCGTTGGTACTTTATCAATTCAACAAAACTAAAGGAGTGCACATGTGTCCTAATAGGCCAGGCCTTGTGGTTGATTGTGCCACAGACATGCACTGCAGCAGCCTGTCTAGACTTGACGGTTTGGATTAAACGTAACACCCACACTGAGTGCTGGGATTTGGACCAGTGTGTCCTCATGAAGTACAGGGTTTTGTAGGTTAATTTAGCATTAAAACCATTTGACTGTTCGTGTACAACATGTCATGCTTCCACCAGCAGTCAAGATTCTCAATGTTACAGATTTAAATATGCAAAATGTAAAGTATCCTTTAAAATATTTAAAAAGTGTGCATCTTCACAAAAATAAAACCTACCTTTACACAGAGCAGATGGCAGGTTAGTTAAAGCAGTCTTACTGTCCTGATAGAGATTAGTGATTCAATGTGCCAACAATTGGCAGTCCCTCCAGGATATCAGACTTTTCGGGGGATTGTTGCGGCCTAAAATGCCTGATTTCGCGGCAGCTTTTTCAAAAAATTACAACGCATGTTGCAATGTTTTTAGCAATTAAATTGCGGCAGGAAGCAAAAATTGGTAAATAGTTTTTAGCAAGTTTTTTTTCATGTTAATTATTTTCTTGCACACACTTCGACGTGACTGAGTGATATTTTAACTCTGAGCAGAGCGATTTACTTGAAGCATATTCCTCTGCCTCACTTCTTCTCTGACTTCTTCCCCTCACATACGCGCACACACAAACACACACACACACACACACACAAACACAAACACAGTCATTTTTGTGTGGCCGTGCTGAGCTCTTTCCTCTTTTCAGAAAGGCGCTGTTGACTTCATGTTTGCTCTTTTCAATATGATATTCCCTGTATTTTCTATCTTCCTACAGATCACATCTTGTACCCAGATCGTCTATGCTCCATGTCTGCTGGGTTAAAAAACGATCAAAAATATTAAACATGCAGTAAAAAGAGACAGAGCAGAGTCAGCTACACAGCGGCACTTTGTCAACAAACTGTTGTCATGGAGACAGGACGGACCTGCAGCGCTTTCCTTTTCAGCGCACAAATGCTTCATGCACACTCTCCTGACTAAACAAACTCACTAAATTTTGGTGACGTACAGTTCGCTGTTTCCGCAGGGGACTATTCTGATTGGTGAAAGTTGCGGGGAAAACTATTGTTCAAATTTGCAGAAAAGTTACGGTGATTGGACAAAATT
This sequence comes from Symphodus melops, assembly GCF_947650265.1. Taxonomy (NCBI): domain Eukaryota; kingdom Metazoa; phylum Chordata; class Actinopteri; order Labriformes; family Labridae; genus Symphodus; species Symphodus melops. The sequence goes on along the minus strand of NC_136696.1, from coordinate 6,720,656 downwards.
GCAAGATCACCCAGAAGTCGCGGGGATTGGTTGAATTTGCGTGAATTAATGCGATCGCGACTTCCTGGAGGGACTGAATTGGCCTCATTCAACATCATTCAACAATCTGTTAGGAAGGTTTTGCATAAACTTGTTCTGAAGTTCCTCAAGGGAAGAATTACGAACATGTTCTTAAACCCAAGAACTGTTTCCACCCGGTGGTTTTAAAAGGATGATTCATTTGGTTAAAATGAAAACAAACTAACAAACTAGCAGCTAAATGTCAGCAAGCTACTGCTGCTTATCTACAAGTAATATTCTCGTACACAGCTTACACATGTAAAAATCCAAACTATCTGATGAAGACAAGAAATCCCCTGCAGGGTTTTACTTCGACCCAAGTCAAACCTCCAACATCTCAACGTTTGGTTTCCTTTGGAAAATCCGCCGGTACACTGCAGCTCAACTTGGCCTTTCTCATCGGACAGCATTTGGTCAGCCAGCGACAGTGACACACGCTCCCTGGTGTATTTTTGTCTTCCTGTTTCTCCCCCTGGGCTGATATATAGGCAGTGCAAACCCCTTATAAGTCGCCCAGGCATTCCAGGAAGCAACAGCTTGTCTAACAGCTCTTTTTTTTTTTTTTTTTTGCTGCATGGACATCATGATTAGATAAGAAGGAAAGGTCGACATGAAACGTCCTGAGATGATATCGAGGGTTGGCTGCATACAGTAAGAGTCAGAAATGAAGATAAAATAAAAAGAAATACGAAATGGAAAATACAAACTTGAAGCACTGCTGAGGTCAGTTAAGATGTGCAAACATGTACAGTAGGAGTCTTTATCAAAGACACAAACATACAACATGAAGAGCCAAACAAGCAGCTTCAGTCATTGCAGGCGTCTTCACAGCCTCAGGTTACCGTTCGCCTCTTCTGTGACCAAAATGTATTTCTATTTGTTTGCTCATTTTCTACTAATTCTTTCATTCAAACTCAGCTGACTCATCAGTGTGTTTAGTCACATAACATCAGTTGTTTGCAAATGTACAGGTTGTGTATTAAACCAAATGATGCTAGTAATGATTCAACGAGAAAACGTGACTTTGAATGAAATATTTCTGAACTACAGTAAGTGCTCTTCTCCTCTGCTTGAATGCAGAGAAAAGAAACCCAGTGTAGTGTTTTTGTAGTTCTGGACAAATATGGAGCAACCTCTGGGCTGCTCCCTGTCGCTCTTTAAAAAACCAACCAGGAAGACATCAAACCAGTCATTGGTTTCACATTTTTCACTGGCAGTGGTTAGTTGTCAAGAAGTGCAGCATTGACAGTCAGCTAGAACCCGTCGACTTCCTCCAAACTCACCTCCAATTTACCGTTATATTGCACAACTTTTATTTATTTATTATTAACTTTTATTTCTGTTTCCACGTCATATGTGATAATGCATGGTGCCCTAAAAACTCTACAGTGTACTAAAATCAGCGTCCTGGACATGGACACTACTTTCTACTGGCAGTCCAACAATTTCATGTTCAGCATTTTTAAGAAAGTAAATTATCTTCAGAACATACCAAATGATGACGAACAGCAAATGGTTAATGTGATATGAATCTGCTACACTATAGTGTCCTACATGTAGTGATGAGTGAAGACAGAGACAATTAAGAAACAGCCATGGATGTCCCTTATGCAAAATACTGAAGATTTGAAAACATTAGGTTGATGTTTTGTTTTTTTAATCAATGAAGATGTTTTGTTTTATTTTGAAGCCCTAAAAGAGACAAACGATATGTCCCACTTCTAAATTGTTTGCTTAAGTAAAAACTCCTAGGGGAACCTTTCATACAAAGTCTGAGAAATGACATTAAAAAAAATAGTAGACTCAAGAAGAGTATTTTATCATTAGCATTAAGAACAGATCGTGAAAAGTAACTTTGAAAATACAAATGTCTACTGGAAAAAACAGGAGAAAACCCTCTTTGGGGGAAAGATAGTCATGTCTTAGTAGACTCTAATTTAAGTGTTGAGAACTCAACGTTACACGTTTGTCTCGGTAGACCGCACATCAAATCATAGCTCTGTAGTTCTGAGTAGTTGGAAGGGTTTAAACGTGCACACGGTTTAGTCAGCAGTAATGGTGAGGCAAGAGCAGCAACATGGTAACAATAACTCTCTTTAAACCACCATTTATCAGGGATTTGTTCTGGACCTCTGGACCTCTGAACCGTTAGCCCCTTATGCTGACCAAGCTCCTTTCCACCGACACTCACAAACAGCAACTTAAAGCTGCTTGCAACACTTGCTCTTCCAACTCGTCATTCACTAAAACTCCAGCACCCAGGGAGTCATACTAACACACTCCCTGAGGGGAAGATTATTGGAGGCCTGCTCCCAGTCCTGACATGATCAGCAGCATGATATTTGGAAGCACTCATTAAGTTTGGATGACCGTGCAGAGCGAAAATGAACACTAATCCATTATTGGACCCGAGTGCAAATGTAATGTAAGTTTATCCTGCTGCTGAAACATCATTCCTCAACTGCAGTCATCTTGCCTTACTGGATTTCAGGTCTCTGTGGAGGTGAAGCCACCTGCTGCATGGACAGGAGGATTAAAGATGGGGAACACTCCAACAAATACAGTTCTACTAGTGTAGACTCAACACCCTTAAACTCATTGGGAAATTCACTTTGGTAGATGGAGTGTACTTTAAGGACCTTAGGGCGAATGTGCTAAAAATATTGGGGGGGGGGGGGGAATTAACCCATATTCTTTATAACCTGACAACAAATATAAAGCTTTAGTTAGGCCTATCTAAGCTATATCTGTGGGTTAGAGGTAAGAACATGTTATTTAAATGCCTGTATGTGCCCAGGCGCCTCGAAATATTTCAATGTAGATTGAAAGTAAGAAATAAGAACAAAAGTCCAAGAGAAGTTAACTTCTGTTTACTAAATGTTCCTAAATGCTGACATTTTGTTGTAAAAAAATAAATAATAATAATAATTAAATAACAAGGAGGCTAAACCTCAGGTCTGTCCAATCACCTGTAGCCTAACTCTATTTGGTTACAGTTAATGTTGAATGATTTAGCCGCAGCAAAGTCTAACTACAAGCATGAAAGAAAGAGTTCAAATAAAGACGATAAATAATCAAAAGAACCTTCCTGATAAGCGCTCAGTTGTGTTTTCACGCTGATAGAGAAAAGTGCGGCTGTCAGCTACTTACACAGCAGAGTCCCTGGGAGCTCGACAGCTGTCCCTCTGGAGTCCTTCGTGTTTTATCCACAGTATGTCGAAAAGAAAAATCTCAAACTATCCGCACGGTTCACACATTAAGTCTGCACTTGGGCTCTGGTTTTAAGTAGCGACCTGTTCCTCACAAGAAAGTTGCCGTGTGTGTGCCGACTCGTGTGTTGTAGATTAATATCAAGCTCAACAACAGGACGCACGAATTTCCGGTTGATATTTACCTTGCGGAATAAGAATACTCCTTTACAATTCATTGACAAAAGAAGTACCTGACCTGTGCTATTTTATCTCAGTTATAGTGGCAACAAATGAACACATCCTGCTGATAGGAGTCCACGAAAGATTTTTTTTTTTAATGCAGTTTTTTATGTCAGCTTTTCTGAAAGTGTAGGCGTAGCCTATTTAAATAGCCGAGTTGATAGGTTTGCAATAGCTATTTGTTTGTTTGAAATAAACAGCTCCATAGCTTACTCTCATATTGTTCCAAAGGACAGAGGAATATTTAAACATAATAAAACGTTTCCACGATGCCTTGCTATTTACGGTCAACACGAGGCAAATCTGCTTTTATTTTGAAAGTAAATCTACTCCATTTCCTGCAATGCTTTATAGCTTGACACTAAATGTGCAGAATCTGAAAAGCTGCGTCTCCACAACCTCTGAAATTGCATTCCAACAGGAATACGAGCGTTAAACGGAAAAATAGTTTGGCTGTCATTTGGCTTTTTTTTACTGTAAGCATTTAAGGCAAAGAGCATACAAACAGCAAAGCTGCCAGGGAATGTGTCAATGTAATATTTCAGGACAAAAATCCTTGTTAAACAGCTTATCTGGCGATTAAGAAGACTGCAAACAAGCTAAACTTCACAACAAAAATGATATAATCAACATATAAAAGCCTATAGGTCCTTTGCAGTAGCTATTCAGGACTTGGCCTATAAATAAATGTGTTGACCTGCAATGGACCTGGCAACCTCTGATAGGCCTATAGTGCAAAGTCCCTACAGTAAACTTTTATATTCTTTAGTTGATCAGTAATTTATTCAATTTATCTATAAATTGCTTGACATTTTTTTAAAAAAACCTCTCAGCAGTCCACGTTAGTCTCGATAGGACCGAGAAACAGCCAGCAGAACCCTGCATCAGGATCTGAAGTTGGATAACATACACTCATGCAACTGCTCCACTCCAATATTACTGAGGTCTTTACCATGAAGGGCTTTAAAGCTAATGAGTCCCTAAAAACAAAAGGAGAACAATCTCCAGATTTACAGATTTTTTGGAACATTATCAAAACATGCAGGAAAATATTTCAGTAAAAGTGTAGGGGGCTAAAAAAAAGTGACGGTATTAAATATAAACACCAGAATCTTTAATTAACTCCTAAACCATTTTGTTTTCTTCAATTGCCGTGCAGTATTTTGTTGTGTGTGTAAAGCGAAATGGGACAAAACAACATATTATAACCACATAGTGGCTGCAGCCACACAAAGCAAAACACAGCTACATATACAAGTGATAAAAGTGACTGATGAGCACTTCCATGATGCATCATTTATCCATTTTAAAACGCTCACTCCCCTCATACAAACTATCAGCTCTAGTGAAAGGACTTTTAACTGCTCTGTGACAGATGAATTCAGAAGTAAATTGAGGTAATTATCACTTTTTCTGTATATCTCATTCTCAAATTTCATTCATTGTTTGGATTAGATTTTCTGCCAGACTCTGCCATCTGGTGGAGAAGGACTGCTATGACATTACGAAAGAACAGATTGTTCATTTTACATTCATTAAGAATTAAGAGTCTAAGTTTTTATACATTCCACAAAGTGATTGTGTAGAAACATAATAATCATTTTAATATTGTTATGATTCAATGTATTCATCTAGAAGTCGACAATTATAACACTGTGTGGGCAGCTGCCTGGTGCACGTGTTCTCAAACTTTTCAGCTAACAACCCTCAAAATAAGGGTGCCAGAGAGTGGAGACCTCCACTGTCCCCAGAGGTTGAAAAGGCATCTAAAGAAGTGCACAGTCATGCACACACACACCTATCCAAACACTGGTAAATTACACACACACACAAACACTATAAATATAACACCTTAGAATTGTAATATTATTTTATTTTTTAAATCGTTGTTAGAAAAGCAAGAAGCTTAATACAAGTTACCGCTATTTCTATGCGCAGACTGTATCACTGAGCGGAGACACAAAACTTTGCATCTTTATGCATAAAGAGCAGCAGACACCTACTGATACTGTCATGTGAACGCTAAGAATTTTCTCACATTCATTTAATTTTAATTTCACTTACTGATAGGGGTTTAACTACTCAATTGAAGTACTTGTTTTGTTTAGATTTTACATTAATGGGTCAAATAAATAATTTTAAATCATCTAAAACTTGGTGACCCCCAGTGGGGCCAGTTCCATTTTGGTAACCACTGGCCTGGGGCACCAACCTCCCCATAGCCCTAAATGTTCAAGTGGTTTCTTAACTTCATGTGAATGTGTGAAAATGATAGCAATGTAAAAATGCCTGAGAGAACAATATTAACGAATACAACAAGGTCCTATGTGTATATACTTTTATGTTATTATCAGATAACACTGTTGTAGCAGCAAAGGTTAAAGGACACCTAGCATTCCTTTTTTAACCACAGTCCCCAAATATTTCAAATGAGGCCTTTTTCCCAGGTTGAAATTCAATGATGAAACATGTTGCTGTCTTTGAAACTGAGTTAGAAAACATTGGACACCATGGAGCCCTGAAAACTCCTTAACTACTGCAGCTCAAATGGTTGTATTTATTTAAGTGATTGTTAACACCTCTGCATCAGATATGTGCCATGTAAATTAAAGGATGTCCTACAATTACATTTCCACGTTGGTTTAAAATCATGAATTAGTTATACAATATATACAATATGGTGTTAACAGCCTGCACATCCCTATTATTTTTAACACATCAGTCAATCATATTGTTTAGGCTCTCTTACCATATTCTTATTCTTTAGCCTAATGAGGATAAAGAAGAAGTCATCTGAAAGATTTTTAATTGTGTTCTTTTCTTCGATTTTAGAAAAATATTTTTTAAGCCAGAAGTAGGTGGGGTTGGGAGGGACCAGTTCCTACAGTATCAACAATTAAAATCAATAGTTAAATCCCAAATCAATATAATCAATAACAATCTACAAACTTCTCCACTAAGTGAAAACATCATGAACATCAGTAACTCTAAAAAATTCTCTCTAAACTTTATAAAATCATAGCCACATCAACAACCTCCATCACACTGACGCTGCCTCCCAATCCAGGACTTCTGGACACAAATCAATAACAGCTTTTTTTATGACCAACAATACAAAGCTAAAACTTATACAATACAAAACCATCCACAGAGCGTCTATCAAACAGTTCACTTATTTTGGCTCACAGTCACTGAACTCTCCTCAATCCTGGGCTGCAAAATCCCCCCCGTCAGCATCACTTTCTCTGCTCGGAGACACAACACAAATCTCATACCCAAATAACCACAGAACCCCACTACTCATCTCTCTAACTATCACCAGGAAAATCATCTATTAGAACTGGAAATCAAATAGAGCCTGCCACATAACCCATTGGACCAACTAACTCATAGTAAATCACAACATGTCATGATCTGGGGTTTTTGTGCTTCCCACGTGTGTTTGTTGTCTGTTTTCCCTGTCTGTCTGCTCCTCCTGTGTTTTCCCTTCCCCCCCTGAGCTTGAGTTGTTTCAGGTGTTCTCACAGGTGTGGATGATCATCATCAGCTCCACTACTTAAGCCGGCTCTCTCCATGCAGTTGGCGCCGGATTATTGTCTTCACCTCGTGGTATCGTACCTCAAATCAGGCTCTCCAGTTTTTGTATTCTGGATGTTCTCGGTGGTCTCCTTGTACTTACCCTCTCTGTGTTTTTCCCCTCGTCAGCTCCTTGTCAAGACTTACCTGTGCTCTTGTATCCTGTCGTCTGCTCATCCACTGTTCGTCTGCGTGCATTCACCTCACGCATGCTGGAATTGGGTTTTTGGGATCATCACCTGGATTATTGTTGCACCGCTCACTTTTGAGCTTGGACTCTCGCTCATCTTTGTCACTAGTGTCACTACCCCTTGTTATATTAAACTATTGTTAAGACTGCTTGCTCTGTTTCTGTGTCGTGCATTTGGGTCCAATTCTGAAAACCACAGAATAATCTGGCCACAATGGACCCAGCCGACCAGGAATCAGATGCTAACGTTAGCTCCGTTGCTCCGTTTGTTCCGGCCCCTGAAAGATACAAGGGGATTGTAAATCCTTTTTATTTCAATGCTCGCTCATTTTCGAGACACATTCGCTCACATATGACTAGTGACCGCTCTAAAATAGCGTATGTTTTGGGGTTGCTTTCAGGCAGAGCGAGAGCTTGGGGAACAGCTTTTTGGCACAACCCTCTCGCCAGCCACGTTGAATACAGGCGTTTTTCTGAGGACATGATCTCCGTGTTCGATCACCCCGTGGCCAGCAAAGATACAGGCAACCAGCTACTCAGTCTTTGTCAAAATTCCTATAGTGTGGCCGAGTACTCCATTGACTCCCGCACGTCAGCGGCTGAGCTAGGCTGGGACGATCGGGCCTTACAAGGCATTTTCTTTAAAGGGTTAAACGTGGGTGGTTTAGGATAGCATGGTGGGTTGTCCGGAAATGGGTAGTTTACAGGAGCTCATCACGCTTGCTATCAAAATTGACAACCGCTTTCGGGAAAGAGGACGTAAGGAACTTTGTGAAACCTTGTTAAAACAGGTTGGTTCTTTCGTCACTAGCTTGGCTCAAAAAGACATACCACGGTCTGAAGTCCAACCTGAGGTCCCTATGTAGTTGGGATGTAGTCGGTTAACTCCTGCCGAAAGAAGTAGCCGTTTCTAGCTGAGACTCTGTATTTATTGTTGCGAGGATGGACATCGCTTAATCAACTGTCCAAATCGGTTGAACTAGCATGCTCACCAGTTGCAGCAAGATTTCTGTTGGATCAGACGACCTTTAGCTTAAAAGCACCTCCATTCAAATCCTTATTAAGACTGACAGTCGAATATGATTCTTAATATAAATCAACAGGGTTTAATCAGCACTGAGACGTTACCACACAGGCTCACAGCTTTTGCTTACCGTTTCGTCTCTTTTGGAAAAATCCTAAAAGATAACTGTTTTGCTTGTCCCCTGTCTGCCATCTCCAAAGCTTGTAAATATTACCACCATCTCCCGCTGAAATTTGAGTCACCGTCTGATACGCTGACGTAACGTTAATCACTCAGCACTGACAATCAGACCTTGCACGCACACGGACACACAGACCTAACAGAGAACCAATTCTGACTCGAGCCCCGGTAAAAATGACCTGACGACGCCCCCAGTTTTTAGTAAAGAGAAGGCTCTCACGCTCCCTCCTCACAGACCTTATGATTGACGCCATTGATTTACTCCCGGGTGCCCCGTTTCCGACCAGTCGCCTTTCCAACCTGTCAGCTCCCGAGAGAGAGGCAATGGAGGGTTACATCACGGAGTCCCTCAACTCAGGTTTTATTCGCCCTTCGTCCTCTCCACTCGCTGCAGGGTTTTTTTTCGTCGATAAAAAGGATAAATCCCTCCGGCCATGCATTGATTACAGAGGCCTCAATAACATCACAGTTAAAAACAAGTACCTGTTACCCCTTATCAGTTTCGCCTTCGAACCTCTTCAGGGCGCCACCATCTTCACAAAACTCGACCTCCACAACGCCTACTATCTCGTCCGCATCAAGGAAGGGGATGAGTGGAAAACAGCGTTTAACTCTCCTCTGGGTCATTTCGAGTAACTGGTCATGCCGTTTGGGTTAACTAATGCCCCTGCTGTTTTTCAAGCACTAATCAGTGACATTCTCAGGGACTTTCTGAATCACTCTGTGTTTGTCTACTTGGACGACATTTAGATTTTTTCTCGCCCGCTAGAAGAACATGTAGTGCATGTGCAGAAGGTTCTGCAGAGACTATTAATGAACAGACTTTTTTTGAAAGCTGAAAAATGTGAATTTCACACATCTTCGGTCTCGTTTCTGGGATACATCCTGGAGAGCGGGCAGGTGAGACCGGATCCTGCTAAGATCGAGGCGGTTATGGAGTGGGACACAACTTCTCGCAAACAACCACAGAGATTCCTGGGCTTCGCCAACTTCTATCGGAGATTCATCTGTAACTACAGTCAGGTTGTAGCACCTCTAACCCAACTCGCCTCTCTCACTGTGCCTTTTTTTTGGTCTCCTGCAGCTAGTCTTGGACCTCAAGACTAGGTTTTCGTCCGCGCCTATTCTGGTGCAACCGGATGTTAAGAGACAATTCATTGTGGAAGTGGACGCTTCGGACATTGGTGTGGGGGCAGTGTTGTCACAAAGGTCTTCTAGTGACCAAAAACTTCTGTGTGCCTTCTTTTCACGCAAACTGTCACCTGCTGAACGCAATTATGACGTTGGAAATCGGGAGCTAGTAGCTGTGAAGCTAGCACTGGAGGAGTGGAGGCACTGGTTAGAGACACCATATGTTGTATGGTCAGACCATAAAAACTTGTCCTACATTCAGACTGCCAAAAGACAATTCACGGTCACTTACAGACCTGGAAGCTAAAACATTAAACCGGATGCTCTCTCGAGACAATTTTCTAAGGACAAGGAGACTCCGAGCTCAAATGACACGATTTTACCCTCGTCATGCCTGGTGGCCTCTGTGACGTGGGAAATCGAGTCAGTGGTCCACAATGCTCAGAGGTCCCACCCCATTCCTGAAGGGGGTCCTAATAACTGCTTGATCAAGTCCGTTCACAGGTTCTTCAGTGGGGACACTCGTCAAAGATCGCCTGTCATCCTGGGGTTTCTAGGACTACTGACCTCATCAGGAGACACTTCTAGTGGCCGTCGATGAACAAAGACATAAATGAGTTTGTGTTAGCCTGTTCCATCTGTGCCCGGAGCAAGGCATCTCATCGTCCACCAGCAGGTCTTCTTCATCCTCTCCCAGTGCCTGGCTGGCCGTGGTCTCATATTGCTCTGGACTTCATTACTGGGTTACCTGTCTCTGAAGGTAATACTGTTATTTTAACCATTGTTTTTTGTTGCCTTACCCAAGTTGCCCTCTGCTTCCGAGACCGCTGAACTGCTCACAGTTCACGTCTTTAGGTTGCATGCTATTCCCTCTGACGTTGTCTCTGATAGAGGTCCACAGGAGGAGGAGGAGTGAAGCTGGATTTCCAGATCTCTGATTTTAGATCACTCAGTGATTCGAGACTTTTATCGGGCCAACCCTGGTATACCGCCAGGAGGCGGTCATGGGGGGGGGGCTACTGTCATGATCTGGGGTTTTAGTGCTTCCCACATGTCTGTTTTCTCCGTCTGTCTGCTCCTCCTGTGTTTTCTTTTCCCCTCTCCGTGTTTTTCTCTTCGTCAAGACTTACCTGGCTCCTGTATCCTGTCGTCTGCTCGTCCACTGTTCGTCTGTTTGGATTCACCTCACGCGTGCTGGAATTGGGTTTTTGGGATCGTCACCTGGATTATTGTTGCACCGCTCACGTATGACCTTGGACTCTCGCTCATCTTTGTCACTAGTGTCACTACCCCTTGTTATATTAAACTATTGTTAAGACTGCTTGCTCTGTTTCTGTGTCGTGCATTTGGGTCCAATTCTGAAAACCATAACGCAACAGAAATAATCATAGCTAGCAAAAAGAACAATTTATCAGCCTGGAATCCATTGACAAGTCACCAAAATCTCAGAAAACTCTTACCTCAAACTAAAGTCACATCCACCAGTCCATAAGTAATATCCACACTCCACCCCTTATTCTCCACATAGTATTTTTCTTATTTGTGTTTTCCTTCCTTCTTTACTTCAGACATATTATACATCTGTACCCCTCAAAACACATTCCCTGCCCTCTTTGTATAGCCATCCAACTTACTAGATATTATACAACCCATGCTACCATTGTTTTCATTATATTCTTGTTAATGTTATTAGTATTTTATTTACCCCAATCAATTTCTATGAAAACTGTGGTATCATTTCCAATAGGCATCGTCATTATCATGTATCTTTTTTTTATTTATTATTAGTATTAACTCTTTTCATTATTTTTTTATTATTATTTTGCAGTTGTTTATTCTCTTGCTTTCCGCTCAACTGCTAACTTTGATGCATTACACTGCCACACACATTCATACATTTCCTTTACACTACATCAACTTATTACTTGACTTTTACATCTACTTTAACTGTATTTGTCTTTGTTAGTGTTTTGCGTATTTTTAATTGTTTTTTTTGTCTATGTGCACATTTTTGTTTTGTACTTGTTCAATTATCACAATGATAATAAAAAAATAACCAAGCCAGACAGTCCCACAAATTAATCGACATATATTTTCATCAAATCAATCAATTCCTTTCCTTAATCAAAGCAGAGTTATAGCCTTTGGTGCGTGCAGCATATCAAATAAAACATCTCTGCTGTCTTCATAATGGCCTCATGTGCTTAACCTCTTAATGTAACTTTAAACCTCAGTGTACTACTTCCTGCCTGCTCCACTTGCGTGTTTGATGTCTCTACTTAGTGTGTATAGGGTGAACTTCCCTGAATAGATCACATCTGGAGAACGTCTGCCACCAGCTTTTGATCTTTTATTTGTAACCATTCTATACATTTTCGTAGGCTACAGTAAGCACGTTTTTGACATCATTATAACCAGCCATCTGATCTACATATGACTTCAGTAAATGCAATTTGAACCTTTTCCACACCATTAAACATGATTCGTTCTGGTTTATAACCCAGTCAGCAGCACTCCTCAGACTTTCCAAATAAAACGGATCCAGCTGTGTGCGGCTGTGCGCCCTCCGTGCGTCACACTACTCTGCTGTTCAGTGTACAGGGCAGACAGCAGCGTCTAGGACAAGGAAGACAGAGGAAAAATGTCCGGTATCATGTTTCTGTTGGTGTCTCTGAGTTTAAGCTTGTTGTGGGTGGCCGGAGGCTCAGCGCGAAGCGGGACTGTGGTCCTGCGGGACGCACTGGAGAGGAACCCGGTCAGTCTCAACGACATGTTCCGAGAGGTGGAGGAGCTGATGGAGGACACTCAGCACATACTGGAGGAGGCTGTGGACCAGGTCTGCGTCATCTTTTATTCATCCATACAAGGGCTGTGTTGTCTATGGCAATGGAGAGAGTGACACATTACTACAGTTACAGTTGCATATTGTTGCGTCATAGGCTAGCCTATAGCTGGTCTATTATAACAGTGTTAGATCGTTAAGTCACATCAGTGTAAGTCACGCTTAAATATTTGGCAGTCAGTTTACATTCGACCACCAGGATGCGGTATTTGAAACATTACGCATAGTTTCCATGTATGCATAATGTCTGATCCACAGCATGTCGGAATCAAACTTAACTTAGTAAATGCTAAAGTCTGTATCTTATCAATTCAGTCAACAAAGGTCTAACTGAATAACACTATACTGATTGTGAAAGAGAAACTTAAACACAACCTATTTCTGGTAGAAGTTAGACTGGAAGGCATCAGGTCTCTCGATTGGAATTTATAATGTTTAACAGTGAGTCTCACTGATTTAACTGTCATTATTACTTTTTAATTATGTGAAGCTTTCTCTTTATTTCAAATGGAGATAATCCTCGATCAGGCTGTAAATCAACAAACTCGCCAGAGTTTCCAGACTCTAAATGCTGGGTTAAACAACTCAAACTGTGTCGTTCTTATTTAAAATTAAAATTAAATTAAAACTAAATTAAAATTAAATTAAAACTACTTAAATTAAACTAAATTATGACCAATTATAGCAGAGACAAGATGCTTAAATCCATAGTGAAATCCAGCATGGAGTGTGAACTGTTAAACCCAGGTGGTTGGGCTATATAGGCCTATTGAACCCAAACTCAGGATATTTATATTGTTATGGGTCAATTATTCCACATTATAAATCTTATATTCTAAAGTCATAAATACCATAAACTTTACAAATAAGCACATCCAAATTAAAGTCCCAGACTATTTTACTGGCCTGGTTGTTGCAGCAATTTTAGACAAATACATTCTTACAAAATTTGCAAGAACATTATGACGACAATAAGAGACCCCATTATGATAATAGTATTGAAGTGATCAAAAATAAAGAAAAAGAGCATCAAGACAAAAAAATAAAGATGAACTTCAACATATGTCCAGGAGGAAGGGAATGACTCAGCTGTCTGTGCAACCCTCAGAGATGGAAATAAATGTTGACATTTAGATGTGTTTGAACAGCTCCATAGGCCAGCATTGTGATGATGATCAACAGAGATCTCTCCCTCCCTGTCCTTCATATTGGAGGCTGCTAAAACAATCCAAACCATGCCATTCTGTTGTGTTGACTTGAAATGTCAGATGTGTTTATGTCTTAAAGAGTAATAAATGAATCCACATGAATCCTGACATTTAATCCATCAGATAACTACTGAGAGTGCAAAATCCTCTCTAACATCGCTGGATCTGATTCCTAACTTCCACAATCAGACAAGCAGGACCACAAAGGATGGAGACAGAGTGGTTCAGGTCCTGGATAGAGTTGATAAGGTAGGAGTCAGCTTTCAACAGTATGGAAAAATGTGTTATGTGAGACAAAATATGTTTAACTTTAAAAGATGCAGATAAAAAAAACAATATACCTTTTTTTTTTTTTGCATGTCTGAAGTGTGATAGAAGCTTGTTTCTTTTTTCATTTAAAGGAAACCAATAATGACACAGGAGTGAGTCATCTCTCACACAGCCACATGGAGCTGTCTGGCCAGTGGAACACAGTGGATCACGTGAGTCTGTTTCTCTCCCTGTCTGCTCTGGGTGAATAATTAGAGAACTATGGGCCTAAAGCATTCTGCCATGTGTTTCCTGTTGATTGCTTTCGCTCCATCCTGATGCTGCTGAAATGAGTATAAATACACAAAACAGCTTATCAAGATGTGGTTCTTAATGGAACAGGCTTTTTGACCAAGTATATTCTCTGAAGTATAGTGTGCACTTTTCAAGCTATTAGCCTGTTGTCTCATGAGTCTGGAAATATGCGTTTGGTTTTCAGGTCATAAAATAAAATCCAACCACCCAGTTTTGTTTTTCTTTTAGTGGTGATGATGCAAACAAAAGGAGAGAATCTTCATCACGTTTCCCACATTCAAGTCAGCATCAGTCATTGTTTACTTTTTTTTTTTCTTTTTTTTTTTACATTTATACATTTTTTACAGTTTTAAAGTATGGGGTATGATTAAATGTTTCCGTCTTGACATGTTCCCTCATTATTGTAATGATGATGATGTCTGTATGAAGAAACAAATTGGTGCCGAGCTTTCTGAAACTGTGGCTGTATTGTCTCAACTTGTTTTGATAAAGAATAAGATCCTCCAGCAAACACATCTAGTTTATATATATACAGTTTTAACCAACAGGAGTCCAGCTTTCGTTGAGGCAGTGCTTGCTGCTTGCCGACTCTTTAGCCATTTTACTTCACAACAGTGCTTCTGATCTCTTGCTTTCCTGGCAGCCGTACAGAAGGTGGTTATGTTAATGGAGGCTGCTGCTGGAAAAAAAAATACCAGGGAAGCAAAAAACCCTACAAGCCAGGCCAGTCTCCTTCCCACCCAAAAAGACTAACTGTGTAGACGTTTTCCCCTCTATGGTTTAAACTTGATTTTAAACAAGGACGATAGAATGCAGTTTATTTGATTGATTCAGCTCTTTATAAAAGACACCCAGAGAAAAAAAGGTATCCTTTTAGTTTGTCGAAGACTCAGAGTATAAAACTGAGATATGTATGGTAGAAATGTAAAGGCTTATTCAGTGTCTGTATGCTGTAAGGACTGTTGTCCCAATAAGATTTTTGATGATTAATCTCTTGAATGCATGCATTTTTACAAATTACAACACGATTAATGACAAAGATCAATGAATTCAAGTCATCAAATAATAAATAAACTCTCAACTACACCTATCGTAAAACCAAAGGCTTCTTGAGGTGTTTGAGCCTGAGCCATGGATCATGCATCTTTTAATACCCGATCAGCTACTGATGTAAACCTTGAAATGTATCTCACACTGCATGTAAGCCTTCAACATTACTCTTTTTTTTAACACATTTCGTCATTATTTATGAAAAATAGGGTGAATCTTGACAGGGGCCCCTAAAAGTAGCACTCATCCCCATCATGTCAGCCTTTGTCCCAATGCTTACTCCTCGTCCTCTTCTTCCTCCTAAAGGGGTATAATTCCTCTACATTTTTCTTACTTTCATTAACAAACTTTGGTTTTCACTGCAACAATGCAACACTCAGCAGAGTAATGACAGTAAGTGCTGTCAGATGGGACCCAATGGGGAGGTTTCCTACTGTCAATGCAACATTGTTATATTTTGGGCCACTGCTTTGATTTAAGTTTCTGAGTGCACAGGGGCCTCCTACTGGGGGCCCCAAGCAATTGCCTGATGACAAGCAGCGCCTCTGAATCCAGACTGTAGTGTTTTTTAATTAATTATCAACGAATAATAATAATGACTTATGTGTGTGATACAGTGGATGGTCTGATCTCGTCTTTTTTAAGCCATGTGTTAGCTATTCCTTGTTATGTCATGCATTTGTAGAGAGATGTAAAAGTGAGGGGGCTGATGGGGGTTTGGTGCATTGATTAAGAGCACTTCTGGTTGCTGGTTCAAGTCCCGACACGGACCAAGTCCGAAAATTGGTTTGGTAGCTGGAGAGGTGGCAGTCCACCTTCTGAGCACTGTCAAGTTTCCATTGAGGAAGGCCCTGAACTTCAAACTGCTCTGGAGCACTTGTTGTGGGCAGCCTTCTCACTCTGAGATCTCTCCATTAATGCACGTCACCTGTTTGGGCACAAGTGTGTATTTTTTTAAATACGTTTCCATTTAATAATAAACAGAGTGTAAACCGAATTTTTCTCTTGTAGGATTAATAAAGTATAAACAAGTTATGATATTCATGCCATCAAAGGCATCTTGACCTTGACTGTGGTGGAAAATAAACTCTTAACAGTAGAAAGCAACATTTCAATAGCTGAGTTGCATACTTACATAGTCAGCATGCTTTTTAAAAGATTCATAAAGGAAATATTTATGCACATTATATTTTGATATTTGTACATGCCTATGTCTTTATTATGAGTTTTAAATTATGGTTTTAAAAACCAATAGCTTGTGGATCTTGCTGTCTCTTTCTTTGACAAAGTCTAGTCAGCCTTAATGCTGGAAGCTGTTGCAGGCACTTGGCTCTGCTTCAGCACTGATTATCCAAAGGGAATGTACAAAGAAAGGGAGAGACTTTTGAAAAATGAAATGGAGAGTTCACAGTCGGCTGTCGCTTTTGGCAGGCAGCGTTTCCTCTGGCCACTGAGAACCACTCAAACTAAATCTCAAATATCTAAATCACTTTCAAAGCAAATCCCAGCAAAGTTTTGGTACAAGAGGAAAAAAACATCAAATGGTAAAATTCTTTCAAAAGTGCTCCCAGCATACACTCAACCATTTGTTGCATGCAGTTATTATGAGGTGAAGCCCCCTTTGTACAACTGAGATGTTGCAGACGTCTATCAGATGGTTTCCATGGAGATGGGCTTTGGTGGAAAGAAACATTCTTTTAAACCCTGAATCATATGAAACTAAAAAGGACACTGAATAACTTTTACTAATACGTACACCACCGCGTTTGGTTGTCTGCTTTTTGATGGGATAACATGTTTTCTATAAGGTTATGTCTCTGTACAACACAACAAAGCAAGCTGAGGATTGAAAGCAGATCGTGTGAACATTAAACCTGATCAACATTCTTTGACACAATTGTTCGATGTGCATTGTAAAATATTTTTGAACGTTTCTTTCCCTGAAGATACATTGTGTAAGCCGTGTTATCTCTCAATCCAGGAATGCATGGTGAATGAGGACTGTGGGGATCTGAAATACTGCCTGTATGAGATAGAGAACTCCAAGTGCCTCCCCTGCATACCGACAGATATGGTGAGGATTGAGTCAGTGTTGTACTTTGTGGGTTCCGTTGTTGGTTCTTTAAACCTGCCCTGGTGCATCTTTTTCACAAAACATTTGTGTATTAGAAATTTGGCAGTAACGAACCCTTATTGACTTATGCCATTCTGCAGTTTCCTTAAGCCTGAGGATCTTTTCCCAAAGCGTTTGGTTCCCGTTAACCTCATTCTTAGTAAGAGGGTGCAGGCGCATACAGTGTGGTGTATACAGCAGGTGGATTTACTCACACACACAAATATTCAGGACGCGCTGTACTTCAAAACACAAGCACCACAAACACACAAAAACTTTCACTACCAGCACCCTGGTAAAATTTCAATGTTAACTTTGAGCTTGTGTGTGAATGCAACCGATTATGTATAGTAGAATTCCTTTTAACATTATATGAGGTTGAACTGTATTAAAAATGGTTTCAATTCATCAGTTGACCAAAAATGTGCCTCACATGAATGGATATAGCTTCATCTGTTTATTTTTGCAACTATTAGATGATTATTGCAGCCTTAATGTGCAATTTGTTAAGTGTAAAAATACAAGGCTTTACCTTCAAACAAATTTAAAAGCAGTGAGATAACATATTCGTTTCAGGTTTCATGTTATACAAGACTTCAAATGGATTATAAACAATATTTGTGTCGAGGAAATTATCAAGAGTTGACTCCACACAATAAGACTTCTTAGACTCAGATGGCTCACGTTGAACGTTTATACATCAAATGAATCCTGCAGGAGACATGATTCAATATCACACTTGTGGTTCAGTGTCATGCTCAAACATAACTGCCAGACACTTCCAAAGGCTCTGTATTTATTCAAAACACTTTACCATTATCAGGGTCAAGCCGCATCAGTGTCAACGCGATGGGGGGGCATTTGCAGGCCGTGCCCCCCCTAGCAGTTACCCAGCCCCCCCCCAAAACACATCGCCCCAAGATTTGTGATCTTGTTTTTTGCTAGGGAACCCCCAATAGTCAATATATCTCCAAGTATCCAAGGCAGTATATATAGTGACATTGACATTGTCTTCTCAATCACGATATGGAAAAATAACTAAAAAATCAATATGATTTTATGCTCATTCACAGCTGTCAAATGTCGCATTAGATTGTGTTTTGCATGAGTAGCTCACTATTCACTCAAAATTGACGGCAATTTTACAAAGAGATTGATATTTTCTCAATCAATTCTGGTTTGGCTTATGATGTCATCAAACGTCCACCAATTACAGGTGCCAATCACTAGCTAGCGCCAGTCCACAGGCTAGATGTGCACAATAGCCTAGTTGATGAAGAGCAACGTGAAGTTGAAGGTCCAAGGAATGATCATGCTGCCACGTGGCAAGCGAGCCTAGGGTTGGCTACATCCACAAAGGTGTGCGTGCAGGCGCGTGCGTGCAGGCGCGTAAGCGTGCGCAAACTTTGCTCCGCAGAGCAGTCTTAATGCCCCCCCACCAAACTTAGGCTGGAGCCGACACTGTGCCACATTGACTTACCGAGACTAAACTATGATGTCAAGAACCCTGGAACGAACAACAACTCTCTCCAGACATCCTTGCAGATATCAAGAGGAGCCATTGATTCTCCCAGCTGTCCTTGGTGTCTAAATTCCATGACATTTGTATTTTCATGCACATAAATCATTAGCACCTTGTCAAAATGGTACCTTTTTTTGGTTAATGCACACAAGTTTGGTACAGCAGTGTTTTAAAACAGACAGTGCTGTGGTGAGTCATGAAAAAGGGACTCGAAAAATGCAAGACATCATATACATTAATTGAGTGACCCTCAATCACTCGGGGGCGACAATAGCCCAGTCTGTAGGGACTTGGGTTGGGAACTGTAGGGTCGCCAGTTCAAGTCTTGGCATGGACCAAGTCCAGCAATGTGTTTGGTAGCTGGAAAGGTGCCAGTCCACTTCCTTGAGCAAGGCACTGAACCCCAAAACTGCTCTGGAGCGCTCGCTGTTGGCAGCCCCCTTACTCTGAGACCGCTTCATTAATGCATGTCACTAGTAGCTATGGCTTCTGGCGCTGTTAGCTCTAAAATCCTTTATATGTGCAGTTTACTAACCCAAGCGGATCTACATCAAGGCAATCCCTAAACTATGATGGCACTTCTTCTGCAAACATAGGGCAGAAAGTGACAAGCACCCGCCAAAACTTGGAGCTCTGAAGCGGCAACTTGAGAGTCCATGTCCAAACAAGAGTATGGGTACAGAAAGCCATTGCTCTGCAGGATCCACAGCTGGATCCTCTGCAAAACGGATACTTCAAACACTCGGATGGCATGCTGAAATCAGTGACCACAGAGGTCCTCCAAGCCCCAAAAGCCTCCCTTGAGTTGGTCCAATTCAAGAGTAAATCTGCGGAGTTTAGGATTTAACCTGTACAATCATGTGTCAGTGTAGCTGCAAGTGCCAGAATGATGATGATTCCTAAGCAGTGATGCAAACTGTCTAATTAAAAAGGTTGCTTAATCATACTGTGGTCTAAATGTGCATGTTGATAGTTCCAAAACATCCAAGTTTTACATTAGCTAATTTTAAACTCAAAGAAAAAACTGATGTATTTCTATGGGATGATGAAAAAAGACGTGTTTTTTGAGGAACATGAAATATTAAATGTGAACAACTTTTCATTCTAATCATATTGCAAGAAAACTACTACACCAGGTCCTACTAATGCATAGACCTACTAATGCATCTATGGGTTAACATGGCAAAGTTGTGTAGCTTTCTAACTAGCACCATTGGATTCTCTGACCTTGAAAATGTGGGTTTAGCAGTTAAAATCAACAACAACAGCTTATTCAGAAGCTGAGATATTACAAATTACAGTTTCATGGCGGCCATTTTTAAAAATCCAAGATGGCCACCACATAGACATCTGGGCAAATGCAAACATTGATTTTCTGACTCCTTATACCATAACCTTTCCAAAAATGTATAGTTTAATAAATCCCCTACAAAATCCCACAAAATTATAACCTGCCATTGAACCTGAGGATCTTGTTTGTGCACAAGTGTGTATTTCGGTCTATGTGTGTTCATGTCCATTAAACAGAGTGTAAACAGAATTTCCCCTTGTGGGAGTAATAAAGTACAAATTATTTTTTATATTAATATTGAACATCTGATTAATGTACAAATATGAGCACTATCTCTTTTTTTTACTCGATCTACTTAGATCCATATCACAACGATAATACAAAGTTTACATGAATGCAGACACAGGCTATGTATGTTTTACATATGTTTGCTTATCTGAACGTTCCCCCCTCCCCCCCAGCCCTGCACTAAAGATGAGGAGTGCTGCTCAGAGCAGATGTGTGTGTGGGGCCAGTGTACAGTTAATGCCACCCAAGGAACAGAGGGAACTATTTGTCAGGGTCAGAGTGACTGCAGGCCAGACCTCTGCTGTGCCTTTCAAAGAGGTAAGCTTAAAAATTAACTGTCATCTGAATATAACACACTTCAAATGGTGTTTATGGACCACATGTCAGTTGTGGCTCAATGGTTTCTCACATTTATAACAAAACTGAAACTGTACTACTATATAATGTTGTTACTCACATACTTGTGTGAGGAGTTCTTAGCTAGTGACAAAACTGACCTGAAACTAACACCAATGCTTTTACATGATCTACGAAGGCCTAAGGGCTCATTAGCAACAACACTGACTATTCCCATAGTGTCACTTTTAATAGCTTGAAACTGCTGCCAGGGTCTAGGTGTTGACACAATGACAAATAACTTATCGAAGCAACGCAGACTCTGAGGTAGTGATTAAAAGACAGTCCTTTATTTATACTGAGTCTTGGTACAAAATTACAAATCCAGAGGAGCAGGCAAGAAGCAGGGTCAAAAAGTTAGGCAGAAGTCATTCACAAGAGGCTAATAGAAAAAAAACACTCGGACTAATAATCAAAAGGACCCATGTGCAGAAAAAACTTTCAAAAAAAATGTTTTAAACAAAAAGCAAAAAAACCCAAAACCTACTCAAAAACTTAAACCAAAAACGAGGAACAGGGAACATCCAAATAATCCTACAGCAGGGTACATTAGGCAAAAGACAATGAACAGACAACACCAGGCAAAGAACACAGAGGCTAAATAGACACAGGGGTAATCAAACACAGGGTGATCAAATACAGGTGAGACCAATGAGACAGGTGAGGATAATCAGGGTAATCAAGACAGGAGGGAAACACAGAGAGACCGGAAACCAGACAACACTGACGACCAGAACTACAACTTAAAACAGGAAACGCGAAAGACTGAACTAAGAAAGACACGAGGCAACACTAGAGAATAAATAAAATAGAACTCAAAACACTGAAATACAACATAAACAAAACCAAACCATGACAAATATTGGCAGAGGCTGAATTTAAAAAAGAAAATTAAAGGAAGATTTTGACCTTCCTGACTTTTCTCTCTCTTGCTCCTTCAGAGCTTTTGTTTCCAGTGTGTAATCCCAAACCACAGAAAGGGGAACATTGTCTGAGCAACCCCAACCTGCTGATGGACATGCTGGCCTGGGACCAGGAAGGTCCGAGTGACCACTGCTCCTGTGCTGACAATCTCAAGTGTCAACCTCGTGGGTAAGAGCAAACATAGTATAACCATTCAAATAAATTAAATTCTCTCTGAAAATGAATCATTTACAAAGATGCTGTACATCTAAAAACTCTTTTTATCCTTCTACAGGCGCCAATCTGTTTGTGGAGAGTAGTACTGGAGATGAAGAGGGCATGAGGAAGTTATACATATCCCCTATCATGAACTGCACTAACATCCTTACTGTGCATTAACCAAAGAGCAGCCCACCTGCTTGTCATCATTTTATTAAAGAACAAAATGTTGTTTCTTGGCTGGACTTGCACTGTACTATTTATGCCTTACAATATGTGTACTTTATATCATTTCGCCATTAAAAGACATGTTTTTAGTTGTGACTGAATATCAAGAAAATCAATATTCTTGAATACAAATGTTTAATATGAGACCTTTGATTGGGAACCAGTCCAGGGTACATCTCTGCCTCCCCATGACAGGATGAAAATAATGAATGCAGACATGGATGGATTCTATTTTTATTTTCTGAGTAAATCAAAAATCAAAAATACAAAAATGGCCACAAGAGGGCAAACATTGTCTTTTTTGTTTCTGTCTCACAAATGGTAACCTGAGAAATACTCTCAATGCCCTTATGGATGAAGCTGAAAGATATTATCAGCAAAAAGAGAGTTCCCTGCTCCTCTCTCTCTCTCTCTCCATTCAATTCAAATAAGCTTTATTGGCATGAAAGATCAGCAATTCATGTTGACAAAGTAGTAGCCAACAGAAAGATTATGATTTACACATGACTACTGTGCCTAAAACGTTTGCATATATGCATATATGTATGCATATATTTTTAAATATTTGACAACTTGTATTCTCTAATGGATTGCCACAAACGTTTTAGGCAGCGTTTGGCTTCTTGTTCAATCATAACCTTAGGCTACATTTTCAGTGTTTGCTCTCATGATCTTCTCTTTGGTCCCTGTTACACACACGAGCCACACACCCCACTTTAACTGAAAGGCTGGAAACTTGTTATTTTCATGATTTTTCTTTTAACTTAGTTGAACGTGTTTTGTGTGCATAACCGACTTTTACCCTGATTGTTATGGTACTGTAGGCTTACCAAGGAATTGTGGAAACGCTCCATACGTAACCAGACTTCTCAAATCTCCTAGAACACTACATTTGGACCCAAGCGAAAGAGCATATCTTCTTCACACATAATTATAGCCAATATATAATTTTGAAAAATTAAGAAAAAATTAAAATGCATAGGAGTGGTACATCTCGTTCACCCTATCTGTGCTGGAGACTGCTGGCCCGCTGACGTCACAGTGGCTCATTTATCCGCCCAGGCTTCTGCTGCTGGTTTCCTGCTGAGTCTCCACTCTGACGCTTGTAGCGGTTCACGTTGCCTCTCAGCCACTCAACAGACTCCACAAGTTCCTGAGCGGGGGAAATCTCGACATTTCGGGTACGTTCAGTCTTTAAATTAGGTCCACGCACCGTATGTGCTGAGTGCTTTTTGCTTAGTGGCACAAACTAGCGGGTTTCAAAGCGCCAAGTGGTGTGACAGGCTGCTCATCGTGTGACATCGTGCAGGAAGAGATGCGCCAAGAGGAGGGAGGGGAAGCTTAAAACAACTGTTCGTCGAACAGAAATGCAGATATCGGGATCAAGTTAGACTGTGTGGGCTTTCCATGTTTAATCGCCATCTCCCTTAATGCCACAGTTACACCAATATCAGCCATTTGCTACCTCTGACTGCAACCCAAGCCACCACTTTGTGTTTTACCAAAATCTTAATCGTCGTTTTCCTCCTATTAGGGTTTCAAAACAAGAAACTTAGGAGCCATGGTTGCTTGAGTGGCAGCATGCCTGACGGTGTATAACACCACCTTTTTATTTACACCCAGGCTTAGCAGTAATCACATTAAAGATTGTCAAAGCCACCCAAGCAGTCGGTATGGTTTGAAAGGTAGCCTGCTGTGTGAGTGGTGACTGGTAATGATGTGAGGCAGTTGTGTGGAAACGCCACGGGATGTCGTGTCTTCGCAGACTGTTAGACTTGATATGCTGCCCTTCGTGATAACACGTTGGCTTTCCTCAAAATATCTCATTGTCTCTGTGTTTGTCTTTATTACTACGGTAATGTAATGGCATTTTTTTGGGTGGTGGTAGAGAAATGGTGCCCTCCTTTTTGTAGTTTAACTTTCTCAGTTTTGTGGACTCTCATTCTCTTTCCTATGCAAATATTGGACTTTAGTGTGTGTGTGTGTGTGTGTGTGCCCTGACCGCAGGTCTGAGATACAGTTAGACTGGCACACTTCTGAAGTGACCGGCTCTTTGTACAGTAAGTGGTCTCATGACGTTCCTCGTGTCTTGAAAAACTCGTGGGTTATTCGACCTGTAATAAGAGCCACGTGCAAAGTGGGCTGTGTCATGACATCAGCATAGGCAGAAAGATGGCGTCTCTTTCTGGGATAACTTCTCAGGTTGTTGCAGAAAGAGATGTCTTGATGTTAATGTTGCTGGAGTATTCTTCCCTCACTATGACCTGGCATGTCGACACATTTCATCTGCTGGGTAATCCTCTTTCATGCAGCTGTTGGATGACTGTTGACAAAGGATAAACTAATGAAAGGGGTGAAAACAAGGTTTTGTATACATTTCAATCTAGAAGTCTTTCTCAAAGGATGTCTACCCGAAGTCATCATCAGTGACTACAGGTATTTTTTGGTCACCTGGCTCCACTAACTCTAACAAAAAGGACATGTCGTCAAGCGATCACAAGAAGTTATAAGCTTGATGAATCAACCCATGGTTTAGTGTGTTCACATGAACGGGGCGGTGTGAGCTGCATATGAGCAACAGACGCGTTGACGTCTACTGTCATCAGATCATATATTCCATGATTAAACCAGGATATTAGAAAATGATAAGTTAATGCAGACTACAATCACAAAGAGTCATTGGTAAATGCAAAAAAATAAACCCAACACTTAAAGGAGCTGTATGTGACTTTAAGAAACAATTTAAATTCATGGCCATCAGGCGAACTATCTAACAGCTAAATGATTGATGCAAGTAAAAAGTTATGTATGTAAAAACGATTGATATATAGCTACAAGTACACATGTATACAAGTGTGAGTATAAATGTGTGTTGTAACTAAATATCAATCGTTTTTTATCGCCCACTAATAAGTGTACTTGTAACTGATATTTCTATCCTAGCAGCTCTCACAGGCAGACTAACTCACCACACACTGATGCTGTCAGGCAGCGCCTGCATGAGACGCACAGACTCGCTTCATGTCTGACCTCCTCTGTAAATAAAATGCCGGTAAATATCCAGTGTTTCAGGGTCGATGTTATTATCAACTATTTGCAAAGGGACCATGTGCAGTATTAAACATAAATGTTGCCATTTCATGTATTGCACCAGATTTAGCTCAGAGGTGGTTTACATCTGCAGTCCCTCGGACTTAAGATAGGTCCATTCATCAGAAAATAAACCCGATTAATAGAAATCACCTGAGTTACTGAATGGGACTCTGACATTGTCCTCGTACTTCTCCTCCATACAGTGTACCGATTTATTGGACCTGTGTGCACAACAGAAGTCACGCTGCTGTACAAAACTGAGCAGAATATGAAAGATAAACTATGATTCATTAAGAATATATATGTTCAGATATATATATATATATATATATATATATATATATATATATATATATATATCGGTTGATGCTGTAACAGCACGTATGACGAGCATGTGAGGGTGAGCGAGCAACAGGTTGCTGGTGCAGTACGTGACGGCCATGCGCTGTCGCTGCAAATGCAGTATTTTTTTAAAGTTACATATAGCACTGTTAAAGGAAGAATGTTTACTTATATACTTGTATACTTTTTGATGCTGTAATAATGTCGCCCATGAGCATCAGCATTAAATTAAAACAAACTGTTGGGGACAACTCCTGCATACTTGTAGCACAAAGGATCTTAGCGCGAACTGTGGCCCACCCGTCCGTGGCTTGAGCTGCAATCCCCTGTAGCCTGCATTTTTGTTAGCAGGCTAATGTTAGCACACTTAGCTTAGAGCTTCATGTTGCATAGAAAGTGACAGAATTACTGGATCTTAAAACGCTTACGCTTCGAATAAGCAGTAATATTGTCAACCTTAGGAACGGCTGTGGCTCAGTTGGTGGAGTCATCGTCTCCTAATCAGAAGGTTGAGGGTTCAATCCCCAGCTCCTTCAATGTGTCCGTAGGCAAGACACTTAAACACAAATTTACACATACAACCACTTCCCCAACAACATCCTCTTTAGTGGCTTACCTAAATGCTGCGTATGGTCGCACTGCGCTTGGGTAAAGGTTGAACTATTTGCTGCAAGTATTTGATGCTCTTTGGGCGGCGACATACGGTGTATCATATCAAGGTTCTGTTATAAGAGACTATACAACGCAAATAGCTGCTAAAGCACATGGCACAAGTGAATCCGCCACCATTGTTGTTTGTTTGTTCTCGACTACTGCGCATGTCCAAATTTATGGGGGGAGGTGTGGTGAGGTCATCGCAGCCAGAGAGTCCGCTCCGTTTCGTTCACATGGCTGCGATATGCCCCCCGTATCAGTTTCGTTCCACCCTGGAGGTCGAATTCAAAAGCTTGCGTTTTAAGTATAGTCTGATAAAAAGCTAAAGTACTCTACATGGGTACATGATGACAAAGCTGTGCTGTGTGATGGTATCAGTGAAGCAGTAGAAAACAGGAGAAGTCGTACAGGGGAAAGTCAAAGTGTGTGTCTGTCTCTTCCCCTCTCACGATCTGCTCGCAGAGCTCTTCAGTCAGGAAATGTCAACCCTGGGCGTTTCTTTCAAAAAAAACTTATCTGAAGTTACCTAGCTAACAGAAAATCCTGCTTTGTAGTGCGGCCTGCAGCCACAGGAGCCCCGTCAAAGCATTAATACGCCTGCTCAATTATTCAGAGTGAAGATGTGGCATCAGGGATCATCTTGCTGCCCGACTATATGGTACACTAAATCTTTCACAGACACTTAATCAAGAGCTACAGCCGGCCTGGCCGACCATTAGAGAGCTCTTTGTTGTTAACATACAGAGACAACATTTTATTTATTTATTATTTTTTTTAATTAAATTAAATATTCTCCACCAGTTCTGTTCAGGGAGTTCTGCAGAGTGAGCAGCTTTAACATGTTCTCTTCTGTCCCAGTTCTGCCTTGTTACCTCTGACAGCAGTGACTTCAAGTTAACTTTTTTTCAGAATTTCTAGAAGTTTCTTTTCGTTCCTAATTTGATGTTTATTTTTTCAAATCCAGTCGAACATGACGGCAGGAGGAGGGACGGGAGGCTGCATTGTGTGTTGGCACGTCCATCTGCAGCCTCGTCATCTTGACGTTAATTCAAGAACCCTATACATGTGTTTAATGTCACTCCTCACACATAGACGTATCTAATATGAGAGGAGCCTCCAGTCCAGCACTTCAATCTCCCTTAAAAGATTCAACTGCTGCCTACATTGTTTCCCCTCAGACAAATGTCTTCAGTTGTCAGGCACTTTAAGCCGCTGTCATCACAAAACAAAAGCAGTTCTGAATAAAACCACGGCTTGTTTTCAATGCTAAACAAAGCTGTTGAAACACGCTGAAGTGTTCGAAGATATTTTGGGAATAATTGTTGTTTAATCAACCAAAGTTATGCAGCACTCTTAAGGTGTGTGCCTTTTACTAGTTTGCACAGTGTGTGCGTGTAAAGGTTGTGCAGGTCACAACACACCCTGGCTTTACTAACTGGAGTTGGCAGGTATTCTACTTGCACAAGATGTGGCCTCAAAATATTCAAACAAACTTCAAACTCTTCCTCTCACACCATTTGAGCTGTTTTTTGTTTTTTATAAAACTAAAATAATGGAGCCATTTGGGTCAGAATGTGTGTAGTTCGACAAGTTGTATGAAGCTGCAGCAACTTTTCTCTGCTCTTTTCTCTGCTGTCATGACGGTGACCCGGCTGGGAACTAAAAAAGATATAGTAATAAATAGAAACGTAATATTAAAGGGGACACACCATGGGAAATCCACTTGTACACTTGTAGTGTTTTTGAACACTTATTTAGGTAACCCGAGTGTCTACTGACCCACAATATTTGAAATAAATCCATCCAGTCCTTCTTTTTGTGCTCTGCAGAAATCTTACAACACAATGCTCCATTTTATATTTGTTTTCCTTGTGATGTCACAGTGCGATTGTGGTTTTTAAAAAAAAAAAAGAAGAAATCCCCACCCATGGACTCCACCTCCAGCCTAGAGCTAAAAAAAATTCACAGGTCCGCCATTTTTCATTTTTATTCTCACTTATTCTAGGTGTCTGTAGACTGTTGACTGCCCAAGCAAAATCTGCACTTTGGCACAAGTATCTATGTGTTCAATGACTGTCCTGAGTACAGGATGGTACTGAAAAAACACAAGCCATTTCACGTGCCAAGCGCTTCTTCTCCCTTTTTGAAGTGTTATAGAGTAGCTTTTATTTAGCTCTCATAGGGATACACAGTGTATCCATTGAAC
This sequence comes from Symphodus melops, assembly GCF_947650265.1. Classification (NCBI taxonomy): domain Eukaryota; kingdom Metazoa; phylum Chordata; class Actinopteri; order Labriformes; family Labridae; genus Symphodus; species Symphodus melops. The sequence goes on along the minus strand of NC_136696.1, from coordinate 6,692,145 downwards.
ATCTGTACCAGATGCTATCAGCCCTGGTGACAGTCTCTGTGAAGGATCAGCGAGCTGCAGTTTGTAAGACATGTTCCATTGACATTTCATAACAACAGTCTTATCACATTTCACCCAACCACAACCAAGTGCTTCTCTCTAGAAATGCTCTGAAAGTTTAAAACTCCACAGAAGCCTCAATGTTCTTACTCTTTGGCATTGTGAAAGGACAGACCTTCAGTACTGACTCTATCCAAACGACTGCTTTGTTTTTACTGTATGCCTCCATATTAGTGATTGAGACGTATTTAACTGGAGCTTAAATGAGCGTGATGTCATACGAGTGTCTACCTGTAAAGCTTTCACGCACAGCACACGATGAGTTTAGCGTACGAATTGTTCGCCGTCATCCTGGCCTTTATAAATAACAGGAGAAGCTGAGTTTGTGTGACGCATGTTAATAAAACACAGTGCAGATGCAGTGTTTTTAAACCTGTCACAAAAGAGCAAACAAGACGTGTGTACATGACTGCATGTTGAAAGCACTCGTGAGCTGATGAAAGAAGTCGAGTGATCTGATGAAACCAAACGGATCTTTTAGATTGTCATGCTTCGGGCTGCGTTAGCGTTAGCTTGGCACTGTGAATTGATGGAACCTAATGTCAGCTCGTCGGTGGCCGAGGGCGCCGGTCAATGTGAATTGGTCATGTTATGCTGACCTTTTAAAAGGGGTGAGCATTTCTGGGATATTTCCACATTTGGGTTCTTCCATTAGACCTGCAACAGAAGACTTCATCGGACTCATATCGATGCAGCATTTTATCGTCACGCTGACTCGTGTGATATCATCAATTCACTGCTGCCAATATTAATAGTTGAATGTAACCTTTTCTTGATGCATTTCCTGGTAATTTGACTGGCATGTGAAATGAATGAGGGTATTGTGAACAGAAGGTCGTTGACCAAAGAAGAAGATGTCTGTGTAATGTCAGTTATTGACAATGACAGCGGTGGAAAGGATGTGAGGTTCAACTGAAACCGAAAAATAAAAAATACACAATTTACTCATCTTCCGTTCTTTAGATATTATCAGAATCACTGTTTTGTGATAATCTAGTGGGCCATGTATGGATGGTACAGCTGGACAGATTATAACAGCCCGCTCAGGAAGTCAGACAAGAGTCAGTCAATTTCAAAATAAAACCCAATGTACAGACTGGTGATCCTATTTTTCATCACTTAGTCAACATTTCCTCTGAACAGGCACCGAATGAACAACAAATCCTCCTCAGACAGACAAAGCAACATGTTGTCTCCACGTTTTTTCTCTTTTATTCCCACGTGATTTTGTAGTTCTCCTGTGACGTGTCAGAGTGTGCATCTGCTCGTGGGTGCGCACATTCCAGAAACGAGCTTGAGCGGGCGCCGTCCGACAGAGCTACACCGTCGCACCGACAGACAGTGGCGAGCGTGGAGTACGTGTGAACATGCATGACAGATAATTATTGTACTTTACTGATCTCGTATGTATCATACAAAAAAGACAAAAACAACACTTTCTACTTGTACTTTTAAGACACTGTGTAAGGCTTTTTTACTTCCAAATCATCTGAGCAGTGAGTAATGTCATGGAAAGCACAGAGGTTGATGTAGTGCATAAATGAAGCAGTTATTGAAAACCACTTTTTTTTCCCTTCTGCCACCTGTCCTCCCTGCATTCAGCAGCTGCTGCTGTCATGCTTTTTACAAAAATATTTTGTAGTATGCGTTTATTTTTCTAATATCGTAGTTTGCTTTGAGTTGGTTGAATATGCTGCTTCCCTCATTTTTATTTGTAAATGCACTCTTGGAAACCCAGTTCATAATCAATAATCCTAACTAACTGCTTGTGTTAGATTAGCCTTATATAACCAATAAATACCCTGGGAAGTAAAGTAGCTTCATAGTAATATAACAGATGACATCACAACGTTGTGATGTTTCTAAGCCAGAACGATTCACTCGCACATTTTCTTAATTCAATTAAATTTTCTGTACCTTTCTATATTTAGTTTCCTTTTATTACCATTATCTGTTTCAGACTGAATGTTGATCGGTTGCTGTAGTAGTTCTCAGAAGCTGGCTGTTTGCTGCACACTTTAAATAATGAACGTCTAACAACATGGTGAGGTTGGAGTTCGTTGGTTTGTGAGCCACGGGTTGTTTTTTTTCCAGAGTGCAGCTTGGCTGTAGTCACAGTGCTGGGGGTCTGACGGGCTTGCAGCTGGAACAGGTCATTTGGCACAGGATGTGATGCAGCAAAAAGTTCATCTGCAGCGTTGGCCCGAGCAGCAGCAGCAGGGGGTGCACGGAGCGTATGCACGATAGCACAGCATTCTCTAAAAAGTCCTCTCTCATTCAAAACAGACTGTGACTGGCTTTGTACGCGTGCAGGTGTCACAGATGGGGATTTTCTTTTGAAAAACTTTTTTTCTCCTACAAGGTGAATCAATAATTCTTTATTTCATCTTGCAAACGGAGAAATGACAGTTTGTGCAGGGAGGGCACTGGTCTGCTGCGACTCGTATCGCGCCGACACGTGTTTCTTCCCTAACATCAGAAAAGGAAGAAAGAAGGGGGGATGCATAAAATAATATTATCCAAACGCAAATGTTATTATCTGACAGTCTTTATCATCCTGTATAGTTAATTGTCTCCTGCATGCATTAGTGTGTTATACCTGGATCATTTCTTATCCCAGATCTCACACCTACATAGTAAAAAAAACAAAAACATTTGTAATCTTTAGCTTTTTAATAGGGATGTAACGATTCATGTCGAACGATTTATTTCACAAAATGAGACTGAAGACAAATTATGACAAATGTTCCTTTTTAATTTTTCATGAAAACACCTCTGCACCTGGTAATCTCATTGGCTCTTGAACTTGCTGTTGGTGAGCGGAGCTACAAACCTGCTTGTAGTCTTTGCAGCTGCCATGGTAACGCCTGTTTGTTACAACCAGCCGCCTCTGCTCTAGAGCTGCTGGCGTTCACTACATTACTGACAGGGTCTGAAATTAATTCATCATTTTTATCAGATCAGGAACTTGAGAAATTAAAAAAACTACATTTGCATGCTTTTATTTTTTTAAGTGGGTAGTTCCCAGAGGATTAATGGATTCACTTTCACCTCTTGTCATGCTTCATCTTTTGACTTCTTCTCACCACTCTCCGACCTGATCCTGCTGTCAGCCTCTTTTAGAAACAACACTCAGATTTAACCCGCCGACTGAAAGAGTAGATCCTGTGGCGTTTTTTAAAATTATAATATTGATATTTGTGACCAGTTAAATATCAATATTTGACGGTTGTATGAGACGAGTCAGGACGCCTGTATATTGCTGCATCGATATTTGGTCCACTCTCAGTGGGAAACAACATGAGGGAAGCCAGAAGGCTATAAAACAAGTCCTGGCTGCCGTTCTACATAAAGTGTCTGTAAAGCTCTTCACATAAACTGACAAGTGTGTCTTCCCCATGAACTGAGCTGAATAACTGGTTTAACTGTAACTACCAGAGCATTGAATTGGCTACGGCTAAAGCAAGTAAAACAATAGAAAACATACTTGACATTTAGTCCTCTGTGTGTAGGTCGTCCCCCTTTTTTTTTTTTTTTTTAATGTTTTTACAGTGTTGCCTACATGAATATGATTGTAGTAGTTCAGATTGACTCGGGTATTTGGAGTGCACACACGTCTGTTGAAGTCCTGTATCACAAACGGTACCAGTTCATGTCCAGCAGAGAACTGAGTTGGTAGTTTATCATCGTGATGTACAGTCTCTGATCAATGATTTTAGTTTTCACTCCTTAATTATTCTCTTTATTTGTATGCTGCCAAATCTCGTGTGTGTGTGTGTGTCATTTCCTGTTTTGAACGATGAGGATTTATCAGCAGTAACATGTTCCTGTTCTATTCAAAGCAATGTAAAACACACTGTAGATGTGTTCACAGATATCAGACTAATGATTGGCTTGACACTGCTCAAAAATGTAAAGGGAACACTAAAATAACACATCCTAGATCTGAACGAGTGAAGTGTTCTTATTAAATACTTTGTTCTTTACACAGTTGAATGTGCTGACAACAAATCAAATGAAGGTCTAGATTTGAAGTAACACTCAAAATTAAAGTGGAAAAACACACTACAGGCAGATCCAACTTCGATGTAATGTCCCTAAAACAAGTCAAAATGAGGTTCAGTAGTGTTTGTGGAAAATGCCAAATGTCTTGGGCTGTAAGCACAACCCCCACCTGTGGACGTCGGGCCCTCATACCACCCTCATGGAGTCTGTGTCTGAGCAGACACATGCACATCTGTGGCCTGCTGGAGGTCATTTTGCAGGGCTCCTGTTCCTCCTTGCACAAAGGCGGAGGTAGAGGTTCTTCTGCTGGGTTGTTGCCCTCCTACAGCCTTATCTATGTCTCCTGATGTACTGGCCTGTCTCCTGGTCGCGCCTCCATGCCCTCGACTCTACGCTGACAGACACAGCAAACCTTCCTGCTTCAGCTCGCATTGATGTGCCATCCTGGATGAGCTGCAGTACCTGAGCCGCTTGGGTCAGTTGTAGACTCTGTCTCATGCTACCACAAGAGTGAAAGCACTGCTAGCATTCAAAAGTGACCAAAACATCAGCCAGAATGCATCAGAACTGAGAAGTGGTCTGTGGTCACCACCTGGAGCACCACTCCTTTATTGGGGGTGTCTTGCTAATTGCCTATAATTTCCACCTGTTGTCGATTCCATTTGCACAACAGCATGTGAAATTGATCAGTGTTACTTCCTAAGACAGTTTGATATCACAGAAGTGTGATTGACTTGGAATTACATCGTGTTGTTTAAGTGTTCCCTTTATTTCCATGAGCTGTGCATATCATCATGTGAAGTGTTGAGAGTAAGATTTGAGTTAATGATTCGATGAGTTATCTCCCGAATGAGCCGTTATCAGCTCTGATTGGTCATTTAGCTTTAAAGCTAACATACTTGCTGTGATAAGGCCACACACAGGAGCACTCAAATAGTTTTGTCCGCTGTAAGGTTGGCCTCACACTTGTAAGATAAGCCACTTTGTTTATTGGATGAAAGTAAATGTGCAACAATTCTCATAGCCAGCCTCACGTTTAGGGCAAATAGACCAAACAAACAAACAAATAAAATATTGATTTCAGCTTCTCGTGTTAAATGTTTTGGTGAATTTGAAGGGTCCTCTATTTGGCTGTGGGAAATTGAGTTGAGCTTTTTCAATATATCCTCACTACATTACACAAGGATTTATTCTACAATTTTTTTTTTTTTTGTGTGTTTTGGTTTGTAAATATTCAGACCATCAACTTAGTACCATCTGTAAGGTTAATAAATCGAGATTACCATCAACAGATCTAAAGTTTCTGCTAGACTAAGCTCCATACTTGTAGTTTAATGTCTCGTTGTTTTGCTTGCTGTTGAACTTGGTCAGTCTGCTAGAAAGGCCCGGACCAGGCTGAGTGCTGCTGATTACTGCTCAGGCAGGTTCGACAGACGCACTGAATTATGAACCCTCTTAGCAAGCCACAATTAGTCTTTATTTTTGTTTTCTAGTTTTAAATTCCTTCGACCTTTACGTGTTCTTTCTCCACTTTGCAGAACAGACATGGTGCTGGTCTCACACTTGCTATCCTCACTGATGTCCTGTGTGGTTTCTCTCTCTGTCCTAGCAGGTGGAGTGGTGTTGAGCAACTCGCTGAGATCGCAGACATCATGGTGACCATCCCAGAATACTATGCAGGGAAAAATGTCCTGATCACCGGGGCAACAGGCTTCATGGGCAAGGTACGGTTGTAGTTAGATAAACATGGGGAAGAACGTTTCACACGTAAAATGAAGCAGGAAGAATCAAGTTTATCCACCAGAGGAGACTGCATGTGTGGACTTGAACAGCCACGTTTTTCACTCCAACTTTCTTCACTTCCGAGTTTCTCCTGCCAGCCCTCCAGCAATCTCTGCAGGAAGTCCTAATGAGCTGATACGAGAACTCAGCAGGATATAATCAGAGCTCATCACAATACATCGGAGGAGAGTGGAGGCGTTAGTCCCTTCAATCAGTCGCTCTCTTCAGACTGCTCTCTTGCAAAAAATATTTTTTTTTATCTGAGCTCAGCCTTCATCACGTCTGTGCACGTTCACATTGATACACACACACGCACACACACACACACAACACTTTGCCCCCCCTGCTGGTGCTGTGAAATTCAGATTGAAGGTGAGATGTCACTTTAGATGTAAATACCGCAGCCTGAAGTGCTAGTGCAAGACCAGAGACTGCAGGCCTGCCTCCATGCATGTAATTTAACTTCTGCATTATGTTTTCTCCCTGCTCTCTCTCCAAATACTCTCAGCACTAGTACTAAGACAACAGTCATTATAGCGCTCTGTTTCTTCCAGTACATGTATGAACACAGTGTCTTAGTGTCACAGCTGGCACACCCTTCATATAAACTTCATGTTCCCGTATTCAGCTCAACACAATGTGTTTGAGTTTAACAGGATGATGCAGAGTGAGGTAGCTGCGTTGCTACCACGTTTGTTTCGCCCTCAACTTCTGCAACTGACAAAAGGAGGAAGTTAGCAAATGTTTAGTTGGACAGTGCTGCTAGCATAAAGTGGACAGTCGAGAGGAAAAGCTCATGTTGCATGTCTGTAACCTGCTCGTTATTAAAGGTTCTGCTGGAGAAGCTGCTGAGGTCTTGCCCTGGAGTCAAAGCAGTCTATGTGATGGTCAGGTCAAAAGCAGGTCAGAGCCCTCAGGCCCGCATCACTGAAATGATCAACTGCAAGGTGAGGAGAATGTTTTGATGTGACAATCAAACACTGCAACCTTTAAGACGACGTTACTGAACCAGGGACAAAATTAAAGACATAAAGTACTGTAACACTTTAATTAAAAGACATCGATGTGGCTCAGTCTCTATAATCCTCATGCCTTTATTTTGAAAAGGTGTCTATATTAGACTGGCTTTACGTTTTTAATGAACCAAACATCAAACATTAACAAATGTGTTGATTTGAACGTGACAATATCCTGTACACCAAATAAGATGGTATAAAATTCTTCGTCCGGATCAGCTTCCCTCGGTGTGTAATGTCGATCACTGCAGCTCATCATGAACTCCCTGTATTGGATTTTAGATGGTGACCTGAGATGATCAGGCAGAAAACTACACGTCATGTTAGCAATAAGTAAGGTCCTTTACCTGCCTTTTGTAAAGCTAAAGATACGCATGGTCTTGTCACCTGCTCTTTTGTTAATGTTAACAGGACCTTTACCTGCTTTTTGTAAAGCGTCTCAAGATAACACCTGTCTGGAATTGACGCTATACAATATAAAAAAATAAAGATTGAATGATTGACATGTCAGGACTCCCAGTCTAGAGGGAGTTAAACAGAGTGATGATATGAGCACTGTCATAGTCATGCTGTAAGCTTGTTAAAATATGTTGCGTAATGCACAGGCTGCTTAAGTCGCACCAATATGTCAGCATTTTCTAAAGTGCACATGCAAGACACTCAATTTGATTATGAGCACACAAGTGTTTTAAAGCTGCTTTTGCAAGAAGGGAATGTTTGAAGTCTGGTCAGCAGGGATTGTGTACTGACCAGATGTGCAAACTATGATGTTTGTTTTTTTATAGACATTACAACAACAAAAAGTGCAGCTCTTCATTATAAATGAGAGAAGGTATCAGTAGGGAGAAATAAAGAGAGCAGTGTTACAGAATGAGTACAGGAACAGACACCATGAACACTTGAAAGAAAGGAACTGAAAGTTTTTATTTTAATAAATAACAGTGTAAGGATGTGTACATCACATCTGAACTGGTACTTGTGATTTGCTTTGAACTGGTACTTGGGCATAATTTGGACTTTGTGTTTTTTTCCTCATACAGTTGTTTGAGAAGGTGCAAGAGGAGCAGCCAGACTTTGCAGAGAAGATCGTCGCAGTGAACAGCGACTTGGTTCTGCTGGAGCTGGGCCTCAGTAAAGAGGATCAGAACATCCTGGCAGAAAAGATTCATGTTGTTTTCCACTGTGCTGCCACCATTCGCTTTAACGAGGCACTCAAGTAAGTTTTCTGCTTCTAATGTTTGAATGATGTGTATGAGAGAAAAAGGGGCAGCATGCTCTTGGTCTGTTGTCTTCACTCTGTCAGATGACTGATAATTTAGCAGGAGACTGCACTAGACTGGTCATGCATTAGGAAGCAGTCAAAGCAGTGTTGATGTGTTCTCACATGTGTTTGCAGTAAACAGAGAGACACCTTGTGCTTCAACAGATAACCTTTCATTTCATTCAATCATCAGATATCCTTGTTTTGATGATTTAAAAGGCACTGTGCTGACAAAGAACTGCTAGAATACATTTGCAAAAAATGTTCAAGCTGTTCAGACACATTTTCTAGTTTTTCACTGACGAAGTACTTAACAATCATTGCTGATTGTGTTCCTTCAGCGAACTGCTCGAGTATTCAACAACACGGAGGAAAGTGTCTTAAAATATTTTTTACATTTTTTCTCATGAGTTCTTCATGTAGTTCTCTTCCTGTTGTAGGAAATTGTTAAAGTATGAATGATTATAGAGACAGATGAGAAAATTACATTTAATCCTTTTTATTTTTAATTTTTCAATCAAAGTAACCTTGATTAAATGACAATAAAACCCACCTTGATTAGTAATTATTTTACGGGCTTAACTTATCCTCTTGGTTTATGTTGCTTCTGTTGTGCCATGTACAGTTTGATGGAGTAACTAAACAACAGTTGTTACGTGATAGGTGGCCTCTGTGTCACACCAACTATCAAAGGATGTGATGGCTCTTAATGAACCAGAGGAGTAGTCCTGGTGAGCTGTGCATGTCACTGTTGTTCAGCCTAAAACCAGGCTGTAGAACGAAACAAACGCACTCCAACTCCACATGAGATTGGTATGAATCATCTGACCTTCTACAGTGTCAATACAAACGTCTTTGTTCAAGCATCGCTGATTTAAAAAAAAAATAATAATAAAAAATGAATGGATGGGACCAAAGAATCCTGCACACTTTACTTTATCTGGTCACTTCATGTTGTCTACCGACTACATGCCAGTCTCAACTTCTTTATTCTCCCTCTCTTCAGAGATGCAATGCAGCTGAATGTCCTAGCCACCCAGAAGATGGTGGCACTAGCCCACACGATGAAGCATCTGGAGGTGTTTCTTCATGTGTCCACAGCGTACGCCAACTGCAACAGAGAGCTCATTGAGGAGGTCGTGTACCCTCCCCACGTAGACTACCGCAAACTCATCGACTCTCTGGAGTAAGTTGATCTGGACTGTTCCCCATGTTCACCTTTTGTATAGTACACTAACTGTCATGGCGATGATTGATTGACACGCTTGCGAATGTTGACAGATGTACTGATGGATGGTTGAGGATCTTTTTCTTCAGATTATCGGATGCATTAAAAATCAAGTAGGAAGGTATTATCACGATTAATGTCAATAACACAGTGAGCATGTCAGCTTAGCCATGGCTGAAGAGTGAACTGCTGCTTAGTCGCACTAATGTTGTAGAGGCTGCCAGTCTCAGCTGCTCAGGGAGAGATTAGTGAAGCATTAGAAGCCTCCAGAGTACGTGGAGATTATTGGGATGATTCAGAAGTATGTATCGAGCTTTTGAGAGATGTTGAACGAATGTGTGCCGAGAGGTAACATCCTGTGGATCTCAAACCAAATGGACCAACACAGAGAGACGGTGAACATCTACTTTTCACGTCAGTTACACGTTTGATTTATTAGTGGGCAATAAAAGAAAACATTTATACAAGTTAAAAGTTACATGTAACTTGTAGCTATACATCAGTCATTTGGTTGTTAGTTAGCGAACATGACAGCCATGCGGTATCGCTATAAACGTTTGGGTTTTTTTTGGTGGGGGGGGGATTCTAAATGGACTTAAATCTCATGTTGAAATTTTTAGCTCATAAAAAATCAAAAAAATTTCAACAACTTTTGGATGTATTGTCGACCTTTAGATTCAGACATTTTGTCTGGCTGAGGACGAATTGTAATCGCCATGGAGACTATCTGACAGTTCATGTTTTGCCTTATCTTATCAGGTCACTATTTAAAACCTAATTTAGAAAAACTTTGTTTAAATTTTAACCCTGGTAACTGAATGTGAAGTGAAGAATGTCATTATTGTTGCCAGTCATTTGTTTTAATTGCTTTTTTTTCCGTCCAGCTGGATGGATGACGAGCTAGTGACTGCACTGACTCCAAAGCTGCTCGGGGAGCGTCCCAACACCTACACCTATACCAAAGCCTTGGCTGAGTACATGGTGCAGCAGGAGGCGGGGGACCTAAATGTAGCCATCATCAGACCTTCCATAGTCGGAGCCAGCTGGAAGGAGCCTTTCCCAGTGAGTGAATCAGACTGTTAGTGTTACTTTTGCTGCTGCCAGCACAGAGGCGTTGGGGGCAGCCAACGTGGTGGGAGTAGGAATGTCAGGAATGTGGAGTGACGAAGCTCTGCACACCTTTTCTCCAGGTTTCTTTAATGTGGAGAGCTTTACTGGTTGCAGAAATCTGAGTTGATTCCCCCTTTTTTATTTTATTTTTATTAGAACAGACGGTAGGCCCCATTGTGCTAAAAAAACGTGACTTAATCTATGAAATATTGCAAGCTGAATTGACATAATGCATAATATTCAATCTATTATATGATCCAAAGAGAGGGAAAAACAGTTAGTCACACTTGAAACATAAAGCAGATGAAAAAAGATCATGTAATCAAACTTTGTTGTTTAAGTGTATTAAGAAAGGGGACATCTTTCTGTGTTTCTATCCTTTCATTTCAGCACTACTTTATTCCTTGTTCTTCTGTGCTTTCTTCCAGGGTTGGATTGATAACTTCAACGGACCGAGTGGAATATTTATTGCAGTAAGTCAGAGAGAAACTGTTCTTGCCGTTTATAGACAGTGATGACAGCTTTAGCAATAGCTTTTATAAGTACCTTTCTGTCTTATCATCAATTAAAACATAACGCCGCAGCAGAAAAGGTTTCTGTACCACTGAAGTTAATTCAATGGTTTGACGCTGGAATACTTAACCCACCACAGCTCAAGAGTCTGTGAGATGATGGACAGAAAACATGCTTCTTTGACAAATTACATGTGTAAAACATGGTTCAAGGGGACTTTTGACAGCCTTAACAAACCTGTTTTTGAGCAACATTTCCCATGAACAGTTGTTCTCAACTGGCGGGCAGGGACCCAAAAGTAGATCAGAGTCATTATCAATGGGTCACTATGTGCGTTTCAATCAGTCTTTGTTTAGAAAAATATCAGAAATTTGGTGGTGGGTCCTGAGGCAAGACCAGCTGAGAACGCCTGCCCTAGTAGGTGAATCTTTTTTATGTTGTCATGTAGCAGTACTGCTCTGATACTACTTTATTGATCCCGAGGAAAATTCAAGCTTTACCTAAACGCCTTGACTCTGGGCCTCAGACTGATGGAAGACCTATTCCAGCCTGTTTTTGCAGAAAAGCAGGAGATGATGAGAAAATAGCGTTGCACAGTTGTCAGCATGAACTGTGGAGTCATCACAGCCATCAAGCTAATCTGAGCAGTCCAGTGTTTCACAAAAATGTACCTCGGACATGGTCCTTACACTTCCTACAGCCTACAACATCCTTCATGATCTGTAGCTCTTATGTGGCTGTTCAGCTAGAATGAAACGATGAGTGCAAGTTATTTCTACCTTCTACAAATATATATATTTTTTTTTTTAAGTGGGTTTCAGTCCGTTTCATTCATCCAGTAATTTTAAATATTCTGTGTGACGGATCATTTTTTAACTGTGTATTGATTAGTTATCATGTTGTAGTTACTGCCGCCTGTCTTGGAAATGTAAACGGCTGCATTAATGCACCTTTTTGCATCACCCCCAGGCCGGGAAGGGGATCCTTCGAACAATGAGGGCTTCTAATGATGCCGTCGCTGACCTGGTGCCAGTAGACGTGGTCATCAATGCGACACTGGCAGCAGCGTGGTACTCTGGATCACAGAAACACAGCAGGTTGGATGAATGCATACATGTGTGCAGACTAGTATAGCTTTTTTTTTTTTTATCGTCTTTTAACTAAAATGATTGTGTTACAAAAAAAATAAAAAATCTTCTCAACTCTTTCAGGCCCAGAAACCTTCTGGTTTACAACTGCACCACCGGTGGGATCAACCCGTTTCACTGGGGTGAAGTTGGTAAGAAGTCCCTTCATCTTGCGTAAACGCAGCCTCAAGATAATAGTAGCTTACATGTTTAAACTCTGTCTCTAATGACACATCCGGATTGTAACCTGATCCACTGCCTGCAACACCTCGACTGAGCTTTAGTTCACCTGTTCTGTGTGCTCCCTGGTTTATAGCTGGAGGGAATCCTCCCCCACCAACCATCTTTGTTCAGAGCTAATTGATGGTCATGTCACACAGAAGGATCACAAGTTACATTTTAATGACCTAACGTCAGACTTCACATAGAAGATTAACGTTCACTCCTGATGGGGGGGGGGGGGGGGGGGGGGAAGTAAATCTCTTTGTCGTTGCAATGAATTTTATAAACACAGTTCAGGTTTTGATATTCAACATCTCATTTTCTTTGGCCGATGGAGTTTTCACAACCATAACATTTTAAATAATTGCTTCACTTGAGTCGGCCGCTTTTGTTACTATAAGTGTGTTGACTAATGAGCAGAGGCCAAAATCTCCTTGAAATGCCAACAGTGTTTAACAGCAGTTGTTTAAAAATGAAAGTTTTCATTGTTCTGCTCAATCTGAGAAAGATTGTGTAACATTATCAAAACAGACTCGCGTCAAACTATACTGGTGAATCCTTTTTCTGTAGTTAACTTCACATAAATTGTACAATGCTGTTTTGTTGTATTAGTGTTAGTTGGTTTATAGTACGGAAAACACAAACTGATGGCATTGTTTCCCATCTTACATGAGGACCAAAGCTTTCAGTCAGGCTGAAGAAAAATGTATTTCTGTGCTGATTGATGACTTGTTTTGAACAACCTTCTGTTTCTTAGAGCACCATGTAATATCCACATTCAAGAGGAACCCCCTTGAGCAGGCCTTCCGTCGGCCCAATGTAAATCTCACATCCAATCACCTTATCAATCAGTACTGGATTGCCGTGAGCCATAAGGCTCCGGCCTTCCTCTATGACCTGTACCTCAGGCTGATTGGACGAGAGCCCAGGTAACCTCATCCTCGTCGATTCAGACGTGCCGCACCTCTGCTGTTTTTTTAACATCAAAATCCCCCTCTCACACACACGCATACACGCCTGCTGCTTTAGTCCTGTAACTTCTTTCTTCTAGTGTAGCTGCCTAACGTTGTGGCTTCAATGCTGATGTGTTACATGATGCTTGTGTGTTGTTTTGGTGAGAGTTGAAGAATGTACAACCCCGGGCTCTCCTGCTCATACAGGAGCGTACTGGTGGGTTCTGCACTCTTCACATCTTACTACTTGCAATGACGATGTACTCGGTTGGGTTCCAAAAATCTCAGCACTAAAGTCATCTCAGTCCAGCTTATAAATGGACTAAGGTGGGCTTCAGTCTGAAGATGCCGTTTGGAATCCAGTCATGTTGGCCCTGTGATGTGTTTAAGTTAACTGATTCTTTCCCCTAAATATCCAGATATTAAAGATCTGCAGCACTCTAGATGTCATAGGAGCTAATGACAGGCTAGCAGTGGTGAAGCTACATGGGCCTCTCATCAGTAGGAGAAAACGCAGATTCTCCTTCATCTCGTCCTGTGTTCTATTGTCCTGTCATGTATGTATTTTTCTCCTACAGAAAACTGTATAAACATGACCTTCAAGACCAATCCCTTAGAGCAGGCCTTCAGAAGGCCTAATGTCAATCTGCGCTCCAACCCCTTTACTAATCAATACTGGACGACTGTCAGCCACACGCTCCCCGCACTGCTCTTTGATGCCTATCTCAGGCTGACAGGCCACAAGCCCTGGTAAGGTTGCAACTGCCCCCCCCCTCCTCCTCCTGCACTTTCCCCTGTGCCCAGTCAGTTCCAACATTTTCCATAGTCTCACCCCCTTTATGTGTGTTTTACTAGTTTGTTTGGTTTTTACTGACTGGTTATTTGGAATGGTAGAAGGTCCCCGGCAGAAGAATCAAAACAGTTTGCTGTGTTTTTGCTTCGCCTCATGGCACCAGCTGGACTTTCTTTTATAAAGACACTGTGTCATGACCGCAACATTTGGCTTTCACTGGAGCATGTTTGAGCTCGGTGCTGATTTTAATGTTGTTTATTTAACGCCTTTTTTTAATATGAGAACATGCCGTTCATCCCCCCCAAAGTCTCAACCAATCATGGAAAACCCTGAGGCAGCCTTGGACTTCTTGGTCATTAATAAAAGTTGTGTCTAGTTGGAGACAGTTCTGTCCCACTGAATACAACCTCTCTGCATGTGAAGTGATTCTCATCATATTTCTGTGCTCCCTCTTTACTACAAGTCAAAGCGATTTTCAGACGTTGTGATGCACGCCCAGTTTTTGGGGCTGACTTTGCCATGTTGTGCTCTCTGAAATGAGTTTGGCTTTGTAGCTTACTCACATTCTCGTGGTGTGATTTGGTCTGATTGGGTATTTCAGCAGCTGTGCTGTAAGTAGTTACTATCTCTCCCTCTCTTCGCTGATCAAATGTGCATGTTTGTCCCGTCCTCACAGAAGGATCCTGAGTCATCTCAATCTGCCATGATTAGTGGAAGTGCTACTGAAAAAAATGCAAGTGGCTTATCGTTCATTGTGAATTGAAGCGTTTGCGACCTTGTTCTCAAAATGCAGTTAAATGTTAACTTGTTTAATGCTTAAAAAGTTGTTTAAATTCAAACTGAACTGAACAGAAACTGGTGCAGTTTGAAGACTCAGATCCTCATATTTCTTTCCATTAACTTATACTGCTTACATTTCCACCAGTCACCTTGACTACCACAACATGGATGGTAATCCATGTTATGAACTATAATATAAAAGGACTATATTACATGGATTTACCTGTGTTAACAGGAGGACAGGATCACATAAGACAAGATGTCTTCCCTCATGAGCAGGGCTTACAAAGTCTCTGTGTGGATTTGGTATAATTTGACAATATGCTGTCAGTGATCCTGGTCTTCACACTGACTAAATCCAGTTAGCCCTTGGCTGATTTGTATCATTTATTGGCAAAAATGGAGAAATGAGTCCCAGATGTGACAGTGCTATGAGAAAGTTTAGAAAAATCTTCTAAATTTAAAAAAAAAAAGTTAATAAATCAGAATGTAATTTATGCATTCAGTTGTTTAGAGATCATGAGGGGGTGGTGTCCACCCCTTTAGCCAAAGTGGGGAATATAAAAACCTCTATGTATTTATATAAATTACTGTCTTGATCTGGACAGTTGAATACTTGAGCCCTTACTTATTCAAATAACATTTAAGATATTTAAGAACTATATAAGAACTCATAGCACTGTAAGTCCAAATCATCCCCTGTTTTATATTTAGTCCAATTCTGCTTCTTAAAATCACTCATGGGCATAGAATCTGAACCAAGCTTAGGGGACTGTATATGAAACCTGTGGTGTTCATTGACTCTGGTGTTTCTCTCGCCTCTTCCAACATTGTTCAACCCTGTCCTTCATTTTGTGCTCCTCTATCCTTACCCACGACTCATTGCCTAAACCACTTTCTGCTGTTTACTCTTGCATTATCCTTTTTTTTTCTCTGTTTATTCAATAATTATCTCTGTGGCCTCACCACCACTCCCGTCAACTGTATTCATCTCACTCATCTTTTCTTATTGGCCTATTGCTCCTTCCCCATCTCTTCCATTTTACCTTCACTGCTCATTCGTCACAGGATGATGAAGACAATCACCCGCCTCCACAAAGCCATGATGGTCTTGGAGTATTTCACCAGTCACTCCTGGGTTTGGAACAACGACAACATTTCCATGCTGATGTCCCAGCTGAGCCTCGAGGATAAGAAGGTATGGAGGATACAGATGGGGATTTTGGAACATGGGTAGGGGTGGAGTATTTTCCTTTCCATTGTTCAGTGTGTCCCTCTTGACCCCTCACCACGCAACACAGACCTTTACGCACTATGTAGACAGCAGACAGATTTACTACTGTGTGTTAATGTCTGAAAGTCATTCATTCACTGCTGACGTCAGTTAGTCGTGAAAAGAGGCGTTTGTTTAGGAGGAATCTGCATTGTTAAAGAACGTGTTGGACTCAAACTGGGACATAAAACGTTAATGTTTTTCAGGACCAGAGGGTTGTCTCATGACTGATTCATTTAGAGGTACTTGCTCTTGTAATTGTTTTGGGTTTATTGTCAGCCTTTATAGTGTAGGCACTGTCAGTGGTGTTCATGTCAAAAAGCCAATAAGACACTCTGAGTCAGAGTTGGAGCACTATGCTCCTGCAGCGTCATGTCCCATGTGTCCTCGGACAACCCTTGGACAACATTTCTCCTGCTGCTGCGGTAACATCGTATGAATGTGTGTGGATGGAATTAGTTTCTTCTGATGGACACTTTTTATATTGCCTCTGCATCAGTGAATGAGTGACCTGCGGTATAAAAGTGCTTTGCTGGTAATTTATAAAACATTTTTTTTGCTAATTTCAGTTGGCCTTTGTGTTTTCAGTGGGAAAAAGACAAATATCAATGCCAACTTATCTAAATAGCCAAATGCTGTTCTAATTAGTTCTTACACTTGGCATATCACAGATGTCCTTGTTCAAGGTGGAACCTGCCAATCACTGACAATTTGGCATCTCAAAGGTCTTTCATTTTAACAGTTTCTCTGCTCATTTCTATAGGTGTTTAATTTTGATGTCCGTCAGCTGCATTGGGCAGAGTACATGGAAAACTACTGTATGGGCACCAAAAAATATGTCCTGAATGAGGAGCTGTCGGGTCTGCCTGCTGCACGCAAACACCTCAACAAGTAAGAGTCTACAGAATAAAACGGCAGCTCTGCCAACCTGTGCTGAGACCGTATGAATCCCTTCATGAGATTCTCTGAGGAGGGACGATTTCCTGATGACACATCTAGGTCACCATGAGACTGTTCACCATACAATCCCATCTTAGCACCTCCAAATTCAACACAATTCTCAAGTACTTTAATTCATCCACCCATTAACATATTAATGTCTTTTCTAAATTTTGCCAGGTGCTGCTTTGCTTTGTTTACCAGCCTGACAGTGCTTCAGTTTACTCTTTCTATTGGATATTACTGTCACGTTGGCAACAATCCCTTCATTCATTATGCACAAACATTCCTGGAATTCAAAGCTAACGGCACATTTAGCATCTGTGTGAAGTAGGATTGTCACAATTCAAACATGTGAAACTTTGATACGAGACGTGAAAACAGACGTGTGACCTCATACCGCACTAAAACATGGGAAATGGACTTGTTTTCTTATTTTTATCTCAAACCAAAATAACTGAACAAAAACCGACTGGGGCTGTTCAACAGCAAATGTTTGACTTTGAATTTCATCACTGAATTTTAAAAGTGTATGGTGATTAATTACCATCAATTTTGCAGTTCAAAGTCAACATTTACATCTGCAGCAGTTCTTAACAGTTGGATGTGGCAATCAGATGTATGCATACCAACCCTTAAAACTGTAGTACGTGATAATTCTTACTTTCATCTGATTCCTAGGCTGAGGAATATCCGCTACACCTTCAACACCGTCCTGGTGGTGCTCATCTGGCGTGTCTTCATCGCCCGATCACAGATGGCCAGGAACATCTGGTACTTTGTGGTGAGCCTCTGCTTCAAATTTCTCTCCTACTTCAGAGCTTCCTCCACCATGAGATAATGAGACTAGGACTTTGGCAGTGTGAGATGCAGCAGAACGGCAGAGATATGAAGAAACACGGGCTGTGGATGATAGCTTCATGAGTCTAAAGCCCATAGAATGATACCTGGCTGTCACTCTCTAGCCCCATGCTTTCCCTGACTCTATGGAATTAACTGAACCATTAAACTCATGAAGACGGACGCAGCTACTGGATGAGCTACTTCATACCAAACACACTTGGCAACTGTACCAAATGCCCTCAGTCTGTTCATTTCCAGTCAAACCAGTCCACCTCTGAACCACCTTCGCTCTTATTTTCTTTAAGCTCTATGGCATCAAAACTTGCTCAGTTTGCTCTGTCCGCTCATCTGGCTGCCTGCAATACAAAACTATGCATTGGATCGTTGCAAAAACCGTGTCTTTCATTCAGCAATAAACTTCAACTGCTGATTAAGTCATTTTTCTACCTAAAAAGATGAGGCCATTTTTTTTCTTGTTCTTTCCATCCCTCAAGTTTGTGTTCTAGCCTTAACAAGAATGTATAATAAGCATAGCTCTCATGGGTTTTTATCTGATAGTAGCATTTGCTAGGCAAAGCGTAGGCTTCTCTCAGTTTTGCTTTGGAGCTGGTTTTGTGTATGTTGTTGGTGGTAGATGAGTGATGACGTGTGAAGGGACAAGATTGCTGTAGATGGGTTTTTTTTCTATAACTCTGTGCTCCCCTCATCTCTTACCCAAGACCAAAGCCATTTCAACCAATGTTTATAACAGTGTACACTGATGCCGTTATGTAAAGAGAGAGATATCATTGTAGGGAAGGGTGGCTGGCTCATCGACAGTGTACTCTACACTGTCTACTTGCCACCAAGTACAATGTTTATTGTAATAAAATGGCTTTATACAGTGCCTACAAACTGATTATTCTCTGCAGATTTTTTCAAATCAAGCTTCTTTTTCTACAGGTTTCTTTTTTTCATGTTTAAAATTAATCTGTTCCAGTCTTTGACTTGTTGTTGCCAAAAAATACCTCTTTGCTTCCAGTCTCATAGCTCAAAAAAAAGATGAGACTAGGGTTGTAAGATTCTAGGATTTTTCAAAGTTGGAAACTTTCCATGGGAATAAACTGGGAATTTACTAAATTGAAGATTGGCCCTTAACGGGGAACTTGAATATAATTGAGGAAAATGTATTTTAGCATAATCTTGATTAAAACAGCCAGATTTTATGCAAGTACACTTGAATATCTATGCTATTCCTTAATCAAATATAGCACATCGCTTACTGCACCCCCTACATGCACTGTGCACTCCTCCATCACATGGACAGATGAGTTGTAGAACCCTGGACCACACTTTGAGCTCAGAGCACGAGACTATTGAAGCCACACATTTTAGCCAGTGTTCTACATAAAGGGAAATAATATACAAAACATTTTCACCATAATATTAAACATCTGTTGAAATGTTATTTTATTTTGAAATTGTAATATTTTGCATAAATTTATGCTTAGCTAAAATTACCCTTAATTTCCAGTTAATTCCCTTGGGAAGTTTCCAACTTGGATTATTCCCAAAACTCTCCAGAAATGTTCCATCCCTTTGCAGTCCTAGATGAGACGGGTGGAGTTGAGAAGTACAATATTTCACATCTTGCTTTACTATTTATGGTTACGAATTGAAATCTCTTCTTACTGGAAGATGCATTATGACATGGAAACACTCTACTGGTGATTTCAGTTTTTTTGGCGTCTCTTTTTATTGCCATACCGACTGTAGGTTTTCTTCATGAGCTCACGTTGTTTTTATTCTGCGATATAACTCTTGGACTGTACTGTTGCCTTCAGCATTAGTTCAGTAGATGAAACCCATGGGTTGAGAAGCCAAACTGTTCCTGTAATGCCCTGCTGAATTCTGCTTTAGCAAACTATATAAACCTTGGGAATCTGGCAAATTATCTTTTTGTCATTTCTAGACTGAAATGCAACAGAGAAGAAAAATCCAGATTGCTTCAGTTCACATTAAAAAGTAAAATATTTGATATCACATTGGCTAAGTTTAAAACGGTTAACCTAAGACATATCCTGTCTATAAACGCTGATGAGTCTGTTCGACAACATAAGACTCGATTTCCTGGCATTCTGTTACGTTAGCTTGCTTGTAATGTTTGCTAATGTTTGGCTAAATGCTTACGTTAGCTGTGGTTACTCGGCTGTCTGTTTCTTATGGTTTAAACAAGAATATATTTACTGTAAAACGTGACCTTGAAGCCCCTCCTGATATTCATGAACAGTCTTTTTAGTAGCTTTTCATACAGGAAATGTATAAGAAGTTGTTTAATTCTCTGTACCTGGAAACATGCATTCAACGCTGTGTGGCATTTAAGATTTGAAAAATGATGAAAAAAATACCACCTTGTCAGCAGTGTACGTTTTGTTACATGAGAAATTAAGAACTTAACTTTTTTTTTTCTTCTATTATCTCTGTTACCATGTTGAGTTGTTGGTAAACATACCTGGGTTTTTCATGTGCACTTTGTACTTAATGTCATGTCTGTTACCTTTTTACAAAGCACACTACAAGTTTTTCAAAAAAGCAGGGTGTTGCTATACATTATTCTGATATTTAGTTCTGTTTGCATGTAACTTTCGGGAGTGTTTTAGGAATGTGATTTTGTGTCTTCTTTAACTCTCTCAGCGTGAAGCATTTTACAAATGATCATGTAAAAGATGGTTGAATAGGAACGTTTTGGAAAGACGTGTGCAAGTGTAAATCGTGCCTGAACTTTTTTTAATATTCAAACAATGTGAAAAGAGAGCGATCAGATCTGTATTCTAATCATTTTGTGTACAGCTCTATTTAGGTAGACTTGATAATATACAGAAACAGGTTTATTTTTATGCTAATAACATTGTGTTGCTTTTTTATTGGCATGCTCTCTGAACCAACTTCAGCTGCTGTAAATAATACTTTAAAAAGTAAATGTTTAAAAATAAGCATCTTGCAGCATCTTGAGCACGGAAGAGAACTCTTACAAGTTGTTTGACTTTTACTGTGTATGTACATGTACTTATTTTCTCTGAATGTAAAGGAATAACAGCTTGCATTGCCAGAATCTCCTCTGACGTCTTGAACAAAAAACTTAGCATTACTATAATTGCCTGTAATTTTAATATGACGCAAGTGTCTGTACATTTGAGTGCTGTGCAATAATTGTTTACAGTTGTTACTCTGCAGAGGATGTAAGTGAGAAGATCTGTTGGTGAGGGGGAATGAAAAGATTGTCTATTTTGGTGGTACACTCCAGTCCTGCATTTTCTTGTGCAGATATTTGTTACAAAAATCGTATCTAACTTTCGCAACAACAAGAAAACAATGCACATTTTCAAAGTAGTCCAACCATATCTGTATCAATAAGAAAACGTATCTCTTAAACATGCATACCAGAACTCTGTTATTCTGCTTTATCTGGACTATGAGGGTATGTTTAGGTCCTATTTGACTGACACTGGCCTGACCTGTGATCAGGTTTGATTCAAATGTTCAATCCAGATTGGTGCAAACCAGCAGCAAGAAATTGTATCCAAACCAATCAATCATTTTCTATGAGCTTACCAAACTCTTTCAACTGATAGTAAAATAAACCAGTGTGGAGCAAAAAAAAAAAATTTTGACCATAGATATTGGGACAATGTAAGGTGATCAGTGAAATGTACCTGTTGGACTAAATACTCGTTATCAATCGATTTTTTTTAAATTTACGAGATTGATGCACTGTTATCATGAAGTAATGTGACTCGTCTGTTCTCCCCTTGCATGCTTCAGATTAAATGGCCTGTGTATTGATCTCTGACACCAAAGGGGAAGTGGTGATTTAAACTTACTGTATCGACTTTGTGGTTTTTCATGGCTTTTTACAAAGTTAAAACCTGGGTTCCTATGCTTAGACTGGTCCAATGTTTCCTCTGACGTTCTCATTGCTTTCAGACTTGTTACAGTGTCTATATTGTTTGTTGAGGTGTTCATATACTGTATTCTTATGTTTGTGTTTTTTGTTTTTATATCATAACTTTCATTGGAGGGATAAGCACAGCTCATTGTGTTCACTGTCAGGAGGAAAGGAGCTGTAACAGAAACAAAAATTCAAAGAGTGCCTTGAGTTTGTACACCAAAAAGTGTGAATAAACTGTTTAATCCTCTTCTTGATGTTTCATGTCTCATACATACACAAGAGAAGAGTCGGATGAAGCCAGACGGGTACAAAAGGATTGATGGGGAACGAATGAACCATTAGTCTCAATCTGTTCAGCTGACCTGTTTCCTGTGGTGCATAACAGATGAGTCCTCCACTGAACATACAGTTATCTGGAAGCCGACTAAAGTAAAAGCTATTGAACAGCTCCATTAAGATTTAATGCTGCCATTCAGGATTACACTCGATTCCATGAATGAAAGGATTGACCCGTCCTTGATCTGGACGGCTCAATCTTCATTTTCTAGGAGTGACTGGTGATGTCCAGAGGAATGTTTTCAGGGTCCTGCCACAATATGCTCTGGACATTATTTTTAAATCCACAAAAGCCCCATTTCCTAATAAGTGTAAATAAACTAGACTGTGATGATTTTCTAAAAATGGAGTTGATATTGTTTTGGAAATGGCACAAAGACAACATACTAAATGTTGACATTTAGAAATGTCATTTGTTTTGTGAATTGCTAAGATTTTTTTAATTTGATGACAACAGAGCCTTTCAACAAAGGGTTGTACAGTTATAACAAGAGACTGGAAAAGCAGTAAAGTACTTTAAATGATTCTATAGAAAGGGGCAACCTAAAGAGGACTCCACAACACATCTGTGCCAGCACATAGTGCAACCTTTAAGAATCATGTGTTTTAACAAAGAGTCTGGTCCTCTAATAATAGGCTGTAATAGCCATAACAACTTTATTGTATGAGGCAATGCAAATCCAGTAACATGATCACTGGTTCACGTAAATGCCCGTGTTTCCTCTGTTGCCCTGACATTACCCTGGTTGCTAAGCAAACTGGCCCCTGGAGATTGCGCCTGGATATTGTTTCAAACAGGAGAGGTTTTGTTTCCCAATGACAACAGGTTAAACCGTCCAACATCAAATGTGTGTCATGCTTTGTCGTCATCCATCGCTGGATAAAAGCAAATATCTATGCTTTGTTTGATGCATTTTTAGGAAAGGTATATTAAGGACAGATCTAATGTATAAAACAAAAGGGAGGACCACTTTCACTGGTTTGTACTAAACCTGAAACTTTAGACGGCACAATATCTAGAAAGGAGGGTATGGTTTATAGTCGGACTATTCAAGATATAAAGTCCAGCATGGAAAAAAAGCACAAGTGCTTACTGATCTATTTCTAAGGATTAATTCAGGAGGACATCTCCTGGTCAAAGACTATATCAGCCATGTAATGTCTTGAAGTACATTTTTAAGTTGCCATGATCCCTTTAGGTCACTCATTTTAGAGACCTTTGCTTTAATAGTTTGATCCTGATTTTGTTTTTAATTCAAACTCTTTAGTCCTCAAATTTAAACATCTAAACTGGAATGTATTGGATAGCGTATAGAAGGGCTGGGGTATTTCCCACAACCCCATGATCCGATCTGTATTCTGAGAATTTGTACAATGACCTACACAATTCACTACAGCAGCTGTTCTTTTATGTTAAGAAAAACAGTAGATGATCATACAACTTTGATTCAGGTCCACAAAGATCCTCGAAAACATTCAAATGTTTTACTCCTAGAACTATGGTGTTATTGTGGGCTGCACCATACTGTAGGTCAATTGTCTTTCAAAACTGTCATCACAGCTTTGCAGCCATATCGATTCTGTATTTGCAAGGAGCACATGGCGATATTTCGCCGTATTGATTTTTTGAGCACAGCCCTCGAGCATAGTGAGCGGGCTGTAATCACTGAATGCACAGACAGAAGCTGAGAGCTGCTGTCTGCTCTTCATAGGAATAGTTTGTTCTTTGTAACAATAGTCTGCTATCAATGAATGGCAAACCATTGCAATGGCCAATCAGAATCAAGCATTTGACACAGCATTTAATAGAAGCAACTTCCCTCTATAACAGGACCTATAGCATTAATGTGAAGGCATTGTAAGACAGTTTTAAAAGGAAACAAGGGTGGCCAAACTTCAACCCAAAGGCCTATACAATCTTTTTTTATGATCAAATGCATTTTATTTTGTTTTTAACAATGGAAGCAAATTTGTTAAAATATAGCAAACCATTAAATCATCTTCCTCCATTCTCAAACCCCTCCCCTTCCTCCCCTCACCCCACATAGAGCCTAGGTACGCATCCAATGACAATGACTAACATCAATGGGCAACACATGAACATTTAATGAACATTAAATGCCCTCATAATTCCCAGATGCTAATGAGCGAAGCCAGACACAAATGCTCAGACACTGATCTTTATGTCTGATGGGGGATCTGAGTTTGTGTGATAGTTCCTCCTGTGTAGCTTTACACCGAAAGAAGCACAAGACAAAAGTCCGAGACCATTGACAGCTTGCCTTCTTTCATGTTTTCGTTCAGTTTGTAGGTCATCAGCTATTGAAAACAGTACTTTTCCAAGAGCCCCCAGTATTTCATGCTACTCAATATAACACCTGGCAACAGCTGCGTGGCAACTGTGGCCCAGCAACCATGCCAAGCACTGAGTCACATCCAGCCGTGCACACCCAGTGGGGCCTGGTCCACTGGGCTGCACAAACAGGAACCAGAGGCTTACAGGGCTTAGAGTCGGAGCACAGGGGCAGAATACACACACACTTAAACATGCTCTAACTGAACGCCTGGACTAAATATCTCTTGATGATAAGCATTTCAGAACTTAAGTAATACTAGTTTTTGTATACATACCTGTCTGTTTGTAGCAAACATGAAGCACTCAGCTGTAGTGTCTGGTAAGTTCTAAATGTCACTGTTGTTAGACGTGTTGCCATCTCATTTAGTCCTGTGTGTAAAACAGAAATGTAAAATAAACATAGAAAGGTATAGACGATCCTTAGAACCAAATGAGACCACGTTTCCATCAAGTTGTTTACATAAATAAAGAATGAAGTGAGTTTGTGTTATAAAAGGGTTGCTTTGTGCTCAACACACAATAAAGCCATCTTACTCCCAGCTAGCTTTTTTATTTTTTTTATTTTTTACAGCAAGCCTTGTCAAAGAAAAAGGTACAGAGAAGGCATTTAGCTTCTCCATTTAATTTCTTTCTTTTGCTTCTTCTCTATATTTACCTACATCAGCATGTGGCTTCACCCGTGCTGAAACAGCACCCCTCCCCAAGATTTTTATCAGCATTTTATTACTTTCTTTTTTCCCTTTGAATGTTGTACAGCAGTTTGCTCGTTTCTTTTCAATACAAAAAAAAAAAAAACTCACTACGCCACAGTTGACCTTGAAAGTGCCAACACTTTCACTGGGTAACTCCTTCGTATTTCTTTCACTCTCTATGACATTTAAAGACACCAACCACGCCGCTGCAAGATTTTTACTGTCTAGTTAATGAGAATCACCTCACACACTCCCAGCTCTATAAACCAGTTTGTCTCCCCTGTTGGACCTATTCAAAATGTGTGCTTTGGTGACGAAGACTTCTGCTGCTCTACTCTGTCTCTGGTTATGCCTAAACACTGGCATCAATGCTGCTCAAAGGGGTAAGTGATGAATGATACCTCATAGGAAAGGCAGAAACCCACAAATGTGTCTCTTATAAATATAGTCTTGATAACAAATGGAATTTATTTGACCAGCCTGTGGAGATATTGCCCTGTCTGTCAGGTTCAAAGTGTGGAAATCCTTTGCTGTGGAGCCCGTTGGTGCACCCTTTAAGGGTGGTTGGAGGGACTGAGACCACTATCAGATCGCATCCATGGCTGGTAATTGGTCAAACCCTCATCTTTCAACATTTTTTTGCCATTGTGTTTTTCCAGAGTTCACTGGATGAGGTGATTTTTACACATCACTGGATGATGTGTCTTTTGCTCATTTGTTAAATACAGTGACTCCTTTTTTTCCATTTGCACGTTTTTGTTTGATAAGCCCCTGATGCTGTTTATTCTCACAGAGACTAACCTCTCCACACCATTTGCCCACAAATGTTATTTTGTGTTCACACGTAAAAGGTGTTCAGCTACAGGGTGTTGAGTAAGTGTATGTGAACTAAAGAACCATTACTGTTTAATCAAATAACTCCACAGACATACAGTATGATATACTCAAAACAGAACATGTAAATGTCATAGTATTTATCAACCTTGGTACTAAGAATGCACTATGATTAATAAAACTTAAAAGAAAAAAGGATATCTATCTTATTTTGTATTTAATACCAATTTTATTTCTATGGCTTTACTTGCCTCTTGTCACTGTACAACCAGAATAATACAGATTTACAACAAAGAACAGGGTCATTTAAAATCACCTCCTGTAAGCCCTGCTGGCATTATGCAATGGCAATATAACATTAACCTGGAAGGTGGGATTGCATGCAACTCGTGGCAGGGATTTGATTCTTGGCCCATGGCTAAGAATGGCTCGAAAGATTGACATGAAAGTGAGCCAATAGGGTGGCTTTAAGTTTAGTTTATTAATTTAGTTGTCAGGGCCCATGTACAAACATAACATCAATCTCTCAGAAAAAAGATTATGTGTCAGCACTGTTCTCTAAACCAGTGATTCTTAAAGTGGGGTCCCAGGACACCCAGGGGACTGCGAACCATACCTTGGGAGTCGATTTAATTAACAAAAAATTATGAAAGTTAAACATTGAAAAAGTATATCTACAAACTGGGACCTCTTGCACCAATAAAATCAGCTATTTTGTCCAATATTCCCGTCCACTATAGTTTTGTGCCAACTTGGATATGATCGTAACATGTCTGTCACTTCATAGTCACAACAAGAAAAGAACAAAAAAGTTATGAAAAAACACTGAACAGCTAACATTTTCTCAGAGATTATAAAATTACTTACTCCTATCGTTGCAAAGTACTACACAGTACATAAATACATTGCAGTAACATAATGCTTATCAACATTACAATATTGAGGGAGACCTTTAAAAAATGTGGCACCTGAGAGGGGTCCATGGTCTTAAAAGGTTTGTGGACCACCGATCTAAACTAACCATCAGGCGTCAGAGCTTTCAAAGAGCAACCACACAAGCCTCCACTAGTGGTGATTGTCTGGTACCAAGATGCAAAATGTCATTGTGTCAGTCGGCTCTCTCTTTAAAGGGGGCCAAACTTTGGACCTCTCTACCCACCAGCGTAAAATTAGAATCCAACAGTCCAAACTATGGCTAAAATCTAAACAGCAGTGCTCACACGAATCATATTGCTCAGCTTAATCATGTTTTTCTCTGCTCTGTAGTTTGTAACTAACGTGGAAAATTGCTAGCATTTTTTTGCTGTTTTACTCTTTGTCTGTTGTGCTTTTGTTTTGTTTCATTTGCATTTTTTTTTTCGTTCTTCTTTTTCCTTTCTACTCTAATTGTTTTATCTTTTCAAAAGCCGTCTTTGTTAATGTGTTACAAATTAGCACATGTGCTAAAACACTCAAATCATTGCATCTGGTTTGTCTATTGTAATTTCTATGTCCACATCAAATAAACATTAAATAAAATAAAATAAAGATGCTTTGTACCTGATTATAGCAGTTTGCTAATTTCCATCTGCAGTCCCCAGGCAGGTCAGGTCAGGTTTAAAATTTCTTCTCTTGCTTTTGCAGATGATGTGGTTCTTTTGGTTTCTTTGGTGACTTTCAATATGAATAAAAGCTGTCTAGAATGTGCAAAGCAATAGTTAGGTTCAGCACGTCTTTTCGGAGGCCAAGGAGTCTGAAAGCTGAAAAGAGGGATCGCTCCCTCTGGTTCTGAACAGTCAACTCTTCAGTTCTAAAAAAAAACATTCTAAGGTCCATTTAATTGTACAATAACTTTCAACAGGGAGCATGGCGTCTCTCCCTTGTTTGAAGGCATGTGATGATCACCTGTTTACTGAACTATAACTTTGGCAGTGAGCCATGGACGGTCACTCTTCGAGGAGGGCAGGGGGCTTCATGGCAGTTCCCTGTAGATTTCATTAATAACAGATTGCTACGTATACATAGCTACACATACTATACATAGCTGTTATCACTGTCGTCTTTGTCTGATGTTTAGCAGCTTTACCGGGTGCATAAACTATGTCATCAAAGTTATGTCTTAAATTTGCAGACAATTAAATCAATCAGTCTTTCGCTACAAATGGTTATCTTTCTGTGTAGATCTTCAAGTGAGCTTTATAAGTTAGGAACCATACAAACCTAAAACATGTTATAAATGACCCTCTCTAATGGAGCCATTTAGCCATAGCCCAGACAAACTTTACTCATAACTGCTAACACATGCTATCAATCTGTAGACTTGCTGACATCATGCATGGTGATGTTTAATTTTTCTCAAGATGTGGTATTTTGATGTAGGTTTCCCTGAAATACAGGGGCTCACATTTCTGTGGAGGGGCCATCCTGACTGATCTCTGGATAATGACGGCAGCACACTGCTTTGCAACTCTATCAAAGTACGGTTCTTATGAGTGCCCTATAATCTCTCCTTAAAGCTGCTTGCTCATTGTTCCTTTATGCTACAAATGCCTATACTTCTGATGTTGTATGTTTGTGTGTATGGACATTACCAAAACAAAGTATGCTGTCACTTTTATTTTTGTCTTATAGACGGTACCTCAGTGGAGTTAGAGTGGTGGTGGGAGAATTTGACCAGAGAGTAGAAGATGAAGAGGAGCATGTCTTTCTCATCAAGTCTGTTTCAGTCCATGAGAAGTACCATCATGCTTTGCCTATGAGCTATGACATCGCTATGATCAAGCTGGATCAACACATTCGACTGGGCAGGTTTCCATGTAGATGAATGGTTGGCTGTAGCTACTGAATCACTGAATTTTTTTTTTTACTCTTTAGACACTGATGACAAATTCTTCTCCAACTGTAGCTAGTGTCCAGCCAATATGTCTGCCTTTGCCTGATGATAGCATTGCACCCACCACATGCATTGTAGGTGGATGGGGTAGGATGAGGGAGAGTGAGTAGTTCTCTCACTTCCAACAAATATTGTTAAAGCTGACATGAGTTCTTTTTCCTGATATTCAGTTCTCTGTTTACCCAGAGGGACGTCCTTCGGCTGTACTAAGAGAAGTCCAGTTAGACTTGGTGGATCCAGCAAAATGTAGATTTGTCCTTCAGACTGTGAAAAGTTCCATCCTTATTCAAAGACCAGCATGGCCTCTGCCAGCCATGACCGTTCTGTGTGCTGGGTCGGAGAGAGGAGGGAAAGATACCTGCCAGGTGAAAATAAATAAATGGACTTTCATCAACATTCCCTTAAATGACACCAAACAGCCCAATGCAATCTGGGCATCTACAAGCAGTCATGTTTAACTAATATATGGGAACTGTATACAAATAAACAGGGGCGTCATCAGAGGGGTAGCAAGGGGTGGCATGGGCCCCCTTGAAATCTGATTGGGTAACCCCCGGTGCACTCGAGGTAGGACTTCAGTTAAAATGAACTATGTGGGCCATGTTTCAACAGACTGCTGATAGTTTTCTCTTCATGTTTCATATATTTTTTTATAGTTCAAAATGTAAATTCTTTCCTCATTCAGAAGAGAGATGTGTAATAAAACAAAAACCTGTTCAGAAAAATGTGCACAAAAATCCTGCACATTTTTCAACTCCCAGTGGTAAATGGCCAAATGGACTTGAGCTTGTAGCGTCTTCTGACTACTCAAAACAATTTCACACCTTGACACACACTGATGGTAGATGCTGCTACTTAGTCTCCATCAGTATTCATAATCATTCCCAACTTGGGCTTAAGTTACTTGCCCGAGGACACATGGAGAAGCTGGGGATCGAACACTGTCCGACTGACATAGAATGCTGACTCTACCGCGAAGCCACAGCCACCCCAATGAACTAACTATCAATCTTTCTGTACCTTAACAGTGCCAATAAATATATTTTTGACGTTAGATAGTATGCTGGAGTTTTCATGCATTTTTTAAAAATCTGAAAAATCTTTATTTAAAGAATAAGGAATTAAGCTGAGACGATTTATACGTTGCTGTCTGTGTTACTTAAAATTAGATATGATTTGTGGAGAAAAAAATAAGCAAAATTAACTTTAGGCCACTCTAGCATAAATCAGTGGTGTGGTTTGGCTCAAAACCAATCTCTCCACACGCCCCTCTAAACAACGCATTACTTATGAATCATTATCATTATAATCACAAGTACTTTTTAATAGAGTTTGAATTTGTCTTTGTTCTTATATTTTATTATTTGTCCTCTCTCCAGGGAGACTCCGGGGGTCCACTGGTATGCCCGAAAAGTTCAGGCAGCGGTCACTGGATAGTGCTGGGTGTGACTTCCTGGGGGAAGGGATGTGGTCGGAGATGGGATAACAACAGCAGCCGCCCACCTTCGAGAAGAGGCTCTCCAGGGGTTTTCACTGATGTCAGGCTGCTGCTGCCCTGGATTAAGCACAAACTGAGAGAGGGTGAGATCATTTCTTTCAGATTTTTACTACTCAGGTTGATTCCTCCCTCTGAAATCACAAGGACCCTTCATTGGCACATCAAATATGTGATTTTTTGATCAATTGTTTTTCACGCTTTTGTGACCATGGTGACTCAATTTATTTTTCATTGAATTTTGAGTTACTTGTTGGTGTGAAATGGCTTCATATCAACCTTGATAATAAGATGGGTGGGATGTATTGTGTCTGTTGACCTGCAACACATAGACAAGACAGTTTACATGTTGAGTGAAAACATTCTAATTTGTTTGGAATCGTGTTTTCAGTCACAAGATGTAGTTCATCTCCCAATTCCACTTTCCAACATGTTCTTCTCTGATTAGTCTTTGATATATTGATTGATCATGTGTATTCCTAAGGTAAATAAATATACCAGGCCATATTCATACAGTGATATGATATTTGATTTCAGCAATGGTATGATATTGGCTTTTTCTTCTACATGTTTCCTTTTTATTGGTGATTTTGCTTTTTGTTTTCTTAAGCTGATGGGCAACAGTCAGGAACCACTTCATCAAGTGAGTCACAGCATCTCTTATTCTTACAGATTTCACAGTGCTTTTTGAAGTTGTGTATATGTATTAATGTGTGTTTTACAGATCCATGCAGTGTGATGGACGGGCCTGTAATTGACAATGAGGGGATAATCAGAAACCCCAACTTACTTGGTAATCACTATGACAACAACCAGTGAGTTGACACCCGAGGAATGGAGAAAGGGGCTTTGACAGCTATTGGTTAACCGTGTCTTAATTTCACCCTGATAGATAGTAAATAGAAACTTCTCACTTAATTAAATTCTGAAGCAAAAAGATCTATCACTGTTTATTATCTTTCTGTCTGACCATGTTTCGTTGACCAAAGTATGACAAACAAACACGCTCACTGACTTTTGTAAATCACTGTTACAGAGATTGGATGAGTTGTATCCTCAGGCTATGCGTGTGGAGCATCAGTGGGCCTTCAGGTTATAGTCTTCTATTAGAGTTTGAATATTTTGATCTGGAGAGTGACTCTCACTGTCGCTATGATCGGCTCACTGTTTCAGTTGGGACCCATCGACCTGTTGGTGAGTTGAAAACACAGACACACAGAAAGGGGTGAGGGCATTGTCGAGGAAATTATCAAGACTCGACTCCACACAAAAAGACTCATTAGGCTCAGATGGCCTGCATTGATGACATTTTATACATCAGATGAATACTGCAGGAGACATGATTCAACTTCACACGTGGTTCAGTGTCATGCTAAAAAACATAGGCTATAGTCTTTCAAAGGCTTTGCATATTTCCAAAAAGATATTATCATTATTTATGCACTTGAGTCCTGTTGCTAGTTTTTTTGTTTTTTTTGTTTTATTGTACACTCCAACAGTAAACTGACCAAATAATGACACAGTCGGCATTTAATTTGATGATGAACCTTTTGAGTTTTGGCCTCTGGCTCGTTTTTGGAGAGACAACTGCAGGTAATACAAAGAGGCCGTTCCTATACAGGGAAGTGTCAAAGAAAACTTTCACAAAGCTCTTTTTGCTTATGTGGCTTTGTTTCCAATCCTTAGTCCTGGCTTTCATTCTTACCACCTATCGCCCCCAATTTGCATCCCAATCTTCTAGTTCTGTGCCACTTTCCAGTTTTCCTGAGTCTTCACTTTCCAGCTTCCTCGAGTCATTTCATTCCAGAGATCCATTCTTAAAGCTCTCCAGTCTCTCAGCCTCCCAGTGCCCCAGAGCCTTATTGGCCTCCCAGATTTTAAGGGCTTCAACCTCTCAGGGTCCAAGTTTCACAAAAACCCCAGTCTGCTCCCTGTTTTCACGAGTGCCTTCGGCCCCTCTGTTCTGGCTGGGCACCTCTGACCCCTTGTTCCTGCAGAGCAATACTGGGCCATAGTTGCGTAGTGGTGATTCCACCCCAGATGGTGGGTCACTGTGGCCCGGTTAGTAGAGTCGTGCCTTTCAAACTGGGAGGTTGAGGGTTCGATCCCCAGCCACTGCGATCAACATGGGCAAGACACGCATCCCCCCACGCTCCATCAGGGTGTATACGGGTCGCTGCTCCTGTGGTTGACCGCTTGGTGTGGGAATAAATAGAGTTAAAAAAATATATATATATATAAAATAATATACTATAAAATATATATAATATAACCTTTGGCCTCTCCTCTGTTTACGACCGACTCCTGGTTCTCCTTTGGCAGCCCAGCCTGCTCGGCCCCTGGTTCTCACCAATCATTTTATTAACCCCTTATCCTTGTCCCACATTTATGGTCCTGTTCACACCTGTTCCTGAGCCTCCAAGCCACCCTCCCAAACTGCTCTCCTCATCTCATTGGTCTGCTGGCTGCCCTCTGGACCTGCTCTGCATATTTAGTCAGCTTCATGGCTGCCCTCCTGACCAGTCTGGACTTCTGGCCTGTCACCAGACTGCCTGCTTTCCATTTGCCCTGCCATCAGTCATCAACATGATCTGTTCTACCCCTGAACTCTGCCTCTCTTCTCACTGATGGGCTGGTTTGTTTTTGTGGTTCATAAAGAGACATTTGTAACATCCATCTGTTTCTTAACCAGCTATAAGCTCCTATAAGGAGCTCTAATTCTGTCATAATTCCCAATAATAACAACATTCCTTGCCCGAGTAAAAAAAAAAAAAAACTTGATGAAGTCACCTCTTCTCATTTGAGAATACAAAACAAGTCCTCCTGCTTATTATTACCACTGTCTCCTCTTAGTCTATCCTGTCTTTGTTCAGTTACTGTAACAAGCGAGAAGAAAAATCCTTTTTTAAACAAATTGTCTCTGTTTTTCAAGGGATTTTCTGCGGAAGTGTTCTACCTGGCCCAGTGCTCCTGAATAACTCCCAGAATGCAACACTCCTCTTTTCCTCAGACATTAACCAAGCAGGAGGGGGCTTTGTCATGAGGCATCGTGCTGTCCAGGGACACTCTGATCCAGGTGGGAGGCAAACACAACACACACAGATACAGCACAATGACACACACATCTCTTCATGTGATGCAGAGTTAAACACTATGTGCAGTTCAGTATGGCAGAGTAATACATTTATTCTCCTATCACCTAACTATGACTGTATAAACATTCATAAAACACACTCAAACATATAGTTTATACATTTCATACACAGTTTTTCCCCCTGTTATGAGGTGTTATGTTACTTTGACTTTGAGGCGACATGGGGATAGAGAAATGTCCCATGACAGAATAATGAGCTGCACAAAACACACACACATACACACACACACACACACACACACACACACACACACACACACCCGTTACAGACATTACTTGCATAACAGAAGACTGACCAGTTTCACATAAATAGACACATTCATCTGCACACTGAACAACAGGGGCTTTATCAGCTGTGTGTGCGCGTGTACGTGTGCGCGTGACTAATATGAGCCTGTCTGTGTTGTCAGGATGCGGGACTGTCATTTTTCTTGAGACTCAGGGTGCTCTCCACAGCGCAAATTACCCACAATTCTACAGTAATGACTGTCTCCAGCGCTGGGTTGTGTATGCCCCCAAGGGCCACATAGTGAAGGTGATGCACACATTGTTTCTCTGAATAAGAATGACACTGTACACAGTATTAAGTAAAGGCTGATAACTATGTTGTGTTTCAGGTGGACTTTGCTGATTTTTACCTGGAGGAGTCAAACAGGTGTTTGTATGATTCCCTCACTGTGCTGGGCGATGTGGAGGGATTAGACCAGATAGGTAGGATGGATCAGTTCGTTCGTGGCAAAATGAAAAACTTTTCTTTTACTTCACTTAGTTTAAAAAGCAAAATAATATTCCTGCTCATGTCTTTGTACTGCATTTTTATATTATGCCAGTTGTAACTATTAATACAAACATGACCTGCAATCAGAAATTAGTTTTGTTATGTTTTGTGTAGTGGTGCTTTGTGGAAGCGATGTTCCTCCTCCAGTACTGTCCTTCAACAGCGTCATGGTGCTTCAGTTCAAGTCAGACAGCACCATCACACACAGGGGCTTCAGAGCTACGCTGACATTCATCAGTCATACAGGTAAAGTCTGTGTGTATACAGTACCTGTAAAGAGATAGATAGATGGACGGATATGTGCTTGGGCAAGCCACTTATAACCCCAAATTACTCTCGCTGATTTGTCGGTGGCATATTAACGCGTACAAATGGGATCTGATCGTCTGACTACATAGCAACCTCTGCTATCAGTGTGTGAATACATATTTGTGACATGCATTGTAAAAGCTTTTTGAGAAGTCAAAACACTAGAAAAGCACTTTACAAGCTCAAATCCATTTGTAATTTATCATTTAATTTGATATGATTGAGAGGTCATTGATTTATTCAATTGAGTTTGTCGATTTATAGATTGAAGGATGATGACTTGTGTCCAATTTTTCTGCAGACCTTCAACATCAGGACCCAGAAGTAGCAGACAGTCAGAGAGATGGTCTCAGAGCTCATCAGGATGGTTTGGCAGCTCACCAGCGAGTTTGTGGTAGGTGGTTTTTTCAGTCCCTGTACTCTCTGTGGCCTCTGTGCATTTTAATGTGTTGACTCAAGGTTTGTTGTTTTAGTTAGAGGGAAGTGAATTCTGAGGATCTAGGTGCTCGGGAAAATGTTACGTAAGTCAAGATAGAAAATGAGTAACTATCCTCACTTGAGTCCCACAGACTCCTTTCACAAGGCATTGACAATTCATTTGATGAAAGTCTGGTGGAGACGATGTAGGCACTCAGCTCCTCCAACTGTCTGAGTAAACCTCGATTACATTAAAGATATTCTCTCTCTTTATTTCAAACAATGTGATTAAATACGGAGGAGAAGAACGGTCTCATGGTTCTATGCCTCTTTGAGGTTTTAACAGGACTGCCCACCCGAGGTGTAATGGGTCCAACAAAAAAGGAGTGAGCGTCACAGGCATTTCGAATGACAATGGGACATTTAACACTGGAGGTACAATTGACACATGAGGGATAGGACACACTTTTAAAAAAGGCACAAACCTCTCCCAAATATATAAAGAAATAAACTTAAATATATAACTAACACCATGAACAATGATTATGCATTAAACATGAAACTCCTTTTGTCCCCTCTTTTCTTCTCGAAAGTCCTATAAAAATTAAGATTAAGATACTGTCAATGGAGTTTTGAGTTTTGTCAAGGTGGTTTGAGGGGGTGGGGGGTTCACTCCGGTAATTTTTGGGCATTGATGCTTTAACATTTTACTCACATGATTATATTTACCTTTAAGGCTCTCTGCATGAAAGCTCGGTCTTGTACCCTGGAGACCTTTGCTTGCATCTTATACAAAACAAAAATCCAGTCGGATATACCATTTTAGTTAAAAATGTAATATTTTCCAAATCCTGACCAAGAGCAACCACAGAAAATTATTACTATAAGAATATTGCAAAATACAGTACATCAGCTGTTTCCAATCACGTATGGAATTCAGAAATAACTATGAATAAATGTCAAGATCTTACAAAAACAATACAAAAAAAGTATGCCGCCTGTTGGTTACTGACTCTGCAGTCTTGACCCCACAGCAGCAGTTTTTGTACATAAACAGTGTATCTTCAGTCTATACAGTCTATCTTTATACTGATGGTATGGTTTTCTTTTGTAGGTCATTTTCAGTCCCTTTCATTACCAGCCAAAACCCCTGGAGGAGCTTTAAATGAAAAGTATGGCCAAACAAAAAAAAGTCCTCTGTTTTACCAGCCTATCAGAGTGTCAGTGAACACAACAGAGGGAATCCAACAGTATACAATATGAACATCAACAGCAATATATTTGGTGCCCCACTACTCATGTACTTTACCCACACATGGCCTAATTGGCAGATTGGAAAGCCTGCAAAGTTCCACTAAGTTGTGGTCATTTTTATTGGGGAGTATTGGTCCTAACATCATCCACCATCATAGCTGCCACAGGGAAAAGCAAGATGCGGTCTTTGTAGTTGTTAAAGATATGAACATTAATTTGATTTGACACAGAGGTGAACTCCTCACAATTTTACTTTACAACAACTTCATCAACCTAAATGCAAAGAACTTTGGGATTATGTGTAAAAGGTGTGACAATATTTTTAGGTAAAGAGCTCCCTCTGGTGACAGTTTATAGGAATTGAAGTGAAACCAGTAATGAAACGTTTAAACATTTGCCTGAGAAGCTTTAATGTATTATCTTATTAATATTAGAACAACTCTGTTGAGAGTCTATTGTTAATGAAGCTCTGTTGTTTTACAGATCACCAGATCATTTGTGGTTAAGGAAGAAAATTAACATGACACAACCTAAAGTGACTCTCATAAATGTGTTTCCGTATGCATTCTTAGATTATGGCCATAAATCTTATGAATCGTAGTACATGTTTTGTGAGGCTGGTACCTACAGTAAATGTAAGTGTTCTCTGTAGAGCGCAGAAAGAAAGGACTGTATTTTAGGGAGGGGCTAGGATACCCTTGAGCAAGGCACCACACCCCCAACAGCTCTGGGAGCTGCCCTTCTCTTATGCAGACTAATCCCTGTCCTTTCTTTGAAAAATGACTTTAAGTAATTATAATATTTATGATGGCTGCATTCCATCCTGGTGAAGCAGTTCCAGGCCTAAATTCTTGCACTTGCTCTTTTATTGGCTTATTTTTTTATTTTTGAAACTCAATTTATCCTCATGGGGCAATTAGCACACCAAGCGGTCGACCACCTGCATACACCCTGACGGAGCAGGGGGAGCAATTCGGGGTTAAGTGTCTTGCACATCGGACATGTTGCTCGTAGGAGCTGGGGATCGACCTTCCGGTTTTGAGAGACAATGACTGAGCCACAGTCGCCCACATTATTTGGCTGTGTATGAGCCTAGTAAGTTTGTTATTGTTAATGTTTCAATGTTTTTATGGCACCCAATTTCATAAGTCAGAATGTGTCAAACTTTCAGTGTGATACAGTTCTTCTGACCACTTTACATATTATATGCATCGTATATGATATTAGATTGAATTGTTTGAATTACATATTTTTTCACAAGCTGTGGGTCCGATGTGGTCTTGGCAAAACACAGTTTACTCCAGCTGCTTTGTCAGCAGTGTATGAATGTGTACTTCTGATGTTCATTTTAAATATAACCTCTGCCACCAGTGTGTGAATAGTGTGACCTGTGATGTAAATCACTCTAAGTTGTGAGAAGAGAGAAGTGCTATAAAGCTCAAGTCCATTGGCCGTTACCAAGTCAAAGAGACTATAAGACTCCTGATTTGCATTTCAGTGTAATGTAGAAAAAACAGTTGGCAAGATAAAAGCTTGTGTATTAACTAAACGGATAGTAAGGGAATATTGCTAAAAATCTGGGAATAAATTCTTTACCAATAGATTTCTTCACAAACGTGTTCATAAAGGTGTCTTATAACACATATAAAAACAAAACAAGCCATGAGAGCAGCTCAGAGTCGGGGTACCTGGAACAGTACATTTGTACTACAATTGTACTACAGTACATTGGTACTACTGTATATACCTATTGGTGAAAATGTGAAAATGTTAACCTTTGCTTTTGGTAGCTTGTGAGGGGTCAAACTAGGGGTTCTTTAGGATTCTGAATCCATTGCAAACATTTGTTTTGCAAAAAATCCATTCCTTGGTGGGAAAATGGTCACGCCCACTTTTACATGTAAATTTACAGTAGCTTTATTGATTTTAATATCTCAAATACTAGTTAAAAAGTATACTGTACCACATTGTAAAATGTGTTAGGGGGCCAGGTCTGAGTCTTCTCACTGAGAGGGGGGATGCTTTCCATCACCAAATACAAACGTTAAATTATCTAAAATTGCATATCTCACCCATTATGTTGGAAAAAAAACGTTCAAATATTAGTTGAATTTTAAATACAACTACAGTGGCAAAGTAATTATGCTGAAATTAAATTGATGGTTAAAAAATTAATTGAAGTATTCACATACAGTAAGTAAAACAATGTAGGTGTTTGTCGCTCCCAGCAAATGAAAACACACAGACATTACCTGTCTGTTTCTGAAATGTTGAATGTCCACTCAGTCCTACAGTTTATACACAGATATTACTTATGTTCTGCTTCTAGCCTTTCTTACAACACATTTGGCCTGGAAAGATTGATTTGCAGCTTCACCCTCTATCTGTTGGAGGTACAGTTTCGAGTTAGATTAACTCAGCCATCGCCTTCCATAAGAACCTGTATCAAACCAGACACATTACCAGTTATAGAGTAATAGATGGTACATGATATGTGTACTGGACATGTAGATACCAGCTCTTTGATGGCTATAGTAACTTGCAAAAAGTTCACTATTATAACCAAGAACTCCTGTTTTGATCAAGAGATTTGACCAGATATGGTACATTTGGCACCAAGTGCAAAGTACCTGGTGCATTTATGCAGAAACCTCTAATATTGATAAATGAAGCCGATGTGAAAGTATCAAATCCTGCAGGACGTCGAGTGTCCACTAGAGGCTGGCTGCAGAAGCACATTAAGTCACATACACACCCATTCAAAAAGCCTGTTTTTACAGCAGACATGAACATGTTTACAGCCTGGTTCAAAAAACCAAATAGTGTGATTAGCTCGTGTCTCCATCCACACACACTGTACGGGGGTGAATGTTTTGATGACTCATCAGTTTTGATTGGATGAAGGTTAAGAGTTATTCACAATAAGGCGTGTAGCTGACCTGAATGACAGGCGGGCATGTTGTAGCTGGTTGTCAAAACACTCAAAACCTGCCTCAGCTCAAGCTCTTAGTCTGTCATTAGGTTGACTGAAAGTTAGTATAGTAGTTTGTTGTTGTATTTTGATACGTGTTTCCAAGGGAACCTAATGCTGTTTTCTTTATAATAGATGCTTCTTTGTTGTGCTTATTAAGATTTTAAATAAACAGATAGCTCATTCAAAAAGTACAAACTCAAATTATAAAAGACACCCTGTAAGGTTTTGGTCAGGCTCAGCCCATAAATACAGTTAAAAGGACAGGTTGGGCTCAGAGAGAACCTGCATTGGCTCAGGTCAGGTCGGATGTTTTTGGGCACAGTCTCAGCTAAATGGTAAAGGTATGACTTGCAAGAACTGTATCAATGATGATGTAGACTAGAGCAAAGGTTCCCAGAAATGTCAGCTATGGAGCCCTAAAATAACTGTGCTGGAGACCAGGGAACCTCACCGTCTCCACATCAGCAGTGTAATATAGGAAAGGCTGTATAATAATACAGTATCATTTATAAACAGTAGGACTGAGTGGACATTCACAATTTCCTAAACAGACTCAGTTTATGTAGTGTCAAATTTCCCTCATAGGAAGTAGCCAACAACCTGCATTGTTTCACTTGGGAAGCATAAATTATTTTGCCACTGTTAACCATGTTAACCATCAGTTAAAATTCAACTAATATTTGACTTTAAAAAAAAATAAAAAATGTTATACCATAATACCATACCATACCATTTAACGTTTGTATTTGGTGTTGGAAAGCATCTCGCAACCCCCCCTCTCAGTGTCTCACAAGCCCACAGTGGGTCCCAGTCCCCACTTTAAGAACAGTACAGTGTGGAGAAGACTCAGACCTGGACTAATACATTAAACAATGTGGTGCAATATACTTTTTATCTAGTATTTGAGATATTAAAATCAACCTATAAAGCTACTGTAAATTTACACTAAAAAGTGGGCATGGCCATTTTCCACCAAGATGTAGATTTTTTGCAAAACAAATGTTTGGAATGGATTCAGAATCCCAAAGAACCCCTAGTTTGACCCCTCACAAGATACCAAAAGCAAAGGTTAACATTTTCAAATTTTCACCAAAAAGTATATACTGTAGAAGTTGTTTTATATGTGTTATAAGACAGCTTTATGAACACATTTGTGAAGAAATCTATTGGTAAGGAATTTATTCCCAGATTGGCCACATATCTGCTAAAATTCCCTTACTTAAAAGCTACATCTAAAGTCTAAAACATCTAAAAAAAATTGTTTTGAAAGTTCAGGGGTGATGCAGTATTCAGTGTCCATTGTTTGAGATCTGCAACTCAAAGTGTTCAGCTCCTAATAATAATAATATTAATAAAGCTATAATAAGAGTCATTCCATATTCTGTCCTGGTGTATTTTGAGGTAGCAACAGTTTTTTTTGTACAGAACTTCTTTCATAATTTTACATTGATCTCTTTTGTGGATCCAGCAGACTCGGTTGTGCAGCAGTCCAGCAGCAGAGCCCTGACCTCTATAGATGATAAGGACCAGAAAACACCCAATGGTCCCAGACTGCCTATGGACGTGAGCCTTGATGATGAAGACTACAGTGGAGATTCCTCAGGAGACACATTTCCAAGAGCATAACACTGGCAGTAAATAGATGTCTTAAACTATGATAAGGAAAACTATCATACTGATGATTATGCCAAAAGGTGCATGGCTTCAGGTAAAGACAGAGAAGGATGTCAATGGACAGAAATATCTCTTAATTACCTTTTTAATTAATTTAAAATTAATGATGTGAATTTTTGGGTTTCTCACATCATTTCAAATCATCATAGATATTTCTTTTAGAAAGTTAAATAAATTCATTGTTAACATGTTTCTAATGGCTGTTTTCTTGAATTGTGTTTTATTTTGTTTCTTGGATGCACATTCATATGACAATAAAAAGGAGCAAAGGTTTATTTAATTTTTTATTTTATCTATAAAGGTCGATACAGAAATGAATGTGAATATCAGTGGTGTGGGGAAAGAACCAGAAAAAAACATGAGCACGAGTACAAAGAAGAACTACAAACAAGCATACAGACAATCAACAAGACACACAGACTTACAAAGAGAAGGGACATGAATGGAGGGTTGGGGGATTAATTTGCATATTAATTCAAATATCAATTAAAGCATGTAAAGGTTAAATCTGCTGGAAGTTCATCTGTCTTATTGTAGCTAGGCCTGGGCGATAAAACGACAATTAATAAATAATAATATGTAATTAATTATTACAATATCTTTTTCTCAACATTAATTTAACACATTTTTGATAGATTAAAAAACCTAGGATTACACCAGAAGGCGATGTGAGGCTAAAATGGGCAACATCACAAACCTTTTCCATCATTTGAAAACATTTTTTTCTACAGTAACACCTGCTGGCCAGTAAGGGGCAGTAAATGGGCTGGATCGTTAAGTCCAATGAAGTGGCTGATGTGAAATTATTATTATCAAAATCCATGCATTTAGCAAAAACTCTGCTTTTAAAAACTTGTCCACTGTGACCAGCAGCGTGAAATACTTAAACCTGCCTCAGCTCTAACTTAGCCTGGTAGGTTGACTGAAAGTCAGGGTGAGACAGCATTTCCAGAGCTAGTAATAGTCATACCCAGGTATTTGAAGGAGTCTTATATAATCTTGGCTGCTGCCTGATTTCAATCTAAAATGAAGCTCAGTGCAAGATCAAGGAGGAAGGACATTTTATATCATAGATTTAGTCACTACAACTCCACCCAACTCACGTCCAATTCATCTCTTCAGTGTATGGGTTGAGTTCTTTAGATGTCAACATTTTTTTGTGATACTGTTAGAACTGTTTCCACCTCCCCACATCCCAAAAATAAACAAGAAAAAGTTATGACAGTATAAATATGGGATTGAACTGAAATTGAATAAGCTTGCCTGTTAACTTTAAATCAGACTTACTTATCAATGTAGTAGAAACATAAATATAGACTTTTTTTTCAAGTCTAACAGGATTTTCCCTTTGAGAATGCTTTTTTTATTTGCGATCAAATGTTCCCTTTCTTGGAGGAACCTGCAGCCCAGTGTTACGTAATCTATCTGCTGCTGTATCTCCCCTCCCTCTCTCAATGGTGTGATGTCAGTGCTCTGCTCCTCACTGCATGAACACCACCTCTGCACTATGCAGCGTCATAACAGGACCTGTCTTTCTATTGGTCCTTTCCCTAGCTGAAAGACACACCCCTATTGGAGGCCCTGTGTGAGTAGGAGAGAGAGAGAGAGAGAGAGAGAGAGAGAGAGAGAGAGAGAGAGATAGGGACTCCATGTGTGGACTCTGAATTGAGGTAGTAGTTGATACATGCTACAACCATGGATCAGAGCTTGGTAAGAATAAACTTTGACTTTACTTACTTTTTAAATATTTCCACTACATAGTTTGTATTAAATAAGTATGCTCTTTCATTATTCTAAGCCGTATAATTGTCATGTATTATAAGTAATTCTTAATGCATTATTGCTTTATATATTCTTAATGTCCAAGCTGAACATGGTGATTGTGTTACAGGTGATCCCGGTGGTGGTGGCTGTTTCTGTGGTGGTTGTGTCTGTACTATACTTCCTGTTACGAGGCTCTGCAGGAGAGAAGAAGAAGAAGCTGCCCGTCACTCTGCAGGATTCTACTATCAAATATCCCCTCCCCCTCATTCACAAACAGGTAGGCAGCATAAGAACACACACTTGACATAGACTTTTGTTTTGCAGACACATTGACATTTCAATCTGTTTGTACAGAGACGTATTATTCAATCAATATGTTGTGGATTCAAAACCATTAACAATGCTGTACACTGTCTAATGGTCTGGACTAAATGAGCTCTGACACCATCTGTAGTCATGATCGTATTTCTATCCTGTATTGAAATGATAAAAGTTAAACAGTTCAGCCCTATTCATTTTACTGTCATTATGCAAGGACAAATAAAGCAACAGGTACCATTTAGCATTGGACACATTGACCAATGAAGCTCATACTTATATCCTCTTTCTCAGAATTTCCTCTTATATGCCGTTAACAGCATTTCTGTAGAAAAACTGAACTGGATGTCACTGAATGATTAAACACATTTTGTTTGATTCATTCAAACTCAAGCATCTCTCAACAGAAACATAGTCTCTGCAAATACAAATGAGCCAAATAACATAGTCATTCATTTAATGTTTGCATAAAATAATGTTGTAAAACTGGTTGAATGAAACCAGTGGCCTAATCCAACTCAATGTTTATTAACTATGAA
This sequence comes from Symphodus melops, assembly GCF_947650265.1. Taxonomy (NCBI): domain Eukaryota; kingdom Metazoa; phylum Chordata; class Actinopteri; order Labriformes; family Labridae; genus Symphodus; species Symphodus melops. The sequence goes on along the minus strand of NC_136696.1, from coordinate 6,648,507 downwards.
TTTTCCTTTAATGTAGTTCATAACACCCTGCAGAGCTGTGCCGTATGGAGTCTTACTCAGGCCTGAAACTTCATCAAGTTAGAGTAATTTGATGGGGTTTTTTTATCACACACAAAAATGATTAACCCAGTCTGAAAAAAACCGTTTTCTTTATGTACAGGAAATCAGCCATGACACAAAGAAATTTCGGTTTGGACTTCCATCTGCGAATAACGTCCTCGGACTACCAGTAGGTACTGAAACATCCTCCCTCTCTTTACTTTACGTTTCTTTTAAAATAAAAACATCTTGAACTAGAAAGACTTTCCTCTAGTGTTTTAAGGTGTTTCCAAGTATGCAGGTGTGAAGCACACATTTGCACAATAATGCCTGACCAGCACTTTTTGTGACTTTGTACCTCTCATGAATCACCAGCCACCCAGGCCTTCTGTTGGCCTGACTTAATCTGTGATTTTTAGGATGTTGTAAAGCAATAAATGGGAATAAAAGACAGTTGTCATGAATCTATTCATTCATCTACAACTAAGATTCGGAGTAATTGAAATTCCTCTTTTCAAATATAACATATGCTTGTTTGTCAGAGAATCATTCACCAACTTCACTTTAAATAGTAGTAGTACAAGCTCTTCCACTTAAGTGGTGAGAGAAAAGCCACAGCTTGTTTCTATCATACTTGCAAACTTCTATTTCTAATTTCTTACTTTCTCAAATCAACCCCTTGACGTCTCGCTCCCCTGTCCTCTCCAGGTCAGCATGTGTACCTGTCAGCCAAGGTGAACGGCAGTCTGGTGGTCAGAGCTTACACTCCAGTGTCCTGTGATGATGACCAGGGTTATGTAGACCTAGTGGTCAAGGTAATTCACAATACTGACCAAAAGCACAAATAAAAGCAAATTAATAATTACATACTGTAATAAAAATAAATCTGATCACATGTAATAAGCCAACAAAAAAACAAAATAATGTCCATCCTTTCAGTTGAGGCAATAACCATCTGCTTCAAATAAGAGAGAAGATTGTTTTATCTTCTCCAGGTGTACTACAAGAACACCCACCCCTCCTTCCCAGAGGGAGGAAAGATGTCTCAGTACCTGGACAACATGGCTATAGGAGAAACTATTGACTTCAGAGGGCCGAATGGACTGCTGGTGTATAAGGGAAATGGTATGTTATTTGTGTCTGAACCAATAAGAAAGATATTTGCCAGCAGATGTCACTGTGGTATAAAATAAGCTGAGTTGTGTTAGCATCTATACCTCTTACTGAGACTGACTCTCTCTTCATCAGGCCAGTTTTCCATCCGACCAGACAAGAAGTCAGAGCCAAACGCTCGGACATTCAAGCACCTGGGAATGATTGCTGGTGGAACAGGTTCATTGACATTTCTGTTACTTTTTAATCATTATAATGTACATTTGTGCATATTCAGGGGAACATCACAGAAGCTCAGTAGGCTGAAATCACAGTCAGCCCACTTGTAGAACCATTTGATGATGTTTTATTTGTCTTCCCTGCTGAGAATGTATATTTTATTTCAGAAAACATCTTTCCAAAGATACACTCGAGACAAGAACCATCCTCTGAGACTACCTTCAATGTTTTTTTTTTCCCCATTGCAGGTATCACTCCTATGCTGCAGTTAATCCGCAGCATCACAGCAGACCCCACTGACAGCACCAAGTGCTCCCTCATATTTGCCAACCAGGTTTGTTCTTTGTGGCGAATCTTATTGATGAGGTGTATAATAATAATAAGTATATAATAATAAAATCCTCTAAAGAAATCAAATCTTTTGTTCCTACTCCCTCTCAGACTGAGAAGGATATCCTGCTGAGGGAGGAGCTGGAGGAGGTGCAGAAGAACCATCCTGACAGAGTTAAACTGTGGTTCACGCTGGACAAACCTCCGCAAGGTAAGGAGGACATTTCTTCAACTTACAGAAGATTGTGTAATTTGGCCCTGATTTTATAAACATGAGCGCCCGTGTGAGGAGAATTTAACTGGTTTATAATACAGAGTAAAAGGAATTCTAATGTCTCTTTATGACATAAGCAATAAAACAAGACCAATAGCACTAATATTAACTATTTATTTATTGTATTGCCAAACTGCAGCCCTGTGCTGGGGTCAGTTAAAAAATATACAGCACACTGAAGGGACTTTTTTTCACATTTCACACCGTAAATATTCACATTGGGTGAAACATTTTTTTTCAATTAAAAGTGAACAGAATGAGATTTATTGTCAGAAAAATCCTACTACAAGATCTGTAAAGAGAGTCCAGAGGCATTTGACTCATCACTCATCTTTGTGTGTGATTCAGGCCTGTGTGTGTGAGAAGCAAGTCTCAAAAATAATAACAGACTGCAAACCAGAATTTCCCCTTGGGAGATAATAAAGTATATAAAATGTTTTTATTTTTATTTTAACATAGCTGTAAAAATAAACTGATGTTGGTCTTTAGCTGCTGGATGTCTTTAATTAGATAAAGCTGAAAACTTGCTGACTGGTTAGCCAATTTTTTGTTTTTGTCAAACTGTAGTTCTGCCCCCTATTGACATTAGCTAAAACAGATTAATCAGCTTTAAAAGATGCCTGGACCTTTCAGAGTGTAAAACATTAACAGTTAACACATCACATCAGACTGTGGTAATAGCATTATTCATGTCAAAGCTTTTGTATAAGACAATATGGAGTATTTCTGTATAGATGTTGTATGCCTGTCACTTCTACTGCAGGATGGGTGTCAGACAAGGAATTTCAAAGCTCGATGCAGGAACAGCCTGTTAATAATTCATCGTGAGTTGCATGCTAGATTTTTAGAAATAATGAAAGGAAGACTTTTTTCACATAATGCTACTTATGTATGTACAGAATGAGGCCAGATCAGTACAGAGTTAAATCATCCTGCTTTGTCTATAGGGGGCGCCAAAATCAACACAACACAAAAAATCTTCACAGGAGCTTAAACTACAACCTCATAAACCAAATAACATTATGATCTGTGGCATGTGGGACAATGTCTCTTAGGTTAAAATACATAATAATTATTTAGAATAAGGAAAACCCGGGTTAGTATTAAGCATCCAGCCTATTATTATTATAGAGAAAAAACTTTGAAATTGATTTCTGTCCTTATAAATGACATTTACATTTTTTACGAGTGCTGATTAAAACATTTTTTTGAATGGAAATAAAACAAAACATTTCAATCTTTCACATTTGATAATAAAGTAGGATGTTGGGGACTTTTTTCCAATATGCAAATGTGCAATGTTTCCATAAGGAATAATCCAAGCAGTATTAGTGATGTATGGCTAAATGGAGCTGAATAAATCAGTTTAAAAGCCCAGTCCTTTGGCTCCCTGCTGAATATTCAGAGTGTGAAAGCAAACAAAGACTCCACAGCTGAAGGAAAATCCCTGCAGGACGAGGAGGGAGATACTCTCAACTAGGTGTTACAGTAGCTTAGTAAAACGCTATGTCTTCCTTTGCATAATCCTTAAAGCAAGAGGAAATAAATGAGCATGATATTGTTACATAATCTCTGTTGTGAGGGCTGATCGCTGCTCGAATTCCTTCTTGTATATCATTAGTTTCACACAGAATAGAAGCACATCAGCATTTTGTCATTTTTCATTAGAAGAGCGGTTCCTCCTGTTCGTAAAAGTGTCATTATTTGAATTGAAAAGAAAAATGATTTCTGGATAAAGTTAACAAAGTTTCTCATGGTTGGTTTATTTGACTTTATTATATTTTCATTCTTTCTTTAAATGTTTAATCTCTTATCCTCAAGATGAAAAGATCCTGATTTTTCTTCGACTCACCCTTGCGTGCTGAGGCACAAAGGAATAAAGACCTTTTTTTAGGCAGTAAACACATGGTGTTTTTCTCATATTTTGGATTTGGCTAGAAAAAAAGAATTTTGACTTTAATTGACAATTTTAATTATCTCTGTTGGCCAGAAATATAGCAGTTTAACCCTGTCAACAGAGCTAGAATGGTAAATCCTGCCCATTTGTATACTGTCACAGAAGCAGGATGGAAGTCCTGTCATAGTTTTTCTTTAACAATGAGGTATTATTGTGAATAGCTTTATGAAGATAAAACATTAAGCTGCATATTTTTAGAAATCCATTTCTCAGAAGTTAAAGGGTGATCTTTCTCCTCTCTCTTGACTTGTCTTTCAGATTGGAACTACAGTTCAGGGTTTGTGACCTTTGACATGATCAAGGACCGCCTCCCCGCGCCGTCCAATGATGTCCTTGTGGTCCTATGTGGACCTCCTCCAATGATCCAGTATGCTTGTCTGCCAAATCTAGACAAGCTGGGCCACAAAACAGAGAACATTTTTGCATATTAGAGTTCTGATAACTGGTTATTGATCTGTAATATTTCAATATGTAAATGTGTCACTGTGGATTAAATCACTGTGTGATCACATAGTCTTACCTGCAAGCTTTTCTTTTTGTTACACAATAACAATAAATAATATGCATCATGTAGCCATACATCTGGCACATTGCCATTTAAGACTGAAACACTTTATGAGAAGTTGCAGGGACTCATTTTTACTTTAAATGCGAATACTATAATATCATCATTCTCTGTGATTACATTTTATACAAGATAGAACTTTTTATACACTTTTTAAACTATACGGTTAAATCCGTATAGGCCTTGAACTTTACTTGTGTAAAAGTGAAACCTTTTCTGACCCTTGAGACATCCACAAATAAAAAATGAAATAAAAATTAAAAAACTGTAAAAACCTTGTATTAATTTTGAAACCCATGCCTCTTGTTTTAATTTGTGATGTATTTTTGCTTTAATATACTCTTGAACCACTTGGCAACACGTAGGTCAATATTACAATTTTGTAATATATATATATATATATATTTTAATGAGGCTGTAACTTTTTTTTTTTTTTTAAAGGAGCACTAAGTGTTGGTGATCCAACCTTCTTGCCAAAACAAGGGCAGTGCTGACCTCTTCAAACAATGTTATTTAAACCTCCATTAATGAAGCCGTTAACTGCAGCATTTTAGCATAAAGTCAAAAGATCCAGCACCGACAATGAGCATTCAAAGTTGAGATATCTGTGTTTGGGTGGATAACTGCCCAAGCGGCAACTAACATTTCCCACATACCATGAAGGCATCACAGGATAATGGGCGTGATTTTTTCCCCCCCAACATGTCGGCATAGGAGTTTCTGTCAAAACTTTACAGTCATTAATAAAACATTCAGACGTGTAGAGGTCAGCTGTCGGATGAATATGGTGTCTAAGCGCAGAGCAGATTTATTTATGCCCTGTATGAGTGGTTCGTTTAGTAAATTAGTTGCATTCGTGGTATTTCTCAGCACAAACTTCCCGGTGTCTGACTGTGAAGGCATCAGCTCAGGGAGATGTCTGATCTGGGGTCCAGGGCTGCAGCCCGACTCTGTGTTACCAGTCCGCTTCTTCTTTGTTCAGGCGGTCGATTCAAAGGGAGACAACCTGACACTGTCTCCAGGTAAGAGCTGCACACTCACACACACTTTGTGTTTTCAGGGTCTTTACGACCAACATGTCTTCGAGTAATGTTAGCAAGCTAACAGCGGTGCATCATCTTAAAGTGTTAACACAATTTAGTCTTTAGTCTTTTTTATTAAACGCTTTATTCTCAAAGACTCCGTTGCTGTATTCATGAGTGTAGGGATTTTTTCCGTGTCGACGACACAGAAACACGGGTTAATAACCATCCTTCATGTCTCACTTGGCTGCAACAAAAGGTTTCTAAGTGTCTTAACTAAAGCCCCATTTCTACCAAAGGTCCCCAGAACTAAAAGGTTTGGGGCTTCTTGTTAAGGACCTAAAAGATTCCTGTGGCCCATAGCTGTCTGTGTTTCCACTGTTGCCTGAAGTCCTCCTGGGTAGATTATGCAAGTCAGTCTGTATTGCTTTGCATATGGTTTCAGTCATTCACAATGGGAAGGAGACGAGTGCTGTGTTCAGGGTTTTCTTAAAAAGGAAAGACTCTAACTCTAAGTTAGGAGAAGAAACACTGATAGCTCACTCCACTCATTTCACCAAACAAAGAAGAAACACCTGTATTAGATCCCAGCGTTTACCATTCATACAGCAAGATGAAATCGATTTATATCTGGTACTGAAATGTTCTTTACACTGCTGTTTAGGTAAAGATACATTTAAGGTGAGGATAAGTCCACTTGACAAGAAGGAGCACATCCGAATCCACGTCCCCCCTCCTCTGGACAGAGGAGACGGCTCCTTCCTGGTGAGGTACCGGCTCTATGGCACTGTGCTCAAAGGCCTCAAGATTGAAGTCCTTCACCAAGATGCTGCTGTTGCCAAGTCACCCTATACCCTCCAAGGTTTGTGTCCAGACATGCATGCAAATAGGATGCATTGATTTGAATGTGGAGTGTTTTCTCTCCAGTAGCCCAGAATCACATGATCTGTAGCCTACAGCATGGAACACCCATCCAACATCTTTCAAATGACCTGTACTTTTTTTTTTTTTTTTTTTTTGAAAGATTGCCCCCATTAAAGCTCTTTAGCAGGTTTCTAACAGGAAGCAGCGTAGCAGGGTGTGGACTTCCCAACATGCTCACATACAATAAAGAGCCCTGCCAATAAAAAGACCTGGTCAGACAGTTACAGAGCTCACACACAGATGCACAACTGGACCCACTCATATTCACACCTACGGACAATTTAGAGTCCCTGCTTAACCTACAGTAAAGAGCATGTATTTGTTCTGTGGGAGGAAGTTGGAGTACCTGATAGGACCCACTCCTGCACTGGGAGAACATGCTAACTCCACTAAGAAGGCCCTGTCCAATGGGGACTCAGAACAGGAGCCCTCTTACTCTGTGGTGACAGCGCTAACTGTGCAGCCCTATACATATCCAGACACATTAAAAAAATAAATTGAGTGATTCAGACCAGTGTGAGAGACCAGACAGTAGTAAAATGTAATACAGGATTGATGCAATAAATGTCGTCTGCCTCCATCCTTTAACCCTTCGTATCATCTGTACCGCTCAGGTCCAGTCTATCATGAGTACTGTGACTGCCCAGAAGCTGACGCCACTGTATGGCAGAGCTTCATGCAGTGTCCAGCAGAGGAGCCTCAGATCCTCGCAGACTTCATGTCATTTCCAACAATCGACCTGCAGCGTCTCAGACAGGAAGTGCCTCAAAGATTCAGCAACAGAGGAGGTCTCATCCACTACGCCATCATCAACAACCAGCTGCACCGCCGCACTCTGGGAAAATACACCGACTTCAAGATGTTCTCTGATGAGATGCTGCACTCGCTAATGAGAAAGGTAATCTTTTTGAATGGCTCACAGTGGGGGTTTTTTTGTCACAATATCTTGATACAACTGCAAAGTGTGGGATTGTATTCTCTTTTGATTCTTACTTGACTCTATTTGAAGGTAAGGTTGCCAGATGTGGAGTTTTACATCAATGTCGGTGACTGGCCGTTAGAGACGAAGAGGACGGATGCTGTTCCGATCCTGTCGTGGTGTGGCTCAACAGAAACACGCGACGTTGTCCTCCCAACCTACGAGGTGACACACTCCACTTTGGAGACCATGAGAGGTGTCACCATTGACCTGCTGTCTGTCCAGGGAAACACAGGTAACACACTCGTCACACTGTGGCATCTGCACCACTGAACAGAATGTGATGATTTGCTTAACATTGAACCCTCATACATATTAAACATAAGGTTTCAATGTTTTGCTGTCATTAGACTCTTTTATCATTTATATGTTACACAACTTTGTAGGAAATAGGTTTGTAATGGAGGAAGTCAGCAGTTCTCTTCAAAACATTGACAAATTCCAAAACTGAAAATGTTTTTTCAATCTTTAGTCTGAGATGAAGATATAAGGTGTTTTAGTGGCTTTTTAAAGATCCCACATTATGCCCTTTTTGGGGGTTCATATGTTTAATTTATGTGTCTACTAAATTATGTTCACAATTGCTAATGTATGAAAAAAGTATCTGTTTTCATCTACTGCTGCTCCATGCAGGCTCTCTCGTGTGCCTGAATTTCTCGCTAAGAATCCCCCAGGAAGATAAAAAAGAAGAGGAAAAAAAAGGGTCCCCATGTGTGCCAAGCCGATCTGCTTTCTCGTAATTGGTCAGCTTTGTTCTCTCATATGTCCCGCCCCTTTTACCATATTGGGAATGCTACTGTCTGAGGGAAGCTTGTGTTGGCTACAACAAGCCAATGGGCTTGGATCAGTGATGTTGTTGTCTTGTGATGTCACACTTTAATTTTTAAGGAGTGGGGGTTACGGGCCGAGCGTTTCCTGCAGCTACTGTTAACATGAGGACCTAGGAGAAGTCGCGTTTCTGTGGACTTTGATTTTTTGTAAATAAATGTGCCTAAACATGCACCTGGAAAACAATAAAGTGCAAATAAAACCTGAAAAAGCATAGGACCTTTTAGTCAAGAAGAACATTACATAATAAATACAATAATAAATCAGGGCTGGGCAGGGCTGCAGTTTTTAGTGATTTTTAAAAAAAAAAATTTTTAAGGCTTTTAAAAACATGGACTTCACATTTTAAAGAACAGACTGAAAAGTTATGGATATAACTGGTTTTGTTTTCAACCTTCATGCAAAAAACAGGAAGTAAGGAGACCTTAGATTGTTTGAATGTTGTTGTAGTTTTTTTGGCGAGGGTTGACATTTGGATCACTTTAACTTTCCAGGTCCTCCGTGGATTAACAAAACAAATCGAGCGTTCTTCCGTGGTCGGGACAGTCGAGAGGAGCGTCTTCACCTGGCCTCTCTGTCCAAGGAGAACCCGGAGCTGCTGGATGCTGGCATCACGGGATGGTTCTTCTTCAGGGACAGGGAGAAGCATGTAGGCAAAGCCCCGCTTGTTGGATTCTTTGACTTCTTCAAGGTGAACATCAACATTTATTATCTAATTATTCCTGTATTTTAGATTTACAACTGTGTAGCCTTTCCTTGAGAAAACTTATAAAACATTGAATAATGAAACAGTTAATAATGCATTTTCCCCTCCTTGTAGTACAAGTATCAGGTGAACGTGGACGGAACAGTGGCAGCGTACCGCTTTCCTTACCTGATGCTTGGTAACAGTCTGGTTCTGAAGCAGGACTCTCAGTATTATGAATACTTCTACACCCACCTAAAAGCAGGAACTCATTACGTTCCTGTGAAGAGAAACTTGTCAGACCTTTTGGAAAAAATCCAGTGGGCCAAAGAGAACGATGCTGAAGCTCAAAAGATGGCCCGAGCCGGTCAGGCCGCAGCTAGAGAGCTGCTGCAGCCCAGCAGACTGTACTGTTACTACTACAGAGTGCTGCAAATGTATTCAGAGCGGCAGATAGGACAGCCTGCACGGCACGTGGACATGGAGCTGGTGCCTCAGCCAGACGACCAAACTGCTGCGTGTACATGTGAGCGTCAAAACCACGAAGAAGAAAACGGCAAGAAGGAGGAACTATGATGAAATCTGCTTTATTCTTGTTGTTGTTTTTCTGTAAAACATTCCTGACCTTTAACAGTGTTAAAAAGAAAAGTCATGATGTCACTTTTTGTCTTTTATACTGTGTGTGTTTTTGTACTTGAGTAAAGCTCTAGTTAGTAAAGAAACTGTAATGTGAATGTGCCTTCATATTGGATGACTGGATATGTCTAAATGTTTTTATCGTAAAAATACAGACTTATTAAATAAATCTTATCTTTCACACTTTACTGTTAAATCTTTACTTAAGATTGAATTTAATACATAGAAACAGTATTTTGTCTTTGCACTCATTGGTTCCAGCTGATCTTAGAGTGAAATACTCTGAATCATCTGTTGTGTTAAGTCTGTGTAGTCTGTTTTCAGACACTGCAAAAACTGAAATCTAAGCACACGTTTGTCTAATTTCTTGTCAATAATATTGCACTACACTTATTTTAAGCCACATTTATTTAAGTCCAGATAAATGTTTTCTTTCAGCGTTTAAAAACTCAAGCAATAGGGCCTGTATAGCCTGTAATGAGTAAAAATATCTGCCAATGGTGGTAGCACATTTTACTTGAAAATGAAATCACTGGTGGTAGGTAACTTGAAAATGAAGTATACTATTTCAGTTAGTTGGAACATTTCATTTAGTTTTTCAAACCCATATTGAAAAAGATGACCGAGAATATATGTGACTGAACACAGAGTTTCAGGGTCAACTTGAAAACAAAAGGAAGGTTTGGGACTGTTAAATTACATTTTCTGTTTTAATAAAACAGAAAATGTTGGCTTAAGAGTACAACAGAAAATGTAGAGGTTAGCTGTTGAAAGCTCCTTTTTATTATGAGTTTTAGTATCTTATGGATCTGTTGTACTCTTAAGCCCCATTTCCACCAAGTGGCCTGGGTCAGTCAAAACTTGGGAATGGTACCAAAATAAGGGATCCCTAACGCCCTACTTTTTTGGTACTCTTTTGTTGGGGTGTCAAAGGTACCGACCCGACCCTCAAGGGTTCCTTTTTTTTACTGTGTCCTGTTCTTCGTTGAACTAAAAATAATAGTGGGCTGATATGATGTCACTCTATTTCCCGGCTATCTTCATTTGGTTTATTAAATAAGACAATGGTTGGCTATGTGAACGCACGCAAACCAAACCGAACCGAACCGTACTGAACCAAACTGCTTGGTGGAAACTCTGGTCTCTGTCAACCTGAAACTGTTTCAGTTGTGTGTGTGTGTGTGTGTGTGTGTGTGTGTGTGTTGTGGATAAATAAGTGACTGTACACACAGATAATACACACAGAAAGCTGCATCAACCCCAAAACAAAAAACATGCACCTTTTTTTAATAATTAATTTTCTTCATTCTCTAACAGCATGGCTAGAGGTGGGAAAAAGTTGATTTATTTAAAAAATTAGATTCTTCTGAGATCATAAATAAATTCATAACTTTGAGAACTATATGTTTTGGTTGGGGCTTATCAGTTACTCCCTGCAAAGTGTTAACACTATGTGCTTTAACTAGTAGAAGAGCAAGACATTCAGCCAGTCTCACAGATGACTGGAGTGGATCCTGAACTACTCATTCATTAATGGATCGAATGGATATGATCATGTATCCAGAATCATTTTGAATTCAAATAGATTCTGAACTGAATCGTGACGCCAAGAATAAAAATTGAATTGAATTGTGGGACACAAAGATTTCCAGACATCAGACATTTTCTCATTTCAAATTCTTACAGACAAAAAAACCAAAACAATGTATAGCAACAATAATGAGGAACAATGAAGCCAAACACATTTTCAGAAGATGCATGTTTGTATTTAATTTAAAATATTATGTGACAAATAGAGCAATTTATAATATCTTAAATGTTTGCAGAAATTAGCAAATGTTACCTTCTTCACTTCATATATTTAATACCTTAGAATTTAATGAATACATGGTAGGGTTTCTGATAAAAAAAAGTAAAAGACAGGTCTGTCACCTTGATCAAGTGGTGTGTAAAAAGCTACACACAAAACCAGGAAACCACTGTTTGAAGAAACTGATCATTCTTTATTCTTTCTTCAATTTAGCAATTATTTTGAATAAAAGAGATATTATAGCCATTTAGAATAAAAAAGTTACCCACCACTAGAGTGGTTTCAGTTCAAACGATTTATTTCTAAATTTAAATTGTGAAATAGGTTGTGCAAAATTCTGTAGTTTGTAGTAATAAGATACAAAACAACACTGAAGAACTCCTCAATTTGACTCTAATTTACATGTTGTCAAACACAGCAGTAGTGGGCATATTGCAAAAATCTGGGAATAAATTCCTTACCAATAGATTTCTTCATAAACGTGTTCATAAAGGTGTCTTATAACACATAAAAAAACATTTAAATCCAACTCCCATAGGAAAATCCGTGAGAGCGGCTCAAAGTCGGGGTACCTGGAATAGTACTTTCTTGGTACTATATACTTATTGGTGAAAATTTGAAAATGTTAACCTTTGCTTTTGGTAGCTTGTGAGGGGTCAAACTAGGGGTTCTTTAGGATTCTGAATCCATTGCAAACATTTGTTTTCCAAAAAATCCATTCCTTGGTGGAGAAATGGCCACGCCCACTTTTACATGTAAATTTACAATAGCTCTATATGTTGATTTTAATATCTCGAATACAAGTTAAAAATATACTGCACCACATTGCTAAATGTATTAGGGGTCCAGGTCTGAGCTTTCTTCACACTCTACTGTTCTTAAAGTGGGGACTGGGACCCCCTGGTTGGATTTTCACCAATAAGTATATAGTACCAAGAAAGTACTATTCCAGGTACCCCGACTTTGAGCCGCTCTCACGGATTTTCCTATGGGAGTTGGATTTAAATGTTTTTTTATGTGTTATAAGACACCTTTATGAACACGTTTGTGAAGAAATCTATTGGTAAGGAATTTATTCCCAGATTGGCCAAATAGCTGATAAAATACCCTTACTACAGCTGCTTTCTATGTTTTTCTGATGCTAGTGTGTACATTTATGTTCAATGTTGTATGCCTAAAAAACATGATGATTTTATTGTTTAAGGAGAACACCGACAAGAGTCCCACTATTTGTATGTGATGTAAACAAACAGCATTAATCAGTGTTTTGACAAGGAAACTTGTGATTGAACTTTAGTTTTTTGAGCTTTCTTTAGTGTCAGGATGGATGAAATCTAACTCATATTGGCTTTACATTTTCATTCACTAGGGGTTAGCTTACTGCATAACATGACGTCCTGTACGTCTTAAGGCCTTTCATTGTTTGACTTTTCAGAGCAGGAAATGTGTGACTATGAACAATAAAGATGACAGTGTTACCTTAAGTCATACATCAAGTCATAAAAGAAACAAACCAATAGTATTTACATGTTCCTGGGAACACACCAATGCAATCCAGCTTCCGTGTATAATTATTTACACTCTTTTCTTTGACAAAAGCTTTTCTTTTTCATTCTTCACTTATTTACATTCATTTAGCTGCTAAAGCTGGCTATGGATTTGATAAATGACCTTTGCCTTTTGTTGCAAACCTTCCACCACTCTATCCTCCCTGCATTTCCTGTCTGTCATAAGCTGCCCCCCCCCCCAGCACGTTGCATTCAGTGGCGAACATTGGCCAAATATTTTTCTTAAGGTTGGAAATGAAAGGATAAAGTAAGTAATAGTCCGACATCTTCATTTAAATTTGGTAATAATTTTCCGTTGTTATACAATTTTAACAATTATGTACAGAATAAAAAAATAAAAAAGCCATAGCATCGGATACATGTCTTTTCTGTCACACATACTGTATGCAGTGGGACCTGGCTAGCTTTACAGTTACCCATTAAAACCTTTGCACCATGCTATGTTGTTAAGAAGTGGATGAGCTGAAATGTTAAAGTAACTCCTGTAGCTCTTTGAAGGGACATACAGTAAGTGCAGTATGTTTAGTCTTGTTTAGTTTGTAGAGGAAGTTGTAAAAAAACAGGACTTTAAGTAAACATGAGAAAAGTGAACTTACTTACTGAATGGAACTTCATCAACAGAGTTTTCTCTGAAGATCGTCTGTGTTGTTACAGTTAGTCTCAATATTCCAAGACATTTCTATCACATAAGCTTGATCATTTAAATGTGTTATTTGCCATCAATTAATCCCTTTGGTTCAGCTGAATTTAATCATGAGAGTGAGAGCGTCTCCCTCTCTCTTGGTGATAATAGCCTGCATCATTCCTGTGGGTGTGTGGAGGTACCGCGACCCTTTAAAGAAATTCTCAATTAAAGCTCTGTCAATGTTGCATTTCCCGATGGCCGCCTCAAAGTTGTTACTGAGAACTCCGTAAATATTCACAGTGTCATTTTTCTTCCCCATGAACAAGAAAAGGGCGTAGCAGTCCTTGCCAATGGAGGTGCAGAAGTCCACCAACCTCTCACACATGGTTTTGTTGCTAGACTCTTTCTGGGCAATAAGGACCGTCTCACTGACATCTGTGGAGAGAGCATTGTCCTTGCAGTCCTCCCTGTCAGACAGGTGTAGGACCTGCACAGCAATCTGAATCCGAGGGTTCTTGGTGGGTTTATCCAGCAGGGCCCAGACCCAGTCAGCCCCCAGCAGGATGCGCTGCTCAGGGGTCATGGCTGTGCAGTTGAAAGTGTCTGTCAAGTTAAGGACGACACTCTGAGAGATGTAGGTCATCAGGAAGACCTATGGGGAAAAAAAACATTTCAAAGACATTAAAGTTCTAGATGATGTAGAATCTTAAGAACAACCCTGTTTCCAAAAAAGGTTCTGATGTTGGTAAGTAAAATGTAAATAGAAACACAGAGTAATAATTTGCAAATCATATTTCACTGACAATAGCACAAAGACAAAATGTCAAATATTGAAACTGAGAAATTGCACAGTTGGGAAGTTTGGGAAAATATATGCCCGTTTGGAATTTGATGCAGATAAGTTGATTGAAAAAATTGGGTCAACAAAAGTCTGAAAAATGTGTGAATTTCTTCCGAATCTGTACCATGAAAACCTATGGAACTGTGAAAAAGAATTTACCTAAGGGGACAACCAATAAACATAGTTACTAACTAACTAACTAACTAACTAACAAACTAACTAACTAACTCACTTAAAAAACCTGATTGAACATCTCACAGCCACTAAGGTTAACTGTCAACACGTTGGTATTTCTGAGGTTAAGATGGGAAGGGGTAAAAGGATGTGCTGTAAAATAATAAAACAGTTCAAGAAAAATGTTGGTCAGTGTAAAATTAAAAAAAAATCATGGGAATTCACAGTCTACTGTGTTATATTATTGAAAAAGTAGATCATCTAATGAAATCTCTGTATGCAATTCATATTGGCTTGACATTTTCATTCACTAGGGGTTAGCTTAATGCATAACATGACGTCCTGTACGTCTTAAGGCCTTTCATTGTTTGACTTTTCAGAGCAGGAAATGTGTGACTATGAACAATAAAGATGACACTGTTACCTTAAGTCATACATCAAGTCATAAAAGAAACAAACCAATAGTATTTACATGTTCCTGGGAACACACCAATGCAATCCAGCTTCCGTGTATAATTATTTACACTCTTTTCTTTGACAAAAACTTTTCTTTTTCATTCTTCACTTATTTACATTCATTTAGCTGCTAAAGCTGGCTATGGATTTGATAAATGACCTTTGCCTTTTGCTGTAAACCTTCCACCACTCTATCCTCCCTGCATTTCCTGTCTAACATAAGCTGCCCCTCCAACATTGTATTCAGTGGCAAACATTTGCCAAACACTTTTCTTAAGGTTGCAAATGAAAGGATAAAGTTAGTAATAGTTTGACATTCATTTAAATTTGGTAATAATTTTCCTTTCTTCCTTTTCCTATATGGGACAAGGTGAAAAACCAACATTCTGTGGCCATGATCATAGGGCCCTCATATGGCTTCACATTAAATCAGAGGAGATTAGATTCTGTCTCCATTCTTTTGGCGATAGAGGAAAAGGACCATCAGTGCACATTTCAAAAAGCCAGCATCCATGATGGTATGGCAGTGCATGAGTGTAAAAATGACTTTGGTAAATGTTACATTTGTGAAATCAGTATTAATGCTGAATATACAAGTTTTGGAGCAACATGTGATGCCAAGTAGACGAGTTATTTTTCATAAAAGGCCTTTTTTATTGTAGCAAAACAATGCAAATACCTTTCCTGAACGTATAAACGGTGAATGGACCTGAGCTTGTATAGCGTTTTTTTCTAGTCTTCTGCCTACTCAAAGCGCTTTTACACACAGGGCACACCTACACATTCACACCCTGATGCCAAAAGTTTTTTATGTAAAATGACCATCAGAGGTAGCATATCTCATTTATACACGATCATACCCCGCCGATGCATTTCTCACTTTCTACTTTTGATGTGCTGTCTTGGTGCTATTAAAAAAAGGGGGTTTCAATGCACAACATATGAACTTTTATGAACTGGATTTGTACACATTTGCCTACCTGAGTGATCACCTCAGGGATCAGTCGAAACTTGTCCTCTGGATCTTTGAAGACAAGGCACTCTTGAGTTCTGCATGAGGCGGCAGAGATGCAGTCGTTGAACAGTGGAATAAAATCATTGGCTTTGGGGACAGGGGCCCTTCTTAACGTGGAGAAAATACTTGGCCGGGGTGATAAGTTTTGATCTTGTGATGGTTGTCTTTGAGAGCGACGTTTAAAGGATGTAAAGCTGTTAGGAGCGTGCTTGCGGATGGTCTGGCCCATGGTGGACCGATGCTGGGGGGTGGACGTCAGAGGTTGGTCTCCCTTATACACTGGAAAGATACATTTATATCATTACATCAAAGAACAATATGTGAAATCAACATACGGTGTTATTAGAGAATAGCAGCTGTGTCCCACCACATGGAAACATTGCTGCTGTCCAGTCAAGTATCAGTGACTAAAGGAGTATTTGTTCATGAGACAAATTTAAAACCCTCCAATGTTGTCTTCTTCTAAACAAAACATTGGGCAGAATGTCTAATATCTTAAAAACAAGCCTTAAAAATACTTCAAGACACTCACCAGTATGGGTCTGAAGGTTTCTGTAGCTTCAAGTCCACTGTTTGCCCTCCGCTCCTGTCTCCTGCCCTGCTGAGATACAAAGTACGTGTATGTGCGTGTGTGCTGCTCTATATGAAGCTCAGTTTTCCGTCTCCTGGTATGTGCAGAACTTTCAGGAGAATAAAGAGGATTTTCTGTCGCAGGTTTGGTGGGGGAGTTTCTCCTGACACTCTTAGCATGGGTGTGGTATTTGGAACTTGACAAATTCAAGGAAAGTCAACAGAAGACTCATCTTACAAGCCAACTGGTAGCAGCAGCAGTCGTAGCTCGAGGACCAGGGAAAGCCTGAAGGGTTTGATTGGTAAACAAAATGCTTAACTGTCTTCCTTTCACCATGAAGTGCAAAAAGAGGACTTAAATGTTAGGGTCAGGAGTTTTGGGTTTGGTACTTTGTTGAGAAGTCACAGAAGTTAGGTGATGAGTAGCTTTAATGCAACTGTAGTTTAAGTGTGTATACGGTTGGAGAAGGGGATGGTTTTAATAAGATACAAGGGTTAGATCTGGCATAGATATTTCTTATTGATAATCTTAAATCCCCAGCTGGATATCATCTTTTTGTAAGATAGTCCAGCTCAATGGCATATACATACATAATGTATCTGTTGGTATGAGGGTCCTTCTCAAGCTGTTTACAACTTAGAGGGCCTAGTCTTTTAAAGGACTTTCCTATTTATCAAACAAAAATTAGCTGCTGTAATTCAAAACAGTCCTGGGGTCATTTGTTTCATCATTTCTATATTTTGTCCGAAGGGGGAAAAAATGAACCATCATAGTGACCATTAGAAGTAACTAATCCCATTCATTCACATTCGCACGCCATCGCTTAAGCAAATCAGGGTGAAGTGTCATGCCCAAGGACCTATTGGGCATGTACCTACAGGGGCTGGGGATCAAACCCCTTACCCTCTGGTTCGGAGTCAACCAACTCTGCCAACTGAGTCACAGCTTTCCCTTGGTAGATTCAGTCAGAGTGTGTGTGAATGGAGTTGTACTGTTGGACAGTTGGGCACTTAACATCGCGTCACACACCTGCAGAGTGTGAATGGCTAAATAAGACAGAGTGGACAACGACTAGAAAACACTATACAAGTCCAAGTTGATCTACTATTTACCATTTAAAACAAATACCATATGATTATTGTTGTCTCACAGTTAACTATAAATGTGTCCAGGACAAGTAGACACAGACCAACATTAGCATTCAATGGAGTTCTATTTTGCTGTTGTATGGTCATGGTTTGAGTGGTTCTAATCCACCTTTTTCCAAAACCACATTAAAAAACTGCTGCTGCAACATGATTGTTGTGAGAGCAAATTTCAGAAAAGTTGGGGGAATGAAAACCAAAAAAGAAGCAAAAAAGAAGCTTAAATTTAGAGTAGGATAATTTGGTGGGAACAGGTGCATTGTGGATTGGGCGGCAGTCGATGGTGGGGGCCTCGGCGACCCAATCCCCAGACACAGCTTCTGGCTGTTGGGAAATGGAATGTCACCTCATTGGGGGGATGGAGCCTGAGCTTGTGTAGGTTGAGAGGTACTGGCTAGACATAGTCGGGCTCACCTCCATGCATGGGTTGAACTCTGGAACCCAGCTCCTCGAGAGGGGCTGGACTCTTTACTTCTATGGAGTTGCCCGCGATGAGAGGGCTGTTGTGGGCTTGCTTACAGCTCCACAGCTCAGCCGCCATATGTTGGAGTTCACCCCGTTGAACGAGAGGGTATGTCCTTACGCCTTCGAGTAGGAACAGGTCTCTGATTGTTGTCTTGGTCTACGGACCGAACAGCATTGCAGAGTCCCCGGCCTTCTTGGAGTCCCTGGAAGGGGTGCTGGAAATGGCTCCGACTGGGGACTCCATTGTTCTACTAGGGGACTTCAACACTCACGTGGGCAACGACAGTGAGACTTGGAGGGGGGTGATTGGGATGAACGGCCTCCCTGATCTATACCCGAGCCATGTTCTTTTGTTGGACTTATGTACTAGTCACAGTCTGTCCATAACGAACACCATGTTCGAGCACAGGGATATCCATAATTGCACGTGGCACCAGGACATCCTAGGCTGGAGGCAGATGATAGCCTTTGTGGTCATGTCATCCGACCTCGGGCCGTGTGTCTCAGACACTCGGGTGAAGAGAGGGGCTGAGCTGTCAACTGATCACCACCTGGTGGTGAGTTGGATGCGCTGGCGGGGAAGGAAGCTGGTCAGACTCGGCAGGCCCAAACGTGTATTGAGGGTCTGCTGGGAACAGCTGGCTGAACCCTCTGTTAGCGAGGTCTTCAACTTCCACCTCCGGGAGAGCTTCGTGCAGATCCTGGAGGAGGCTGGAGACATTGAGTCTGAGTGAACCATGTTCTCCACCTCCATTGTCAAAGCAGCTACTCTGGGCTGTGGTTGCAGGGTCTCTGGTGCCTGTCGTGGCGGCAATCCCTGAACCGGAAGACACCGGAAGTAAGGGAGGCTGTCAAACTAAAGAAGGTCCTATCGAGCATAGGACTCCTGAGGCAGCTGACGGGTACTGGCAGGCCAAGCGTGCTTTCAGGAAACTTTGTGAAGGGCACTGATTCTAAATAATTTTATAATTTACACTTTATTAATCCCACGAGGGGAAATTCAGTTTTTACACTCTGTCTAACACACACATAGGCCGAGATACACACTCATGCACAAACAGGGTTCTAGTGACATGCATTAATGGAGAGGTCTCAGAGTGAGGGGGCTGCCCACAGCGAGCGCTCCAGAGCAGTTTTGGGGTTCGGTGCCTTGCTCAGGGGCACCTCGGCAGTGCTCAGGAAATGGACTGGCACCTCTCCAGTTACCAGACCAGTTTCCGGACTTGGTCCGTGCCGGGACTTGAACCGGCGACCCTCCGGTTCCCAACCCAAGTCCCTACAGACTGAGCTACTGCCGCCCCAAATGAGCTATTAACATATTTGGTATCTCTGGTCTGCGCTTTTATTTTTTACTTACTGTCAGATACTGCAAGGCATTTTACCAATACCACCACCACCAGCAGTGCAACAGCTCCATTTAATCCCTCATATTTCAAGGGCCTTTTTATTGTATAGAGGAGCTTTTTTAGAGACTTGGACTAGAAAAAACATTCTTTTGAATCTTTACCCACTGAAGGATGATATGGTAAGGGCTAAGTTTTTGTCCTACTCAGTTCTTTCATATCATGCCTCCTGAGACCCTTTATAGTGACAAAATTTATACAGTACAGTTTGTTGTAGTACTTTATTGTGTGTCTTATTGTAAAATTATGAAGTTGATATACTTGCCTCAACACTATTCTCATTGTGTAAAAATGTGTTTTCCTGCACTTAGTTTTCACCTGGTTCTGTTTTGGCTAACGTCATGCATTTTTCCATCACAGACTCCATGAAACAAATTATACGCTTAATAATTGACAACAGACAGCTAATGTGTGCCTGTTCTCCCCTTTGATAAAACAGCACAGAGTATAGAGAACACATTGGTCATCTTTACAGGATACATTGCATAGGGAAAGAGGTAAAGCAGTAAAAAATGCCACACAGAGCTTTAGGTACAGTTTAGTTCATTGTAGAAAAGGAAAAGGTTTTGAAGTGATCCTTGATCCTCCACATTGTGCATGTTTCTTGGTCCACTGTAACTGCAGTGTGACGGCAGAGGGTCTGAAGTTGTTAGATGAGGTATCAGCGCCTTGCAGATGTGGACGTGACCGCCTCACGCTGCGGTGTTAGGCCTGGGGTTGAGGTACAGTACAGGTGTCAGACTGATCGACAGCGTTAGTGAGCAAGAAGCGCCGGGTCATTGTCCTTTAAATAAGCGTAGTCTGAGAGCGTCTCATCTCCTTTCGCAGCTCGTCTCGGCTGAGCAGGTACTGGAAGCAAAGCATCATGGGATTGATAATGGGTTAGAGAGGGTGGGACTTGGTGTTTGCCACTGAGCTGGGATCAGTTTAGAACATTCAGTGTTTCCAATTACTTTCTTTCATTCTTTACTTTAGATACCGTTAGTTTTAAACTGATACGATCACAGATATTTTAATGATCAGTAGTATCCCAAACATTGTCTAAATTGGTTTATTTTTGGTAATAAAATGTAAAAAAAACCAAAACAAAATATTGGGTGGCCAGACTTTTTTGTCGCTGTGGTATCTAACCAGTTACAGACATCATACTAGCATCTACTAGTAACTATTATTGTATCAGAGTTTGAAGCTGGTATTGAGACATCCCTTACTACATACTGTTTACATGAAAATAAAGTCAGACCACCAGTTTTTTTAATGTCATATTGATAAATGGACAGAACAGCTTTTTTTTCATGGCCAAACTTTGATTTTGGAGTTCACTTAGGCATATGACAAAAATGTATATTAAGCACTGTCCTTTAGGGGAAAACTCCTAGAGAAGTTGTTTAATATGTCTGAGTTAATTATATGTTGTGAATGAAAGAGAACATTAAACTTATCCCAGGTCAGAGCAGAACCAGACTCACTGCAAAGTTAAATAACTGGAAGCCTTTTTCACAGCAGAATCCTCACTGCTTAAAAAGCACAACTAAAAGTATTTTACATGAACTAATGATTTGATCACAGGATAATAATGAGGAAATCATTTGACAACTTTTGTTACTGGATATCATGTTAATGTTATTGTTCAACTATTATAAATACTTAACTGTACTAATATTGTTTTCTGTTTTTCTATTATTCTGTTTAGTAATGAGCATTTCTTTATACTTGGATTAGGTTTTACCTTTCCATTACAAAAAATATTCAGTGTTTACATTTCCTGTTTCTTGACATTGTGATATAAGTTTGGCTCTACATACCGTTGGGTAAAGGAAATTTCAATACTCTCACTCGTTTTTAAAAAAAAAATGTTCTACCTCCCCCCTCCCTCCTCAGAACTGTATGTAGGAGCAATAATAAAAGACAGCCCCATTGATTAGAATTCAATGCTTACATTGTATATTTTTTGAAATGTGCTTTTGGAACAAATTAACTGCATGTCTAAAAAAATTTCCTATTTTAAAATAGCTTAAAAAACAAAATATTTGTGTGAAAGACTTTGTATTTTCTATATTTCTTTTGAATACTTTGAACATTTTTCATAAAGTAATCAGGATTTAGTAATAATAATAATAATTTAATAATGATTTTACATGCTTGTTATCAGTAACCTCAGGGTTAAATTACATGACTGACTTCAGCTAACAGAAGTTATAGGACGTCATCTGCATCTGCCTGATATCATTAAGTCATGACGCAGCAGAGACAGAGAAGTCATGATATCAATTCATTTATTTTCACACAGATTCGTGGGGTTTAATTGTCGTTTCTCACCCAGATAATCTCTTTAGCTTTCCATCTGCGTGACCCAAACTTCTTTTACAAGCAAGAATGAGCGCTTGCTGAGCCAATCAGCTGCACACATCATTAGCAGCAGCTTGTGTGTTGGTGCTTACTGTAAGGTTGTTGATGCTTTCAGACAGAGCTTCTATTTGCAACATGGTACCCTCTGTGATCGCCATCTGCAACACACACGACACACACAGTCTAATGAACCCATTAAAAGACCGATTGCAGATATACTTTTAGTGGAACGAGGACTTTTAAAGCTTTGCTGTATGCAATCTTGTAAGTATGCAGAAGAGAACTTTTAACTAGCATTAAGTCACCCTCTATGACTTTATCTTTATCAGGGTTGCCATGGTAATGGTCAGTAGCCATCTTGGTCTGCTGGAAGGGAAGCTGGTGTCATAAAGAGCGATGACAGCGGCGTCCAAGATGGTGAGGATGATGATGATGATGATGAAAGCAGGTTAGTGGTTGATGAGGATTACTCAGACATGCATCCACACAGCAAAGTTTAATACTTTATATTTTCCAAAAGCGAAAACAAAAATGTAACCACAGGTTCTTTACCTTTGGGATTTGGAAGAGAGTTTATTTAAAATATACACGATGGTCCATGAAGAAAAGACATGGCTCCTATGTGCTGTTTTTTTATATATCAAAATAAATGTATGAAAACATAATTTTATGTTAAAGCTTGTCTACTTCTGATTTTGGCCATTCTGCCGTTAGAGTATGAAGAAGAAGTCCATTTAACGCACATATGATTTTGTTTATTAAATGATTTGAAAAATCTTTTTTACATTATCAAGAGCACAAAACTTCCTGGCGAGGAGCAGGGCTTTCTTACCTATAAAAATACTATTACAGCAATACTGTAAATATGAAAATAACCGTACAAAATCATCACCTCATGTTCATACTTAACATGCTATATCATCCTTTTTTCTGCAATGACATAAATATTAAATAAAATCCCTCCTTAATATGATGCAAATATTGCACAAGTTCATCTCAACCATGAGACAGAACTCTTTTAAAATGGAAAATCAAAGTTGTAAATGATGACTGACACACACATATAAAATCCTCTAATGATTTTGCACAAATGTTAGAACAAATATTTAATACTGTACAACAACAGGTATCCATATTTGACTGTATGGATCACAGGAAGTAATGTAACAGGAAGTGGAGTCCAGAGAGGCTGTGTTCTCTCATGATAACTTAGATCATGGCACAGGTTTGAGGCTGAGGTCGGGTCAGTTATACATCTGACAGGAAACCACGATTAAAATACTTCACATGTGTCGATTCATGTTCTCAGTACACCCTTCATGACCCGCAGCTGTGACTGCAGACAGCCAGAAGAGTTATCGAGGCGTCTCTGAATCTTTTCACTCATAAGGCACAGGGTGGGGTTGATGGGCGGGATTTAGAGCAGCAGGGAGAGGATGGGCTGAGGAATTATGGGTCACAAGCAAAGGAAGCAGAGTAGTAGCATTGCCCATTGGCTTATGGGAAGCGTGTCAACACAGTTTTGCCATAATGTTCTTGAAGCCGTTGTCATGGAGATGGATCGGCTCTGCTGTCATCGTGCCCCACCTGGTCTCTGGGGCGGTCGGGCTCTCGGTCCAGAATGGGACTCAGGCCTCTAAAGCCAGCGTACGGCCGCACTTGTACACCGTTGGCCGCAGACTGTCCTGACAGTGAC
The DNA here is from genome assembly GCF_947650265.1 of Symphodus melops. Taxonomy (NCBI): domain Eukaryota; kingdom Metazoa; phylum Chordata; class Actinopteri; order Labriformes; family Labridae; genus Symphodus; species Symphodus melops. The sequence goes on along the minus strand of NC_136696.1, from coordinate 6,624,818 downwards.
GAGGTTGACTGGATTGGGCAAACGTAGTCTGTGGACTCATCCGGCCTTTTCCTTCTGAGATGAGTCAAGTTAGACAAACCCAACTTCTTCGGCTGCAATGATAAGAAATAAAAAAGGGAAGTGTGTGACTAGTTAAAATCCTGAAAGTTTCTCTCCACAGTCAGATACTGCAGCATCTGCCCAGAAAGCTTCAGTTCTCCACTTTAGCACATTCATTCACTTATTGAGTTATGTTAAATTCTTCTAAGCTGAGCTTTATCATCAAGTGTCTGTAGCTCTTCTTGTAAATATTTAGAGGTGTGTGTGTGTGTGTGTGTGTGTGTGTGTGGGGGGGGGGGCACAGTGCTAAACTGTCATTCACGTATTATAAATGATGTTGAGCATGTGTTTTCTTGTATTGATGCGTGAAGGTCTTTAATGGTAAACTTGACCAGATTGACCCTAAAGGCATGTCTGGACGTTCACTTTATTAAAGAAGGTAAAGCGCTTTGCGTCCTGCATACATGCAAACTGCGTCTCTCAATGTGGAGACGCACCGATCGGACTGAAATTGATGACACATTTGCCCAGTCCACAGTGATACGTCTGCAAACTGTGGCTGAACATGCAGAGGAACACATACCAGATAGATAAATGGAATCAATCATTTTGGCCTTATTTAAAAATAAATTACCGTAAATTCCGTACTATTGAGCGCACCTGGATATAAGCCGCACCGGCTAAAAATAAGTAAATAAATGTATTTGTACATATATAAGCCGCACTTGATTATAAGCCGCAGGTGTCCACGCTATAACAAGAGCTATTTACACAGACCTAGGCTACCGGTAACATCCGCAAATACTGTAGCGTCCGTACGGACGTTAAAGGACGGCGAGAGCGTTCAAATAATAACTTTTAATAACCCGATCACTGTCGGCCGTGACCACGCCGTTTACAGCAGAGAACAACACACATAACTTGCCGTAACAATCCAACTCTCTCCCCCAGCGTTCTCTCATACAGCCACTCAACACGTTCTCACTGGTGCATTCACTGACTCTCCACATAATCGGAATTATGAACACATTATCAACTACTGACTTTACAACATGAACCGTTACAATACGAAGCCTAGCCGACGGTGTCTGTAACACGGCTGATGAAAAAGATGACCGTAATATATTTCACAAGAAAAAGTCCATCCATTCACTGCCTCAGAATGACTTCATTACTCACTTCCTCAGTCTCTGTTGTCGCTGTCAGTGTCATCTTAACGTGCAGCAGCTCTGTTAGCTTATTTGACAGCCAGGTCGATCGCCTTTAACTTGAAAGCTGCATCATATGCATTTCTCTGTGTGTTTGCCATGATGAGGGTGCGTGCATGAAGCGCAAAATGACTGATATTAAGATCCGACGTGACGAAGTCAAATGTTTTTGCGGCAGAAGCTCATTGTCCCCCATAAAAAATCCATGCATTAGCCGCACCGGAGTAGAAGCCGCAGTCCTCGAAGTGTGAGAAAAAAGTAGCGGCTTATAGTCCGGAATTTACGGTACAAAAGTTATAACAAAAAGGGTTTAAAAGTATAAATCCAAGTCCTTCTCTCCGTCAACTGAGTCCAAATTCACTAAATGCTTTAGTCCCAGTCTAAGTGTCCAATCCCCACCCATTTCCTGCACTCCTAGTGTTCCAGGAGTAGCCCGGCTTGAGAACAGCTTAATATATATATATTTTTTTTATTGCAGATGAAAGGTGTTTGTTTGATGTCTCTTTTAAATATCACATCTGCTGTATGTAGTATAAATGCTTTAGTGTTGCTCTCAATGCATTTGAGTAAGAAGTGATATCAGGCAAAAAGCCAAAAGCAGCTTATATGAAACGTGTCCACAGCAGGTTTGCTCTCGCCGACTAAAGCCACTGTGAGGTTATCACAGAGCACTTTACCATACTCACAAAATCACTGAGAGAATATTTTTAAGACTTCTTTGAATTTCTTTTGTGGTGTGTTGGTCACATAGTAGCGTCAGAAATGGCAGACCTAAGAGCCCAAGGTCGTAAATGGTTCATTAGAGAGTGTGCAGTATGATTCAGGATGGATTATTCTTCCATTTCTCATCTGCAGAGCACGGAGGGACTTAGTGCGGGGCTGCCTCTGAGAGGAGGTCTAAAAGCTGTGAGGAGGAGCACAGCTGTCTGGGAGTTCTCTGCTCTCACATTCTTAAACACATAGAAAGGCTCAGAGCTTAAACTGAGCTGACACACCGGGGTTTCACCTCAGATTAAGGTGCTTTCTTCTTCGCACGAAGCAGGACTGTAGCTGTATGTTTTCTCTTTGCAGCATTGTTGCCACTGAGTTTTCCTTTCCTATCTTAGCCTGCACACTGATGTCTGTACATGTAACGTCTTACCTTGACTTTCGCTGTTATACTGAGCGGCGTGTACCCCGGTGCCTCCATGTACTCCCTCTTCTCCTGCTGAGCTTGCACTCCCACAAGGTTGTTAAAGTTGGTGGCTAAATGGCGTCTCAGCAGTGTTTTCTGAGGAGGGATGTTCAGCAGCATGGCCATCGTGTCGGAGTTGAACCGAGGCTCCAGTATCTATGAGAAAACAAAAGATGCTTTCTTTATTGTTTTTATTGCTAAACCGACTGATTATATTTACATCTAATAATTATGTTTATGGTTAATCAATCTAAAAAAAAGTAAAGATCTTTTAGATTACATCATAAACAACAATGAAAAGCAAATTATTTTTACATTAAGAAGATGGAACTAGCAAATATGTGACATCTTTGCTCCTACAGGATGAATTTATTGATAATCAAAAGAGATGGACTTTGTCTGATAACTCACTATCAGCCCTCCATGAACACCACTGCCTCTCAGGTTTGGTGCGTACTCTGCCAGATCCACAGATCTCAGCCACTCCATGACTCTGTGGTTAGACCACTGGACCACCTCGCTGGGAGAGAACTGGTTCTGGAAAAGGGGTGCACACACACACACACACACACACACACACACAAACAAACAAACAAACAAACAAACACACACACACACACACACACAAACAAACAAACACACACAAACAAACAAACAAACACACACACACACTTAAACTTAACTTTTACAACTACCAGACCAATTTCCATGCCTGAACTTAAACCAGCGACCCTCCATTTCCTAATCCCAGTCCCTACAGACCTCCCCCATGTATGAAGACGTGAGGCACAAATAGAAAGAATGCCTCTTAAATAATAAATAAAGAATTTCAATTTGTGAGAAAAGGCAAACTTAAAGAGTAAATTCTCACACACACACACACACACACACACACACACACACACACACACACACACACCACACACACACACACCCCTCTTGTGCTTACCTCATTGTTGGGCCTGCGTTTGAGGCAGTTCGGGTGGAACTTGTTGACATGGAGAACATGAATGGCGCACTTGATGCTGAGGTGATGCAGCTGGCTGGTTACTTTAAGGACTAACAGATCATTCTGACATGTAGAGGAGACAGATAGATGAGGGCCATAAATTAAGAGAAAAAGAAAGTGGGCCTCTTAAGTCTGTATATTTAGTACACTTATCCTGAACAATTCCAACTCCTCTATTGTTTTACCTGCCTGAACCCTACTTCAACTTTCAAACACTAACTCATCCACCTGCACATCATTGATTCTTACTCACCACAGTCAGATACTGCAGCATCTTCCCATCCACCCTCCCATCATTAAACTGGTCCTTGTACTGAGGAAGGCCGATATCATCCAGCCAACCTTTGGAACATAAACAAATTACAGATTTTATACAAGATGAAAGCTGCCTGTTTATGTTTTTTCTTAAATTGTTGATTTGAGAACGTACGGGTGACCCAGATGTAGTCCAGCTCTGCAGACTTCTCCGGCTGCTTGCTGCTGAGCGTCTTGATGGCCAGTTGAAGCTTCTTTCTGTGGAGTGTGTTCTTTATTGCCAGCTCCTGGAAGAATTACAGTGAGAGAAATGACATGCTTCATTTCCATCATTTACAGATTAGAGGTTCACCTGAGAGTGAGAGACACACTGATGATGAAGGACAGAAAAGGTTTCAGGGGTTTGAAATGCCGTCACAGTGTGGAAGGCAAAACGAACAAGCAGGTTGAAAAGTGATGACAGGTGTTGCTGAATACCAAATAGACACACAGTGACAGTGAACAGACAGGTCGAACTGAAGAACATCAATGGAAAATGATCTTATCAGGTAAAAAGCAGAAAAAGATAAACACCTAACCTGCATCATTTATGAAACATTGCTTACATAGAGTCGTTGTGTTGTAGTGTGTGTTTGAGTGTGTATGTACCCTCTCCAGGTCTTGCAGGCTGGCAGACTGTAGAGTCTGACCACTGGTGACCCAGTGGCGAGCAAGTATGCTGTACTGCCCGAGTCCAATTTCCTCAAGCCAATCACACACCTGCTCTGTGCTCCACTTAGAAAAAGGTATCTTAATGTCTCTGAAAAAATAGAAAGAAATATGTATTACATGACAGATGGATTTTATAAAGGTGGGATTTTTTTTCTTATTGTAAAGCTGTTTCTTGAGGTTTCTTTAAAGATCCCATAAGACATTTTAAGCAGGTTATGAAACATAAAGAATATAGACAAATATACAAAAAGAAACAAGTACATCAGAATTTAATTAGATAGGACAGCTAAGGAGAGAGTAGCATGCAGCAAAGGGTCAAAGTTGGATTCGATTTTGAACCAACAGCCGCCGCGACGAGGACTATAGCCTCTGTACATGGAGCGTGCAATATAGGCACTAGGATATCAGCGCTCCAGTTGAATTATTTTTCTATACTTATTTTCAATGCCTTTAATTCGCTGCTGCAGTGTTGGTATCACGAGCAGAGTAACGACACTCTGCAGGAACATAGTCTCGCCCAATGATTGATAAGTAATAGATAGGGCTGTTTAAAAAAGCAGAGAGATTTTTCATCAGTAAACCCTTTTTGCACATGCAATCAGGACTAACCGATTACCTCTTGGACGTAACCTTGTAAAGAAGCACATGCATGCTTTAAGTTATTATGGAGCGTGCTCACTTTACGCAGTTGAGTCCATATCCACACATCGGAGAACAGCACGGAGAACATGTCAGCTACTTTGTGACTTTTATGAGTCATTTTAGTCATATAGCCATAAAACTCTGGATCTCTCCATAATGAAGGCTGTCAGTGTTGTGTAGCCGCGTATGAAGTGTACCGTGCCCAAGCACACCTCTCCAAAGTGTGCTAAAGTCAAGAAAGTGTACCAAGTATGGAAAGGAGCAGTCACACTGGTCATACAGAATGTGTGACCGCATCCTTACTCTCTGAGGTACATCGCTGTGGAAAAAAGAATTGTAGAATTGTGCATTCTCATTGTGTCCTAAAGAGAGATGTGTCAATTTAGATGGTTGGGCCATTTAGTTGCTCCAATAAGAGCTCAGCAGGAACCTGAGCCCTGTAGTACAGATCCCCTGACCCTTTGAGATATTTTGCACACAGAGAAGTGAAAACATGGTGTGGAAGTATAAATGTCTCTTCGTACCGTGAGTTCCCTGAACGAGCTAGTCTTGGTCCAGCTGTCGCCCTGAAGCCTCCCCTCTTGAACTCGCCAAGCTCTGGGTCATGACCCTGGGAGGGACTACCTGACTGGCTGCGACGGATCCTGTGGAAAGACATAACGCTGAAGAACGAAGAACAGCAAAGGACTTTTTTTTTTTTTTGGTTAATTCTATAATTCTGTGCTGCAACGTTTCTGAATATTGATCTTGAAATCTTACTTTCCCCAGAGTTTCTTAATGCCTCTGTGACTCTTCCTGTGTTCTGGTGAGACCGGGGACTGCTGTCCTGAGTCCACTCCAGAGGACAGAGGGGACTGGTCTGAAAGGACACCCTCCTCCAGCTTCTCTGGACGCTCTGTTTGAAACAAAGGAGACTTTCACGAACGCATACGTTCAGCTAAGTGTGGAGCAATGGCAGAGTAAGTTGTGTGTGAACACATGCAGTATGTTGTACACAGCTCATCATTAATAGATACGGCAGCACTATGATTTTAAAGATGCAATAATCAATGAATCAAACATGTTTTCGGTTGGTCTTTTTTGTGACAGATTGATTAAGTTGGATCTGTCATGGTTTTTGTTCTGTATTTAATCTTGTTTTAGTTCATTATTTCCCTCGTGTTCTGTGTATGTATGTTCCTAGTGTGTTTACTTTAGTCTTGAATGTGTTTCCCTGTGTCCTCCTATGTTGCATGCTAGTTTATTTCCTGTCTTGTGTTTTAAGTCTAGTCTTTAGTGTTTCCTGTTTTATTTTGTAGATCTGGTTTTGGTGGTGGTATCAGTGTTGGGTTTTACTTTGTACATGTCCTCAGTGTTCTGGTCTTGTGTCCTTTGTTCCTTGTGTTTCCCGCCTTTCTGATTACCCTGATGTTCCTCACCTGTCTCGTTAGTATCACCTGTGTCTGATTACCCCTTGTCTATTTAGTCTCTGTGTTTGCCTCAGTTTCTTGTTGGTTCATTGTCTTGTCATTGTCAGTGTCTTTCATATGTTGTCGTTTTTGGTTGCTGCTTCTTCCTGCTCCCTGTGTTTTCGCCTCCTGGTTTTCGGAACGTTTTGGATTTTTCCTTGGAAGTTTTTGTTTTATCTTTTTGTTAAAATAAATTATTAGTTATTCTGCACTTGGGTCCTCCTCTCCCTGTTTCCTACCCAGAACGTGACAGGATCAGCCTTTTCTCCAGGTACTGTTAGCTTATTTAACTTTTCAGACCTTAAAGGTTAACGTTTTGCTTTTCTAGTGAGAAAACCTCCATTCTCAATACAATAAAAAGAATATTTAAGAGTCAGTTCTCACGAGCTGTTGGAGAGAAATCAGAATGGGAAAATATAAATATTGGACATGCATCTATGAGCGGGAAAGGAAAACAAAACAATGTATAAATGCTGATGTTGCTGCATGCTACATGTGACGGACTGGTTAATAGGGTCAATATGTGATCACACATTAAACTTTCTCCTTGTGGTTAATCTGGTTATTGTCTGAACACATCAGTAAACGCAGATTCAATAGTTGAGCATCAGATCAGTATAAATACATTTAAGAAGCAACTGTTGATGTTTGTTTGACCTGTGCTAGCCTCATAGTGTCATACTTCAAAACATTTAGAGAACAGGTTTTCATTTTCTTAGCATCAAAACTACAATAAATCATGCATTCTAAACAAGGACTCATCTGCTGCCTTTATGCTGAACACACTTTCCCAACATAGACGTACAGTACACGGGGAAAGGTTTGTTTACACATCTCAGGCCGAGCTCGCTGATCGAGACAGCAGAGTTACACACCGCGGTTCAGACCTACCAACATCATAGAGGTCATGTTTCCCAGGCGATCCTGAGGCAGAGGAGGTTAGTGAAGTGAGAAGAAAGCCAAGCAGACAGAGAGCACAGACAGGCATTAGTTGCAGCCTCTTTATATCTAAATTAAATGTTTTATATATTAAATGTGTAAAAGAGCCTCACAAGAAAAACGGTGCCAGAAACTTGGACAGGTAACGTTTTCTACAGATACTGAGACTAAGAGGCTCTTCGTTAAGCTTTACAGGCGACCGCTGAATGAGGTCATCCCACACCCCTTTTCTTTCTTCCTCTCAAACCTGAAACACCCTCTGTAAGGCCCTGACCGGGCTCGACTAAAGAAATCTCTCCTTGAGAAGTTTAACCAAGGCGGTGCTAGAACAAACTCACTCAATGTTGGCACCCCGTCACATGTAAATCATTCTGTCTTATCAAGTAATTCATGTGACACCTGCTCACTTTGAACACTTGCTCTTCTTGATCGTTCTCAGCTGCATGTGCTGAGCCTCAGTTAGTCAGAGAGTAAGTGCTGCAGAAGCTAATGAGAGCCAAAACGGGGGGGGGGGGGGGGGGATGTCAGGTTGCATCCTTGTTTACTTTTGATGTCTAAGCTCGTTGAACTGCACACATCCTTAAGCTTGCTCTCCTCGCCTTCTCAGTCTCTGATAGGCCTCCTGCTTTAAGCTCTGGATAAGTGTAGGATGATACATGGGTGGCTGTGTGCTTATATGCCTATTTGCTTTAAGAGTTTGTGAGTATCAGGGAGTGCTGATGCGAGAAAGTCAGGCATTATCTTCAACAACTCTCTGAGTCATGAGGGAGTCCTAATAATCCCGGCTTGGGAGGAGCTTGATCCTTGGTCAAAACAGTTACTCACACTGACTCTGCTCACCTCGGAGGTTTGAGCTGTGACAGGGACCGTCGTGTTTTATTTGTAGGAAAGATGCTGTGAATATTTTGTTTGTCAGAAGAAACTTGTTTCTGTGACCTTAGAGTCAGAGCAAACAACATTAGCAGAGTGACTCAGTCCTCCTGAAAGGGTATATATCCGGTGATGACATTTGAAGTTCTGTGTGAGCATACAGTACCTAAAGCCGGAGCGCTGGCACTCCTGCAGCGAACTGCAGCCAGAGCACAAACAGAGAAAAGAGCAATCCGGCAGCAAAGCAGACAAGGGGGGAAGAGAGGGAGGCAGGGCAGAGAGAGCGAAGCAGACCGATGAAAGTTAGGTGAAAAAAAGGTTATTTCAACAGATGATTATTGCATCAGGTTATCAGCTTCATCAAAGGTTCAGTTAGAGACATACACTACACTTTTCATGCACACAGTTTCACTTTGAGTCTAAATGTCAGAGAACAAAGAGCTGAATGTTTTCATTATGAGGAAAACAGCCTCACGTGTATCCTTTGTTATGCTACACCTCTCTAACTGTATGCTTTCGTTTGGTCGTACAAATGTGTCAAGGGAGGTGAACAATCCCTCTTAAGTGTACAAAGTAGTTTACGGTTCTCGTTTCATTACTTTCGTCTCTCTATATTCCACTTTCTCTGCAGAGTCGGTCGGGCAGATGACTCACAAATGAGTCTGCTCCTGCAAAGTGTCTGTGGAGAACTGTTTGGTCTCTAACAGTATGACCTCGAGCTGCACTCAGATGCTACAGGATAACATTTTTTGTTGATATTTGGAGCTATATAACTGAATGACTAAGAGACTGTGAATTTCTGCCAATCACAACAAAGATTTATTTCTCATTAAAGTTTTTCAAAACAAAAAAACAAGTACTCATCATATCTTTGATGTTATCTCTTGTTTCCAAGATACAATTTTGTATTATTATAATTCTTAAATTTCTTGTAGTATTGTCTTGGTAGTTTCACTAAAATGGTAGGAATCTGTTAAACCTTTCAGATGATCTCCTGATTATGCATTTAATAATATTTCTATGGGGTCATGAAAGAAATGGATTTCATTCTTAGTTCACCTGGTCTGAGATCAGTTGTTAAGGCTGTGAACCATCACCTTCACATGAGAACATAGTTTGAGCAGCACAGTTCTTGCAGTCTGACTATGGCCTCCCACTGACACACATAGAAGTCTTACATTAAAAAATGCAAATAGAAACTCCCCAGACTGCCCCATCTCTGTGTTATTGAGCAATATTGTCATTTCATCTTGTTTTGTCCAGTTGTGTTGTTGATGTAAAAGGAGGACGACTCACTCAATGTAAACCAAAGTCACATAAAAGTACAAATAAAGTTACCACCACATCTCAGCTGTTTATTGTCTAAGAAGAGATAAAGAGTAACGCCTCGACCTGCTCTTTTTATGTACTAAGGTACATTTTTTTAATGAATTGGCCCTATACAAATAAAGATGATGGCTTGTATATGACATAACCAAATTAAGTTAGAGCACGAGATTTGACTTCTTCAATCAAACCATTATGTCTCTCCCTTTGGAAAATTATCCAAGATTGTACACGTTTTTCTATTACAGCACTAACAGAAAGTCCTGCCTTCAAGAAAGTTGTTGAATTTAAAACATTTTCTTTAATAAGCTGCAAGTCCCACTTAAAAATGCTTGTGCTCACACTGAGTCCCACTTACTACTCATTATTAATAAATGTTGTTGTTATTACCTTTTATTGAAACAACTCACCACCAGAAACACTAATCCAGTGAATGATGTGCAAGGAGCTGCAGATGACATACACCCAGCTTTAAAAGAAACTGGAGACACTCACCGAGTCTGTGTTCCTGGTCGTGGTTACGGACAGGAGAGAGCCGGACGGGTGATAAATAATGATCGTCTCCATCTCCGTCACCGTTCAGCTCAGCCCTCAGCTCGCTCCTTTTACTCAGCTTCCCAGGAAGAGTCCGGTACTTACTCAGCTCCATGTGTGGACTCTGCACAATACGTCAAATCAAAACAATTATCACTTTTAACAATGATGACCCTGAGCACTGTATGAAATCAAGACTAGACTTTACTTTTTCGATGGATACTTCTTAGAAACTTCAAGTGTAACTACCCTCATTTATTCTTTACCTTAATTCAAGTGGGACACATTGTTATCACCATGGCAACACAGAGCTTAAATAGACTGAAAAGGAGAGCTTTTGGAAATTCAGGTTGCATCTAAGGCATCATCTTTATCTACATAAGGTGAGATGATAGGAGTTTGCTCTTGTACACTGTTACATAACACATGTCCTTTTGAGACTCTGATCATGCCAGTATCTGAGCAGGCATCAAAGTCACCGGGGCTCCAAAAGAATAAGAGGAGAAAGGCCAGCAGAAGGAAACAGCTGGGAGGAATCCATGACGCAGAGTACTTCTGACAGCCACTTCAGGTGGGTCTTGGCCCTTTATGTGTGTGTGTGTGTTTGTGTGTATAAACAGTATGACACCACGTGTGTCTATGTGTGCAGCATGATCTATTGAGCAGAGAATGTGTGTGAATAACTGTGTGTATGCGGATGAGACTTTTTTTTTTTCCTCAGAGGGAAAAATCCAGCTGTGAACTTTGATGTCACACAGAGAACAGGAGTTCAAAGTGCGTTACATCACGTTGAGTTCTATACAGCAGAAAGGCTTGCAACAGTACACACAAGCCACATTTAAGTGTTTCCATCAAGCTAGGGCCCCAAAATTATTGAGTAGTGTCAGGGGCCAGGATAAGACAAATAATGAGGGTAGGATTTTTGTAAAAGAAATAAGATTTTTGAGATTTCTCTGAATGAGCACAACATGAATACAACTTAGAATCTCCCTCTGCTAATATATTTTTGTATAACAAATATTTTAACTGCAATTAAATAAGCCAAATAATATCCCATTAATTCCTGTGTACCACATGCAAGCTTTGCTAAAGTAACAGAAGTAAAATAGAATACTGAACACAAAAACCAAAGTGGACACTTCCCCTTCTAAACTGTAAACAATAATGAACACATGTAGAAAAGTGTTTGTTTCAGGGTGCTTAGGGAAAGGTTAGGTTGGATGAGGTTATAAAGAAGATCAGTACCTCTGCCCCTACGTCTGATTCTGTTTCTACTGGCTGGATCTGTACAGCCTACAGCCGAGACAGACACCGGAGAGAAGAGAGAACAAACGGACACAAACACACACATACATCCCAGAATTAGCAGGTTAGCACTCACTCACCAGATTAAAGAACATCAGAGTTTATTTTGGGGGAAAAAATGTAATATGCAATGTTAATCAGCGAGAGCAGATTCAACATTTTGAATTAGATGCATGGATTATGTTTGTATTAGATGACAGTAATATGAAAAACAACAGAAATGATAAATGCATCAACAAACCTTTTGTAAGGATCCACTCTGCAGCTCTTCAAGACTGCTGGAGAGCAACCTGCGCTGATGCCTGAGGAATAAAGTAGAGTGGAGTTTGAAAGAGGAAAGGCTCTGCCCTCATATGGTTCCTTTCTCAGCCTGCACCGTGTTGAGAACAGCTGAGACTTTAAAGGTCCCATATTATGTCCTACATCTATTTTATGTGTCTACTAAAGTAAGTTCACAATCGCTGATGTTAGAAAAAGGTGTCTGTTTTCATTTGCTGAAGCTCCATGCAGGCTCGCTCATCTGCCTTTATTTCTAACGCTCAGAATCCCCCACAAAGAGGGGGGGGGAAGGGTCCCCACGTGTGCCAAATGTGATCTGATTGGTTGGCCGATCTGCTCTCTCGTAATTGATCAGTCGTTCGTTTTTTACCATTTTGGGAACACTACAGTCAGTCCGAGGGGAGCTCGTGCTTGCTACAAAGAGCCAATGGGCTTGGATCAGTGACATCATGGGTTTGTGATGTCACAAACCCATTTTAAACGAGGGGGGCTAGGGACCAAGCATTACATGCAGCTACCGCTAACAGGAGGAGGTAGGAGAAGTTTCCAATTGCGGACTTTAAATTTCTGCACATAGATGTGCCTAAACTTGAACAAGACGCCTGAAAAACAAACTAAAGAGCATCCAAAACCAGAAAAAACAGAATATGGGATTTTAATGATGAGTTTGACTGAAGTCAACAAAAAAAAAGGCAAGTATTTACCACGATCCATTAAAGAAGCTTGGATCCCCTGCAGACACTAGGGATATGTCCAAAGGGTTCTGCATACTACAACACAAACAAAGGGTTACGTGGTCATATTATAACACGTGTTTGAGTGTATGTTACTCTGTTTTTAATAGAGAATACCTAAAGTCCAGCTCTCTCTGGTACGGAGACGAAGATAACATCAGTGGAGAAGATCCTCTGGAAGATATCTATGAATTGACAGGGCACATTTGTTTTTTTTAAAAGTGTGCTTACATGTTTTTGGGAAAGAGATTTCTGGGACTGAATCTGGTGTGAGGATTATTGTTAAAAAAAAAAAAAAAAAAAAAAAAAGGAAGGAAGAAGAGGTTTTACTCTTTATCATCTTACCTCTGACCTGAGGATATCAGAGTGTGCTTTATGTGTGATGGCTCTGAGTCCCAAACTTCCGCTCAGCTCCTCTTCACTACTCCCTGGTTGGTAGAAACAAAGAGCGGGGAGAAAAAGATGATTGGACCAAACTTTCCTCTGAAATGAAAAACTAATTTCAGGATACTGAAAGCTTGAACCAAAGGCAGCTGGACTTGGTTAAAGATCTTGAAGGGACTCTTTCAGTTCGGAGGCAAGGTGAAAAATCTTCAATCACGTCCAGATGCCTTTGGATCAAGCTTGTAATTTACCATGACCTGGATGACTGAGAACCTTCACAGACAAAGAAAAGGATGCAATTCTTACCCTGTGTGAGTGCCATGACATCCCTCATCTTTCTGTACTGACCAAGCAGAATGGTCAGCTCCTCAATACGCCGGTCCTGTTTGCAGGAGAAAAAGAACGAAAACATAATAACAAGGGACCTTTTTTAATTTGAACTTATCTCCAGCTGAAAATCAAAGGAAACTTTAATTTACCTTTTCATCGTTTGAAGCTAATAAAGACTCCATCCCAACCTTCAACCTCTGGTATTCTTGGTCTAACAAAGAAAAAAAAAGTTATGAGATGTATTCACTTGGACTCACAGTAACTTCACGTCTTGTTCATTTAAGGCATCTGATGGTTTCCTGATGTAATGTTGGTGACAGTCATGACATCCATGCTAATATGAATAAACAAGCAAAGCAAACACACACTGACAGCGTGACTCTCCACCTCCTCGTCACCTGGGACAAATCCTGCCGCCCGTGATGATTTGAACAGTGCTGTGTGAAGTGGTTGTGCTAACATAAAATATAATAATTCTCTTCTTCTGTACATCAAATACCAACACTTTTACTGATAATATAATGCTCACAAATAAACACAACACAAACATGTGCCACGTGTCAGTCAATATCCTTTCAAACATAAATACTTATCTTAAAGGGTAAATCCACTAACTTTACACATTAAGGTCACAGACAACTATTCAAGATTATGTGAATACAATTGGTGGTTAAAAAAAAAAAAAAAAAAAAAGGTAAAACCCACAGCGTGAGATGAGCTTCTGGAACAATTAATTAATTTATGTCACTGCCTAGTATGGTATTCTAGTCTAGATTTAAGTATTCAAATAGAAACAAAAGACATCTCAAAATGACATTTTGAGAAAGGAAATGCAAAAGGACGCATTGTGTGAAATGTTCGAAGCAGTTGTATTTTTAAAGATTTAGGATATGTTGGCTTGTGAAGAATCAGTTTGGCCCACCATAATCTTTACTCTATTTCTGTTAAGTCTCCCTTACGCTTGTAGAAGTCATTTTTGTTAATAGCTGGATAGACTTTTTAAGATGAGTAAAGAAAAAGCTAAAAAGAAAGCTCAAATGTTTGCCAGCACTTACGTACGAAGAGGTGTAAACAAGCTGATACCCCAGTCACTTGGAATCCTTAATTCTGACTGATTATAAGCAATAATAACCAGGAAGTTCAACCCAACACCTATGAGCCAGGTTTATATTTTCAGCTTCCACCATTATAAAAGTGCAGATAAAGGCAGCATTGCTGTGGCTAATAAACTAGGAGCTAATGCAACATGTATACTTAAAAAAACCTGTTAACAGAAAAGCTTAATAGGATTTCTAAATGAAGCTAGCTAAGCTACAGCTGGCATGGAAGAGAATTATAGAGCTTCCAACTGTTTTTGAATGTGTCTGTAACAGAGGGACGCCGCCTGTGTGAGTGAACCAGAGAGACGGCACCAACATTATCTCACCTGGAGACAACATATCAATAACACTCATGTGGAGCAGATTGACAACGAAGAGCCAAAAGCTACATTTGGCTTTTCAGATTCCAAAGATCCTGGTATTTAGACTTGATGCAAAACACATATGACCAGAATGAGATAGTTAAGAACATAAATGACTTGATTTTATTTTCCATCATTGTCATCATGGTTTCAAGTGAGCACAATAATACCCTTTAAGTATGTATTTTACATGTTGCTCTGCGTACCAGAGGCATTGAAAGGATGTTGAGTCTTATAACACTTTTGTCAAGTGAAGCTGGAATGTTAAATACAACCAACACAAACTGAAAGCAACGCTGTAGTCCGATTTTAAACCAAACAATCTGCTTCCAAATAAAGACACCAAATAAAGAGTTTATATGCGGCAGATTTGTTAAGATTTAAGACAGAATCAGAGTAAAATTAGTAAAATGAATTTGTAATATATTACACGTCCTAAGATATCAAACAATAAATAATCTATTTATAAATTTAAAACTTTAAGCTAGATTTAAAAAAACGGATCAAAGCAGGGAAGTTTGGTTGAAAATGGGACCCAAAAGGACAGCCCACCATGCCTTACATTTGTTAATCAGATGCTTGATATACACCTCCTCTACAGCAGAGGCCAGCAGAGAGTCAAAGGAGTTAAGTATTCAGCAGAGGAGAGAGGGACATGTTGATTAGATGTTACAGTAATCAGAGTTGACAGACATGCATATCGCTGGCTCGCACACATCCACACTGACAGATTTAAATCTAAAGTGATTGGTCAGACTGTCAGCTGTGTGTACCTCTCTCTGCGTTGTCATTGGCTGTGCCACCTCTGGCCAGCAGCTGGGTCTGCAGGCATTCGATTTCAGCATCTTTGGATGAAAGGATCTGCTGTAGCTCTGCGATTTCCGCCTGTGGAGGAGGACAGAGAACGTATCTGATAACTGTGTCTTCCAGGTCACTGGATATCTACAAGTGGAAAAGGGGTTTAGAGGAGATGCAGAGTTCTTTAGACAACCAGAATATTTGTTCTGGCTCACCGGATGATGGGTCTCATAATATAGACTTTGTATGCAATTGCCATGTTGATGATGCATGCCACATGTACATTAAAATAAAAGAGGTGAGAATGTTTGTCAAACCATGTATTTGAGAGTTTTGTAAGCTGTTGATGATTGGAAGTGTGTACTTCAAAACCATAAACCTATACCATAAAACCACCTGGATAACTTGGAGCTGAAGTCACCCACCTGCCAGCTTGCTGGGCTACATATTGCTGGTGTGTTCACAAATAATCCGAAAAAATGAGAAACAGCTGGTATAGTAGTTGCGACTTGCACACAACAGGTGTCAAACAACAGGTGCGCTGTAACAGGAAAGAATATAATGCACATGTAGGGCTCACTGGTAAATGTGTTTCTTTTTATTCATTGTGAATTGCCAAGAGGACCTGAAATAAGGCTGAAAAGAGTCTGAAAAAGTCATGGTACACCAAAATACTTATTATTTGCTAAAGTAATTACCGTAAATTTCGGACTATAAGCCGCTACTTTTTGTCGCGGTTTTTAACACTGCGGCTTTTAAAACGATGCGGCTTATTTATGGATTTTTCTTGCGGGACAATGAGCTTGTGCCGCAAAAACATTTGACTTCGTCACATCGGATCTTAATATCAGTCATTTTGCGCTTTATGCACGCACCCTCATCATGGAAAACACACAGAGAAATACATATGATGCAGCTTTCAAGTTAAAGGCGATCGAGCTGGCTGTCAAAGAAGGAAATAGAGCTGCTGCACGTAAAGTTGACACTGACAGCGACAACGAAAAAGAGACTGAGGAAGTGAGTAATGAAGTCATTCTGAGGCAGTGAATGGATGGACTTTTTCCTGTGAAATATATTACGGTAATCTTTTTCATCAGCCGCGTTACAGACACTGTTTGACAAAGGATTTACAGTAGGCTTCCTATTTGCGGATGTTACCAGTAGTACGTATTTCATTAAAAGTTAAAAAAATGTCTTTGTGTCACATCTTTCTGTGTAAATAGCTCTTGTTATAACGTGGACACCTGCGGCTTATAATCAAGTGCGGCTTATATATGTACAAATACATTTTTTTACCTATTTTTAGCCGGTGCGGCTTATATCCAGGTGCGCTCAATAGTCCGGAATTTACGGTACTTAATTCTTGATTAAATGGGTATTATAAAAAGTTCAGCTGTCATATGACAAACAGGACCAAAATAAAAAGGGTCAGGAGCAGTGAGAAAAAAAGAACTGCAAGCACAGCAAAAGAAATATAGAAAGGAGAGGGCAAAGAGGAAAAGACAAGTGCAAAAGGACAACAATGGTGTGGAAGAGGTGGGAAAGGAGGGGGCAGATCATTAGGCAGAGTATTGGCAAAGGGACTAAGTATCCATTCAGCGTCAGTGAACAAACAAAGAGGAAAACGAGCGACAAGAAGCACCAGATGAGGATGAGACAGAGAAAGAGGAGGCACCTGTGCGCCGCGCCAGCGCTCCTCCCAGTGCTGCTTCTCCAGCTGTGTGTGCTCCACAGTCAGCTTGAGGCTGGACAGCTGGGTCATGAGCGACTGGTAACACACATGGAGAGAATAAGAGATAGAGAGCTAGAGAGAGCAGAGACGCAGGAAGAGAGTAATGACGGGGGATGATTTGGAGATGACGAAAAAGAAAAGAAGAGCGGAAAATAGGTGAAGAGAGCGAGTTGGAGAGAAGGGTTAGTGGAGAGGAAGAGGAGGGGATACAGATTCAGAGTGAAGGAGGGAGAGGAGGAAGGAAGCACTGTAAGCAGAGAAAGCAATGACAGTTTACCTCCTTTAAATTAACCAATGACTAATATTATGTCAGAAGACCATTCTTTGTTTATCAAAGGATCTTTACCTTAAAGCATGCTGCTCCTTTTCCTAATCATGACATTTGTTTAGTGTTCCAATAATCTATACGACAAAATAACAGTATGGCATTATGCAATATAAATGTATAATACTATACTGTAGTACCGTCTCACTTGATGTTTCTGTAATTAGCCAGCTCATCCCTCCAGTCATTTTTACAAGCATTTGCGTTTTAGCTGAAGGTCAATGCAATGTGGTTGTTAGCAACCATTGACTATGTTTTAAACACAGTTTTTTTCTTGCCACTGTTTCTTAGCTAAATGTTGCTTGGTGCTGCGCTCATGGCAGATTAATGTTGGGGATTGTTTTTAAAAATACAATAAGAGTACAGTCTAGACATCCTATTTATTTAAAGTGTCTTCAGATAACATTTATTATGAATTGGCGTTACACAAATAAAAACTGCTTGATTTATTTCTTGAGAGAAGCACGCAATTTGTTTGTTTTTTGTGCAGCATTTTGATGTAGTGACAAAGACTGTAGCGATGTCAAAGACTCTGTGAGCTCTGAGAAAGATCTGATATAATGAGACCATGTTTACCCTCAGCTGTATTCGCTTTTTATTTCTTTGGATATGCACAGTACTGTACATTATTACACATCACAAACTCTGGCACTTTTCCATCCAGACTGGGAGAATCTGTCAGTAATAATATACTGTTGTTCTTTATCCACAGAGGCTACTATAAGTTATAATTTACATGTACATGCTGTATGTGCTTCTCGTTCATGTTCATACCTTTGTGCCTCTCAGTTTCCTCTCATACTGGCCCTTCTCTCCCTCCAGCTCCTCCACTTTGCTCTTCAGCTGCTTCACTTCTCGTATCAAATCCTGCAGCAAAAAAACAAAACAAAACACAGCCTCTCTTTAGTGGTCAAACAGTCAAGTGGTTGACTTCACCTGCTGCTAAATGGTTAAAGGGGACATATTGTGAATAACACACTTGGACAGTGTTTTAAAACTATTTGGGTAACCTGAGTGTCTATCGCCCCACAAAATTTTTAATCCTTCCAGTTCTTTTTTTGTGGTCTGCCTAAGTCTTACCACACAGAGAAAAATGCTCCATTTCAAATTTTCTTAGTTTGTGACATCACAAGTTGGATTCTGGTAAAAAAAAAAAAAAGTAACTTCCTCTCCCCTGGTATCTCCACGCCTCAACTCCAACCCCAGCCTACAGATAACCTTTTGCGCAGGTCTGCCATTTTTATTCTTGCTACAGTGGAGGGATGTCTAACGGGAAAACTAAGGGGGCTCATAGCATTTAAAGAGACACACACCAAAACGGAGCGTTCTGAGAGATCTTGTTTACATGTTTGAAAATGGGGATAATATGTCCTCTTTAATAATAATACAACTTAAATCCCGACAAAAAGTCAGAGTTGTCAACATCAACCCAACTGCACACATGCTTTGTATATATAGGAGAGTATTCAAACATCAGGTTCGCATTCAGTGCAGTTATAAAGGTCTCCAGGGCTAGACAGAGCAGTGGTTAATATAGGAAACATGATCCTCCTGAAACAGATACTTCTGCGTGCAGTTATCAACAATCAGGGAAAGGATGAACCTCAGGACCCAGATCTAGAGTGACAGCGAAACAAGCTGTGCCTCTGAACGCCACACATCTCCATAGCCCAGGGTGAATCTTGCACAACATTACATATGATTACAGTGACTTGACCCGTCCACCTGGTCAGTGTAGGAGGAAACAGACAAAGATAAACATTGTTAGTTGAGGGAGGAACCATTGTCATGCAAGTAAACCACATCAGATCAAACGTAAACCCAAAGCCTGTTCAGAATACAATTTGAGAGGATTCATGAAGAGAAACTCCTGATCGAGGCTGAAATGTGTTTTTACAAATACTTCAAATACTTGAGGGACTAGGATATAAAGCTGTGTTTCTAAGTAGCTATACTCTCGCATCTACAGTACCTGCAAAAATGATTGTGGGGCATCTTCTCCTTCTTACTCACTCAGCTTTAATAATACTAAGCCCTCAAAGACTTTGAAGTATTTGGAACACCAATCAAAAGTCTCCATATCAGCAAGAACCAGAGTAGTGCAAGACCCCAGAATCCTGCAGTAAACACTCAGATACACTACAAGAAAGGCTGTTAGTTTGATTCTGTGGAAAATTCAAAATACCGGGTGGTTTGTGGACTGGTTAAAAGAGTAGAAGGGAAGGAGAGAAGTAATGATGGGGGGAGGGAGGGGAAGAGTTCATCCATCAAGTCTCCCTACGTGTACAGTCTGTCCTCCATTGTGGATCCGGACATCAGAGCCAGACAGGCTCGGGTCTGAGCTGGCTAACTCGAGCTGCAGGCTGTGGCCCTGGCCCTGGCTGCCTCTGGGCTCCCCCTGCTGGGACTCCTTCTCCTCCAGGGCTCGTTTCTCCTGGATACGAGTGCTGATCTCCTCCTGAAACTTGCACATCTGCTCCTGGAGCTCACTGATGAGATTAACCACACACTGGAAGGGATGGAACGATGGAGGACAAATGAAGGGCAGTGAAGGAGATGAATTGGTGAGATTGAGAAAAAGAAAAAGAGGAAGAAATATAATAAGTTGTAAGGAGAGGAGAGGAGAGGAGAGGAGAGGAGAAACAGACATAAACTTCTCTGTTAATCTAGTCAGTATTCGGGAATGTCTGTTTCTGATCCTGGATGACTGATAAATTGTACAAAGGAAACAAAACATCAAAAATCAGATTTTATAAAACTCAACTGCAAAAATGACTTTAGAAGAAAAAACGGAACTGTGTAATGGAGACATTATTGAACTTGGGTATGAGGAGGGGTTAGAAATAGGGCTGTGAATCTCTGGGTGTGTCACGATTCAAATCAGAATCGATTTCCGATTCAAAACGATTCTTATTCTTTGCTCCATGGATTCAAAGTCTATTTATGAATGAGCACATACTTCAGGATCTACTCCAGTCATCTGTGAGACTGGCTGAATTTTTTTTGTTGCTCTATTTGGCATTCTGCTGAGTTAAACTCAGCACCACCCTGAAACAGGTACAGAAGACTAAGAGACAGGACAGGAAGAGACAGAGAGAACAAGCAGACATGAAGTGACAGAATAACACACTTTATATGTGTTTGTGTATGTTCGTCAATCACAAACTTTCCAACCTTTTGCTCTTATGAAACCTTCTTGCAGCTCGTAAAATAAATCACCGACTGCATGGTCAGCTATTTAAACACCTTGTTTCTGAAAATCTGTTGTGTTAGTGATTCACAGAGTTGGCCAGACAGCAGTGAGTTTGTGTTTGGTGTTGGACTGGTTTCCTGAGGTGAAAGTGTTTGGCCTTCAGGAATGCTCAGCATGGATGCCTATCATTCCTCCTGCCAGCCGACCGGAGCCTTGCAGCTGTTACTCACCACACACACGAACACTCACATACACTCTCAGTTTACAGTTAACAAAAATGTAGATGGTGTCAGTCGCCATCGTAACGTGAACAAAGACAAACACTACCTCTGTACATCAGAACGTCGGATATTTTGGATTTAGGTTTGACGCGTGTGCTTAACATTAGACACCGTATCTTATTACTACACCAACTTAGCATACACTTGTCAAGGTTTCAACAGCTCTGTTAGTAACCAGAGGCAGAACTGATGTTGAGCTTTAGTTGGTGAGGTCACCAACAAAGAGGCCCAGGCCTAATAGACCCAGTAAACAGCTGAGAATCCTGTTAAAGTCTGACTGTGAAGGAAGAGTACAAAAAAATAATAACATTGTACTTTACACTGAAATAGAAATGTTAAACTGAAACCAAACATTATCCATTATTTGTTTCACCTACTGCACTTGATCCCTGAGTCATGTAGCCCTGCTCACTGCTCAGGCTCTGGGGATGCTAATGATTGTTGGTCAGTGAAGATAATGACTGCAAAACTAACTTCAACTTTGTCTTTCATGCCTATTAACAAATGCTAGAATGGCAACACACTATACTAAGAGGAAGAATACATCCACTTAGCAGCTGCATTTCATTGTGAGACTGATAGCATGCTGATGTTAGCTATCATTAGTAGTTTAAGTAATCAAGATAGGTGTTGGTACAATCACTTTGTTGGGGGCCCTTTGTACCTTTGACGGACAGGCATTGGAGCTGGAAACCAGGGAGAAAGAAAGATTGGGCAAAGACATGCAGGAAAGGAGCCACAGGTCGGTCACTCCCTCCGTACATGGGGCACGCTCACTAACCATCATGCTTTTACGTTTGATACTGATGAATGCTGCCTTTGTAAAACTCTTATAAGGAAATTCTGTTTCATGACAAACTAGTCTCACTTGTCTCTTTGGAGATCTGTGCCTGCACATGCAAATGTAATGTTTGCTGATAGTAGTAGATGCAAAGTAAAGTACAAAAAGTTGCTATTAAGACCGGTAATAATAAGTTTCAAACATAGTTGTTGATCACATTTTTAAAGGTCCCATATTTCAGATTTTTCTGTTTTTATTTGCTCTTTAGTGTGTTTTCCACGAGCCGTCTCCTACGTCCTGCTGTTAACAGTAGCTGCATGAAATGCATGATGTCACTGATCCAAGCCCATTGGAAAATCCTAATATGGTAAAAGGGGCGGACGTATCCGGGAACAAAGCCAAATGACTGAATAATTATGAGAGAGCAGATCGGCTGAACAATCAGATCAGACTTGGCCCGCATGGGGACCCTGCTGGATTTATATTCTATTTCTGGGGGATTCTGAGCGTTAGAAATACAGGCAGATGAGAGACGCTGCATGGAGCGACAGTACATAAAAAAAGACACTTTTTTGTAACATTAGAGACTGTGAGACACATAAGTAGACATAAATTAGATATATGAACCCCAAAAAGGGCATAATATGGGACCTTTAACATCAAGTCATCAAATCCAAGGACTTGTTAGCTCCCTCTCGTTTGTTTTATAAGCCAATGGTTCAATGGAAAGGCAATCAACTGCTTAATGTGGATGAACGTCAAGAAAGTATGTTCATTCTTGCTGTTTCTATTTGATGATTTACTTTAATATTTTCATTTCAAAATCAATCCTTCAGAACAGCATAAGGAGGGCCTTTGGTGAGAATGTTTCACATATGTCATCCAGTGTGTGAATAGGAGTGGTTGGACTGACTCACTTTTTCCCTTCCTTTGTCTTTGACTCAGACTTAATTCCTCAAACTCCTGGTTCTACACTATAATACAGACAGTTAAACTATTATGTGTATGTGTGTGCGTGCACAACAAGACACTATACATTATTATGGTAATTCATTAATTTTACTCATCGCAGCCTCTCCGGACATTCAAAATAAAACAACGTTCATATTTTGTTTGGTTCAGAATCTTTGCTTTGCAGTGGCAGAAAACGCTACAAGAGGAGACAGATCACATCAAGAATTTCAGTGGCAGTTGTCCCTGACAGTTCCATCCTGCAGGATTTGCAGTGTGAATGTCCCGCATGTTCACTTTGTGTGGTGTGCCTTGCAGGACAGACAACAATATTTCTACAGAACATCCTGTCATACCTTATCTTTTCATCTGTCCATCACTGTCTCTCAACATGTCCCACCGTTCCCTCTCTTCCATTTCTCTCCGCCCCTCGGTCCTCTCCCGAATGTCGAGCCTTCTTGTCACCACCTCTCCCTCTCTGTCTACTTCTGCTGACGCTTATCACGCTCTATGTGTGTGTGGAAAATAGATCTCTGTGATTTTCTTTTAATCAAAGCGGGGTGCTGTCAGAAAATAAAATAAAAACTTCACAAATACAAACACACTCATAAGGGGGGAATACAACAAAACTAGATTTGGTAACTTGTGGTGCCAGCGTGGAGCAGCTGGGTACAACAATGAACAAAGTCTGCACAAAGAAACTACTGAAGACAAGAATGGCCAATCAAGCGGACAGTAGTATTGTCTGTCTATGCTTGTGTGCATTCTTCAGTGTGTGTGTGTGTGTGTGTGTGTGTGTGTGTGTGAAATTTGCATGAAGCACATATATATGTAGCTGTTTGCACTCCCTGATTAAAAAAAACATGCAGTTCACCATTGCAGAAAAGTTGCTGGAGTAAGATGCAGCATGAAGCCTCTCTTCACTGCATATCACAGCATGCAGTGAGCACTCACTGTAAATATGAAGTGGATTCAGTCTCAACCATGACAAATGAAGCCAAATCTGCTGAATGCCTTGTTCAGTGTGTTTGCTTGTACAAAAACATGTTTTATAGGATCTCTGCTTCTTGACAATTATATTTGTCATTATATATATTATAATTGACCGATTATACTTAAAGAGTGTCACAGAGTGGATCTGAATAACAGAGAAGCCAACCAAGCTAGCACAAGAGTCAGCTGATGACTTCCAGCCCAGGATCTTCTCATCTCTGCCTGTTTTTAAATACAATCATGCAGCTTACAGAAGCATGATGCTGACAGCCAACCCCCCCCCCCCCCCCCAACAGCAGACCTTAAATCAATGGGTCAGAGTTGTTAGTTTGTCTTCTGGTGAAGAAATGCAACCGCAATCTGAGATAACTTTTCCAATGGAGGCAAACGGGCTGGGTGAATGAATGTGTCCTGATCAGGTCTAAATAACAACTGCAGCAACCAGCTGTCATCAGACCTGACTCAAAGAGTAAAACCACGTTACTTTAGCAGAGAAATAAAGTTAAGATTGTGTTTATGTAGGAAGAGAACTGACTTCTGGAGATGAACAAAAACGTTTATTTTCAGGACATTTTATTTAAGAGATATAATATTCAATTTCAAGGCAAATTAGATTAGCTTGAGCATTACTCTATAAATGTCCTGCATAACTTTTTGAAGGATGGGTACTTTTTGAGGCGTTGACTTTATTGTTTTATGGCAGCTGTTTATGTGGCAGGCCGCCTGCTGCAGGGGTGTTTCTGTAACTGTCTGCAGAGGAGGCCACTTGATGGGATCTGGCTTGTTTCAGAGACTCAACGCTGGAGCTTGAATCACATCCAAACACATTTCATTCTTTTCCTCTGCCAGTCGAGTTGAATGGGCTGTGTGATCTTACTATGTGTATGTCTTTCATTGGATTTGTAGATCTGACTGTGTTTTAGTGACAACACAATCTTCCAAAAGAGTTGAAAAATGCATGTTGTGGATTTGTTGGTGACAGCAGCTACAGTAGTGGTCAATGATACATCAAGTCCAAGATATACAAGAGTAGCTCAGATACCAAAAACAGAAATGTCACTTCTATTTTGACAGTTTCATGGAGACACAACTTTTCATTTTCAAGAGAGACAAAAGAGATGGACCAAACATCAGATCTATAACTGTGGGATTCATTCTTCTCTCATAGTAAAACAACATTGATCTAGCGATTAGTGGTAGTGATTGATCCTTGTATGGTACGGAAGGGTTGGACGATATTACCTTAAAAAAATACTTCAGTCAAATCTCTTCTATAAAACTGGCTTTACATCTCACAAGTGTGAAGATTCAGTGTTTCCTTGTGACCTATTCCTGAATGAAACATGTTGCTGTGTATGATCACTCGTTATTCCTTTTCTACAATTAAACAATTCATTTAGCAGAAGCGTTTGTCCAGAGTAACCCTTACACATGACGTTCACATATAGACATCAAAGCAACACACGATATCAACTGGAAACCCATTCATACTGAGCCAACTCTCTCTCTCTCTCTCTCTCTCTCTCTGTGTCTCTGTCTACCTCTCAGTGTGTAGCCTACTGTATTTCCATGTTTCTGCTTACTTTCATTCAGATACAAACAGCATTTCAGTTGTTTATTCCTGGATCCAAGTTACATCAGTTGTAAGTAAGTTGCGCTTCATATGCATGTACATTTCTCACATACAGTAAGCACACAAACACACAGACACACAAACGCACACAACGTCCATACCTCAGCTTTGTTCTGCTCTGTCTCTGCGGGATCTTTAGCCTGCGTGTTCGTCTCCTCCATGCTGACGAGCTTCAGTTTGAGGTACGACACCTCATCCGTGAGATCCAGCTTCTGAGTCTCGAGACAGGTCCTGCTCATCAGCTCCTTGAAAGAAACACACACAGACACAGCGAGGTTAGTTGCAGAAAAAAAAACAACAACATCTGAATAGCTTTTAGAAACCACAAGTGAAGAAAATACAGACTTAAAGGTTAACGCAACAGGAAGTCAGCGTGCGACTCCACTCGATACAATGATCTTCCCACTCAAACAGAACAGGGCAGGCTGGGGGCCCAGACCCCTCAAAGCTAAATATACACACTCACACACAGGCGAACGAGGGACTCTATTAATATATCACTGTGCTTCTTTGGTATGGGAGAGAGAAAAAAAGAGTGTACCTAAAAGAGAGCGAGAGAGGCAGGCCATCGAACATGAAGAAGTGTGTGTTTCTCTCTGACTCATACGAAACACATTACACTTAGCCAACTCTCAGTGTCAATGTTGCTTTCATTTCCTCATCTAAGCAGCTAATCCCACTTCCTCTACTCGAAATAAAAAAAAAAAACTTCAGTTGCATTGGATTGTTGTTTAAGCCTCTGACACCCTTCTTTTCAAATCATTCTTATTGAGATGAAAGTTGTCAGAAGGAAATGGAAATTTTTTTTAAAAACCCTGAGCCTGTGAATTGTCTCCCCTAAGTGGGATAAACCAGATCTATGAGGTACGGAGAGTCCGTGATCCACTCTTCCTGTTGGTATTTGAAATAAACAAGAAATGTAAGTTCTTTTCATCCAATCGATAGACTTACAGCTCTAACACGTCCTGTATCGTTTTTCCCCTGACGTATAGAATAACAAAGATGAACTCGCTTCAGATACTTTTACACTTGAATGAAATTAAATAAGTAAAACTGATTGATTTAAATAGATTTAATTTGCATTGAAAGAAGAACTAGTTGCTGAGGATTATATTGAGGCAAAATAAAATCAACTGCAACTTTCTTAAAGATTAACCTCCTTTCCTCCTGTCTCTGCTTTCTTTTGTTCCACATACTGGAAAGAGTAGAACAAAAGAACATAATCCCTGGTGTTTTACTTCATTTAAAGCACACACTGAAAAATACATTTTACAAGAAAATTAAAAAGCAAGATTACTGTGTCATTATTTCAAATCAGTGCTCTTTATTCAAAACATACTTAGAAGGTCTGAAGGTCAAACATGAGACTTAAAAAGACGATTATGTCATTGCTTGTTTTTTACACACAACCAATAAGAACTTCAAACAAACAAACATGATCAAGAGAAATTTACAAAGAAAGAGAGCTCTCGGGGATGTGCATAATTCATGATATGTGCTGATGAATACTAAGAGTGACGCTGATTCACACTCGCTGTGTAGCGAGGTCCAGGTATGATTTGGTCATGAACTAAAGAAATGGACTTCTTCAAAATGTTCATCTGATGATAAAACATCAGTGGATCACCATAGTTTACAGTCAGCCTTTAGGCACCGTCTGTAGTTTGAATCTTAAACTTTACTTGTACATACAGTATAGATCTTTAATTACTTGTTCATATTTTTAGTTAACTGCTAATATTTAATATTTACTTTTGTACAAAGAGAGCACAGTCGACCAAAGTTAAATTCCTTGTGTGTTAAACATACCTGGCCAATTAAGCTGATTCTGATATATTTTAATATATGAACAACTATGCTTGTACTTATTATCCAGTATTTTCCGTCACTATTTTTTAATGTTTGCACTGAAAAGTGCAGATATCACATTTACTATATCGTGTCATCTCCTTTTGACCACAGACGTGTAGTATTTCATACTAAAGAAAGGATAATGTCTGTCAACACCACAGCCACAGACAGACAGCTAAAGCCCCATAATTACTCCAGCTCAGCAGCCCAACACATACACACACACACACACACACACACACACAATCTGCTTAGTTATGGCAGATGAATGTCAGTTTGCAATCTAACACCAGCGTCACTTACAGCAGGATAAGCAGCAGTCTTTAGAGGTCATTTATCAGAACTCTGTGGTCAAGGCCCACAGCTCAGCTGCCTGACATCTGTTTTACTTTAATCATGAGAAGCAGCATGTGCCAAATTATCATCCTCTCCAGAGCATTTTTAATAGATCTCTTTAAAGAGGCTGCAGCCATTTGTGAAGCTGAACTCTTGAAACCTTTCCCACTTCTCTGGGCAGTTTTGGCTCAGTGGAAGTCGTTTGTCTATAAATCACAGTGTTGGGGGTTTAGTCCACAGCTCCCGCAGTACAAATGTTGTGTGTCCTTGGGCAAGACACTGAGCCCTAAACTGCTCCTCTTGGCATAGCCAGCGGTGTGTGAATGTGTGTTAATGGGGTTAGTTAGTAATGATGGCCTCTGAATAGAAGCCCCCTGCCATCACTGTGTGAATAGGTAAACTCTAATGTAGTGTAAAAGCACTTTGAGTGGTAAGGAGAATAGAAGTCTATATAAGTGCCGTCTATACCATTCATTCAACCATTTACAATAAATCAGGTCTGAATCATTAACTCTTATTATCAGAAGACTCTCATCCCCACAAAATGAATGATCGACTTTTTGAAAGACTTCCAGTCTCCAAAACTGGGATCTTAGTTAAAGTGTTCGACATGTTGTAAATTATTTTTCCACTGGCATTAAAAAAGCTGTTTGTATCTTGCCGCTTCCTGATAGCTTCAGCAGTGATGGCAAAAAGACACAAGTCCAAGTGTAACTTGTTTGAGCTCATGTGTTCGATAAAAGTGCAAAAAATATATGCTTGGATCGAAAGAAAAGAAAATGACGAGGAGATGAACCTGGTTTTACAATGATAATAACCCCCAATTATTACTATAACACTGCAAAAAGAAATTAAGCGCTCCATTCATTCATTTCTGTGTAAAGTCCCATTAACACATGTAGTCAAATTATGACTTCATGTGTGGGTGGATCCCCCTCCAGCATAGAGAGAGAGAGAGAGACAGAGAGAGAGAGAGAGAGAGAGAGAGAGAGAGAGAGAGAGAGAGACAGAGAGAGAGAGAGGGAGAGAGAGAGAGAGAGAGAGAGAGAGAGAGAGAGAGAGGGGGAGAGGAGAGAGAGAGAGAGAGACAGAGAGAGAGAGAGACAAAGAGAGACAGAGAGAGAGAGGGAGAGAGAGAGAGAGAGAGACAGAGAGAGAGAGAGAGAGAGAGAGACAGAGAGAGAGAGAGAGAGAGAGAGAGAGAGAGAGACAGAGAGAGAGAGAGAGAGAGAGAGAGAGAGAGAGAGACAGAGAGAGAGAGACAGAGAGAGACAGAGAGAGAGAGAGAGAGAGAGAGAGAGAGAGAGGGGGGGGGGGGAGAGAGAGAGTGCTGACTGAGGTCTATTTCTTCTTAGATTAGTTGTGGTTCCCGCAGCATGTAGTAGCCTTGCGGCACAAGAACACAATGTTACATGGTTGTCTCTCTTTTCCTCTTCCCTCTCAATCAAACACACACTAAAAAGTGACAGCGACACAGACGGAGGGCATCCAGCCGTTAACATGATGTCACCTTTTAAATCCTTCAAACTTCCGTTCTTTATATTGAGGATAATTAAGAGTAGCAGATTTGGGAGATAACAAATGCGTAAAAAAGCGATCGTACCTTCATCCCTGTCAGCAAACATCTCCTATCACCTCGGTTATTTGGGCAGCTGTCATTCGCTTTGAAAGGGAACAAGCAGACAGAAAGAAACCCACCAACACACTAACTGAGACAACAGCTCCAGATAAGTCCAATAAAACCTTCAGAGTGGATAGATTGTTGGTGGTGACGGCCGGCTGCTATGGACCCCCCCCCCCCCCCCCTGGCAGCAGAAGCTGGACTCTCCAGTAGACTGAGCTCCCCCAACCTTCAGTGAGGTGATCTGCCGACGTCCCTAACGCCCAGCTAACACCATCAGACTGTGGTCGTCCCTACAACCACCATCGTCCTGATTCATGCACGGCCTGCTTCGACCTCCACCTCAGTGTGGACATCAGGAACGCGAGGAATACTCAGAAGAAATCCTTCCCGCGTCTGATCCTTTCTTCCCCTATCCCATTCTTCTTAACAATGACTCTCTTTTACCTGCTCTTTTTTAAAGAGTCTCAAGATAACATGATTCGATGTAACACAAACAATGAACAATGATTGATCGATTGATTGAGAGGGAGTTGGACTTCAAGTCATCATAAGGAGGATCAGGTTTAGTGGAAATTAGAAAATCTACACTCACACTTAAAACGTGACATAAAGAGAAAACAACTATGATTGAAAAAATTTGATTCGACTGCATCTATTTTACTGTATTTGCAGCCTGATATATACTGTATATACACGTGTTTGTGTGTGTGTATATATATATCATGTTTTACATTAACACTGGTAAAAACAGAAAAAAGTAGTGTGCAAAAAATAAATAAAAAGATAAAAGCCACTTGTGATTCTTGCATCTTCTAAAAACGTCACAACCCTGATGTGAAACTTATTTTGGGTCTTTGGCCTTTAATCCTCTATCTTGACTACAGAGAGGACAAAGAGCCTGTTGAGGAGTCCAAACAGAGGCTTGATTCTGTGATACACAGAGCTGTGTGCTCGTTGCTCCCAGCCTGGCAGATCCCATGAGTGTGCCTCATTATTGACGTCAAGTAAAACTGCTCGGAAAGAAGATGTTCATCCTTACAATTCAATAAACTTGCAAGTAAAGTTGAAGTTTGTCCTCAAGTTTAAGAGTTGTTCGTTTGCTTAAAACACTCCTCTGCCTGCAGACAATCCAGACCTTATTCTTTATATTGTTACTTTTTTGTTACCTGTTACATTTTATTTTTGTCTTATATGCTGCTGGAAACCTACATTTCCCCGAGGGAGTCATCCCAAAGGGATCAATAAAGTTCAGTCTAAGTCTTGCAGCTCCATGAGGCTGTAATTATACCTTATAGTAAAACCATGTTTCAAAAGGAAGTTGTGTAAAATGTAAAAAAAAATAAAAAACTGAATGTGATGATTTACAAAACATTGAAACCCCATTAATGAATGAGACTAGCACAAAGACAACTTGTCATTTGTTGGAATTGAGAAATGTCATTTTGTTGAAAAATAATACGTCCATTTTAAAAGTCTTTATCAGCATTATGTTTTAAAAAGTGTCTTTAACCTGCTCTGTTGCATCACCTCTTCTTTCATTAACCACCTGCATGCGTTTTGACAACTGAGGAGCTGTTATTTTAACAGTGCAACTTGAATGCCGGTAGTATCACCTTTTCCAGAGTTTACTTTTGTTTCAGCTAGTTTGCTGAAAAACCAAACAAATGAACGGCTTCCATGTCATTACATAACCATGAGCATAATATTGACCCACAGAGGCTCTTATTTCTAGCTCAGTCATTGAGGTTGGATAAGAACTTGAACTAAGCCTACTGTAGTTTCCTTGTGGATGAAGCTTTGAATGACCATGAACTGGAGGACAGAGGATCATCACAGACTTTTAGTCTCATCCTGTTATGACCAGAGAGGACGGTGTGTTGGAGTGATGTGAACGACAACAACTTGTTGACATAACAGAACAGGTGATGACTCAGAGAAAGTCAACAGTATAAAGTAAAGCAGGAGCGCCCTCAAACAAGGCCCCTCCTTTATTTCATCATTTACAATAGCACCTAACTTCTACCAGCGTCCGACCTCGTGTCACACTGTCTGTGCATCCTGTCTGACTGCTGCCAAACAGGAAACACGCTAATGCCATGAACTGAGACCAGCAGCTTGACGTGTCACACAAATATATCACATTTTGTCTGAAGCAACATTTCATGTTTGGTATTCAGCTGTCAATTTTAATTAGGAACCTTCCAGAATACATAGTTGTATGATTATGGGAAACATTAAATTGTTTGGTTTGCTTTAAATAACCAGTCAAACTGTTTTAAACGTTGACTGACAATCAGTATTCTGAGACCTGATTAATCTGTGATCTCTTATAAAGATGGACAGGCACTTTTTTGGATTTGGCCTGATTTCTTCCCCCCAATTAATTTAAAGCCCAAGAAAAACTGCCTCATGAATGAGTTTTGTTGACAGTTTAAGAGAGGCAATCTTAAATTAGAAATTAAAGCAGGCGGTAATAAGAAGTAAAAACAGAGGTCCACTTTCTCCTGCTGTATGAAGGGCTCAGAAAGAAGCTCCCTGGGCCAGGTGACAGCAGCAGATCTAAAGTGACTCTGATAAGCAGAAGAGACACAATGTACACATGCAGCAGCACAAGTTCTCACTGCTGTCACCCTATAAGGCTTAAGGTCTTCGGCAATAAAGGTTGTCACCATTCATTCCAAGAAAGCATCTTAGACTTGAACTTCTAGTCTAGTAAATTATCTAACAAACGTTCAGTTTTTGTTGGACCATTATTTTGAAATATGGCTGAAATGTTTCTGACCAAATTTCATGAATCAACAAAGAATGACAAAAAAATTGTTTTGGTGTTTATGAATTATTTTTTGCTTAAATTTCAATCTTAACAGAAACTGTGACCACTGCACTTCTGACAGATGAATACAACTACTGCTAATAATAATAATAATTCATACTTTATCAAGATTTACTACAGCATCTTCAAAATCTCATCCAGATATCTGCTGCTGCATCATTTCTTTCTTCTTTGCCTTCAGTTCATAACAAAATTTCACAAAGTATGGCTGCATTTAAGGGTGTTCAGGAAAAAGAGTCCCTGTGAAATCAACCATGTAGCTGGGAGTGAAATATTTCTGAAACTTGACGTTCTTGCTCACATCTTTACAAAGAGCATAAACAACAGAATTTAACATTTGGTGGATGGAAAATAAAGATTTTGTTGATTAAAATGTATAAAAAGTCTATGTAAGAATGTACTGTCTAATAAACAACGACTCCTATCTTTGGTCTGTCTTTATTACTTTGTATTTCCAGTTTCATTTTTCCACGTCGTCTTTTGGCTTAATATTGCTGTTGTTATTATTATTTTAAAGGTGATCAGGATGTCGTATGTGTGTGTGTGTGTGTGTGTGTGTGTGTGTGTGTGTGTGTGTGTGTGTGTGTGTATTACCTGCTGAAGCATCTCCTCTGTAGAGGCAAGTTTTTGTCGATGTTCCTCCAGAGAACTTTCCAGGTCTCTGATCTTCTCTCCCTGGGCTTCCACCTGGTCAGTCAGAACGCTCACCTAATGGGTGACAGATTCATTCATATCAAGTGACACATTGCTATTGTAGCACAGCTACCAGGTGCACAAGTATTGTTATTATAAATGGAAACCTAGGCGCCCACAGACACAGACACACACACACACACACACACAAAATTCATTCTGGCATACCCAAATTCCAAACAACACACTGTTTTCAGCAGCATGCCACTCAGGAATGTGTTGCACATTTGCTAAAATCTCCCTGACAACACACTCAAGTCAAGTGAAACAACTTTTCTCCCACTTGCTCTGTCAAGCACACGCAGGCAGCACACTAATGCCACACAAACACAGCTTCTGAACTTCTCACGTCCTCTTCAACTTTGCCAAATCCTTTTGAAAGCAGCTGATTTTCTGTCACTTCAGCCTCCTCCAATTTGTACCCTTACAGCCACATCCTGTCTCCTGTCTCATCCTGCCTCACTATGCTCAGGAAATAAAGAACCTCCTTTAAAGTTGAGGGATCAATATGTATCCAGATCCAGATTACAAAGAAAACAGAGGCACATGTGGTCACAGGACAGAGAACAAGAGAATGATCAGTCCAGTGTTACCTCGCAATGACTGATCCATGGACAAGTAAATGAATGAGTAACATTCACAGTAAGACTGCTGCCATCAGAATAACAGGCTATAAGGTGTACTACCACAAACATTTAAGACAATGCAGGGCTTTTAAACAGTAAGAGTTCCCTGTGATGTAAACAACTACTCTTACCTCCAGATGTGTAGTAGCTCTGCTACTGAGTTTCTCACACACATAAAAGTGAAAGTTCCTTACTGGGCGACAGGGAGACTTACTAAGTAAAGAGTGCGCACACGCTAACAAAGAGTTCTGAAAGAGGCGCAGGTGGAGAGAAAATAAAAGAAAGTTGAAGATGGCAATCTTTCAACAACCAGTCAAATCTTCTGTCAGGAAAAAGAAGCCCCAGTCACCTTATATATCAGCCAATCACAGCAGGTCGCTGTTGAGGAATGTGTAACGAGGAGGCGTGTGTGAGTGCTGGAGGTGGTTAGACATAAAATATGGACTCTACGTCCACTTTATAAAAACCATGACCACCAGGTGGGTGGGGCACTTTTAAGTGAGATAAAGCCACATAGAAGCCAGAGTAGAAAAGAAAAACACAAACACACAGGTGATGAGAGCCTGAGGGACTGTTTAAAAGTAGTGTTTGAAGGAGGAGGAATGTAAAGGCTGATTGTGGAAATCACAGCTGTATGAACCAGCTATTAAAATGATCTAAGAGCACAGAGAGCCGGTTGACATCATACAGGGTAGAGGTACATAATCTTCTGTTTACCATGGCAGGGCTGTTAGTGATAGTTACTCAATATGCCGCCAGTAAACACATGCAAAGACAGTCTGAGGTGTCGGGGCATGTTTTGTTTTGAAATACCACGAAACAGTACAAAGATAAGAGATGGGAAACAGAGATATATTTCAAGTGTGGCACTGATTCTTTCTTACTTACTTTGTCAGAATAAACAGAAATTCCTTCATCACAACAGAACTGAACATGAGTGAATCGTGATTGATGATATGATTCCTATTGATTGTGATGTTCACAGTTTTGATTTGTTTTTTGGCAGGAGTGGAACCTGACAAAAACTCCCGCTGGTTTAAAGGCAAACAGTTTCCCTTTTTTCCCATGTATTTAAACCCATAATAAAGGAGGTTGACAGCAAACATTGGAAGAAAAATTACCACAAGCTCCCAGTTACAAGTGAAACAGGGACATTTAAGGTCATGCACTGGTGGGTAGAGCTGCAGCTATCGAATATTTTAGTAATCGAGTATTCTATCGAATATCCCGTCGATTAATCGAGTAATCGAATAAATCATACTTTTGCTTAATTAAGGTTTAACTCGTCTTGGGTCGTCCCTACAAACCTGCTTCTTTGCAGTTACCATGGAAACGCCTGCTTGTTACAGCCAACCACCTCTGCTCTACAGCTGCTGATGATGCTCACCATATTACTGACAGGGTCCCAAATTAACTTTCTGATTCACTGGTCAAGGCGGCAGGTAGATGAAAAATACAGGCCAAACACGTTTTAATGACTGAAATAGCAAATACTGTTTTGTGTAGCCTACACATCTGTTACAGTACATTTAATTGAGAAAGCATTATGTTCTGTTGAATCAATCACAGAATCAATCATTATGTCAGATAAGGAAATTGAGAAACTTTAAATATATATTTGCTAAATTATTATTCCACAAACAAGTTCTGTCTTGATTTAGCTTTGATGACATTAGACATTTTATATAATCAGCCTGTTTATTATTATAAGTGTATCTCTGTCTGCTCCTGCAGCGCGTACATTCAGCGCGCTCACAGACTACAGAGACCATAGACACGTCTATGACAGAGACTGTGAGGACGCTGCTATCGTTATGTTAGCTGCAAACACGGAGAGAGTGAACGGTGAAAAGCCAACCGTTTGACCGGATCACGTGTTCCCGACTGGGTCGTATGGATCACGGATCAACTGTGTGCTGGGGCACGCCGCGCTCGCGTGTGCGTGTGTAAGTGTCTGTGTGTAAGAGAGAGGAGCAGGTAGCTGCAGCTACATTAAACGTGTTTTATACTCATACCAAAGTTTTGATGACGCAAAAAAAAAAAAACTTAACGAAGCCTCGAGGCAGCGAAAATTCCTCAATGAATTTTTGTAATCGAATTATTCGAGTTATTCGAGGAATCGTTTCAGCCCTACTGGTGGGTGTATTTGCTCATATGCTATTCTGCATTTTAGGTTTCTAACAGCAGCATTAAAGGTCCCATATTATGCTTTTCTGGTTTTAGGTGCTCTTTAGTGTGTTTTCCAGGTTTCTTGTGCATGTTTAGGCACATCTATCTATCAAAAATTCAAAGTTCAAGGAAACGCGTCTTCTCCCTCGTCCTCTGCGCATGAAACGCTCGGTCCCAAGCCCCCCTCGTTGAAAATGGGTTTGTGACATCACAAACCCATGATGTCACTGGTCCAAGCCGAATAGATCTTTTTAGCAAGTACAAGCTCCCCTTGGACTGACTGTAGCATTCGCAATATGGTAAAAGGGGCGGGACATATCTAAGAACGCAGCCGAACAACTGACCAATTACGAGAGAGCAGATCGGCCGACCAATCAGATCAGAATTGGGACACCTGGGGACCGTTTTTGTCCCCCTCTAACATTAGCGATACCATTGTACAATTGTGAACGTACTTTAGTAGACACATAAAATAGATGATATATGAACCCCAAAAAAGGCATAAGTACCTTGAACTGGTACTGGTTTAGCTGTTAGAAAACTCCCTTTGTGGTGGCTGAGGTTCAATTGGTCAGATGTCTCATAAACGGATCTCATCCCCAACTCCTTCAGCTACATGTCTGATGTGTCCGAGGACAAGCTACATAACGCCAAGGAGCTCCTGCTACTTTGTTGGCGGCGTGTATAGTATAGAGTAGTGAGAAGATTAGACATGTGCAATACAAGCTCAAGTCGCTTCATCGTGTACTATTTAATTTCATGTGGGCTTTGATTTTTTGCGACTATCCAAGTAAAGAGAACTGGTTGGAATCAATTTATGCAATAATAACTAAAACTTCAGAGAAACAAACTGTAAAAGAAGCAAAAACACAAACATACACACACACACACACACACACTGTTCTGACCTGTAGCACCAGAGACTCCTTGTCCCCCTCTAGGCGAAGCAGTCGATCTTGATAGGTTTCATTGTTGGCTGGAGTGCACAGGTTCACCTGGTTAAAGGCACAGAAAAGAAAATGATTTAAAACAACTGAGAGTCACTAATGTGTAGCATCCACTGATTTAATATGATTGAATGCAACCTACTAAAGAAAAGAGTTATGTAGCCATTTTGCATAGCAAAGGATGAAGTCCACGCTGACAGTTCCTGTTTTTTTCTGTTAAAGTATAATTCATTGTACAGGATGATGGGATGTTGGTCCACTGATGCACAGGACCAATCGGCACACAAAATGCTGACACACTCCTGCAACAGTAAGCAACTGTCTCTGCTGTTCAAGTAGAGAGATTCCTCTGAAAGCACATGATGAAGGGTTATAAGAGATCATATGACTTTCCTGACTAGCTCACTTATCCAGTTGTTACCACAGCCTGAAATGGCAACATTTTCTCCACAGCTTGTGAAATGATTTTCACAGGACAAAACAACTATGTAAACTGCAGTGCCAACAAACATGTCTAAAAAAGCTGAAATGGAAACTTTTTAAAAAGACAGACGTCCGAGTGAAAGAAAGAGCTGAGTCAGGCTCTGTCTAAGAATAGCAACTTTATGTTATATAAAATCTGACAAAACACTGGTTTCTTTTGTTCAATAGCTATTTAAGATTACGGCAGAAATATGTGTACTCATGTGTACTGTAAATATGTGTAAGTCAGGACGCAAACATAAAAGACAAGCAGGACAACTTTAAATGATATTAAGCTCAGACGATAAAGTACCGTAAATTCCGGACTATAAGCCGCTACTTTTTTCTCACACTTCGAGCACTGCGGCTTCTACTCCGGTGCGGCTAATGCATGGATTTTTTATGGGGGACAATGAGCTTCTGCCGCAAAAACATTTGACTTCGTCACGTCGGATCTTAATATCAGTCATTTTGCGCTTCATGCACGCACCCTCATGATGGAAAACACACGGAGAAATGCATATGATGCAGCTTTCAAGTTAAAGGCGATCGACCTGGCTGTCAAAGAAGCTAACAGAGCTGCTGCACGTTAAGATGACACTGACAGCGACAACAGAGACTGAGAAAGTGAGTAATGAAGTCATTCTGAGGCAGTGAATGGATGGACTTTTTCTTGTGAAATATATTACAGTCATCTTTTTCATCAGCCGTGTTACAGACACCGTCGGCTAGGCTTCGTATTGTAACGGTTCATGTTGTAAAGTCAGTAGTTGATAATGTGTTCATAATTCCGATTATGTGGAGAGTCAGTGAATGCACCAGCGAGAACGTGTTGAGTGGCTGTATGAGAGAACGCTGGGGGAGAGAGTTGGATTGTTACGGCAAGTTATGTGTTGCTCTCTGCTGTAAACGGCGTGGTCACGGCCGACAGTGATCGGGTTATTAAGAGTTATTATTTGAACGCTCTCGTCGTCCTTTAACGTCCGTACGGACGCTACAGTATTTGCGGATGTTACCGGTAGCCTACATCTGTGTAAATGCTCTATAACAAAGCTGTTGTTATAGCGTGGACACCTGCGGCTTATAATCAAGTGCGGCTTATATATGTACAAATACATTTATTTACTTATTTTTAGCCGGTGCGGCTTATATCCAGGTGCGCTCAATAGTACGGAATTTACGGTAAGTTGAGTTTCCAGTTCACTCTTAAGAGTCAGATTATCCTGTCTTTGAGTGCGTGTGTCCAAAACTGCTGACTCCTCTGCCTGCTGCTGCTGTTAATAAGGAGACGGAGAGGAGTACATTATCTGGTCGTGAAGCCTGGACATTATAGGATGATAGTTTCCGCTTCTCCCAGCTGCAGAGCAGACGAAAAGCTCAACAGTCGCTACATAAATCAGAAACCTTGTGGAGCATTTATTAAAGGGATACTTCACCAGTCGAAACATCTGTATTGAAATTTGGTCAACTATGTAGTAGGAATATGAAAAACAGTCTGAAGTTGGTGCCTTCTTGACCGAGAAAAGGTAGAAAGGTAGACAGCCGACTTCTGTTCCTCCATCAGCCTAAACTACATCCAATTCAACTTCAAAACCTTCAATCCATATCAGTTTGAAGTTGAAACATTTTTTTCATTGTTGTCGGTTCTTCTCAGCTTTCTCCACAGAGCCTGTTAGCATAGCTTTCTAGCAATATGGTGGACGTTGTTTTTAGATTCTGGCAGTGAGGGTCCACTGATCTTTTATAGGTCTGGAGCTTCAGTGTTTGGAACACATGAGGAGCTAGTGCTGTAGTTTCCCCCCCTCTAACGAAAGCAGCTTCCGATGACGCAAAATAATGAGTCTTGCGTCTTCGGAGGCTGCTTTTCAGATAAGAAAAAGAGCTTTCTTGTCTCAGGGGAAAATGAAGGCAAGATGCACGGCAATTCAAAAAATACTACCAGGTTTCTAATGATACAAAGCTTAATGTAAATAGTTGAAGCATCCCTTTACGTGAAATCAGAGTTCATCATATTATAAAATGAAAAAAAAATTACAAGTCCTATGAACTTAAATATTCATCAGACAAGCAGACTGTCTTCTCTGGACTGATGATTGACACCAAAATACAGGTGACATATTTATCACGGTCATTTTTTCCAACAACATCTTAACACATCTTTTTTTTACATTTTAAGAATATTTTAAGACCATGACTGAACACATATTTTTCTCTTTTGTCATGCACAAAACAATTTAGATACTTTACTCTAAGTACATATAGTTGTTGAAAGCTGTTCCCCAATAAGACCAACCTAAAGTCATCCTGGAACTCTGCAGTTCAACTCAGCTCTTTAAAAATGTTTCAGCTCATTGGTTTTACACCCTACAACTCCATTGTTGTGGTTGATTCTTTCTCGAGCATCCACCTTGTTTTTAAAAAGCCGTTTCCAAGAAAGCTCGGATAACCTTTTATATGCCACCAGCTGTGTCAATGAAGTGGAGTATTTAGCAGTGTAAAAGGCAGACGTGTCCCTCAGGAGTTGTTAAAAAAATCCAAACAGAATTAGGTTCCACCATATCAGCCAAAACATTGTGACCACTGACAGGTAAGGTGAATGTCGTTACGATTATAACTTATATAGAACTTCTTTTCAAACTTCCTGTTGACAAAACAATTCAATTTAAAGATGTGCTCTTGCTATAATATATTACTCACTATGAATCTTTGCTGTGGAAAATGAAAACACATGGTGTTTCTGCAGAATGCTGTAGCTCAGTGTCAAACATCGACCAAGTGAACATGTTAAAAGTATTAAAAACAACCAGCTAGCAATTATCAATCTGGCTGCTTATGGTTTTATCTGCTTTTCTTGGAGGCATTATTCATTTCAGCTGATTTCATAACCAGATAAAAACGCTTTAAGCTTTTAGACAATACAACCTTAGTTTTTTATTCCTGAGTATAAGCACAACGTCAAACTAACTGAGCACTGTCTGTCCAGGAACACAGACAAAAGACCCTCAAATCATGTCAGCCTGGTATCCTGGATGTTCTGTCTGTAGCTGGGGTCATTAGGTTCAGAGTTTGTAAAGAGCTGACAAAGATCATGGAAACATCAAACATTAACAGTAAAAGTAAAACAGAGAGGGATGAAGAGAAAGAAAGTGTGAGATTAAAAGAGAGTTTATCATGCTGAAAACTTCAGTGAAGTCCTGTTTGGATTAGCTGCCACTAAACGTGCCAAAAGCAGAAGACCTTGTCTGAGAGTTTTCTTGAACTCATATTTACAGTTATTTATTATTCATTTATTTTTGCAATATGGCTACAGAGCAGTTTTCAGTTTGTCACTCCAGTGGGAGAAGAAGAGAAGTATTTGAAATATGTTGTAATCACAGATATTCCCATCACACAGTAGAGAAGCAGGGCCATATCGGGGAAGCACTTAAAAGAGACCAGGCTGGTCTGGTTCTATCTGTCTTTCATCGCCTGCTGGACTGCCAGAGTCAAAGAGCAAGGAGACAGTATATAACACATGTGTTTTATACAGTCTATGAGAAAGGCCGGATCTTTACAGCTGTGGCCACTTTTTTAAGATTCATGACCATACAATAAGAGTCTAACAACATTAACTTCTTTCTTAAACAATGTCAATATCCTGCAACTGTAGAGGTCAGATATTTGAGAAAGTGCAGAAGTTGAAGCTGTAAACATTTTTCCCTAAGAGAAGCCATCTGGACAGGGGGATTTTTAGCTCTCTGAAGCTGTGCAGTTTTCAGAGTTTTTTCGTGTAAAGGCTCAGTCCAGTGGAGAGGGTGGGATCCTGATGACATACAGGACTGTGCATGTTCCAACTGTCTATAAATGCATGACGGCATACAGGACAGCGCCTACTTTTAATGACTCAAGTTGTCTATTGTTAATGTGCAGTACGTAAGATATCATATAAACTGTGTCAGACTAATGTATACAGTAACTGCATAGTTGTTTATATGCCATACCCCTCAATGTCTAAAACCATCTGTATATGATTCCTCTGCACTTAAAACCTGAGTTTCTTATAGTCAGTGAGGACCTCAAACTGGTTCTGTGGTTGAAAACAACACATTGTCACATTCATTGTTGCTTATTTAGCGCTGTGTGTCAATTTAATTTGGTCCTGGAGCGTGTGGAACACATTAGCCTGGGTCGTCTCTCGAGTCACACCACTGTGCCTCGAAATCGAATCTAAACATGATGCCATAGGGATTAATGAGTGCACAGCTTGGCAATGAACACGTCCTGTGTATTGGGAGAGTGAATTTGAAGGGAAATCAGCAGTCTGGATTTATAAGGGTTGTAAGAATATATTTATCAGTATCTTTATATTGTTTTTTTCTGATTGAATTCTCAAAATGACACGATTTATTTTTTTGATGTTGGAGAAAAATGTTAATTTCTTTTGTCTTTAATTTTTTGGCAAATACAAATGCAGATCCCATTTACACGATTGCACACTTAAATGGGCTGACAAGTTAAAATATTTTAAAAATGTAATGAATTGCGGTTCTCTATTGAATCTTTGCTGATGTTTTTATGCTACCAACCGTGTGGTGGCGATATCCTAAAACTTTCACCAGTGTCCATCCATCAAACGTGTGTACGCGGACATCGGTTAAATAAACAAAACACATTTAGAAGTAAAATTAAGGGTGATCTGTATTTTAAAGCTTTGTCTTATTAATAATGCTTCGCCTATAAAGCCATAAAACACATAAAAATGCTTATACCCTTATCTGGACGTTGTATCCGATTCCTCTGCAATACAAATATTCAATTCCTGATTATCAGAGTGGTAAAATCCAATCCGAGTGCTTATAAAATGTGGTGTTTTCTAAAATCATTATTGATCTTACATCTTAAAGTTTAATGATCAATGGTATCAAAATTACCAGATAATCAAAACAACTTCTTGTTTTCTTCAGACATATTTTAAACCAAGGGCTGATGGTAGAGAAATGTGTCAGCAAAGTTTCTGTACCAAAATGTGATACAGTAACGACACACATGACACAGTGTGCACAAGTTTGTCTTTTTCTTTTGGTATTCAAAAGTAAGTAAATTATTAATATGATTATCAATATTATCAATAAGGTACCTATAAATAAAAAAAATTGCCCTTTTGGTTTTGAAAGAGATGAGGCTATTGTTTGTTTTAAATGTGATTTAAGTTGGGGTGCTGGTGGCACAGTGGTTCGTGCATGTGTCCCATACATGGAGGCTGTAGTACAGGTTCAGTCACAGGTTCAAATCCAACCTGTGGCTCCTTTCCTGCATGTCAATCCCCACTCTCTCTCCCTGATTTCCATCTCTTTGTACTTTCCTGTCTCTCCAATAAAGGCACACAATTGTGTAAACCAAAGTAACATTTGTCCAAAGGCTTTGTTTTCATATAAAGATTATATTTGATCCATATTGCTCTTCCCTACAGTATCGATAAGTATAAACTAAGGCTTTCAGTATCCAGGATCTTAAGCACAGGCACAGACTGAGAATTTTCAGCTCTCAAATCTCACATGATAGAGCATAATGTGCTGATTAGAGATGAGCTGGATACAATTATATACGAGGCAGGGAGTTTGCTTTAAGCAGGAATGCAGGACAGAAGTTCATTTCTGTCTTCAACATCATCCGAACTGTTTCAGAGTCACTGAGACACCGAAAATGACTTCACATTATCTGACACCAAATTTCTTTGTAACAAGCACATTTACAGTTCTTTTACTCTGACATGCCGTTATCATTCATCCATCCGCTGAGTCAGCATACTGAATCTGAAGTAGAGAAGAACTGACAGGGAATAAAAGAAAAGTATCTTCAAAGCAGCATGACATGGCGAAGAATGAAAAGACCAAAAATACGATTGTATATTATTGTAAATATGTATTACAAAGTAATTGCAAGAAACGTTACGTGAATTCTCCTCCACACTACAAGGAGACAGCATGCAGTGTTTAGGTGTACATGGTAACACTTCCTATCTTGCAAACAGGGGTCAGGAGAAGACATTCCTCCATTTGTCACCAAACATTCCCATGATGGACTTCAGCTGTTTGCCATGTGTTTCTGAATCAATAACCACGGCGATCAACATTACATCCATGAATCTTCAATCTTCATGAGTGAAATACAAGGACAACCAAGGACAAATCTATGGTCCTTGGCTGTCAATTGCAGTATAAGCAGTGACAAGGTGAGAAAGGTCAGATTTAGATGCATTTTGATAAATAGCATCACAATAGTCTAGGATTGATAAAACATTGATATAAAGATATATATATTGCAATGCTGAACAATGTTATTGTACATGGCGTATTTCCTCATATTGTGCAGGCCCACACCTGCATTATGTCAAAGGTTTTAGTGAACTGCTCTCTAAACATAAGGGAAAGTTCAAACCACAAGAAAACAAAGACAAATCAAGGTGATACTCCATTGCATTTCTTTAACATCAGATTTGTAGCTTTCTTTTTTAGCATCAATTTGAATATACATTTAAGCTCAGTTCAAAAGGTTACTGTGCAAAATCCATTGAATCATTTTATGAAATGATATTGATACAGCTTGTGAGGTTCAAGTATGGTGTTACTGTAAGCCAAGCGTAACTCACAAAAAGACACATACAGGAAGGCACTGATTTCTATCGACATCAGTCTGTCTACATGACTCCAAGACGACACAACAACACGGCCAGAAATCAAGCCCTCTTAATCCTAAACAATTCAGCTCTAAACTGCAGCACAGATTTCCTGTGACAGTGTGTCTCTGATTGAATCGAGCAGTATCAGACCCTGTTTTGTCAACAACAATCAGCCAATGGATAAAACTTCTTATGTGATAACAGTCTTTGTGATGCATGCCTCCACACACACAAACACACAACATGTCCTAACAACACTGCAATAAGTTAAAGATGCAGCCCAGCTTAAAGGAAACGACATCATTAAACAGTCTGCTGATAGGAAGGAACACAATAAGAAGAGGACAATAACACGAGGCTGTGCTGGGACAGAGGAGTTCCCCTTCTCAATCACAGCATTACACTTTTTTCCATAAAAAAAATAAAAAAAAAAAAAAAAAAAAAATAAGATCAGGCACGTCTATCAGGTATTAATCCAGCCACATGGATGTTATATAAAGACAGTAATGAGAAAGAGAACGTCACATGTGCTCACCTTTTTTAGCCAAGAGAAGTGCCGGTAGAAGTCAATGGGAGTCTCCATGCTCCCAGCCCATTGCTGCCCTGCCTTTCTGTGTGTTTCTGTCCGACTCACTCACACTGTGTGCATGTGAGGATGTGTGAGCACGGCCCAAACACCGGGTAAAGTGCGGGCTGCTGTAGCATGTGAGCACTGTACTGAGAGTCTGAGTGTGATTGTGTGACTGCGATGGTAACAGCTGTGGAGGAGGGCGTTTTACGATCTCTGCCTTCTAAGTTAGAAAACTCCCCCTGGGTTGTCCCCCTCCTCCAACCATGCTCCTCTCTTTCCTTTTCTGTCGCTACTTTTGTCGTTTCTTCCTCTACTTTATGTTCCCTCACTTTTACCTTGCTCTTTTTTTTATTCAATCACACACTCGCTGGTTCCTCCGCACCTCCTCTCTGTTTGTTTCTGGTTTGAGTTTCTCTTTCTTCTCTTTCACCTCCTGTCATTTCTCTCTTTTCTGCACTCTCTCTCTCTCTTCTTTACTTCTCAGTTGCTCCCCCTCTTTTCTTCTCTCTTCTTGCTATGGCCGTTCTGACAGCCAAATGGCCGAGCCTAGAAAAGAGGTGGGTGGTGGGAGGTTTTTCTTCTTTCTCTGTCATCTGTTTATGTCTGAGTCTTGGCCTCTGTTCTCTTTCACTCACTCACTCACTTACTCACTCTCTCT
This sequence comes from Symphodus melops, assembly GCF_947650265.1. Taxonomy (NCBI): domain Eukaryota; kingdom Metazoa; phylum Chordata; class Actinopteri; order Labriformes; family Labridae; genus Symphodus; species Symphodus melops. Next base: position 6,580,054 of record NC_136696.1, on the reverse strand, counting down.
CTCTCTCCCTCACACACACACACACACACTCGCACAGACACACACACACACTCCCACTATACTAGCAGCATTTGATGTCGAATAAAGAACCAGCAACAGGCTGTGATGTCAACACAAACTCAAAACTCCAGCCCTCGCCTTTTAATTTCATTTGCTCACACTGATGTCTGAATGGCAGTCATTCATACAAGTACAAACTCCATGTGGGAGATTGTAGCTGCTCGCTGTCTTATGAGCTACTCTTCACATAACAAAACATGTCCCTGCACTCCTGCGTCTGTGTGTGCATTTTGTGTGACTCACTGTAACTTTACGTCATGTCATTTTGTATGTGATGCTTAAATGAAGGGCAGCACATGGCTATCTAGGTCAACTTGAACCTATGGATACGCCGGAGGGGGGGTGGGGGGGGGGGGGGGGGGCGGGTAAAGTAGGATTTCTCTCCTCCTTAGTGCAAAAACAAGAAGAGTGTTTCATTAAATAAACAACAGCACATTGTGGATTTATTGTGAAATCTTGACGTGCTATAATCCTTAGCACAAACAGAAACATGTATGAAGTATTCTACAAACACACCATGTAATCAGCTCTACTTAAATAAGATCTTCATTCAAACGTGTGGATTACGTGTGGATAACGCGAGTAAGGAAAGATCCTCTTTTTATACGTCCTATAGAAACAACGCACTGAAGGCGAACAGGAAGTTGAAATGTGGCGAAGGATTCACCTCACTCTGACTACAAGTCATGACAACAACATGACTTGGGCTTTTAGCTGGGTTAACCTTTTGGCCTGACTCGTCCTCTTCTCCTGCTCTGTGATCTCTCTGTGCTCCTGAACGTCATTATTATCATTATCACGACCAAGCTGGAAAGTCTCATGCAACTGACTGAACGCTTGCATCTCCTTTTTGTCTTTTTTATGAATGAAGAACTAATGCTATTTAAAATTAAACAAAAACTTATTTCCCACAAAAACAAAAACTTAAATAAAAGTCAAATTACTTATTTTGAATAGTAACTTAATAAAGCACAAAAAAAGCTTCTTAATGGAAGTAGATATGAGTAAATAATATTTCTTACTTTTCACTCCTGGTATTAAGACACCTTTTATATTTATTAAACCACTGAAGACATTGCATTCAACATGTGCATGTCACTGAAATATCAGCTAATCTACAAAATATCTACAAGAATAATATAGCTTTAAAATGTTTTTCAATCTGCACTGAATAACTTTATGTTTATATAAACAAACTGATCAAAGAATTACAGGATATTTGATCGCCCTTCTTTACCAAAAAATGAATGAACTCTGAATCTGAATATGGGAAATACTTTTCAGTGAGCTTTTCAGACTGACAAAAAGTTATCAAAAAGTAATAGTTAGAATAGAATTGTGAAGCTCAGAAGCAGACGTTTCTCTTATAAGATATCTGAAGCAAGCTGGAAAGGCAGAGAGACAGCAGCTGTGAGTGCAAGCATGATTACCTTCCAGATATATTCAAAGGTACAGTATGTAGAAGTGCATGCTAATGTTTATATGAAAATATCTAACTTAAATTAAAAATGGACAAAACCCATGTTATTCTATAGTTGAGTACTTACACCCCCTCAAATATTGCTAAAAGTTATCAAAGTCAGAGAACTATGTCATTTTATAGTCCTAACTGGAAGTGTTTTCCTAAAATGGTCGAGTCAGTTAGAAGTAAAAGATCATTATTTGAAGGCGCACTCACGACTCAGCAGTAATGAGAAGAACTTCCTGCCAGTGTCACACTAATGATGCTTCCTGTGTTTACATGTGCGTATCTGTGACTGTGAGTCTTTTTCATAACAGAGTATCCCTGGAGAGAAGCCCACGGGGGGGCAGACTAATTCCAGGGCACGAGGATCTTTGATCCTGCTCCTCGAGGTCAGCAGGGAGGAGCAGGAAGAAGGAGAAGGTGGACAAGATGAGGAAAAGTGGGGGCAGCCAACCTAACTTATAAACTTCCTTGATAGTCTGCCAGGCTTTTGTACATCTGCTGCAGAAATCACAGAGCACATGAAAAGAGTTCACAGGCACTGTAAGAGATAGATCGTTTGAAAACTGTATAAAAAGAAGGTGGATTCAGTAATAACAAAGACCGTGTCTCATTTAGGAAGTGACACAGATTTTCTCTGATCAATCCTCATACACTTACATACTTTAATCATAAACTTAAGTTTTAAAGAGGTTTTTTGGTTCCCTGAACATAAACATGCCTTATTCATCGTCATTACTTTTACCTGGTTATAAAACAGACTCAGTTTGACACTGACGCCTCTATAGGGCCACTGAAGCAAATAACAAAAAGAAAAAATGAGCTATAAAAGAGGATTTAGGGGCAGAGTGTTTAGGGTGCCATGTACGGACGCTGTACTCCTCACAGTGTGCAATCTGACCTGTGGCTTCCCACATGCCATTTCTCCCTCTCTCTGTCTCCGACTACTGACACCATACACTCTCCTAACGCAACAAGAAATGCATAAAAAGCCCAAAAATAAGTCTTTCAACAACAACTAAAAAATTCTTAATATCGGAACTTAACCGCATCGTAATTAATGTTTCAACAATGACAGCACGACTTGATATCATCAAAGAAAAAGTAAAAGACCAATCTGAGGCTTTGGTTATGTATTTGAAAGTTTGACTACATTTCAGATGTTTCTTTATGAGCACTGAATGGACTCGCTTTAAAACATTCAGCAAAATCAGAGTGTATCGCTTCTCTCTCAATTCAATTTCTTTCATCTGTTCATTAATAAATTCAACGTACTGCACCTTCATCACTGCAGCACAAAAGGACTGAACTTGGGGAGACAAACGTGGACACAATGGTGGAGGAAGGGAGGAGTAGGGGGGGGGGGGATTCTGACTTGGCAAGTTAAAGTGAGCAACATGTGCGACATCTGCTGTTGAAACAATGAGCTCCACGATCTGCTGAAATGGATCCAAGATTCACTTTCCCTTTTCAGCTTTAACCGTCACAGTACTTGTGTTAAACTCTGCACCGCTGGCTGAGCAGAAAACAGCAGACTGTGCAGGACAACACTCAGCTACAAACATCCACAACAGAATCCATCAGTAGCTATGTCAGTGGATTGAGTAGAGAACAAACATCTAAACAATGAGTTTGCAAACAATAAATAAACCTTCTGCTCAAGTCATCTCTTTCACTTTGATTGTTCTGTTTAGTCTTACCTTAACAGTCCTGAACTATGCATCCCTCCATCAGAGCCTCGACTGCTGCACTAAGTTCCCCCACTTAAAAAAGCAGACTCAAGTCAGACAGTAGGGGAGGTCCAAACATGCAGACAGGCTTTGTGAAGTGAAAGACAGATTGAAAGATATCAGAAAGAAAGAGGTAAAACAGTAAAGGAGGCTGTAAACAGAAAAGTGAGACCGTCTGAGAGGACATGCAGGACAGACGGAGGTTGTGAGGGAGCGAGTCCAGCACAGGAAGTTGATTAGAGTTGTAATAGTGTCTTTGAGGAAATCTTCTGGAACCTGTCCCAAACCCCTTCTGTTGTTTTACTCACGGAGGAACACTGCATGCAACGAGCTTCGAGGCATAAAATAAGTTTTTCAAAAGAATTTCAGTAAAATAATAAGAAAAAGCAGCTCTGCACAAGTCGCACATTAAGAGCCTTTGCATGAAGCCCCTGTAGCTACAATCAAGCTGCATTACCAACAGGGTAACTAATACAACGCCTAGAAGAGCTATTACACATGCAGACCTGCTGCTCGCCATGACCATCATTGTCTGAATACAAGCACAAAAAACAACTGATTGCATGCAGTGTCTCCTAATACAGAGTAAACAGAACTCTTATGGCTCATCGGGAGAGCAAACTACAGAAAGTATGTTTCCTATTCTATGTGAATAAATGATGCTATGTTTACACTATAATATCATAATATTCTATATAACAGTTATTAAAGCCAGAGAATTCGAGACTTTGTCCCTTGCCGTGACGGCCGTGTAGTCAGTGTTGCCAGATCAGATTGACCGTTTCCAGCCCAATCACCTCTTAGAACCCGCCCATTCCAATAAAAACCCGCCCAAACCACGAAGTTGCCAGACACCCGTGCAAACCTGCGAAATCATAACACATGCAAAAGAAAACACACCCAGAGCTTCATATCTAGATCAAATAACCACATATAAATGATAGATAAAAACGTAGGTTTTTGCAAATTGCAACCAACAAGAGTGCAGTGAATCAACCATAGGCTACACAAATTGCAAAATGAACCTCTGGCATCCTAGCGCCAAGCCCTGATTATTCATAATGCCAACTGCACGTAACAATGTACGTAACTAAATTACACACATACAGAGCTCATCTTCCTCTCTCCCTTCTCTCTTTTTTTCTTCTCGCCGCTTTCCACACCTGTGGTGCTGAAAGACCTGGCTGCACAGCAGCTTTTAATTCATAGAATACGTGGGCTTCAGTTACCAGGCTATATATATATATATATCAAATTATTTATTTATTTATTTATTAATAAGAGAGATAGATAGAGAGCGAGAGAGAGCTGTTTTCACAATAGTGTAACGGTTCATGTTGGAAATGCAATAGAGGGACAGAGCGGAGAATGTGCGAAGCTGCTGTGAGTGAGCCGGCAAGAGAGAGTCAGGTGAAGTGTTTTACAGCAAGTTGTTGCTTGTTCTCTGCCTTGTTAGTGGCGGTCATGGCTGACAGCGACGAGTTGAGCTGATGAACGACCTTGTCGTCCTTGCAACGTCCTGACGGACATTATAAAATAAAAAAATGAAAAACTCGCCAAATGTGGACAAAAGCAGCCCAAATTTTATTCACCCGCCCAATGTATTTTTTCCCCGATTGACATAAACAAAAGCAGCCCAATTGGGCGGAAAACCGCCAAATCTGGCAACACTGCGTGTAGTGACAGGCATGACATGTTTATCGTTGCCATGGATACATCGGATGTTAAGTCAGAGACTGCTACATAAGGAAGCATGAGCTGCTACCGAAAGTTGCCGTACTGTTTTTGTATATGCTGCTGTAAAAAAAATAATTAATTAATTGTACTTGAACACATTGAATTTGTCTGTATTTCATTCAGATCTGTTTATGCATTTCATCGTGACTATAGTTGTCTCAGAGTTCATTTTCTTCACGGGCGGTAAGGCTGAACGATTTATCAGGCACACACGTGGTTTCAAAAAACGCGATTACGTGAGCGCCAAAGCCACGGTTTTTGGCAGTGCTTCTTGCGACTGACCCAGGAGCTGTTGTGTCAATTTACGCATGCACGGCGTCTATTCTGCCCCTGCGTGTGTGCCTGACTTCTTTAGCCTGATACACTCATACATTCTGGGTTGAGATCCATAAATGGATCGCAAAGGGAATATCGTCACGTCTACCTTCCATCTCCAGAGATGATATTACATTTGGAATCTCAAACAATACAAATGAGGAACTTTGTCTTAATTTGATTCTGTGTCTGGCAAAATTCTTTATTCACAAGAATAGATTTTTAAAGTCATCCCCCAATTTTGTCTCTTTTCTGAATGATTTCAAACTTTATCTCAAGTCCTTAAAACTAATTAATGGAAAAAAAGCAAAAATGATATACGATGTTTTGAAAAACTTTCCCAAAGTATTAGACAACTAACATTACATACCCTTGTATATTTCATTTACTATTTATTTCTCCTTAATTTCCTTTTTCTTCTCAGTTCAGACCTCATTTATTATTTCTTAAGATTGTCATTTATTTTCTCTATTTTGAAATGAAGTGCTGGATATTGACGTTGCAATTTTGATGTACTTGTTTTCTACGTTTGTACTGAAAGAAACGTTCAATAAAGTTTTTGAATGAAAAAAAAAAAAAAAAAAAAAAAAAAAAAAAAAAAAAAATCTTTAGCCTGATACACAGCTCGACAGATAGCTAACAGTCTTCCTCCAATGAAGAAGCTGAAGTTTCTTTGTCCAGTCTTTAATAAAGGAAGCACTGTAAAACTAAATAGACATCAAAACAGAAGTTAAACCGAAAAGTCCGCTAGCTTGATGCTAACGTCTATGAGATTTTGAATAGGAATGCTAGTGGATAGCATCGCGAATGTATCAATTGTTGTTATCTTACGTTGTAACCTTATTAAACATACTCAAAATAAACAATGCAAGACCTGAACATGAAATGAAGCTCACAGGCAAATGTTTTGGCCGTATGGCTAGAAGAAAATATGGAGCCATTGTTGGCTTCTCTTGTTGCATAACTTCTGTGAACTAAGTCACCTGGCAACCCCAAAGGCACAAAATATATCAACACTTATGATCAGATTTCTGTCAAACTGACACTAAAAACAAGAACATCACACTGTCTGTGTGTTTCTTCTTAATAAATAAATGTGAAATCAATTCTTAACTTTAGTTTCCATTCTATTAATTTAGAGTTCTGGCATTTAAAGTTTTAACTGGTATGATGTAATTTCCTGTCATGTTTGTACTGTACATTGAGAACATTGCACAAGCTTGATTTGAAGAAAATCGTGATAAAAATCGAAATTGCAATTTCTGCCAGAAAAATCGCAATTCAATCTTTTCCTAAAATCGTTCAGCCTTAACGGGCGGGGTGGAGAAGCGAAGAGGAACACTGCCATAATTCCCTACCAGCCTTGGATTCATCTTTAATCTTCTTTTGATTGAGCTCCCTGGTGGTGGAATTTCAATACTTTGCGTTTAAAGGTAAAAAAAGGATATCCATCCCCCCTCCTGTATGTTTTCTTTGCTTCTCCCATCAATTGATGAATACATCTATTTGCTCATTTTCCTGACCCTGTGTCAAGACATACTCATTTTTTGTGCTTTTTAGTAGTAGTTTTCACTTCTAAAACTCAATACATTTTCATTGAACTTGTTTTTTATTGTCATTGTTTATTTAGCTGTCTGTTTTAGTTTGCTTTGTCTTTTCTACACAGCACAAGAAATAATGAAAGAAGCTGTTGAGAGACAAGCTGCTTCCTGAGGTCATCTTCACAATGATATGCAAAGCCAGCGCAGCACAGAATAACACTTCTGTAGCACAACAGCTGAATTCCTCTCCTCTCCCTCCAACCTCCCCTACTGACCCCGCTGCTAACTGTTTCTGAAAAACAAAAAAAACCCCATGTGATAGATTGTGATAACCGAGAGGTGCATGAGATCTCTTTCTTCATTGCAAAAATCCCTTAAAGTGTTTCCACTCACAAACTCGATCGTCACCGCTTCTCTGTGAACTGTCTTTGTCTCAAGATTGAAAAAAGTAAATGAAGACAACTTTGTGATTTATGATCAAATATCTGAAGTCAGTGTGCAATCTGTAATGTTTTAATGAAAGTTGTTCAAAAATAAGCTTACTAGAAATGGGAATTAACTAAATAAACCAAATAATAAGATATTTCAGTAATATATAAAAATCACGTGATCATTTTATTTTTGATGTTTGACCATCACTCATCAGAAACAAGCCTTAACCATGACTGAATGAACGGATGAACCCAGTCCAGCTTCATTCACTCTGGCCTAGAAATGAGTTCAAAGAAAAACACATTGCGCCATAAACAGAAAAAAAAGTCCCGTCTGAAAGAGGCCTTTCAACATCAAACAGCTGGTTCTTTGGCTCCGTATGTTGCATGTTTGCCTCATTTTCTCCGTCAACTTCCAGAACATCACATTTAACACACTGAAATAAGAGTAACATTCTGTTCAGAGTGACACTCGCACACTGTTATTCACTGAGGCATGTTTACTGAGAACGCGGTGCAACGTCGTACCCAGCTGTGTGATTTCTCAGGACAGTGAAAGTTTCAACAATAACTCTCTGGCTAATGAAATGTTTTTAAATATCTGAGTTTGACCACTTAATGGTCACATATTCTTATTCCTTTTTTTTCACACAAACTGTAATCTAATTCATGTTGAATGTTAAAATACTTGAAACTCCATAAGAGACGTATTGAATGTGTGGTGTGAGATGGACGTGGGTGGAGTTGGAAGTTGAACACAACATAGAAAGCAAACATTATCTTAAGACAACAAATAAGGCAAAATGTCATGTTGAGATGAGAGATGAGGTGAAGAGCAGCACACAGTGTACTCACAGTTCCTGTCTGAAGCCACTCGATGAGAGCCTGTGCCGTCTCTGTAGGAAGCTGTGCTCTGAGGCTCTCTTTCCCCTCCTGGCTGGGCTGCAGCTCCAGGGCAAGTTTGAGGTCCTCGGCTAACTGAACGACCTGCAGTGGACCAGCACTGACGGGAGAACCCAGGTCATACATGCTGTTAGAGAACTCCGACGCTGCTGCTTTTGAACCTGCAGAGTATGTGGAACAGCACAGGAGAACATAGCGCTTTGAATATGAGGAGACTCAATGTAACCACAGCCATATATTCCCCCTGTTTCCAAATTGTCCATGTGTCATCTGGAACGTTTCCCTGGCAACCCCTCCAAGAGTACACACACATACACGCACACACGCACACACACACACTGAAACATCTGCTTATAATAGTTACAAATCATCCATATAGTATATGGACTCCTAATTAATGAAAAACACACAATGAAAAGAAGATCCTTGAACACCTCTGTAGGAAAGAGAAATAAGGGAAATGCTTAAAGTTTCAAGGCTCTGTGGAAAAAAGGAAACAATAATGTTAACTGTATTTCTGTACCGCCTAAATCAGGTCTAATCACTCACCAGCTACTGGTAGCGTGGGATTGGGAATTCCGTAGCTCACCCAGGACCTCAACCCTTAAGAAGATCCCAGACTGTGTAAAAAAGCCTCTTCCCACTTCAATTCAATCAAATAGACATAGACAACCTCATAATTATAAAAAGAATAATATAATAGGCTGATAAGCTGCCAATAAAACTGGTGATTTGCCCTTTAAGTCACTGGCTGAACTTAAGGGATCACATTGATGAAGCAGTAACCTCCATCGACGTGTCAGGTCACTCACATACGCTAAGCTAAAGTGTGACTTTGGTACATTAGCAAGTCTTTTACAGCTAGCCTGATTTATATTTGACAACAAAGCTGACCTGTTAAAAAAAGAGGGTGGGAAAATACGATTTATATGTTCACATGTGGAGGATAAGTTTGCGTGTTTGCAGAAGCAGCTTTTCAGAGGGTGAAAATAAAACAATGTAGCGCCACCACATTCAAGTCAACAATAACGTGGAACAGAAACATTGTGCAGACAGCAAGCTGCACACTTCAAATGTAAAGTAGCTTGAAGGCAACACTTTAAAAACAGCGTTCACCACACTGACAAAGAAGGCCAACGAGGTAACATCAGTATAATGGATGAAGCCATTCAGTGATGGCTGAAGAAAGCAGACACTGCAGTGGCCAATAAGTACTCAGTGTGATCCCCAGTACACAGGGTCATCAGGTGATATTGTGACGTTTAGACAAGAAAAGCCTTTAGAACTATAGCTTAGTTAAAACGTCAAACAACGCTGCTAGAAATGGTCTAAACTGTCTAAAAGGTATATTACAAAGTTTACATTATTTTAAAACTATGAGGAAATATATCTCCCATTTTCAGGGTGTAAAACAAAGCAGAGTTGTTTAACGTTTTTACGGGTCATTTATTGATGATTGTTTACAAACACAGGCTGCGATGTCGCTTCTTCTTCCGATGTTTCCAGCAGATATAACAGGTCGGACAAGTCTGTGCATGTCACAAAGGTTTTACTCTAAATTAATGCAGCTGCACGAACACGCACGCACCACGCATGTAAACAACTCTCAGCCACTTTCAGTAGTAGTTCTCAGATTGGTTGTCCATCCCTCGCCTGAATAGACACTGACAATAAGCAAAACATACATTTAAACCTTGTACGTGTTGATATGAAGGCTACAGGGTAGAGAGATAGTTGCATCTCATAGGAATGACTATCAACAGTGACATTGGTACATTGTGCACTAAACTCACTGCTGCCTGTTAGACCCACAAACAACTTCAAGCTTCTTGAAAGGGAACAAAAAAAAACAACAAGAACAACAACCCACTCTCGCCTCGTCTCTCCATCCCATGTCCACTTCTCTGTACAGCAGAGAACACTGAGGACATTTTTTTCCCACACATTTTCAATTCAGAAAAAAACACAAAGCTGTTGAATTATACCCAATAGTGTCATCAGAAAAAAATGTTTTCATAGCATTGTTGTCTTTGTGATTGTCTTGGAGGTGGTGTCACTAACCTGTGGTCTTATTGCAGCTCCCTGATGAAAGTACCACAGATTGACTAGTTTGGTCTAATTTGGTAGATAAAGAATAGTCTGGTTATTTAATTTGGTCTGATCTGGTTAAATGAGAACTGTTCAAACTTCAAGGCGGGGTAGGAATTTTTCTCCTGATCCATTTTTTAAGATTTTGGTTCAAATTGTCTGTAGTTCCCTAGTGCCCTAAGGTTGAGACTACTGTTAAAAATTAAACAAAAACACATTTGGATTAATTATTGTTTGTTCAAAATCGAGGTGAGGAGAACCTCAACACAACGGCCAATTTGAACATTCTTCCAAAGACGTCATATGTTGGTTTCTTTGTATGAATTCATCACGATAGCTCAGGGGTGCCCAAGACTTCTCACCTGTGCGCCGACGTGAGTGGCCGCATATCTAGTAGCTCCGTCCCTGTCGTACTCGTCTTGATATGTTATTCGTTTGTTTTGGATCTGTGCCAACTTCTACTTTTATAGTTTTATAGTACACTTTCAGTGTATAACTTTATGTATCCTATGGATACTTTTTCGTGCTTTCGTGGAAATAGCAGCGGAAAACTTTCTTATTCAAGGGAGAAGCTGCTCTCACTCCGGACAGCGGGACAAGCCGGCATTGTTCATCCGATACCTGTGGAGCTGAGGCGGCGGTATAGAGGCTGTCGAGCAGGGGCTATGCTAAAGGCTAAGCTAGCGGCTAAGCGATGGAGATACAAGCCCTCGGTTCCGGTGATAGTTATGGGGAACGTAAACTGTCTAACCAACAAGACAGACGAGCTGGCTGCTCTCGTGAGGAACAACCGGACATTTAGAGAGTGCAGTTTAATGTGCCTCACAGAAACCTGGCTGACTCAAAACACCCCGGACGCTAACGTGGATCTACCGGGCTTCACTACAGTGAGAGCGGACAGAGACACGAAACGCAGCGGCAAACGGAAAGGAAGAGGACTCGCGCTGTTTATTAACAACAGATGGTGCCACCATGGACATGTTACTGTGAAGGAGGCAACGTGCAGCAAAGACATCGAGCTGCTGGCGGTAGGTCTCCGTCCTTACTACATGCCCAGGGAGTTTTCCCACGCGATTGTTGTTGCTGTTTACGTCCCCCCGCGTGGCCAGGGAGACTGTTTTGAGACCACTGACTGGAGTGCCCTGCAAGAGACTCCTGGTGATGACATTGAGGGGGTCACACACTGCACAACTGACTACATGAACTTCTGTATGGACGTTGTGGTTCCCACTAAAACTGTGCGCTGCTTCCCGAATAACAAGCCCTGGATCACCAGCGATCCAGGAAGAAAAGGGCATTCAAGGAGGGAGACCAGGCAGAGCTGAAGCGTGTGCAGGGGGAACTCAAGGTCAGACTCCGAGAGGCAAAGGAGGAGTACAGAAGGAAGGTAGAACAGAAGCTGCAGCAGAACAACATGAGGGAGGTCTGGGAGGGCATGAAAACCATCACAGGCTGCAAGAAGAAAAACATAACGCAGAAGACGGGGACCCTGAGAGAGCAAACCAGCTGAACTTGTTTTTTAACAGGTATGACATCCCCGTCGCTGCAGCCAGTGCCTGTCCCCCCAGCACCCCTCTACACACCCCCTCCCCCCCTCTCACTCCCCCCAACACCTCCACCAGGACAGACACAACCTCCAGTGACAATCCATCCCGCCTCCCCCCCACCATCACCAGAGACCAGGTAAGCAAGGAGCTGAAGAGACTCCGCCCCAGGAAGGCAGCAGGCCCGGACAAGGTGTGTCCCAGGATGCTAAAGGCCTGCTCTGCTGAGCTGGGGGAGCCACTTCAGCACGTCTTCAACATGAGCCTGCGGCTTGGGAAGGTTCCTGTGCTCTGGAAGACCTCGTGCCTCACCCCAGTGAGCCAGGCGACTTCAGACCAATCGCTCTGACATCCCACGTTATGAAGACCTTCGAACGGCTGCTGCTCCAACACCTCAGACCCCAGGTCCAACACGCACAGGATCCCCTGCAGTTTGTATACCAGGCAAAGGTGGGCGTGGACGATGCCATCCTCTATCTTCTACACAGGGCTTACTCTCATCTGGACAAAGGGAGCAGCGTGATGAGAATCATGTTCTTTGATTTCTCAAGCGCCTTCGACACCATCCATCCCCTCCTACTGAGAGACAAGCTGACCGAGATGAGGGTGGACTCGTACCTGGTGAGGTGGATCACGGACTACCTCACAGAGAGACCACAGTACGTCAGACTGAAGGACTGCACATCTGACACCGTGGTCAGCAGCACCGGAGCACCACAGGGGACTGTGCTCTCCCCCGTCCTGTTCACCCTGTACACCTCTGACTTTCAGTATAACTCTGAGCTCTGCCACATGCAGAAATACTCGGACGACACTGCGATAGTTGCTCGTGTCAGGGATGGACAGGAGGAGGAGTACAGGAGCCTGATCGAGGACTTTGTGACGTGGTGCAGTGACAACCATCTGCAGCTAAAGACCTCCAAGACCAAGGAGATGGTGGTGGACTTCCGAAGCAACAAACCACATCTAGAACCTGTTTCCATCGGGGGGGTCGACGTGGAGGTGGTCAGGAGTTACGGGTATCTGGGGCTGCAGCTGGATGACAAGCTGGACTGGTCGCCTAACATGGACACTACCTGCAGGAAGGGACAGAGTCGTCTGTACTTCCTGAGAAGGCTGGGGTCCTTCAACATCTGCAAAAAGCTGCTGCAGATGTTCTACCAGTCTGTGGTGTCCAGCGTCCTCTTCTACGCCGTGGTGTGCTGGGGAGGAAGCTGCAAGAAGAGGGACGCAGCACGCCTGGACAGACTGGTGAGGAGGGCCGGCTCTGTGGTGGGTACAGAGCTGGACTCACTGGTGACAGTGGCAGAGAGGAGGTCTCTGGACAAAATGCTCTCCATCATGGACAACACACACCACTCTCTGCACAGCACCTTCACCGGTCAGAGGAGCATGTTCAGTGACAGACTGCTGTCACAGTCGTGCTCCACGGACAGACTCAAAAACTCTTTTGTCCCCCTGGCCATAAGACTGTACAACACTTCACTGTCACGGCAGGGAAGAAGCACACGGTGAACTCATTTAGCATCAACTTGAAAGCAGAAACATATTTAAAAAAAAAAGTTTTAACACTTGGAAACAAATTCAGCCGTCAAGGGTTTAATGATACTGTATAAAGAGAACGGTCCTGACCTGTTCTGTTTGTAAAGTGTGTTGAGACATTGTTTGTTCTGAATTGGCACTCGTTAAATAAAACCAAACGTTTAATCAAATGTCTCACATTCCTGTTTTTCACACACTGACAAGAACAATTTGGTTTTAGGGCGCGCTCACACTATGCCAAGTTTTCCTGTACCGTTCATTCCCCCGATGGCCTTCAGTCCCACTGTTTCAGGACTAACCGGGCCTGAGCACGGTTACCTGTTGTGGTTTTTAATAATGCACAGTACAACACACGCATAGCTTCATGTGAGGATGAAGGGCGCTCAGTTTAAAAGACAGGCAGACCGAAAAGAGAAAAAGAAAATAATTAAAAGGCACTCGCGTTGAGTCTGATTCCTCACTCGTCAAACGAGCTGGACTTCGAGAGTGAAGCGTGCTTAGGCACAGTACAGACTGCCAAGTGTGAAAGCGCCCTCAATGTCCTGCTCACAGGTTTCTTTATATTCCCTGAAAGAAAGTGCACTCTGCTCAACTTTGGTACTAAGTATCCGCTGGGGTATTTATTTATAAAAAGTAGCTAGCTTACTTTTTTATTGTCCTTTTTCATCATAAGTAAAGATCGCCTTTGATTAATGATGGCAGGATGGAGTGGTTGTTTAACTTCAATGTTTATTAGTTGGCCATGTTTGTCTCAAAAGGCTGGAAGGTCACGATGGTTCGTTTCATCCTCTTTTGGTCCCTTTGTACAAAGTTTAAAAAGGTGACTCGTCGGCCTGTTTTGGGCTTGGCATAATGTTTGTGCATGACACAATAATAACATTAAATCAAATGTCATAATGGTGCCATCAGCTGAATTCTTCCTTCAGTCTTTGCTCTTTGATTAAATGCTGTTGCGATATGATCTCCAAATCCTTCTTTACTGTTTTAACCTGAAGAGGCCTCTTTCAGTGTTACTGTGTGTTTCATATGTACTTTGTGTATCTTAGTACAAGTCATTTCAGTTACTTACTGTAAGTTATTTTAGTACCAGGATCCCTGGTAAGATAAAAATGATATGAGAAGGGTTCAGAGCTGGAATAGAAATTAAGCCTGACAGTTACTCCTCTCCCTGACAAAAAGGAATTTGAAGAGCTATTTCAGTCACAAAAAAACAAACAAAAAAACATTATAAATAAGTCAATAAGCTGTAAAGTGCTCACATGTAAACCAAAGGGAAGTTAAACCATGGAGAAAAAAACATGTTGATCATGGAATGCAATATGACCAACGTTTCTGAATTCTGTTGATAAGTGTCTCTAATTTCCTTGCGAGTGATTGGCTGATGTTATCGCTAATGGGATTTTTAATGTATTTCTCTCTGTGGTCACTGAGAGCCGGAACAGCAACTCAGAGCACTGAACGTGATCAGCACGTTTTAGGCAAACAGAAGGGACTTGATGAGCTTCAGATTCTGAAATGCTCCGTTTAGACCCTTTGTTTTAATTCAACAGTGCATTAAAGGAGGAGGTTGTACTTTATGTTCATATCGGAAAGATGACACAGCGTCTCGCCATTTGAGCTGAGGACTTAAGCTGATACACAGAGTCAGAGAGATTTAGAAATAAAAGTGTGATTCAACTCAAACTATCGGACTTCCATACTCACTGTTAATGCCCCTTATTAAAAATGTACTCAAATAACAGTTACATTTCACTGAGAACGGATGAACTGCCTGCAGCAAACATGACCCCTCTTGCACTAAAAAAGGATGCATCACTTACAGGCTTTTGTTGAATTAAACATTTCAAATAAAATGATCATGATGAAATGCCATGGTAGCATAAACCCGTTTCATTAACAGCTGTATTTGCAGCCTGTTATCTTACTTCGTTTTAAAGCTTTTAGACTACCGTAAATTCCGGACTATAAGCCGCTACTTTTTTCTCACACTTCGAGCACTGCGGCTTCTACTCCGGTGCGGCTAATGCATGGATTTTTTATGGGGGACAATGAGCTTCTGCCGCAAAAACATTTGACTTCGTCACGTCGGATCTTAATATCAGTCATTTTGCGCTTCATGCACGCACCCTCATGATGGAAAACACACGGAGAAATACATATGATGCAGTTTTCAAGTTAAAGGCGATCGACCTGGCTGTCAAAGAAGCTAACAGAGCTGCTGCACGTTAAGATGACACTGACAGCGACAACAGAGACTGAGGAAGTGAGTAATGAAGTCATTCTGAGGCAGTGAATGGATGGACTTTTTCTTGTGAAATATATTACGGTCATCTTTTTCATCAGCCGTGTTACAGACACCGTCGGCTAGGCTTCGTATTGTAACGGTTCATGTTGTAAAGTCAGTAGTTGATAATGTGTTCATAATTCCGATTATGTGGAGAGTCAGTGAATGCACCAGCGAGAACGTATTGAGTGGCAGTATGAGAGAACGCTGGGGGAGAGAGTTGGATTGTTACGACAAGTTATGGTTTTGTTCTCTGCTGTAAACGGCGTGGTCACGGCCGACAGTGATCGGGTTATTAAAAGTTATTATTTGAACGCTCTCGTCGTCCTTTAACGTCCGTACGGACGCTACAGTATTTGCGGATGTTACCGGTAGCCTACGTCTGTGTAAATAGCTCTTGTTATAGCGTGGACACCTGCGGCTTATAATCAAGTGCGGCTTATATATGTACAAATACATTTATTTACTTATTTTTAGCCGGTGCGGCTTATATCCAGGTGCGCTCAATAGTACGGAATTTACGGTACTACTTTTTATTTTAATTTTTTATTTTTATTACTCAGTACAAGCATTTAGAAGGTAGTCAGATCAGAATGACTACAGTGGGCTTGTTGACTGTTCACACCACCAAATTAAAAACTTTGACCACGACAAAAAATTGGGAAATAGACGGCTTTAAATGTAGGGGTTGAAATCCTCAATAACATAAACAACAGCTTAAAACCGTAGAGTAATGGAATTAATGATTAACGAGCTCACAACATTTACAATTTCCTCAAAATCTCTGAATCGTTTCTGTTAATGGAGTACCGTCCAACACACGAGTAAAAATGTTCACACTATACAAGTGAAGACAGAGTTGTGCAATAAATGTCCCTGTATAATTCTCATTTGATCAAAATATTTAATTAAATGGGATTAATCAATTACGAAGCCTGTAATTAATTGCTTACTTTTTCTAATCCATTGACAACACTACACATTTCTCATTCTAATAATAATAATAATAATATATTTTATTTCACAGCGCCTTTCATAGCACTCAAGGACGCTTTACATTGGATTAAAAACACAATACAAATAAATACAAATAATAAAAACAAGAGACAAGTAACAAAATGAGGTGAAATTACAGTGAGTAAGCAGATTGGAACAGATGAGTTTTGAGTCTTGATTTGAACTGCGGTAAAGAATCGATGTTACGGATGTCTGATGGGAGAGAATTCCAGAGTCGGGGAGCAGAGCGGCTGAAAGCTCTGCTCCCCATGGTGCTGAGGCGGGCGGAGGGCATAGAGAGGTGGAGGGAGGAGGAAGACCTGAGGGAGCGAGAGGGAGTGGTAATGTGGAGGAGATCAGACAGATGGGGGGGGGCCTTAAATGTAAACAGAAGTATTTTGAAAGTGATACGAAATTGAACTGGGAGCCAATGGAGCTGCTGGAGGACGGGGGTGATGTGGTGGAAGGAAGGGGTTCTGGTGATGATGTGGGCTGCTGAGTTTTGGACCAGTTGGAGTTTATGGAGGGATTTGTGGGGGACACCAAAGAGGAGTGATTCTGGCCGATTTAAAGTTTTATTGAAGTTTTATTGTGTGCTTGGAGTCTGATGATGACCACGAAAGACACAGAGAGAAGTTAACTTTGTCTCCTCCGCTGTTTTCTCATCGAGCAGTATTTGTAATTTGCCAGATTTAAACAAAATTCACTTACTATATGTTTACAGCTTGAACCTTTTTTTAGCAGTTTCTCATCTACAGACATGTGACTTTATTTCAAATTTTCCACAGGACTAGAAAACAGTTTGTAACAAATTGAGCAGATTTCTGACACGCTGACTCTAACTGTGTAACCCCATGGGGATTAAACTTTGAGGATCAATGAGCTGAAAAGCTTGAACTCGAACCAACTAATCCCTCCACACCAAACTCATTCACTCAAACGTGAAGCGTATGTTGCGTTCACTGATCAGTACAGCACAGTATTCTCTCTGCCAACGCTACTTTATGACTCCTACCTGCAATGATGTCATCCATCTGCTCCAGAGCTGCCTCCAGCATGTGGCTGGCCTCCGTTTCCATGGTGACAGCGGGAAGCATCAGAGGTAAGGTGTCCAGATGTTCTTTAAAAAAACGGAAAAATGTAAAAAAAAATTACTTCATATGCAACTCACATCACTTCTTTTTGAATATTAAAAAAAAATTAAAAAAGCAACAGAAAATGACTAATAAAGGATATAATAGAGAGGGAGCAGATAAAACTTTAGGTCTCATATAGGTAAACACAGAAGTGTGTTGCTCAACTAAACAAACAAAGAAGTTACATTAGCAAAAGATGGCTGGGGTTTGGGTTTGATAAGCATAGTACATGTGTTCTACTTTCACTATCCACTTTACCTTTAAGGAAAGGAAAGGTGTTAGGAGAATTCATGAAGGACTTGTAAAAAGGCGATCGCGATGTTTTGACAATCCGACCGCATTGCCACTGTTACGTAATAATGCGATCGCGGCGGAGGTTTGTTACATGGGTCTGCTGGGATCAGTGATTTAGGCAGAAATGGGAAAACAGGGGGTGCAAAAAAAAATACAGGGGGTGCAAATTTTTTTCAGTGTCACTCACGGCGGCGCGGCACGCCGGAGCGGAGGTTATGTGCTCCCTAACACACTGGTTTTGAATAAGTCTCTAAATGGTGCATTCTGTTCAATGAGATGCATTGTTACACATTTTAGTTTTCCCAAGCTTGATAATGTTGATTTACTGTACAGCCCCTGCCCTGACACACCCCTTTGTCATTTGACTGCAACTCACTTGGTTCATGTTGTCTAAGCCCTTGGTTGGCCCACTGCTTCTCTCTGCACTTTCTTTAAAAAACAAACAAACACATAAATTCATAATATTACATGTGTCATCCAGTAATAATAGATCCCTAGACCTTGATAAGTCAATCATCTGTCAGCATTTTCGAATGTGGCGCTGACCCGAAAAGGTGGAGCTAAACACTGCAGTCCGTTGATTGGTTGAAAGAATCGTCACTTCCCGTGTTACGTCGGTAAACAAAACTCCGCCGTGTTTAAACCGTTGACTGTAACACACAGCTGATTGTTTACGTGTGTATTTCTTCTCGCCGATCACAGCCTTCTCTGAAACAAAGCTTGATTGAGTTCTTGTAATAAAGAGTCACATGACAGTGACAGAGAAGATGAACTGCTGGATGTCTTCCAGCGTTGGTTTTGTTTATGTTGCGTTTTTCTCCTTTGTTGAATTTATTAGTTAGTGGTTAGCTGTTAGCAGTTAGATGCTATCATATGACGCTATTTACATAGCGGCTATCGTCATCCGGCTGACACGCCGTCTACCAAATAGGGCACAGGTGGCTGTAGAAACGCAAACAGGATCAGGTTTAAGCTTTTCAGTACCGGTATTCGGCAAACATATTCTTTGCCAGAATTAGAATGTAGCCTAATCAGATATTTAGCGCACCGTACAGAAACCCGTGTAGTAAACACGTCTATTAAATGTAGATATTTGCACGGCCTAGGTCAAGCCGTGCAATAATTTCAAGGCCGTGTTTTTTTTAAATAGGCCGTGCAAAAAGCGGTTTCGCGGTAGGCTACCTAAATCTATGGCTGGGATGAGACTACAGTTTTCAAAAAATGGACTACAAAAAGCTCATCTAAAAATGTTTCCCCTGTGCTCTCTTACCAGTGAAATAATTTTCATAACTACGAGGTGGGTATGAAATATAAGGTAGGCTATATTAGATACCAGGATACTTTATTTTTACAACATCAGCGTCACGTTCACAGTTTAAGATTGTTCAAAGTTGGTGGTGCAGCGGCAGCGCGCACGTGCCCATGTACCGAGGCTACAGTCCTCGGGGCGGCCCGGGCATGCCGGTCCCCTCCCACATGTCTCTCTCCCTGATTTCTGCCTCTGTTCACTTTCCTCCCTCTATAATAAAGGCAAAATGCCAAAAATAAACAAATCTTTAAAAGATTGTTCAAAGTTTTTTAAGGCAGACTATTGATCTGCGTCCCTTTTTTTTTTTATTAACAAGGTTTTATACAATTTATGTATCCACCTTCTTCACACAGAAAATAAAAAGAAAGAAAGAAAAGGAACACAAAGACAGTAACAAATTAAAAGTCTAGTTAGTATAGAAGCCAAATGCAGATTGACTCCACATTTCTCCTCCAACACATCGTTGGTTTTCGTGAACCGTCGGATGCGCGAGTCACTTTAAAAGTTGTGGCCGCAAGGAATTGTGGGATGGCACTTTCTCATCTCCTCTGGTAAAGGATGGTCCAGTGTTTCCTATGCTAAAGGAGATTATAGAGGAAGCATTGTCCCACCTTTCCTTAACTTTTAGAGAATTCGAACGGCTCTTATCATGGCCGCCACTTAAATGCTTCCGGGGTTAAGGTAAAGTGGACAATAAAAAGGAGATAGGAGGGACGATCCAAACGCATCCAACGGCTGTCAAACCAACCCTAAAACATGAGAATGGTTTGGATAACAAATACAAAAACTAAGCTGGTGATGCAATCTGTGCATCCACCCATCCTGCAAGAAAAACACAATCAAGTATCTGTGGAGATGTCTGGGCTCTAAAACATGCATGTATGTGCTACTCAAACAAAGAAACAAACACAGTTATGCATACATCTGCACAACTGTTTGTTTTCTGCTAACCTTGTTTGAGGCCGCATTATAAAAGTCTAAATCTTTACTTCCTTTCACCATGTGTGTACGCCTCTCTTCTTCAGCTACTGAAGTCAAACAAAGCGACGATAGCACCCGCTGCTGCTTCATATATGACCATCATGTCATACGTTTTAATCACATCTCTTTAGATTGTTAATTCTGTTTTGAATGTAAAATACACTGGCATGTATCTGTACATCTCAAGGTCTAAAAAGTTGAAAGATTTCCACATGCCATACTTAATGAAGTTATAAAAGTCTTCCTAATGCCACAGGTCAAGTTATTTCTTGAGATTTTTTAAATTACAACTTTTTTCTTGATTTGCATGTAACCCATGCATGCACGTGTCTTTGAAAAACACCACCACGGGCACAAATTAAGATACTACACACACAGACTCACAAAACACACGCATGTATTCCTCAAAGAAAAATTAACTTTTCTCCATCATTGCTGCCTCTGGCCTCCCCTCCATCTCCATCTCCCCCTCCATCTCCCGTCATCCTTGTTTCATGATTTTCGATGCCCCCATGCTCCCTCCTGTCATCCCATCTTTGCCTGGCACCCATCCCTTCTCTGTCATCTCTCCTTCAAGGCTCCCATCCCGCTGTCACGCTGACTTACGGATGAATACACATCAACATGCGGAAATCACCGGGAAGGACAGTGATGTAATCTACTGATGCCCCGGGAGAAGAAACCCTCCTGCCGAGCAGCCTAATGCTCCTCTACATTAGCACTAACTTTCACAGCCACAACTTATCATGACAGCTGACTCTGACAATCTGCACAAAACACAGCCAGTAAGCTTCCAGCAACAATGCTTTCAATACCGTCAATTTGTCTGCCTCCAATATGTTTGTGTGTTAATTGTGTTATTATTAATGTGAATGGCTGAGTGTTGCGCTCGCTGAGACAGAGGGTGACAGCACCATTCAAACACTGTGACACAAGGACTCTGTTAAACAGCACTGTGACAACAGTTGACCTCAACCGCACAACACCGCCTTTGTTTCAACGTGTGTGTCTGTGTGTGTGTATCAGAGAGGGACAATGTGTGTTAGCAGGGAAGTTGTTGTTGCTTCATGACTCTGCTGTGTGCAGTATGTAAAGGTGCTGATATAGAGATAAGACGTGTTAGCGCTCAGAGCTTCCCTCTCTCCGCTCTCTTCTTTATTGCACAATCTGTGCCATGCTTGTGGAAACGTATTTTAGGTGTGCGCGTTGTGGGAAAGAGTGAGAGAGGGCAGAGCGCGCACGTGCGTGTGTGTGTGTGTGTGTGTGTCCTCGATATCTTGGATTAAATCTTGTTAAATAATCATCTCTATCCAACTTGTTTCCACCGAGCTGTTCGGCTCGGTTCGTCTCGGTACAACGTGCATTTTGTGGCGTTTCCATCCACTAATCCCGGGAAAGATTCCCAAATAACCGATCCGTACCGTCCCACTTTTTGGGACCCTTCCTTTGTGGTGCCAAGAATGTCGAGCCGACCCGAAAATGTGGAGCTAAACACTGCAGTCCGTTGATTGGTTGAAAGAATCGCCACTTCCCGTGTGACAACAGTAAACAAAACCTGGCCGTGTTTGAGGTTTATGAAGATTGTGATTGTTTTCGTGTGTATTTCTCCTCGCTGCACAGCCTTCTCTGAAACAAAGCTTGATTGAGTTTTTGTAATAAAGAGTCACATGTCAGTGACAGAGTAGATGAACTGCTGGATGTCTTCCAGCGTTGGTTTTTCTCCTTTGTTGAATTTATTAGTTAGCGGTTAGCTGCTATCATATGACACTATTTACGTAGCGGTTAGCGTCATGCGGCTTACACGCCGCCTACCAAATAAGGCACGGGTGGCTGTGGAAACACAAACGGGATCAGGCTTAATCGAACCAAACCGTACTGATCAGTACCGGACTGCTGCGTGGAAACGGGCTCAGGCAGCTATTACAGTATATTATTATAATACAGATTATGAAGTCAAAGGAAGTTTGGTAGAGCTGACTGTTGTGGAGTACCACATAAATTAGAATAATTAATGTCAACTATTTCATTGAAAAGTAATGATCAAGTAGGATCACATACCAGCGTTAAAGTGAAGGGCTGGATCTTCTCCTGAGGTTACATCAAACAGTCTGTGCTCCCTGATTTCATGTTACTCGCTTGATGTAGGAACAGACACGCCTTTTCCCAGCAAGAGAGAAATACTCCAGAAAAACAAGTTTGTCTAAACATGACAATGCCGGACCTGTTTCCAATAACTACTCCCACCTCAGTGTGACAGCTCTCTCCTGAGTGAAAAGGACGCTAACACATCTAGTTTCACTGAGATAGGACAAAACAATGGATGAGGAAAGAAATCTTGGTTTTAAGTTATAAGCTATATTTCAATAAAATGACATGAAACTACAAAGTGAAAGTGAAGACCACATTTATTTAAGTTTGAATGTTAAATGGTAAAAAAACTCTAATGATGTGAATAAAAACCTAAATCAGAAAACTGTAGTCTGCCCATTGGGAGATTGTGTCCAGTATTAAAAAACAGTTTCAGAGGTGTTCAGAGTTCAATACTTGAATTTAAAGTAATAGTAATCATTTTGATATTGTCATACAATGATGGTGTGCTGCATTTTCCCTGAATGTGACATTGCAGGAATACTGCTATCTTAGACCCATACTTCAAACAAATATGTGTTAAAATAAGTGCTGCAGATTATAGTAGACTTTGGAGGAGCAGCACATTTTCCAGACAAAGTGATACACAATCTGAAGTCACCCCGAACACTTACAATCAATGTTTTGCATGTCAGAAAAGGTGCCGCTGATACTAATGCTGTATCTCTGTAACGGGCCTGTAGCTGCCTGAATCAAACAGCCGACACATCTACCAGCCTCTACAACCCGTCATCCAAGCAAGCAGGTCAAACATGTTAACACAGCAGCTTAATGACAACAAAAGATTATACATTCAAAACTGACACACACACACACACGCACACACACACTGAACAATCACCTACCTTTTTTTTTTTTTTTTTTTTTATAGATGCTTAAATCCTGAACTCTGCAGTCAAAGCTCATTGACACCAGTTACTTTAGCTGAAGCTTACAAAACGTTTTTCTCAGAACTTTTTAAATTTCAGACATGTAATCACAATAGAGTCTTTAGGTGTCCAGTAGGTATCCATACCCTATTATCCTTCAACATGCACTGCATAACTGAATCAAATATCTGTCAAGCATTCTGTACTCGGGCTGGGTTATATGGGACCAAAAATCTGATTTTACCCCCCCAGAAGAGCAGTGGAGGAAACACTGATTTAAACAACAATGTCTGACCTCTTCTCTAGTTTCAAAATATACAGCATTGATTTATCTTATAAACTCAATATATCGCCATGCCCATGTGGCAAACCACCACATGATGAGATCTTTTTGAACAAACTTCTGAATAAAAGGACAGAAAACAAATCTGTATGTTTTCTGCTTCAGGTCTCATGAGAGACAGATGGGACAAAAAGGAGCAAAGAGAAAATGAGCCCAGAGGAAAGAGTGATATAGTGTGTGTGCGTTCATCTCTTCCTCCCACAGCTGGCAGAAAGCAGCCATTTCTAAAGCTATATATGACTTTTGATTGGACCAATGGCTATCAGGTTTATGATATGCACTGGTAGAAAGAACCAGAAGAAATCCTCAGCAAATTACTGTCAGCAAACACAAAGCTGATTACCAATAAAAAGTTGATGAACTTCTACAAACTACTGTGGTTTATTGAAGACAATTTTACTAAACACAGAGGAATGATTTCTTCACCTTCTTATAAAGTTGTAATAGCTGATGTGTTAGCAAACCGCTCTACTATTTACAGACCTCTCATTTGTAATCATTTTGTATTTACTCTCCTGCCAGATCTGGTTTATTGTCCTGGAAAAATTATCTGCTGCCAATCTGTTCATGTATGAGTGTCTGTCTGCTGCGCAGTGCTGGACAGGAAGCACATTTCAATTGAATATACTCACGGGGTAACTGTGACAATTTGGGGCCTAATGGCTCATTCTGACAATCCCAGGTCAAGTCCAGAGTTTTTGAGGGTTATAAAGAATTCCTTGCCAGAATTTCCCGCGGTGTAAGTTGATAGCACCAATCTGTTCCTGGTATCAGTTATTGGCCCGATCCTGACCCAAATAGCTAGATGAAATATTGTTGATTAGGGTTGTAAACATTAACCGTGAGACATTTAAACATCGATTCAAAGGAGTCAAACTTCAAACTGGCACTCTGAAAAACCAATCGCGGTAATATCGTGAGAGTCAGCAGCTGTAGAGCAGAGGTGTGCTGGTTGTAACAAGCAGGCAGTTATCATGGCAGCTGCTGAGGCCAAACCACACTAACAAGCAGGTTAGCAGCGCCGCTAATGCGAAACGAGTGGAAGAGCAAAGATATCACAAGGTGCAATGATGTTTTCATGAAAAGAAATCAAAGGAATCTTTTTTAGCCATCTCAAAATTTGTCTTCAGTCTTATGTTGTAAAATAAAACACGAGAGAATGATTTCCTGAACCCAGTATTGTGAATTGTAGTGTGAGTTTAGTGAATGGTTACATCCCTATTGGCTGATCCATGTGGCTGAACCTCATTTCTATGCTATTTTGTGTTTTGACCAAAGTATGTGTACTGCTTAAAGTATCAATCAGCTGTCTTTTAAAACAGAAGCCCCTCCCACTGGGCATTATGAATTACATCACTTTGAAAACAAAACAGATTTTCTTATTAATAAAATGATTTTATCCTTTTATACTCATGTCGCCTAGACATCATTAATTCAAGCATTTTAATCAACATTTTAATTAACGCACAGCAACGTATCAGGAGATAAGGTGAAAACAAACATTTCATTAAATCTGTGTTTGAGTAGTGATGTGTTTGATGCATCTTTGGTAACCCAGAAACTACATGCTGTGCAAGTAACCACCCTTTAAACCAGTGTGTAGCATCCCACCAAAAGATGGTATGAGCTTCATGCCTCTTCGGGAATTACAAAACATCAAAGATTCCACATGTTACCGTTTCTTTTAGGGCTTGAACTTTTATTTTATTTTTAATTTTTTCGTCCACAGCGACACTGTTTGCAGTCAAACCACCTCAACAACCTTCATTGAACAGGAAGTTCCTTTTTCTTTTTCAAAATTAAAGCCTTTCTTTATCCAAACATCAGCAAAAACACAACATTTACTTTGATAAAGACTCTTAGATATTGAGTTTACCTTAACTGGGTTACTTTTCAAAGTGGGGATCCGACCGCCTGGGAGTTTCGGAGGGACTTTCACTTTTACTGTTAATTATTGTTACTACAGAAATGATAAAGGACTGTTTAAAGACATCACATGGATTGAATCAATAAGGGGCTTACTCATTGAAATAGTTATGAGAAACAATTTTACATCATCATATAAACAGAATTTAAGAAATTTAGTAGGACGGGGTCTCCACAGACATGAAGCTTTCTGGGGGTCCTCGGCATGGCACATTTTGGGAAGTGTTTTGGAGCGCACAGCAGACAGCTTCAAGGCTTTTTTGAAGCTCATCATTGATATAAAATAAACAAAGCTTGAAACAAACAGTGTAGTGTAAAAGGAAGGGAAGTGTGATCGAAGCAGATACAGTAGCATGAACACTGAATTAACAACATGATAGTGATTCTACACACTTTACAGCAAGGAAGTCAGCCGTCACGTTTTACAGATGGAAGCGTTAAGGTGCTCTTGGAGCCTTCAGCTTGACTGCATGTTGAAGAATTTGCATTGTGACGATGGTAAGAAGCGAGGCATAGCTTGTTTTATTTTGTTAGATTTATTTCTCAGTTAGTGTGCTATACTTACTCCTCAGGCTCATAGCAGACCATCGCACATTCACGGAGCTGGAAGCTATAAAAAGTATCATCTCAAAGCTAAGTCTGTGGGCTTGAACACTGGTTAGATTATCTTTTCGAGGGTATGACTGCGGGGAGGGTGTGATCTGTGAACCGTGGCTGATGTGTGGCTTCACGAGGCTCCCTGCGCTGCGCTGCTGTAATTCTTTCAGTTCATCCAGTGATAGTGCATTTGATTCTGCTCACTCCTGTAAAAGACATAGCACAGCTGTGTCTTCTGCCCACTCTGTGTACTGTGATTGTTGTGATTGCTGATTGTTTTCTCCTTGACTGTTATCCTACGCTGCTCACTTTAGTTGACTTCTCTCATTTCTGATGTAATCTGGTTTGCCCTCACAGCGAGTTTAATGAAGCACACAACAACACATGACTGTCAGTCAATGATCATCATGATGGTAACAAACAGAAATGTGAACATTGAAACATTACTTATAGACCCCAGAGAAGTCATCAGCATGATTTTAAAATTTATATTTATTCATTTTTTTCAATCATCAGGAGGATTTGGAGAAAATCTGTAACTGGAATTGCAGACCAACAGATCAATATACATTTCTGTTGTCCCATTTGGCAGAAGTGCATTGTGGGCTAGTCAATAGAGGGTGCTCAAGTGACGCCTGACCACTCCCCAAAAAGAGAAAGATGGACCTTCACTCAGTAAGAGTTTTAAAAATAGTTTGAGATGTATATCATTTTCAAGGAGCGAGGTCAATATTATACAGTCAGAGAACATCATGTAAAATATGCAATCGAAACGTAGATTCTAAACCTTCTATGTCAACGTCTGATAAGTGACTCTCCATTGGTAACGCTGCGTCCTTCAGAGAGCTCATTAGAAGACTGATTATATCACGGCGGGTCATAGCTGTCACATTTTGACCTTCATCAGGTACGATGGTTGGGAAAAAATAGGCATCATACGTTACCTGATAAAGGTCGCTTGACTGAAAGGTTTTGTGATTCAAGAAATATGTGAGCATAAAGCGAGACAGTAATTCCTCACCGTCTTTGAGGACACTATCCCGTAAATAAAACACAGCTCTGTCCACTACAGTCTGTGCACTGACAGGACTGGGAGTCTTGAGCCCCGTTTCCACCGAGCGGTACGGCTCGGTTCGCCCACCCAAAAACGTGGAGCTAAACACTGCAGTCCACTGATTGGTTGAAAGAATTGTCACTTCCTGTGTTTCAACAGTAAACAAAACCCCGCCGTGTTTAAACCATTGATACCCAGCTGAATGTTTACGTCTGTATTTGTCCTCGAGGCACACATCCTTCTCTGAAACAAAGCTTAATTAAGTTTTTGTAATAAAGAGTCACATGACAGTGACAGAGTAGATGAACTGCTGGATGTCTTCCAGCGTTGGTTTTGTTTGTGTAGCGTTTTCCTCCTTTGTTGAATTCATTAGTTAGCGGTTAGCTGCTATCATATGACACTATTTACGTAGCGGTTATCGTCATGTGGCTTACACGCCGCCTACCAAATACGGCACGGGTGGCTGTGAAAACACAAACGGGATCAGGCTTAATCGAACCAAACTGTACTGATCAGTACCGGACTGCTGTGTGGAAACGGGGCTTTGGTTCTCTTCTATACAGTCTTCCTGCTGCGGACATGAAACACTTTGCTCAAGTAGAGGAACAACATGCTGCTTCTGATTCAAGGTCACAAAGAGAACCAGTCATTGCCCTACTCGAGGAATACAACTTGAAGTCTTTGAGGAGATAAAAATGTGTTTTTAACAAACTTTAACTGTAACCTGTAAAGATTCCTTGACTCCATTTTTTAATTAAGTGTGCTCTGATAAAACAAATTCTGCCTGATGCAGAGACACCTAAACTTTTAACAGCAGCCTGAAGGATAACGTGCAGAGTTACTACTGTTAACGAATAAAAACGTTCACACCTGGCAGGTATCCAGTGTGACCACATTATTGTGTGTGACTCCAGTACTCACGAGGGGAACAACCTGCCTAAAGGCACCGACAGATATGATCAATCTACAGTATGCCCCAGATAAGAGCTGTCTGTTTAAAACACTGTTGACTGCTTAGTGAAACTATACATACATGTGGGTAGCTATGGGTCATGGTGTAATGATCGACATTATTAAATGATATCACAGTATGATGCAACTGAACATACTGTAGGAAAGAAAGAGATCCACAGTCAGAAGAAGAGAAAGATAAAGAAGCAGCGTGAAGAAGAGAAACTTAAAAGAGAAAAAAACAGATCTCACCCCAGGCAGAGCTCCTCCAACAAAGGCAAACAGCCGAGCTGATATGAGCTGACACCGAGCGGATCGATGTACCACACTTAGCCTCTGGACTGTTCGCAGAAACATCGCTTATTACTTATTATCAGGCTCGCTTACTGTAATCACCATCGGATGGAGGAACACAGGCACGCAGAGCTCTTTTTCACCAGTGTCAGCTCTTCATTAACAGCTTTTAAAGATTAGGACTGAAGCTGCGGTACAGATTACACTTTGGATCCATAATTGTTTCTCAGAGGCAGAAATAAAACAACGAGTTAAAGAAGACAACAAGGAATGAACTTGGCTTGTTAGTAAGGCCAACTGGAACACAGCACACTGAAGATAGACTGCAGCCGGTTAAGTTCTCTGTTTGTTTAAAACAAAGACAGTCATCTATTCAGCAGCTGCTTTAGAGCGCACAAACTCAGAAAGTTAGCCATGTTTATTTAGCACATTGCAATGTAGAATAAAATCAACCACGCCTGGAGTTGTATTTGTCTCGTAACCACATATTGAAGATAAAGGCAATCACACACTGATGTATTCACACCCCAATACAGGTGACAGAAATCTGCTCTTAACTGTTAACTACTCAACAAAGAAGAAGTTAAAACCCATGAAGAAGAACAGTGACATGACACAGCAGAGCTACAAGACAATCACCCGACGGCTTCTTTCAGACCTACCCAGTCTCGTGAATCTGCGTACAAATAACACAACATTACACTTTCACAAATTACGTGCCATGCATACGCTGAACTGCAATTTTGCGTGCATATGATACGACTGGTTAAGGTTAGGAAAAGGGATCGGGAGAGGTTAGAATAGTTGTCTTTGGTCCCTCCCAGAGCACTGTCCTAAGCCTAACCAGCAGACTGACTTGCAACACATCCCGACGGCTTAAGGAATGGATTCTGGGATGGGTAACCCCTTGACTCCTGATGAAAGTTATGTACATTCTTGTACTGTCACGCTACTTCGCTGGTGATGTCATGACGTTGAAAGGTAAAGCCACACTAGTTAGTGGCAGGGATTGGGGTATCATATGCACGCAAAATTGCAATTTGGCATATGCATGGCACGTCATTTGAAAGTGTAATGTCGTGTGATTTGTACGCAGACTGTGAGACCGGGTTGTTCAAACAGGCGTGTGGGGACACTTTGGGTTGGATTGCAGTCGAGGACGTTCAACATTGAAATGAATAGAAGCGGTTCACCTGGAGAAGCCGATCATCAGACTGATCACAGATCAGTCATGATGACACGAGATGAAACAAACTAACGCTCGTGGCTATAACTTCAAAATTAAAATTAGAAATGTTCATCCAGGACATTTTGTTGTATAAGACATAGGTTGTTTTATTCAAACTTTACAATAATCATGTTTGAAAAAAAGGAAATTTTCAACATTGAAATCACAATCAGCACATGACTATGTTTTGAGGGAATCAAAGATAACCCTACCATGATCCTTAATTAATCTCATTCAAGAAGATATTTAAAGAGAGCTGCACAGCAGTTCTCAAACAAGTGCAACTAGTTGATGTATAGTTTTAGTTCATATTCTTTAAGCCACTGTGTGATGTGTTTTTGTCCTGTCTGTATCGTTTCATTCATAATATGATAAGTTTAAATCTTGTCTAATAACAGAACCTAAATACATAAATGCGCACGTTAAGATTTTTCACCTTTTTCTTGCTGATATAAAAGCTGGGTTCCTCCACTCGCATTGTTGATTTGGACACAAGAAGAAATATCGAGAAAAGAGGCAGTGAACCAGTAAGAGTCCAGATCTGCATTTATTCGTCTGCACTTTGTTTTTTTTAACTTGCCTGACAGGAACAAAAGGTTGAGAGCATGAGAGTCCAGCCCGTCACGTACATACATCATCTATCTGAGACATTTGGTTATGCATACATTATGTTCATTAAAAGGGTTAGGATTCACACAAGGCCCAGAGCTTTGATACTCTACCCCAACCCACCTGGGCCGACCTCGACTCCAGGTTCAGGACAAGTCGGGCAGTCATTTCTTGAAATCCCTTCGGGCTTGAATCGGGTCAGGTTTAGGTTTGTTTTTTTTAAAATTTTTTAGGCAGATGTTTTCCTCTGCTCGGCAACAAGCGCACATCTCCCCTCCCGCTCCTGTGCATCTTCCTTACTCCCAATTATTAATGAGGAGAAAATGTCCACTGTGATCAAGGTAGGGCTCATATTAATTAGCTATTTTGTTATCTTTATTTAAAGTTGGACTTTCATTCGCTGGACGCTTTGCTTTTCAGTTGGGCTGTAATGTTTCTGTAATTGTTTCTGTTTGCTGTAATCTTGCCTGTCAACAAGCACAGCTCAGTGTAGAGATACTCTCACACTAAGGCTGAGCGATTTTAGGAAAAGATTGAATTGTGATTTTTCTGACAGAAATTGTGATTTCGATTTTTATCACGATTTTCTTCAAATCAAGCTTGTGCAATGTTCTCAATGTACAGCAACATTTACAAACATGACAGGAAATGACATCATACCAGTTAAAACTTTAAATGCCAGAACTCTAAATTAATAGAATGAAAACTAACGTTAAGAATTGATTTCACATTTATTTATTAAGAAGAAACACACAGACAGTGTGATGTTCTTGTTTTTACAACAGCTCCTGGGTCAGTCGGGAGAAGCACGGCCAAAAACCGCAGTTTGATCGCGTTTTTTGAAATCGCGATTTCGATTAGAGAACGATAAATCGTTCAGCCTTAACTCACACTGATAGATCATCAGAAACAACCAACAGCCCGGGACACGAGCAGGCAGTTTGTAAAACGGTCTGTTTATCGAGTGTCCATGATTCATATCCAGACGTTTCTTCGACAGCCTACAATAGCTTATGTGCTTCTTCTCTCTGGAATCGTCGGGGTCAGACACACACATAACCTTAAGACGTTCCTTTTTGATCAATCTCATAGTTAGAGCTGGCACGGGTGTACACCAGCCTAGTTATGCTGCTATAGGATTAGACGAGCGGGGGAACTGGCACCTTGAGTTCTTCTCTCTCTCTCTCTCTCGCTCTCTGTGCGTCCACATCATCTCACTGCATGAAGTGATCGATAAATAAACCACATACTTTCCTGAGAGCTCCTGAGCACTCAGCTTGTAGGTTCCGTGGGATTGTTGGTGAGGACTGACTGACTGACTGTCTTTCACAAAGGTGAGCAGGCCCAAAGGGCAGCAGCACACGTCTTCTACGTCATCACTACTACCAGCCGACATCCCCGGCGCCCGGCCACGACCATCGAACCGCGTCGTCCCTCAACCATCGCCATCCTCATTCATGTACGGCCCGCTGAGACCTCCGCCTCAGTGGCAGGAAGTGTAGCCAACAGGAACATGAGGGATAGAAAACGTGTCTACATATTATCCCACATGCTCTTTTGTAAAGCCTCTCGAGATAACACTCGTTATGAATCGGTGCCATACAAATAATGATGTACTGCAGCGGTGCATGTACATGCACAGTTACTTTCCAGTTGTGTTTGATAACTGCATTTGAGAGATCAATGCAATACATGTGTATGTATCTCTTCAAAATAAATCTAAGAAAGGAGCCGCTCAATATATCGGTATGGGATGTTTTTGTTCTGTCGGTTAGGCTCTAATGTTAATGATGAACTACATCCCACATCAAAGCCAATGCCAAATGTTACCTTCAGTGGTAAAACATTAGCTTACTAAACAAAACTCATGCCACACACATTCCTCCAGACTGAATCAATAAGACACAAGCTGAGGCTCTGGGCTGTCTAGAGGTTCATTACTACATGAACATGCATTCACATAGAGCTGTTGTTGTTTTGCAACGAGGGAAACCTTGACATTTACTATGCTAACATCACCAAAACCTTCACAAGGTTCAATTACTGGGACCGGCCTGTGAGAACAGGAAATGCCAGGATGTGATGTGAACCTTTGAGGCTGAGAAGAGGGGTCAAACATTAGCAGAGAGAAACTCATACACAAACACAGAGAGAGAGAGAGAGAGAGAGAGACAAAGCGAGGGGGGAGAGGGGTGTGTGTGTGTGTGTGTGTGTGTGTGTGTGTGTGTGTGTGTGTGTGTGTGTTAGTTTACCGTTCCTCCTCATTTGGCTTAGCCTGTTTGGATTAGTGTCAACAGTTATAGGCCAGTCCTAAACCCCGCAGGCCCTCCTGTCACACAGGGTAAATACAACTGTGTGTCCCTGTGTGTTTGATGCACGCACACAAGTAGAACGAGCCAACAGGAAACACCAGATTCTTCACCAACTTCACTGTGATGGGACCACTGACATTTAAGATGAGGATGTTCCCTCTTATCTCCTTCCTCTCGCTCTTCTTTACTGTACTAGTGTTTTATCATGTTGGTAGCTAATTAGCAACTGATGTTAGAGCAACAGTTTGGCTTGCAGATAAAAGTTAGATTTCTCTGACTTTTAGTTGTGATAGTTGAAATATGTTTACAGCCTGGCACAAAAGACATTTGGTCTCTGAAGCAATGTCTTTATTTAAAACAACTGTACCTGGGCTGACACAATAAGGGGTGTCAAACCTGAGCGACCGGTTGGTACACATCCTCCTGGATTACCTGCCTCTGAAATCTTCCTGAGCAACATGATGTAATCACATCATCAATAACTTAAGGGTACATAACAGCTTGCAAGTAGAAGTTAAACAAACTTAACTAAAAGAGCACGACGATCGACAAAACTCCGTTCGGAGCAGAGTGAAAACACAGCTCCAATTAGCGTGAGCGACAGAAGAAAGCGCTGATCCTCACAGCTCACAGAGAAAGGACGCCCAACTTAAGGAGTTTGGAGACATTTAGGATATTTACAGTTCGACAACAACGGGTTACGTGCTCTGTTAACTGTGCCGAAGACAGGTGCACGACGGAACGTTCAGACTGTTTGACACAGTACGAGCTGTTAATTCAATTCAAAAAACTTTATTTGTCCCCGGGGGGCAATCCAGGGCACACAGAGCAGCAAATAACGACAGTGCAACTATACAAAAACATTGAACCAATCAACAAGAATAAAGTGTCAGGGTGTTAGTACAGGTTAGAATCCAGTCACAGAGTTAGATACAAAGAGCAGCAGAGAGGAAAGTGTCTAGATGTTAGCACAAGTTAAAAACACACAAGTCACAGTTAGATACAGAGGACAGCGTCGACGTGAGATGTAAAAAAGACAAGCATGTATCAGATGAGAGCAGACACGTGAACAGGTGTATATGATGTAAACATGCAGTAGACTGTTGAAACAGGTATAAACAGAACTGTAGTGCAGAAAAAGATATAAGTGGACAGTGGTCGGACTAAGATGTTAAAAACACGTTAAGTAAAGAACATCCTAAAACAGTGTCAGGGTGGACCAAATGTTCAAGAGGGCAAATGTGAAAAAGGTGGGATATATTCAGGGCGTATCATAACTGTAATTATTTTTAGAAATGTATTTGGACTTGTCTTATTCACGGGTCATCTTTATTAGATAAAACAGAGGAACAGGAATGTGGAATGAGAAATGAGTTGATGACAAGCACCAAAGGATTCAAACCTGTAGCCTCTGTTAGTGAGCACCAGATCTAAACCCAGTCTTCGTGTTAATTCTATCAAAAACACAGGCAGCCTCCAACGTGACATCAAGGCTTTCTATATTTCACACTGTGAACATTTCACAGAACAATGCCAAAAGGTTTGGATTAAACTATGATTGACTTTAGTCTACTTGACTATATTTTCCACTTCATCACACAAGTACGCCAACCAAAGATCGTTAGCGCGGTCCCACAACAATGCAGAGACAGACAGTGTGTGTGAGAGTGTGTGTGCGAGTGTGTGTCTACGTGCGTTTGTGCATCTGTGGGTGATGACAAGAGTGAAATCACTTTGACAGGAGATGTTGCACAGCTTTGTTACACACGTTCACACAGCAGCAGCAGCAGCAGCAGCAGCAGCAGAGTACTGGGCGGCAGTAGTGAGAGCGAGTTTGTCAGGCAGAACAAAATAACAGCCTCAAGTGCATTTAAGTTCTCGAGCGTTCTGATCTTTGGGTCTTCTGGTGCCCTTTGACATTCGTACTTGGCAATCTCAGCGACAGTAACTCAGTCGGGATTAGTAAATCAGTGAATGTATTCTGAAATTGAAATTAATAAAATGTGTTTCTACAAGTGTTGTTATTAAGGATGCAGTGGTTAACTGGTCCCACTGTTTTACTGCTGCTTGATACAGAAGGTAGCTTTACTATGTAAAACAAAGCTTTGCATCAAAGACAAAGAAATGACCACAGAGCTATTTCAATGAATGACCCTTTTTAAACTATGTTTGGGAAAATATCATTTATTCCCAAACATGTTTGTTTACATGGACAACGACTTTTATCAGCTCGACCTGCTTCCTTCACTTCTCTTCTCCACACACACTGCAGCCCCTTAACACTCTTTGTTTTTCAGCTCTAAACTCCTCTGTTGGCAACATTCATCAACAGTAGCCTTGGTTCGAATCAAATAACCCGACTCCTGTAAAGTTTGACAGCAGTTACTTCTCTGTATCTTTATGGGGGCAGCTGCTGGACTATGTTGGACTCTTTTTAAGCCGTTGATGTGGACTGTTTTATTGTCCCAGTCCAGCCTCCATGGCAATTATATACAGTAACTTTTTAAAATGATCACTATAATAACAAATATTGTCCCTTAAATGATTTAATTATCATGAATCATAATCACAATCTCATTGATCAAAAATAATCGCTATTATCATTTTTGGCCAAAATAATAGTGATAATCATGAAACCAGACAGTAATGGTACCATCAAACCTTGAATCACTGCATGCCAGGTTGGGATCCAATCACGTGCTGGGGAGCAAGGTGCTGTAACACTAGCTTACCAAGCCAAACCAGTGAAACCAATTTCACGTTTTAAGTTGTATCGCTGGCATGTCAATCAGGACGTATTGTGAAAAAAACCCTTGGACAGTGTTTTTATAACATATATTTGGGTAACCTGAGTGTCTAAATTGTATCCATGTTGACATGTATGTTTGTAGTCTGCATAAGTCTTACCACACCGAGAAAAATGCTCCGTTTCAAATTTTCTCAGTTTGTGACATCACAAGTTGGATTCTGGAGGAAAAAATAAATAAAAACAACCCCTCCTCTCCCCTGGTACCTCCACCCATCTACTCCACCCCCAGCCTATAGCAAACCTTTTGTGCAGGTCAGCCATTTTTATTTTTGGTACAGAGGAGGGATGTCTACTGGGAAAACTCAGGGCATTCTGAGAGATCTGGTTTAAACAGGTTCACAAACTTCCTCCGGTACTTGATTCATGTTATATCTTGACCAAAGCACAGCCCAGATGTTTCACTTAAACCACAGGAGACTGTCTGAAAAGGTGGTAATGGGGAATAATATGTCCTCTTTCATTTAAAATGTGATCAGGTACTATTATGAAAAAGGCACAATTCAATATATGTGGATTTATGGAAATAAAAGAGACTTAAATTGGGCTTTTGGGTCGTAAAAAAAACCAAAGTAATGTATTTTTCTGTTTAGGTTATGGCCGCCAGAATGTTCCAGAATATAAAAGGACTCATGTTAAAAATGTTCATTTTTTAAACAGGAAGTGAGTGACCTATTCCATATTTGGGTTAAAACCCCAAGAGCTTGTGCTGTATTTTCTGTATTTTTCTTCCTGCTTTCCAAACCTCTAGTTTGCAAAGACCGGATTTTACAGCTTCAGGACTGTAATCACAGCGCAGGGGCCTCATTGCATGAATTCCTGCCTGGAGAAGAAATTACAGTAGGCCTCATAACAGAGCAAAAAACTAAAGTGGTGAACATCAGAGAGTAACCTGCACAGACATCAGAGAGTATAGTAACACAAGCGAGGATCTAGAGAGGAGGACACAAAGTCAGTGAGTGCAAACAAACAGTTTCAAGTCTGATTGGACACAGGTGCCAACAAGCAGTGCACAGAAGCAGAGCACTTTACAGTTTTAAGTTTTTCAAGTTGTTCAGCATCAAAACTATCAAAACCATCCTAACCATTGTCACCATCAATACCAACAAGCGGTGTTCATATATTAGCTAGGTCTTTAGTTTTTTCTTAAAACTTCTATTTCAATCTCGGACATTTTTTGCCCTTTCTTTGCCTCGTTTAGCCTTTAGCGCTAATGTTTGAGAAAAAAGGAAACAAAACAATGGATTAATTCAGAGCAACATGGGGAATCAAAGTACAGTTTTGTGTTTTTAAAAGAGGTGCCTATGCTTTGAAAGATGCATTTGCATCTCTCTCCAGTTCACTCAGAGGCCCTGACATGGCCTCGAGCATAGAAACCAGCAGAGAGCTCAAAGACTTTTGTCAGCAAGCCAGTGCTGTAAAAACATGTCAACACCACTTAATACATCCGCATTCAAGACAGTCACCACCTCATGTGGCATCTACGGCTGACCAATCAGAATTTAGCTGGGAACAGAAAAAGCCAATGGAACCAACTGTGAGTAATGAACTAGACAGTTCAATAGTGGACTCATTCTGCCATGTGTTTACGCTGATGAGATGACACAGCAAGGCTTTACAGTTGTAACAAGCACACGTGCTATCGAGGCAATCCAGATGTGTGTGCCTGTATAATGATTACTAATGATTATAATGTTTTACTAAAAAGCTAATGATCAAATGTAGACTTTGGAATTGTTTGGCTGTTTTCATTCATAGTCAACTTTCCTCAAATGAAATATTTGTGATGACAAGTTATTTTCTTTAGTTATTCTTAACCAAGTACAACAACTTATCTCAGAACCAATTTGCAATCACCGTCCATCATTTTCTAATTCTTAGGGACCTGATGTGAATTTCAGCATTAAACAACTTCCAGGCAAGACTTTCTTTTTCTTTATGGTGTTTAAGTCTAAAACCTAAACACAGTCATTTTTTGGTCCATAACATAATATGATTCTTTCAGCGTCTCCCTTGGTGGACCTTGGAGGAATAAACCGAATGAGACCATGCACTGTTTGTGGTCTGGCTGCTGATTCAAATGAAGCTTAAGGATTCTGGCCAGCCATCTAGTGAGTGCAGTCAACTGGCATCCTCACTAGCCTCCATCCAGAACACTGTCTCAAGAGAACCAGTTTTCCATTGACTGTGAAAAAGGCTTAACACATACTAGCAGGGTGGTCAAACTCCACAATGACTGCCAAGCATGCAGAGCTGGACAAAACAGTGAAGCGCTTCTCTTCAGAGGACGGCACCTTAGCTACAGGAGACTAGAGTTTCACAGAGTCACAGTGACAACCTGCTAACAAGCCAGCTATACAAGAACAGAGTCCGATCATATTACAGGATAAAGTTACAGGCACAGAAAATACAGTGTAGGGTGTGTGTGTTCATGTCTTTTGGAAGGTCCCAGGTAAATGCCACCAAGAAGCAAACAAACACAAACATACAAACATGCAGCATAGCCAATCCAGAGCTCAGGCTTTTCATAAAATACTCCTTCTGCTCCAGTCAGGAACTGATGTTCATGCAGACAACACTCTGCATCAGGTCTTAAGAAGAGGATACAACTCCATCTGTTATATCCCAACAAATAATTTACGCCTTGCGTCTCCATTTAGATGACAATGCAGAGAATTTGCCTCAAAAAAGGCAATTTTCTCACTTAAAGGGAACATATTTAGATAAATCCACTTGGACTGTGTTTATGAACATTTATTTGGGTAACCTGAGTTTCTATCGACCCACAAAATGAAAAATAAATCCATCCAGTCCTTTGTTTGTGGTCTACATAAATCTTACAAATCTTGCAAATTTTCTTAACTTGTGACATCACAAGTTGGATTGTGATTCAAAAATTACCCTTCCCTCCCCTCCTGGTGTCTCCACCCATAGACACTCCCTCCAGCTTAGAGAAAAACTTTTGCACAGGTCAGCCAGTTTTATTCTCGCAACAGAAAAGTAATGTCTAGTGGGAAAACTTAGTGTTGGTGGGGTGGGGTCTCGTTACATTTAAAGAGACACACACACTAAAACGGAGCGTTCTGAGAGAGCAGGTTTCTACAGGGTCACAAACCTCCTCTGGTGTTTGATTCATGTTGTGTGTGGACCAAAGCACAACACAGATATTTCAGTTAGACCACAGCAGTGTTCAAAGTGCGACAGCAGCTCAGTCCGTAGGCACTTGGGTTGGAAACCGGAGGGTCGATGGTTCGAATTGTGGTTAGGACCAAACTTGGAGAATTGTCAGGTAGCTGGAGAGGTGCCAGACAACCTCCTGAGCAGTGCCGGGACACCCCTGAGCAAGGCACTGAACTCCCCCCACCCCGCACCAACAGCTCCGTCACTCTGACATCTCTCCGTCAGTGCATGTCTGGATCCTGTACATGAGTATGCCTATGTGTGTGTTGCATGTCAAAGAGAGTGAAAACACCTAAACAAGTAAACAATGGTTATAATATGTCCTCTTTAAGTAAATTGGTCAATGTTGTTTCATTATGAGATATCTCCTTTTATAAACAGATTTTTAGGCTGCCACAATTTCTGATCCCTTTGACTTCTGTAAACAATTGTCCTTGCAGAAGTTAAAAAAGAGACTATTAAAAAAGACTAGGAGACTATCATAACAGCCCATGGCTATCATACATTGACATGAAAAAACAGACAGGTCAGTGGAGTTTATACTGTAGAAAAGGTTCTCAATAGCCTTTTATTTACTCCAGTATAAATAATTACCGTAAATTCCGGACTATAAGCCGCTACTTTTTTCTCACACTTCGAGCACTGCGGCTTTTACTCCGGTGCGGCTAATGCATGGATTTTTTATGGGGGACAATGAGCTTCTGCCGCAAAAACATTTGACTTCGTCACGTCGGATCTTAATATCAGTCATTTTGCGCTTCATGCACGCACCCTCATCATGGAAAACACACGGAGAAATGCATATGATGCAGCTTTCAAGTTAAAGGCGATCGACCTGGCTGTCAAAGAAGGAAATAGAGCTGCTGCACGTTAAGATGACACTGACAGCGACAACAGAGACTGAGGAAGTGAGTAATGAAGTCATTCTGAGGCAGTGAATGGATGGACTTTTTCTTGTGAAATATATTACGGTCATCTTTTTCATCAGCCGTGTTACAGACACCGTCGGCTAGGCTTCGTATTGTAACGGTTCATGTTGTAAAGTCAGTAGTTGGTAATGTGTTCATAATTCCGATTATGTGGAGAGTCAGTGAATGCACCAGCGAGAACGTGTTGAGTGGCTGTATGAGAGAACGCTGGGGGAGAGAGTTGGATTGTTACGGCAAGTGATGCGTTGCTCTCTGCTGTAAACGGCGTGGTCACGGCCGACAGTGATCGGGTTATTAAAAGTTATTATTTGAACGCTCTCGTCGTCCTTTAACGTCCGTACGGACGCTACAGTATTTG
The DNA here is from genome assembly GCF_947650265.1 of Symphodus melops. Taxonomy (NCBI): domain Eukaryota; kingdom Metazoa; phylum Chordata; class Actinopteri; order Labriformes; family Labridae; genus Symphodus; species Symphodus melops. The sequence goes on along the minus strand of NC_136696.1, from coordinate 6,540,094 downwards.
CGGATGTTACCGGTAGCCTACGTCTGTGTAAATAGCTCTTGTTATAGCGTGGACACCTGCGGCTTATAATCAAGTGCTGCTTATATATGTACAAATACATTTATTTACTTATTTTTAGCCGGTGCGGCTTATATCCAGGTGCGCTCAATAGTACGGAATTTACGGTACACTGCCTTTATTTGAGATAGCCTGTGTCAATACAAGAAGGGCCTTTAACCCTTTATAGGGCACTCATCAAAATACTTTGAAAGTCAAAAATTCAACCTGAGAGTGTTATTGGGGGACAAAACTGAACTTTATTTCTGTGAAAAAATTTGGCAACATTTTTTAATTTTTATGTAGAACAATAAACATTGACAGAGTTACCATATTCGGTTCAAATGCCACGATGCCAGGATCAGTGACATAGGGTGATCTCTTCTGATTGGCTGAGTGAGGATCACATGCTTCTCGACCTTACTGAGGTGCACAGGGGTGACCATATGTAATGTTTACAAAAGTTACCAAAAATAGTCACTTGCCCTATAAAGGGTTAACTATTTTTAAACAAAACGCCTGCACAGCAAAGATAAAAATGTAAACAGCTCTGGGGGAGAGAGAGAGAGAGAGAGAGAGAGAGAGAGAGAATCCATTGTTTATATATTTTTATTAATAAACTATTCAACACAAAATGCTGAGGGGCCTCTAACTGAGACTTATAGATTCCAAACCTGCAGAAACGCCAGTCTAGTAAAGTCATGAGCCTTAAATTGGGTACCTAAAGCTCCTGAATCAAATGCCAAAGTTAAGATAAATAATACTGTGAAATCCAATTCAGATCAAATATTGACACTTGCCACATCTTCTGGAGTGATTATTGGCACTGGGTTAAGTGTACAGTAACAACTTTATCAGGAGGCGCATCCTTAATTCAATTCCAAACAGTTTTGTTCTTCTTTGCTCACGTTTAGAAAATGGTATGAGGGATTTTGGTCAACTAAAGTATACTTTAAAGTCCCATATTCCACTTTTTCTGGTTTTAGATGCTCCTTCGTGTGTTTTCCAGGTGTCTTGAGCATGTTTAGGCACATCTATTAGCAAAAATACAAAGTTCTCCTACGTCCCTCTGTTAGCAGTAGCAATAGCCGCAATAAACACTTGGTGCCTAGCCCCCCACAAGCTCCCCTCGGACTGTCTGTAGCATTCCCAATATAGTAAAAGGGGCGGGACATATCAACAACAAAGCGGAAAGACTGACCAATTACAACAGATTGGTAAGACCAATCAGATCAGACTTGGCACATGTGGGAATCCTGCTTGGTTTTTTTTTGCTTGTTGGGGACTCTGAGCATTAGAAATACAGGCAGATGAGAGAGTCTGCATGAAAACAGACACTTCTTTCAAACATCAGTGATTGTGAACGTACTTCAGTAGACACATAAATTAGAAATGAACTCCAAAAAGGGAATCATATGGGACCTTTAAACTGACAGTTCTCCTAACTATAAGTTGCCTGTAAGCTTGTAAACCAAGCTTGTGCAAAAATATTTTTCTTTATAGCACTATTTCAATGAGGGTACGTTCATTTGAACTTTCGACTACTTTAGTTCTGCGTTTTGTTTTGATAAGGGGCTCCAGTCAACAGTTAGTCAACAAGTATATGCTTGGAGACTTAAAAACCAGGAATGTTGTTTGCATAATAGTATTACAATATATTGCCTGCCTTGTCCCTCTCGTTTACCTTAGATTTCCACTCTTGCTCGCCTCCCTCAATTCACTCTTTTTTTCCCATGCTCATGCACCTCCTCTCTCTCCTTGCCCGCTGGTCTGTTTGCTATTGTTCCTGACAAGTTCAACATTGATAAGTTTGAATACAGCCATGCTTACTTAACCTACTTTTAGGGTATTTTCTGAAGTGTATACACAAGGTGGAGGATTCGACCAATAACATTTCTTGATACCATGAAGAGCGTACTGTAGTTCATACTGTGTCTCCCACACTGGTGATGGTTCCATCCATTTAACGTCCCACTCCCTGTACATGATCTTTTATTTAACAACTGGGATGCTACAGTGGAAAGTAATCTATCAATCTCAAACCTTGTCAGAGGGCAGAGGAAGCTAATGGAAATCAAATGATCCAAGCTTTTATCCTCGACTGTAAACATCACATCTAATTGCTCTTCTTCCCGTGTTTATTTGCTATTCAACACTTGCTGGGTCCATGCTCTCTACCACTGTTTTTTACCCGCTGCAGTCCTTCAACAAAGACAAAGACAAGTTGTTTTTTTCAGACTGTTTAAAAAAGAAATGCAGATTTGTAGCTGTTCTGTTATATTGAGTACACTGTGAGATCCATGAAAGTGTATGTCAACCAGAAGAAGAACGATTCCTGAGGAGTCCTAGTAAATGCTAAATTGATTCATTGACTTGATTAAATGGCACCGTTCTAGTCTTGTGAATACTCAACGTGCTTTTACACCGCATGTCACACCCTACACATTCACACAGTGATGGCAGAGGCTGCCGTAACGTGACCATCAGAAGTAACTAAGCACATGCATACACATTCATACGCCTCTGATGAAGCAGCAGGAGCAATTTGAGGGGAAGTGTCTTGCCTACGGACACATGATGCTGCAGGAGCTGGGATTCAAACCATCGACCTTCTGCTATAGAGAAGTGACAACTCTACCAACTGAAATAAAACCAGTTTGGTCTGGTAGAAAAATTAGAAAAAGTATTTTTAAATATAAAAAGCAGTGTTTTATAGTAGATTAACATCAATTTGGCATCTTGAAATTAGTTTTTCCAAACTTGTACAAAACCCATCTTTCATCAATCGCTTTAGTTTTTCTTCTTCATGCATCCAGCTCCTCTGAAGGACAAAGAAGTCGTCACCAGGAGGCCACCATCAGGCATTACTTAACACTGTAAAAATATTGTAATATTTAGAGTGCAAACTCCTGAAAATGCTGCTGAACATCACTCAAAGAATGGACAGTGTGGTTAGCATGCAGATATTGCAAGAGACCAATTACCTCCATAAATCGCTCCGTATAACTCTAACATAATGTAGGCTACCTTACATGAATCACATGTTATACCCTGAACTGATCTTTAACCCACTTGTATTTTGAGTTGCTTCAATATGGACTGTCAAATACACAAAGAAACTGTAAAAACAAACACACGAGCAATTCAATGATGGAGTTTTTCATTTGTTTTTTCTCTATGACAGGAATAGGACTTCAGCCTGTCGCATCTGTCCTCAACTCTTCTCCACCACTTTATTTTGTCATTTCCCTTTTTCCTCCTTCAACAGCAAACCAAAGATACCCTCTAATATATACGAGTCATTTCATTTCATGTATTTCCCTCTATCATTGCCAGTATCTTTTCTCCCTCTCCCTTAGCAAGACGAGGATTATTCCGTGTAGATAAAGAGCCTTATGTGTCTTCCTGCTCTCTACCCTTTTCCTCTTTCTCCTTCATCTCTTTTTAAAGCCATTTCTCAGCCTTAATCTCTCCTACTTCTCTCATTCATCTCTCGTTCCCTGGCTCTCTCCACCAGCAGGGAACAGTGGATTACCTTCTGTGAACTACAGTGGTGGTGTGATTAGCAGCAGTAGTTAAGATGACAGAGCAATCATCTAAAACCTATATGGCTGCAGAGAAAACCCACCAGTCTTGGTACAGTATTACAAAGATGGCTTTGATCACAGGGATGAGTGCCATTATCTGCTGATCCAGTGTGTGCTCTATTCATGCATTTGTGCATAGACATATTTTTAAAAACTACTCCAAAGTGGGTTAGTACCACAAGAAAAAAAAACATTTTTTAAAAAACTGTTTAACGATATAAATTCAACATAAATGTACCGGGTGTATTCATTTGCACCACTTCAGCTGCTGATTGTATTTCCTCTGTTGTTTCACAGTGCTAATGCCACCCAAGTGGCAAGCAAAGCAGCCTTAATCAATTCACTGTCGTCAGTGGCAATGATGCCTTTCAACTCGCCCCCTTTTAAATGAGATTTGCAATAAAAAAGAACCCCGGGCCTTTGTATTCAGTGGCAGGAGGCTCCCTTAGCTCTCTCTCAAGTTGCCTGTATGATGTCTGTGCAGCACACGAACTCCAGTGCACGACAGATACAGCAGATGCTTCAGCAGAGGGGAGCCTCACATCAGCCTTGATATTCTCCATTTGCATATCAGCTTCCCCTCTTTTTCTCCCTCCCTCCCTCCCTCTTTAACCCACGCTGTCAGAAATTAATGATCTGCAATTACACAGCATGTGTCAGTGCAACTAAACATCATTTAATAGTGCCAAGCTGACAGTAGGCTACATGGCTGAGCAAGAGGAGAGACACAAGAGTCACAGTTAATGTCCCATGTTTTCAAGCCTGCAGCATTCACGTTTACACAAGTCACATTCACTGGAATAAGAAGTTTTTAACATGCAAGTTGTAATCGAATGTGAAAATGCAATAATACATAACAGTAACAGGATTTTGTAATGATCATTTGAAGTAGAAATAGTTTAGTATATGAGTTTTAAAAAAGTCACCACCATTTAAAAATAAACAACATTTTCAAATTTCCTTACATTTAACAATTTAATACCTCTATAAATAGCCTATCCCTTTTAATGTCTTAAATGTTAAACAAGTAGCCTTACTTACGTCTTTTAAGTCAAATTGAGTAAAAAGGATTCCTTTAAATTTACCGTATTGACTTTGTTCTTTATTACAATGTAATACTTATAGTGAAGTTAACAGCCACACTGCTGGTCTAATCAACTCTCATAGAAAGAAAAGCTAACCTTTAACACTAAATAGACAACTAAATAAGTACAGTCATTAGAATCACTTACGAAATGCGACTCCTCTGAACCTTTATCGAAATATATCCTTCAGCTTTGATTGCCGCAAACACTTTCAGTTAAAGTTTGCACACTAACGCACACTCACACACACGCACATGTTCCTGACACACACTTAAAACACACTCACATGCAAGGTGCTCTGGACTGAAGAGTTGACCCTCGTCTGTGCAGTACAGAAGCGTGAGCTTCCTCAACTATCACCTGCCATGTGATAGGCGCGATGCCTTCACGAGCTGCTCGTAATACTTCGCGCGCTCAAGCTGAGGTCGCGATATACTGATTGGACCTTTTAAAAATTAGAGGTGGAAACAGCTAACTTACTTTTGGTGTGTGTAATTTGTTTACACACTGCCCTCTCGTACATACTCAATCCTTAACGCTTGTTTAAGTTCGTTACATTGTTAATTGTAGAAAAACTTAAATTAAAATATATTTTTGTAGGCACGGGGCAGCAACATTTATCTTGCTATACATTCATTCTCCTCCAAAAAAGTTCTTCCATTTGCCTTCCTTATAACTTAACATGTTTGGTACCTCAATAAGCAACAAGAGAAACAAGTAAAACTTTCAGAATCCCACACATATTAAAGCCTGTAGAAAATGTACAAGACGGGAAGTTGCGATTTCTCTGAACTGTCATGAATGCCACACAGTCGTATCGCCGGGGATAATTCTTAATTATCAGGTTAAGATATTGATTTTTCTAGATTTGTTTCTTTGAAAGCCAACCTGAGGATTATGGGGAAAAAAAGCAAAACTAAGGAAAAACGAGCAAATAAACCTTGCAACAGGACTGGTGTGTTGACAATTGCCCAGTAGGTAATATTATATGACTCAACACCGCCATCTCGTGGTAAATTATTTGACTGCAATTACAAAATAAAAATAAAGTTTTGCGTTATTACTGCCAAACATTGCTGAGGTCACTTTTACATGTCACCAACCTAACACGTTGTTGTTCCCTGGAAATCAAGTAAACCTCATTGAATCTTTAATCATTGAAATTACTGGGCTGGACTAAAGAGAATACGTACAAGTGAATAACTACTTTTGATCAGTGTCTGATGAACCCGATGAATACAGTCTTTTTTACCTTGTCGATTTGTGGAATAATTAAATTATTTGCTTCTGGAGCGCCATGACTTATTAGCGAATCAGGTTAAGCTGCTCTTACAAAACAAGTGTGTGATATAAGATGTCCACCAGGGCATGGAGACAGGACTTTTGAAGTATGGAGTTAGACCATGATTCAGGAACAATTCCTGTTTATCTGGTTTGATATCTGATGATATCTTATTCAGTCAAATGTTCAGACTGAATAGGATATCATGAGTATTCCAACTAAAATAAAAAATCACATTTCCACAGATGTATTGTTTTCAAGATAATAATTATGATCTGTATCAGTACAAACAAGTATACATTGAGAGTGCTAATGAGAGATGAATATGAAACATTACATGCAACAAATCAAACAGAACAATAGAAAGAAAGGGAGAACTTATACTTGTGTAAAAATGATTTGAAGTCCCAGGGCAAACCAAATCTGGAGAGGTGCCAGATCACTTCCTAAGCAATGCTGAGGTACCCTTGAGCAAGGCACTGAACCCGCCCGTCCCCCCCCCCCCCCCCCCCGAAGGGATGTCTTGACATGGAAAATATTTAGAACTTAATGTGTCTTGTGGCTACTTACAAATAACATGGTAATAATACGGGCCAACATAATTTATTTTGCATTGGAGCCTCCTACTGGGGAAATACGAGCATTATCTCCGTTCTCCTTGTTGTTCAGTGTTTAAACATCCCAAACGTGCATATTTGCCAAGACAAATTAGTTCAAAAATGAATAGCCCACATCATTATTAGGCTATCGGCAAATAATCTCGTTTGTTAATTTGTTTTACTTTTCAGGACTTCAGGAGCTCAGTATAATTGGGACAAACACAAAACTAATTGTACAGCGACACCTTCTGCCCAAAGGTTTAAATCATTCTCACTTTGTCAGCTGTTCAGTTGTATAACTCTGACCAAATGTTTAAAAAAAAAGTAAGTAAGTGATGACCATAGACTGTTAATATTTATTATTACAAATAGGTCTGACTTAATCACTTCAAAGCATAAATATAACGTAACAATGAATAATGGGCCGGGTCCGATTGTGTCATAGACCTACAAACTCGTTGACTCGTAATGCAGTGTTCTCCACACGCACACAATCACACACTCAAGAAGCCGTGTTACTTTGATTGTGATTGGTCGAAAAGAACGTCCGTCATATTCCCTCAGCTAGTCCCGATGTTTGATTGGTTAGAGGCGCACCTCCGGCGGTGGCTCACCCGCCATTGGTTAAAAAACTAGGTTAGTGGTCCGACAGGCATGACGGTGAAGAGAAACTGGGTCACCGATCGAGAATCGTTTATGTCACAGTCCTGTGGGTTGCTATTACATTTTTCCAGCGGCTCTCAATGGACAGACTAATTTCGTTGGACCTAGTGTGAGTATAAAATGAATTCATTATATGTTGTCCTTATTGCACGGTGTTGTCCGCGCTGCCTGGTTTTATAAGCAGTCGTGGTTCTCGACGATGTTTTCCCGGCGCCGTGGTCATGTCAGTGAGGTTTTCTGGAGCAGGAGGGGGGACACTAGCTCACTGGCCAAGTCTTGACAGTTAGCATTCCTTAGCTAGCAGTTGTAGCCTGGGATTAGCGAAAAATAAAAAATCTACTGTTATTGATCCAAGTGTTGAAACCTCCTCCGTGTATGACCTGCTGTATGTACGTGTTGACGGGGGGTTAAGGCACCGGTAAGTGCTGTTAGGTGTGCTTATTGCATGTTAACATAACACGACTGGACTGCGAGCGACTGGGCTATCACTGCTAACCCAGGTTAGCATGCTAGCGATGTAAACAGGCCTTGGTAGGTATCTGGTACATGGTTTCTTCGACAGCATCATAATACATAATTCAGCGACAGCTTCAAACACCCATTGCACTTTCCCCTTAAAACGCTTCAATCTCAACCTACACCGAGGAGGCCACAGCTCCTCCTGAACACAAGGCGACTGTGTGTGTACGAGGACATCGTGAAAAAGTGTTGGCATGGCAGCGGAAATTAGGCGACCATTGGTTTCTGCAGTGTCCGCAGTGACTGCCAAGACATGATCATGGATGAGCTTTGACTTTTGGTTGTGAATCTGTTTTGTGATGTAGATGTTGTGCCAAATGGACTTTAGGGTTTTCCATCAAGATTATTGTTGTTAAATTTTTCTTAATAACCTAGTAAACCTTGTGCTCCATCATCACCAGCATGAATCCTTCTTACACATTGGACACACACTTCAAAGGTGTCACTTGCTCAGTTATGAAGATATTTCAGGAGCCTTGTGCCTTTTATTGTTAACAACGAGATTATATATCGTTTATATTGATTTGTTTTCTTATTACTAATAACATCTTTCATTTGTCCTCCTTACCGTATAGTGTTATCAGTAGTTTATGTATTAACTGTCTCATGACAGGAGAGAAATCCTCTGTGAACTTCAGACTTCGACTTCCAAGTGTTGTTCCTTTTTACCCATATAAGTAGAAACCTATATTATAGGTTATCACTACTCATCAATGAAGCCATCAAGGCGCTTGATAAGAGAACTTTGCAGTGATGTCTCAGCAGCTTACTGTCCAGTTGATCATGGAAATCAACAACAGGCCAGTCATTGCTTTCAAACCTGCTGGTCATGGAAATACATTGTTTGAGGGTTAATAAAATGGGATAAAGTATATGAAACAAGAAATAATGTTGACATGTAAGTTTTAGTAATGTTAAACATTCCCTGTTCCTTCTATTTTGCCTCACCAGGACATACAATGTTTGTTTTTGTTTTCTTCCTCATTATGATGTTGTTAGGGTTAGTAAAATAGCAAAATATTTAGGTAAAATATACAATGCCCCAAAGGAGCATACACGAGCAGTATGTGTCAAAAATATTTAGTGACATTTGTTAGGGTCAAATCTGATGTTGAGGTTGAAAGAAAATTAACTTTGTTTTGGGGTCCCCTCAGATTTGGATCGTAAAGTCATTATTAATTGGTTTAGTGAAGCAAGCGAACATGCACATCCACACGGAAGTTTTCATTCATCTGACTGTGAAGAGCTCAACATGTAAAGCTGTGCTCGGATGTATAAGTGACATCTAACAGAGCAAAGATTGCAGAACATATCTCTTACTTACATACTTGTGTCTAATACAGAGTGAACAACCTGAGTATTGTTATTATTAGCGTAGACTAAAGAAGCTAGAATGTGTCCCTCCTACTCGATAAATACAAGCAGCTGTTGATCAACTTCTTCTTAAAAAATGCAGTATATATGGTAATAAAAAGTCTTAGAGGAAGTGAAGTGTTATATGATATGATGTATCAATCCAAACAGATTTGGTCGTCTTTAGATTGTAAGATTTTATTCACAGAATGACCAAAATAATCTAATAAAAGAGAGCGAGAACATTCTGCACCATTCATTGCAGACACAGAGGACTACAGACAAAATGCAGACTGAGCTGCTACCTTAGTTATTGACACAAACAAATAATGCCTTCAAGTGTTTTATTAAACAGAAAAGTAAACTGACATGGCCTGATTTCCTGAAAACAGATAACAGTATCAAAGCAAGCTGGCAAACCCTGACACACTGTCCATGCTTTGTCCAATCAATAAACTCATGTGTTTTATTTATATATATATATTTGACCTGTCCTGCTCCATGTGAGTCCACAGCAGGTTACACTTGAGGTCAAACACACACATAGCTACATCTGATGAAACATGTGAAAGGATTGACAGTCTAGATTCATGGCATGAGATAACAGAAACTATTTGATGTAACGCAGCATGTGTCCATTTTACTTGTTGGACTCTTTCACTGCTTTTCATCGGAGTCAAATAAAGCTCGATCTAGCTATCAGCTGCCCTACTATTAATTGTTGAAATTAGTGTTGTAAAAATGTCTTCACGTTTCAAACAAACATAAAGGACAGCAGATAGACTGTACTCTTTTGGCTCATTTATCACACCATGTTGTTTTTGCAGTACTGGGCGGTTATCACACATCACATATTTTTCTCACTTTGTGCAGGTCGTACATGTGGTAATACATTATCATAATGTTGCATTTGTATAATGACTGTTACCTGAGAAGAGGCAGCTGAAGCCACTATAGTACTTTGGGTGGACTGATGATCAAACAAATCCAGAGCCCCCCATAATCACAGAAGAAACTCACTGAAACTGTTTAAAATCACACATCTTTTATTAAAACACACCTAGACCACATGATTCAGTCAAGTCCAGTTAACAAAGGAGTCTTATCCAAAACAGCTCGGTTAAAATCACTGTGGAGTTGATTCAAGTCCTTCAGATAGCAAGCGTTTACTGTTTGTGTTCTGCAGACTCTTGGCAGTCTGGCTACCTACCAACCCAAACAGCTTGGATAATAACACCTTCATCATCACAGTATAATCTCAAAATTCAGTTTAAAACGATCATGTTGGAATTTAAAATGGAGTAGTGGATTTTGTTGAATTAAGAAAGTTTGGGTTTATTTGTATCATAAAAGTTTTTTTTTTAAGTCCCGGCCTGGATGATCAGACTTTGAACTGATACAATCTCTATAGTGATCCTTTTTTTTTTTTCTTGTTTTATTTCCTGTGGTTGCCATGGCTACTCTGCGAGCTACAACAACAACTTGAAAACAGTGTGACAAATAAAATGCAGAACTGCAGCAACAAAAAGCTGAAACATTTTGGAAGGATGTATGAGAGAGCAAGGTGGGACCCATTCATTCCACTGTTATCAGGTTCTTTATAGCGTTCACAATCAGCAAGTACATTTCTCATAAGCTATTAAGAGTGTCTCTTCTAATAGCATTTTACATTTGTGCTCAAAGGTGTGTTTCTGTTGGTTTGAAGTATTAAGTACATACATGTTTGTTAATGCCCAGACAAGACACTCAAATCTAATCTATCTTTATGCCTGACCAAAGCTCTGTGGAAACTTTGAGGACAAATCTGGGTCCTTTTATGACAAAAAGGGATCTGTTAGTTTTTTTTATGTTATGGAGGGAAGTTTGCCGTCGTGTTTTGAGCGGCACTTTTACACTTAGTGGAAAGTTAAGAGTTAATGTCTTTATTCTATGACGATGCTTGTCTGTCATGCTGGAAGGGGTCTTTTCCTAGTGTGGACCCCTCGTTCAAAGAGCATGAGGGCTCACTGAACGGGATGATGAGTGAATCGTGTGCTGTTGCCTTTTTCAAGTCGGCATGTCTAATCCCTGTTGAACGTCCAAGGGAGTTTGTTTGGTCTGACATCAAAACACCAAATTAGGGAATATCTTTTGGAAGACTTCTTTCCACCTGCACCGTTCTGAAGACTTTCAAATCAGTGTCAACGCTTGTCACGTCAGCTTGGACCTACGACACCTTACTGAGAAACTGTGGTCATTTGTCACCACAACCTGTTTCGAGTGGGAGTGTTTTTACTTATCATGGTAGAGACTACTAAACTAGTCTAAAAAAAAAACAACAAAAAAAACTTGAATTTCCCTCAGGATCAATAGTCTGTCTGTCTCTTTATCGGTATCTTTCCTGTCTATCAGCCGAGATGCAGGTCAGCACCCTTTCAAGTTCTCTAGCTAACATACTTGATCTCAGACGTCTGTGTAATATTCCAAACACAAGCTTGGCTTCTTACTTTGACACGTTTAAGTCGACATGCTGCTGAGTAAAGAAGAGCAGCTGTCAAAGAGTTTCCCGTGTCACACTGAAAACACTTGTTATTGTGATGTTTTCATGGTGCAGCGGCTGCTGTGCTAGCTGGTGTTCTGATAACATTGTTTACCACACAAGTATTGACGACCTTAAAAACAAGTGGGTTTGCTTTGTATCTGATTGTGTTGTGAAACACAGAAAAAGCTATAGAGCTATATTAAGCACAGTGAGTAGAGTGAGCCAAGCGAGTGTGACTAAATGAGTTCACTCTCTGCCAGCACTGGTTGTTGTGATGCACCACCGCCTGCTAGAAAAACTGATATATATCACCGGATACAAACAGTCTGTTATTTATGTACATTAAATCAGTGAACTGGATTCAAACGCATCCTAACAGTTTGAATGAGTCTTCAGATTGAACTCCTGCCCCTGTCATCCTGCAGCCACATTCAGGAACGTTAACAGGCAGCTGATCCTCTCAATCTTTACAGCTCAGAGAGGATTTAGTTATAATAATCATAACAAATTATCTGACCTGGTAGAAGATAGCACTTAATTTTTAATTTTTAAAGTGTGATTATTCAACTATTCAACAAACTGTTTTATTTGTTTGTTTTTCACATCTTTTTTACGCATGTATATTGTAATTAATTATGTTTTTCTTTCTTTCTTTTTTCTGATTTGATCTTGTTTTTTTATTCTGTGTTTATCTTGCCATGCTTTGTTTTTGTTGTGAATTTGACTGTGCGTGTAGATAGGAGGGGATGGGGAGGCTTTGTATGGGGATTTGGATCACAGGAACTTGCACTAACTTTGGTGATTGTTGTAGCACTCGACATTTCTGTGCAAAAAGCAATCAAAAAAAAAAGTTAAATAAAGACAAAATGAGAAGCTCATGTATCAAGTAGCAGAAATTATGTAGCATCACATGCTCGAGTACATTTGCCTTAAATGTGCGTATGTGTGTGTGCACATAGAAAAGTTGATGCTGTATCAGTTTAACATGCACTGCTCTGTATCATTTATGGAAGCAGCCGGCTTGTCCTTCCATAAACTCTGTCATGAAATATCTTTGAAGTTAGTCCGATAGCGTCATCGCTCTGTTTGTAGGAGAGTTGGGGATTTCAGTTTTTGATGCATCAAAGTGTTTGAAATCAGAACCAAAAGCTTGAATCTTTCCCCACTGTTAGAAAAGCTTTCTCATCATCGTCAGGGTGGGAGGGTTTGAGATTTCTGGGCATCAGACGTGCAGCTTGGATCTTTCCACTCTTCATGAACCGGTGTGCCAGCTGCTTCCTCGCTGTGTGAGTGGGTGTGAGGTGTACAACAGGGAAAGAAGCTGAATGGCTTGCTGACTCATTGATGAAGTACAAGTAGGTGGTGGATGGAAATTAAGGCTGGCTGGTTTGGAGACCATGGAGACTGGCTGACCCACTTTTCACTCCAGCACCAGTTCCTTTCAGTGTTCAATCATGACATAGTGGTTTTCCCCTTGTAGCCCCGAGCTTTGTCCCAGTAAAAGAGCCACAGAGTCGTTCCTGACCTCACACTCTTCTGCCTGCTACTTTATCTGTGCTGCTTGAGCTTTTTTCTTTTTTTTTATATTGTTGAAAATTAAATGGAAGGTGTCGCACCCAGCTGTTGTTTTTAAACCCTCAGAGGAAGTCACAGTTTGAGTCAGCCCTGTATTGAGTCTAGTTTCTCACTTTAGATTGAGCATGAAGCCAGGGAGGGGCATGGATTTTGATTGTTTTCAACAAGAATAAAAAGTGCTGAATTTGAAACCACTGAAGTAGAAATGGACGTAGCTGCAAACTAACTCAAAGGCCGTGTGAATCAAAGGGAGAGATATATAAAAGTCAGACAAACGAGTCGACTCCCCTAAAGCGTGGATGAGTTGCCAGCATGACACAACTTTTTTTTCTTTTCTTCTTTTTTTCCGTCATGCTTTGGCCTGATGCCGGTGCAGAAGGTCACAGGAAGTGCAGTACCTGGGCTGCAGAAGGGCCTTTGCTTTGGACTTCTATTTTTTTTTTCAGCAGTTTTCTCCAATTGTAAACTTTAAAGGGCATGATTTTGGAAGAATCTTCAAAGTTTGAGGCAGATCTGAAACATATTCATCCATTTCCTAGCTTGGGAACTTTGAACCAACTACTAAAGAAAATGTAGTAAAGCTTTGAAGTTCTAACACAGGACAAAAACCTCACTACAAGTGACCATGTTCATGCATGTTGAACAGAGAAAGAATACACAAGACTTCAGTATTCAGTGTGTTAAGTCTGTGTGTGGCCGTGTTCATGTGTTTGGATACATTTGATTCTGCTTATATGTTTGGATCTAACCGACTCCTCTCTTTGTGTCTCTCAGGGACAGACAGTTTGCAGCAGCTGCTTAAGGATCAAATCAGAACAGGCGAGACCTATTGCATCACACCGGATAAATCGAGGTCAGACTGAATCAGACCACATCGAGACCAGATCAGAAACAAAGGGACCAGACTGATCCATAAAAGTCCCAGGTCCATCCAGGAGACCTGTTCCAGTTTCCTAACCAGGTAACTCACACTGCCCAGTTCTCCATGCACAGAAGATATACACTCAGTTAATAGAAAAGAAAGTCTTTATTGTCTTGATACAACAAAACCTTGAAGTGCACACAGCTAAAAAGAAAAACCACAGAAGAAGAACATAAAGAAGTCACTCTAATTAAGGTTAGCTGGGATGTGTTTGGTAGAAGTTATTTACAGGTAGCAGCATAGTTAATTTTAAATAGAAATTTCAGAAATATAGAATAAATATTTGCACAGTATGTAATGTAAACTATTCCAGAAATATAAAAGTATAAATATGGCAGAGTATGAAGTAAATCTGTCAGAGGGCTTTCAAACATTTACTCAATCTAAAGAGATGTCTGAACAAAAAATGTCATCTGGCCTGTTTATGCTCAGGAGCTGATATAAAGGGCTTCATGTTCATCGTTCAAAGACGTCACTGTCATCCAGAAGATTGATGATGTAGCGTAAGATTTATTTATTTATTGTTGGAAGTTTAAAAAGCAGAGGGGCCCCTGACTGACCGGCTGACGACCCGAACCTGTGCCGATCTCAGATGACCACACATGAGCTGAATGTTTTCAGGCCATGCACACGTACTCCTCCACATCTGCACTGTGCATAAGTTTAGTTACATGAAGACACTTAAATGACAACATGTAAGCATGAAGGTTTGACCCAGATTCATGCATATCGATATGTTACAGATAAACAGTAAACCAATTTAAAATAGAGAAGTTGAAACTGGCACTAAACATAGAGAGCTGTCCTGTGATTTGATTGATTTTCATCCCATGCCTGTTACCACTGACCATTTAGCTTTTCATGAGCTGACCTGCAGCCGTAGCTCCTCTTACAAGGCGCTTTGAGTCTTTCCACAGTCCAGGCTCAAGACAAAAGACGACTGGACCTTCTCTGTTCGGGCGCCTGTGTTGTTGACCTGCCAGAGGAAATCAGGCTTGCACAATCAGTTTTCTCTAAAACACTTAAAGGATTTAATTGCAGAAATGCACTTTGACAAATAATGGAAAAAACGCAATATAAATAATATAATTATTTAAGCCATTTATTATCAACATAAATGAGCCTTTCATTCTTTAAGGACAAGTCTCTCAGATGGTCAGGCGTCAGACATTAAAGGAGAATAGACTCTTTCAGAAGTGTTCTACTTAAGACGTCAGCGCTCTTAATGTTTTGAATATATTTATTATTATATGTAACGTACTGGGAGCGAGACAAAGACAGTGAATGTGCATGTTGGCTGGTGTCCAGAGACAAAAGCCAAAGGGTTAAGCTTGATGTGAATCGCTCAGGTTCAGCACTGTGACGTCAGAGGAATGCTCTGTGACAGGCACGGTGATGTTTCATGTAGTGTAAAGCCATTCGTCTGTGACGAGAGCTGGACTTGTTATACGAGTTGTCACAGTCATTTACCTTCAAACACAATTCATGTGTGGATAACAAGGGCTTTGCAACTCCTTTTTTTTTTATACATCTCTTTATACAATCATGTGTTTGTCTGAAAGTCAGCTCATGCCCAAACAGAAACAGAGTACCTGATGCTGACTTTGATTTTCCAACACTTTGACAGCTTAATGCTGACTCACTCATGAGGCCCTTGTTGGACAACTTAGTCTAAACATTTGAAAAATAAAACCGTTGAAAAGGTTAAGTATCTTGGCTTTAATCTTTGAACTGTGTGGAAATGTTTGCTGAGTGCACTGATTTTCCCTCGGGATCAATAAAGTATCTATCTATCTATCTATCTATCTATCTATCTGATCCGTTTTGGGTTCTTTTTGAAGAAATGTCACAGTGAGGTGAAACAAAATGTTGAGTTTGCATACAGACTCAATTCATTGACTAACCACCCCGTACTATTTTCTCGGCATGTAGGAAATGTACTAAAGGGTGAGTCCGTAGACTGTGACCTCATGAGTGGGTGTGTTTGCAGCTGCAGCAGTGAGCAGGTCTTAGTAAAGAAAAGAAACGAAAGCTCGAAATCTTCACCGCCAGCGCTCGGGGAAGTGATTGTTTGTTTCAGGTTGCCAAGTTACTCTTTAAGTGTAGTAACTCAGTCATTTCTCTTGGAACCCCGATAAAAGGAGAAATGCGTACTGTGTGCTGCGTAGTTGACATTATCTTTGTCCTTTTTTATGGAGTACATGCCACACAAGTAAACCTGCAGACCATTTTGACGTGTTCGTTTTTTAAAAATTATTAATATGAGATCATCTTCCCCGGTTAATGAGCAAGACAAGAGAACCGTCTTCCCTCACATCTGATAACCTGCAACATCTTACACATGGTCCACAGCACAGCAGTAGCTCAGGAGCTCACCTATAGGTGCACTTCTTCCCACAACTCCCATATTTGTCACATGAAAAGTGTAAAGTAGTCACGTTTTCTTGGACCTTGATGACATTTTCAGTACGCTGACTTAGAGTATGTAACTCAATAAAAAAGTGTCAAATATTCCAGTTTTTGTTTTTTTTCTAACCCTAACCCTTGATGTGAATTTAAGATAATTGATGAAGCGTTGGCTTATTACCCGCGTGTACTGTAGGTGTAGCCTCATTCAGCTGGTGTGTGCTATGTGAATAAATGAAGCGACGCATGTAGCTCTTGGTCACTTTCATTTTGTCAAAGCAGCGTCAGATGAAGAAAAGGTTGAAGAGAGAGAAGGAGACGTCCGCTTTTTCGTCCCTCCCATGAACACGTCAGGCTAAATATGAGTCTTCTGTTGCTGCTGTGTAACTTTAGTCCTGTGGACGCTCGCTGTCGTTGTCGTTCTACATTCGATGCGGTACGTCGTTACCAAACCTCGTCCACACTTGGCTCACGTAATTTCATTACAGGATATCAAGAGGAACATTTCAGAGTCGGTGTGTGTTTGTAACAGAACGAAAGATGAGAAAAAATTGTTGTTTGTGAACGCTCACAAAAAACCTGATGGACTTAATGTTTATAAATAACACAAGGTAATAGGAATAGGGTATTCCAATATATCCAATGCCCCCCCCACCCCCCCGTCCTCAGCTCCACAGCCACAGGTACATCTTTGTTAAGCAGGATACACAGTGAGTTTCAGACTGTCTGGATGCCACAATGATTTTTCTGAGTTGCAATAATGCACCTTTACAAAACGGCTGTCACATCGCTTTGATTATTGTCTGTCATGTAACTGATATGGTATGACCTGAATCTTAGAAAAGAACAATATTATTACACAGGCAGTAACCAAGCTGATAGGGGCTTCCTGTGCGTTCGACCTCCACTTGTGACCCAGATGCTGTCATGTTTGTTATGTGTCAAGACAACTCTCTCTCTCTCTGTGTGTGTGTGTGTGTGTGTGTGTGTGTGTGTGTGTGTGTGTGTGTGTGTGTGTGTGTGTGTGTGTGTGTGTGTGTGTGTGTGTGTGTGTGTGTGTGTGTGTGTGTGTGTGTGTGTGTGTGTGTGTGTGTGTGTGTGTGTGTGTGTGTGTGTGTGTGTGTGTGTGTGTGTGTGTGTCTATCTAACGCCTTGTTTCTGTTTGTGTTCACAGTTGAGGGCTCGAGAGTGGATGGAAGGAGATGATTTTAACACAGAGGCTGTGATGAACATCTGTGGTGAGTGTGACTCTAAACTGGGACTCTCCCTTTACATCATTTACATTATTATATCTTTGCAGCTAAAATGTCTCTTTACAAGTCTGACGCTCATCGAGCTGAGATTTATTCTCTTTTTTTTTTTTTTCTTCTTGACTTTGTCTTTTCTTTTAAAGCTTGTATGTCGCCAAGTTCTGCTGTACAGGAAGCTAATATGACTAATCCTGCACTGAGGGTTTATTTACATATTCATTCAAACAGCCAGAGCAAACAACAATCCCTCTATATATGCCTAATAATGAGGTGATGCAGTGCTGCTGTGCACACAGTGACTGACCTTTCCACCTCATTTGCATAGTAATATTATATATATTTAAATCGGCTGATGGAAACATTCTCTCCTCGGGTTTGTTTTTTGTTTTTTTCATCTGTTCCCACAGCAGCTTGTATTTGGTGTTTGACATGAATTACCTTTTGAGGTTCGATTCCTCCTTCTCGACTATCGCAGGCTCGCTCCCGACTCGAGGCTGCCCGGAACCCATTATTTACACAGATTATTTTGTCGTGGGATCTTAACATGACGCCACCATTTATTTCAAATGTGTCTGATATTTAGTAAAATCTTGACAATTTATGTCATAAAACGTGTCTTGCTGAAGTCGCGCATGACAACAATATAATCACAATATTATTTATGACCTCTAATTCTGTCTGCAAAACGCACGAACCTACAGTCGTCTGTGGCTGAGGAGACGAGGGCTCATGCAAGTCTTGGTTTTATTGTTCAGGTTTCTGTTTACATGTGCAGTTTGAGCTGATGTTCCACCTGGACTTTTATACCAAGTGTTACAGTGTGAGCCAGGCTTAACAATAGTCATTACCGCGCACCTGTTAGTCAGAAAAATCTGTTTGGTGGAGTGATCAAAGGTTTTGGTCTTTGCTCTCTCAGATGACCTGATGGCAGACCAAAGGATGGACATTTCGTCTACTATGACTGACTTCATGTCCCCAGGCTCCACCGACCTCATCTCCAGCTCCATCAGCACGCCTGGCATGGACTACACCCGCAAGAGGAAGGGCAGCACCACCGACTACCAGTAAGTCCCATCAGGCATGCAATAAAAGGGAGGGAAAGATATCATGTCGAGGGAGTAATGAGGAAACCAAGAAAGAGATCGTGATGAAAAAAAAGAAATGACCCGAAGGCAACAGATGGTGTAAAGCAATAAATAGGCTGAACACAGTAGAGCGAATGCATCAGGTGGGCGGGAGTTTTAACTGTCTGCTAAAGTCTCTGCAGAAAGTATGTGCACTATTAAAGTGCAATCAAACTTACTTTTTCAAATCACATTTCTCAACACTGCATCGACTAAATCTGATCCTTTCATTTGTGTTTCTTTCCAGAATCGATGGCTTCTCATTTGAGTAAGTTCAAACATGACTCCATGTAATCGTTTTAGCACAAAGTCCAGATTAGAAACGACAAAGACCTGTGATTGATTGTATGCTCTATTGACTGAAAAGACGAAGCTAAACCCAGTGAACCGATGTGTTTGAAACTCTGCTCCGGTCATGTCCGGTCAGCTTCTCTGAACGTCCAATGAATATGTCTTGTTTTTTTCTTCCTTCCTCAGTGATATGGACCCAGACAAAGACAAGATGGGAAGGTAAGAAGCTGAACTATTCACTTAAAGTTTAACCTGCATAATAACCTGAGACGTGAGGAGGAATGATCAGGCTTTCCAGGGAGTGAAATCACTTTTTATCTGATGATTTTAGCAAGTGGGAGTGAAATCTCTCAACGGTTTTGAGTGAACGACATTGCAGTGTTTAATGGCAACAAATGTGTGTCAGAAGTGAGCACAGACCTCACTGAGGTAACATCATCAATATGTTGACTTATTGATGCTGCGTCAGCGGCTTTCTTTCATCTGATTTCATTCACCGGTGAAACAAAGTGCTGAGTGTTGTTTTCTACATGACTGTACTCTCATACCGACATTGTTTGTCAGGTTGTTTTTCTGAGAAGGGGCTAAATGACATGGTAGAAGTCTGAAGGGCATGTTGTAGGACTGGTTATATGAAAATGTTGGTCGCTGAAGGTTTCAGAAACAGTGCAGTGTAGACCATCAATGCTGTAAGAACCAAAAGACTCATCTGATTCTTCTTCTTTGTTTTGGAATCAGAAATCTTAGAAGTCAATACTTAAAAACCAGGTTGAATAAAGCATTTGTTAAGGTGCACTCACACCTGTCCGTACAGTGTTCTGTAGACCTCCCTTCTTTAATCCCCTGCTGGCCTGCATTGCTCCAGGACTAACCCAGGTCAAAAACACAGAAAATAGGACTGCCTGTTCTGACTTCATGTGCGTTGTCTTCCTCAGATACAGCCGTAACAATCCCTAGATTTCTTGTTCATGGAGCTGGGGATAGAATGTATTTCATCTCCACGTTGTTGTAGCATTGCTTGAACTGTCCCGTGCCGAAGCACACCTCTTCCGTATGTGCCACAGGAAGCGCAGGGCGGAGCGCTCACACTGGTCAAATGAAGCAGATTTTGAGGATCAAACATGCTGAGGCGCAGTACGGACTGTCTCGCGTGAGCACGCCCGTAACATCAGGATATTTTTAAGGGTTTATTACAAACGTGTCTAACCTTTTTGAAATAGGCGTTCTTAAAGGGCATTTCAATTCCAGAATGTGTTGTTTAAAAAAACAACCTCTTTAGTCTGTGTCAAGTGGAAGTTTTATCTGGGTGTAGTTTAGTGGGTGGGGTGGAAATCCCTCTCTTTGTTCGACTGTCATGTAACCTGGTGCTTGAGGAAAGAATGCAAAGAGGTTTTGTTGAATCTAAGTCATATTTGTATTGCAGCAAGCAGTCATCAGGTTGTACAGTCAAATCTAACCTCATTATTAGCCTTGTTGCATAAGCGTTGGTGTTGTTAAAAGCAGCAAATGAGGTTGGTTACAGAAGCATCGAGGTTAGCTGTGGCCTCATTCCCTCCAGGCCTTTTTCCTTCCTCTTCTCTATATCCTCCCTGTCCCAAATGTTTCAACTTTCGACACAGACATTTGGACGTTAGTTTCCCCTCTTTAATTGTTCTTTGTTTGTCTTTGCAGTGACCACCAGGGCAGGATTAAGAATGCCAGGTATAAAAACGTCTTTCCACTCCCTCTCCGTCTCCTTCCCCATACCTCCTAATCTCTCTGACATGATTTAAATGTCACTCCGTCTGATTCAGGACAGAGGGAGCTTTGTATACGTTGATAACAAGAAACTTTATCCACTCAAGTGTGTAGATCACAGCATTATGTGGACCTTAGGGAGTGTAAAAGCATACCGAACCGCTAATGACAAGCTCCTTCTCTCCACTGAGGAAAGAAGTCTCCCCTCAGTAGCAGCGAGTGAAGGCAGAGCCGAAGCTGTTTGGATAGATACTCTGAAGTCTTTTCCCAGTCCTGAAGGATAGACTCAACACTTAACATGGCGTTTCACCCATCAACTTCAGAGAGCCGTTTTCTTAGCACGATGCTAGCAGTTCTAAACGATGTTAGATAAGCCTGAGGTGATTATCCAGAGTGCAAGAATTCAGCCTGTTAAAGGATAACTTGTCCCTTCTTGAATTACCTTCAGTTTTAGGATACAGGTTTTTTTTTTTTTTTAACATAGTTTTCAACCAAAACGTTTATTTTTTTTTGCATGTATTTTTTCCTCTGGAATAATACCAGCAGCACAATGGAAAATGAGGGGAATCATCAGTGTTCGCTGGCCGTCTGTTAATGCCTGCTGCTTGTTGCTCTGCAGGGAGGCTCACAGCCAAATCGAGAAACGTCGCAGGGACAAGATGAACAGCTTCATCGACGAGCTGGCCTCACTGGTGCCCACCTGTAACGCCATGTCCCGCAAGCTCGACAAGCTGACGGTCCTGCGCATGGCTGTCCAGCACATGAAGACACTCAGAGGTTTGTCTTTTTATTTTGAATCCGTACTTTCTATACGGAGACTCTCTCTCTCTCTTTCTCGCTCTCTCTCTCTTTCTCGCTCTCTCTCTCTTTCTCGCTCTCTCTTGCTCTCTCTCTCTCTGTCTCTCTTTCGCTCTCTCTCTCTCTCTCTCTCTCTCTCTCTCTCTCTCTCTCTCTCTCTCTCTCTCTCTCTCTCTCTCTCTCTCTCTCTCCTCTCTCTCTCTCTCTCTCTCTCTCTCTCTCTCTCTCTCTCTCTCTCTCTCTCTCTCTCTCTCTCTCTCCTCTCTCTCCCCCCTCCCTCCCCTTTGTGAATTGAAAAATCTGACCTGAGACATTTCCCTTTAGAAATAATGAGGATGAATGCATATTGATAACTAATAAATCTTAATTGAAGCTTCACACACCATTCAATGAGGCAGAGAGAGAGAGAGAGGCAGACGGCTTAAGACTGTAAACAATATCCTCAGGACAAAGTGACCAGTTGTGGTGATTCCTCATTTCTTTTGGAGCGAAGAAAGTGAAGCTGTAAACTTCTCTGCTTCTCTCTCGTGTTTTATTGAAGGATAACATTCAGGCAGCTGACAAACACATTATTATTGATGGATTGAGTAATAGTGCAAATAGAATTAAAAATGGATGAGTGCAGGCTTGTCAAGAGGAAATGTGTTCCATGAGTGAAAGTTTGCTTCTTCAGCAGTGTTAACTTCATGTCCAGGTGATGTATGCTGAGGTCCAGGTGTGAGTAGTGTGTTTACTGTTGTTTGTAGGTGCAGCCAATCCCTACACAGAGGCCAACTACAAGCCTTCCTTCCTCTCAGATGATGAACTGAAGCACTTGATACTACGGGTGAGTGCAGTGCTAATGGCTAGTGTCACTTAGCAGACCGGAGATTAGCTTACAATGTACCTCTAACACTGTTCATTTTCTTAACAGTCAGCACCCAAGTCACCTCTACTTCTTATTATACACAATATAACCAAGCTATCTACCACAGAGCAACATGACACCATTATTCTAATACTGAAACTTTTCTTTTATTTCCTTGATGACAAGTGTCCCTTATTTATTGCTGTGCTTTTGTGTATTCGACACTGCAGGCTGCTGATGGTTTCCTGTTTGTGGTCGGCTGTGACCGTGGAAAGATCCTCTTTGTGTCTGAGTCTGTGTACAAGATTCTCAATTACAGCCAGGTATGCTAACGTGGTGTTGTTAACCGCCCTGTACTCTAAAGGCCAGTGCTGATATGAAATAAGTTTTTAGTTAAAGCTACTCAGCTTTCCCTGAACAGTAAACCCTTTCTAGGTGAATCATCATGACAGTCATTAAGTTGATGCAGGAGCACAGAGTTTCCATTATAAAAAGTAACTGTTCAACAAGTATCACCATTAAGACGCATTACAACTTTCTAGTGCACGCTGGAGATTCTGTTTGTCAGCAGTTTCAGCTAAAGCACTTTCTATTAGTTTCCAGATGCTGAGTAATGAGTGTAGCATTTATCGCAGCACCGACATCAGAGAAGGAAAATGTCAGCTGATTTTATTTAGTGATTTATTCCCTCTCTTCTTCGTCCCCAGAATGACCTGATAGGTCAGAGCCTGTTCGACTACCTTCACCCCAAGGACATAGCCAAGGTCAAGGAGCAACTGTCCTCTTCCGACACAGCGCCACGAGAGAGGCTCATCGACGCTAAAAGTAGGAAAATACTAACCTGCCATGTCTAAGCCACGATTTGTGTTGTGTTGTGTTTCATTGGATGAAACTATAGCCACCAACCGTCTGAAGGCCACCTTCTTACATTAGTCAAAATGTTAACAGCTAATTTCATCACCTGGGTTTAACCATTGACCATCTATGATTTGAGCTTTTTTCCTGCAGTTATATATCCCTGTTTGGTTCCTGGGACACTGATGGCAGTCTTTAGGTTCAAAACATTCTGAATCATTGAGCTAAAGACTCAGAAAGAGCAGCACGATGCATTAATCCTCTTCAGATATATGGCGTTAATTTTCTTTTATATGCTGAAAGTGATTTACATCTTGTTTTAAGAGAGGGCGACTAGAAAGATATGTCAAGGAATTACCTCTAAATAACTCCACAGAGGACCAAAGAGTGAACACAGCTTCATACATGGAAGCAGTGACAAACAAAACAGAAGACTGGAAATAGAGGCCTCTCAAAACAACTAAAAACAACTTAGTGTTGAACTGAAGTTTTCACATTTACAGATGATATTGGACACAAATGTTGTTTGATTGCATCTGAACAATCTGTACCTTTTGCTTGAGCTGTTTGTTGTTTGTGTGTTTGCAGCTGGTCTTCCAGTAAAGACAGATATCACACCGGGTCCTTCCAGACTCTGTTCTGGAGCAAGGCGGTCATTTTTCTGCAGGATGAAGTGTAACAGGCCTTCTGTCAAAGTAGAGGACAAAGACTTTCCATCCACTTGCTCGAAGAAAAAAGGTACAGCACCCGCTCACCTGACACAAGACTATCAGCTAAGAATAAGCCCTTCTAAAAGCAGCTTTGTGCTCTTTAAAGCATCTCAGTTTTCCTCCTTCAGTACCACTCTTGGGCTCTTCTTCAGCCTAAACCTGTATCCTCGTACTGAAAACACTTAGTTACCGTCTTATGAGAGTTAAAGCCTTAATTTCCTGGTGTTCATCTGTTTCTATTTTTAGAGGCACATCCTTATTAGAAGCAGGAATCACACCCCAGTTGACAGGACAGGCCTCTGTTATACCAGCCAGGAAGTTGGCCTCTTCGAGTGCATGCATTACATTATTTACCTTCTCCTTATTCAATCAAATCAGACTGTCAAAAGAACACTATTAAAGACAGAAGCTGCAGTAACTCAAACCACAGCAACGCCTTCAGTGCCTGTAAAGTCATTGTCGCTGTTGGCATGGCGATAGTTGATAGATGTGTGGTCATTAGCTTCAGTCACTTTAAGGAAAAAGGAGCTGCTGAGCCGGATGCAGCTACGACGTACCTTCACTTGAGCCTCACTTTCAGATTGATCCTGACTCACTTATCGTTACCATGCCAACAAACTAATCCTGTGAAAGTATTTCAGATGAATACATACAGATTACAGAGAAGGTCCTGTTCACAAACGACATCAGCGCACGACAGCTCAAGAGAGAGAAAGCATGTGAGTGTGCAGCTCAGCATGGAGGGCGGCTGTAAACGGGCGAGCAGGGTTCACTACTCCGTGTCGCACACAACACAGATCAGATGTTACAGCTCGAGCAGTGTGCTACTTCCAAATGATTGAATGAATAAAAGGGGTTGGCCATGACACCTGTAAATCATTGGGTTAACTGGGCCACTGACCTTTTATTATTATTATTTTTTTGATTATCATCCTGCTCTGGTTTTAATGTCACAAAGTTATTGGAACACAGGACTGTTGTTGATCCGCCTCGCTCTCCGACGAGACATACTGTAGACTACTTTTCCTCTTCTTGCACTTGAGCTTTTATCTGTTTTTTTTGGATTCAAATAACATCCTGCGTTGTTCAAATAACACAAGGTCAGCGCCCACTTTGCGCATGCTAAATATTTTTCAAGCTTTAAGAATTCCTTCTCTGGAGTACATCTCTTTTTCAGCCCTCTGTGTTCCTGAGTGCAGATGAAACATACTGCTGGCTGCTTGTGCTCTGTTAGCCGCTCATGGAGAGGAACTGGAGTGTGAACTAAGCGTCTTTGTAGTCAGGAGAACATTTACAGGCCATTCGAAAAGAGCCATGCAACCCAGATTGCCTGCATCGCCATTCACAATGAATGTTTTAGTGCTTTTAGCTTAATATTTCATACAGACAAACTTTATTCTCCCTCTGATGTCGTTTCTCTGACTTCCACAGTGGGGACAACAAAAAAAAGTAAAAGTTACAATTTAGAGCTCCTCAGGGGACCAGTGGTGATATCTTTTCATGTCAGTGCACAGTCCAAATCAAAAAATGTTTTTCAGGGTTACAAAAATAGATTTGTGAAAAGGGAAACTTTTGATTTGATTAACGAGGGAGTTCTCCTGTCCAAAGATTCAAGCTCAGTAAGTGTGACACAAACGGTTCTTATGGAGGCTAAAACTCCGGCCAGCATCTCGGCAAACAAAAAGAGCCACGTTTGTCATGAAGGTAGTGCATCTATAAAGTCCCTGAGTATCTAAACTGTAGCCTAATGCAGAGAGGTCACATAGAGTGAGGCTCATTTTTTTCGTCATCTAAAAAAGGTCTCGCTACGGATCAATGCTGATGAAATGTTAGAACGTTTAAAAAGGACTCATGGAATTAAAATGCTTTTTAAAGATGTTAAAACTTGGAGCTTCAGGCTCGCAACCTTTTAACACGAGGACAACGGAGAGCAGCAGTATGTCCTCATCGGATGAGTTCAAGCACTCGTACTTCCTGTAGGACTTGAGCCCTCAGTCACCGTCTTTACAGGCAGAAGACCCCTGAGAACTGTGTCTCTATTTAAAGGTTCCTTTTAAGCGCATGTGTGAACCTGAAGCATCTTGAGTGCTAATCTTAAACCTCAGCCAGTAAACAGAGAGATGTAATGATATGTTGTATAAATGAATGAACTGTTCTCAGTTTCCCTTTTTATGTATTAAAAAGTTGAAAACAAACACAGGATGTAAGCCGTTTCAAATCTTCAATGACACCAGATTGAAAAGTGATCAGCCCGTTACAGTCGTTTTATATCAATGAGGATTTTTGTTAACTGAACTGTGAGAATCTCCCAATGTGAGGGTGGCATCCTGCTGAGCTGCTTCCTGTCCACTCCTGATATAAGCTCTAACAGAGTCTCGTCTCCCCCCCACACACACACACACACTCCCTTGTCTCTACAGCAGACCGTAAGAGCTTCTGCACCATCCACAGCACAGGCTACCTGAAGAGCTGGCCGCCCACCAAGATGGGTCTGGACGAGGACAACGAACCGGACAACGAGGGCTGCAACCTCAGCTGCCTGGTGGCCATCGGCCGCCTGCATCCACACATAGTTCCCCAACCCAGTCTGGCAGACATCAGGGTGAAGCCCACTGAGTACGTCTCCCGGCACGCCATCGATGGCAAATTTGTCTTCGTGGACCAGAGGTGAGACTCCACAGAGGCGTGTAGAGAATTCAACCGTGTATGCGTTCACGTAAAGGAACCCACTGTGAATTAGTCACCTTTAAAATGATACTTTTTTAAAAAACAATATGAAGCCCTATATGTACATCATCTGACCTTTGTTTATCTGTGGTCTGTGTTTGTGTTCTAAACATGTTTGCAGTGGGTCATATTAGAAAGCAGTAAAGAGGAAAGTCAATAAGGACGTCTTGAAGATTGTCCATTAGTGTATCAGGCTTACTACACTGTATACAGTATAAACACTTGAATACACAGATTAAGAAGCTCTGTGGTGGTTAACTGGCTTTTTTAGTTGCAGCTTTAATAGGCCTGACAGATGTAACTAAATGTTGTTAAATAAGTTTTAGTTTTGCCATTTTGTGGTCGCTCTGAATCTCCCTGAACGAATAAGACGTCGACTGAAAGCCCCCTGAACCTCGACTAGAGTCTGATGTGATCATCTCACATACATACATCACATCTTGTTGCTTCCATAACAAGAAGGGATCACCTCACAATAGGCTGTTGACCTGCTTGTCTGTGTGGTTTGACCTTTAAGGCTGATAGGAGCTTCTCCTTAAATGCTGTCATGTTGGTTGTATTTGCACACAGTTTTTGGCATCTCTTTCATTTTCTGTCTCATGGAAGTCGAACTGCTTCCACACCTTCGATTTAAAAGTCGGGGTGCGTCCTCAATTTCAAAATCTCGCCCTCCAACTGCTGACGATATGACTGCGATTCATTTGTCAGCGTACCAACGTCAACCTTGACACCTTTGAATCGGTTTATTAGGATTTTACGATTCCTCTTTACATCCCTAGTAATGACTTATTGTACTGGTTAGTTAGGAGTTTACGTTTGGCCTTGATAAAGAGCTAAACACAGGTTGTTTTTCTTGCTGCAGATCAACATGTCTGGAGCTTCAGTTGTCTTTCTTATTTTTAAAGAGCCGCTTTAAGTCAGTAATATCTTTCCGTGTCTCTCTGTGTGTCCATGCAGAGCGACAGCCATCCTCGCCTACCTGCCCCAGGAGCTGCTGGGAACCTCCTTCTACGAGTATTTCCACCAGGATGACATCGGCCACCTGGCAGAGTGCCACAGACAAGGTACATGTGACGGATGGACAGGACAAGAAACACTCCAATGATAGTAATAATAACAACGCTGCGTGAATAAAAAAAAAATTTAGTTTTCTCTAACACTGTCGATGGATCTGTGTGCAGTGCTTCAGATGAGAGAGAAGATCAACACCAACTGTTACAAATTCAAAATAAAAGATGGCTCCTTCATCACGCTGAGGAGCCGCTGGTTCAGCTTTATGAACCCCTGGACCAAGGAGGTGGAGTACATCGTCTCCACCAACACAGTCGTGTCGTAAGTATCTGAAGACCATCACACTTGTAACACTGATCACACACAGATCTGAAATATCAAGAATAATTCCACAAATGCCTTTTCCTGTCCAGGTGTCCCATGATGGAAGTGTCAGAATACCCTCAGTCCGCTGCCTCACCACAGAGCATGGACAGTGTTCTCACCTCAGAGGGTAAATACACGCACTGCTGTGTGTGTGGCTAATTGATCTGATTACAACAAATCCTTACACTGTGTGAAACCTCCTGATCCTGATTGTTATTGATTGGCAGGCGGAGGAAGGCGGGCGCTCCAGACGGTGCCTGGCATCCCTGGTGGCACAAGAGCAGGAGCAGGCAAGATTGGACGAATGATTGCAGAGGAAGTGATGGAGATCCAAAGGTGAGAAGATTTAAAACCCTAATGACAAGGTGTCTCTGGAGATAGGGAGAGAGAGAGAGAGAGAGAGAGAGAGAGAGAGAGAGAAAGGAAAAAAACAAACTGTGACCTAGTTAAAAATCAGGTGATTGTGGTTTAGATGACACAGATGTTTTATCATACATCTTTAAGTTTCCGTGTTGTGTAACTATGTGTTCAGTCGTGATCTTGGGAAATGGAACGATTTGAGAAAAAGTCGATTTGAGAATCTAACGGTGTGTGTCTGTCAGGATTCGAGGCTCCTCTCCATCCAGCTGTGGCTCCAGCCCTCTGAACATCACCAGCACCCCTCCACCCGACACCTGCTCCCCAGGGGGCAAGAAGGTAACACATGCTCTCACACACAAGCAAATTCTGTCGATAGCATTTTATGTCATGTGACTGCACTATGAAATCTACCTATTCATTGAGTTGAGATAGATCAGATATCTTTCTTTGGGTTCTGACATTTAGTCCAATTTTTGAATCATCTGATTTATTTGCGATACCATGAAACAAAACAAAATGCATAAAATTCAAATCCCGTTTAAATATCTTTATTTTGTGGTCGTTATATTTCAGTATTTCCCACAATCTTCACTGTTTGCTTCACACACAACTTTGTTTTGTGAACCATGTTTCCGTTCACTTCTCATGACCTCACACTTGTACGCCTGTCCTCTCTTCAGCGCTCACAGCGCCGTGTCCCACCACGCTCTCCTTCCTGTATTTGTCAGCTCTCAGCAGCGGCGACATTTCATCGACAAAAAAAAAACAAAACAACACAAAAGTTGCACTCACAAGTGTGTCCACATGATCTGTCTCTCCAATCTCTCTGCTGACCTCCTCCTGCAGAGCATGTGACTGCAGCGTAGAGAGCAGATCAATCTTAGATGGAGATCTCACACAGACAAAAATGTGTCATTGTTAACCATTATCTTTATGATAGGACAGTTTTACATTTATGACCACATACACAAATACACACAGAACAATGTGGAGTGAATTGTTTTCGGCACCAGCCAAGCATTCATGTACATGAAAGAATAAAACAGAGAAATATCTCTCAAGAGTAAATGTTGAGTTTAAAATGAAAATATGTTTTTGTGTAAAAGAGTAATGCATGCATGCAACCTTTTTCACCCAAGATGTAGAAATTGTATTGTGTGAAAAACTGTCATGTTTCTCCCCTAGAAATAGAAAGTTTTGATGCAGCGTGTTGTTTAAAGGATCCCATGTCCATTGTGCTAATACTCCATAGTGATCTAAAACAGTAAACACTGATGCTTCAACAAAAAGAACAGATATTTTCATTAAAAAGCTGCTGCACATTGTCTAGATCTTTTTTTTATAATTGAGGCAGTGTGAACGAGTTTGCTTCAGTTTGATTTTATGAGTACTTTAGTCGACACATAAATTAAGTTATATGAACCCCAAAAAGGGCAAAATGTGGGACCTTTAAAGCTGTAATGATAAAGCAAGTCTGTATCATCACTGTGAGGTTTCCAGGCAACACACATAATGTCAGGAGGTCACAATGAAAGTGACGAAGTAAACCTTCACCCCACCCCCAAAAGAAAACAAAAACATTTTAAAGATCTTTTTCTTTTTCCTAGAAGAGCTGTTGTCTGCTTTCTGTATTTCTGACCTGTTCCCTCTGCTCTATTTGTTACCTGATAGTAATCTGAAACAAAGACATGAGTCCAACTGTCTTAAGCTGAAGTTTGCTTACTTTCCTCTGATTTGTTCCTCCAATGAGCCTCGAGTCGGTGTTCTGTGAACAAACACAAAGATGTCCGAGGACTGAAGGGAGGTTGGAACTGATCTGTGTTCACTGTAAACAGAGATGTGTGTGTATGTGTGTCACCTCTATAGATTCAGAATGGAGGCACACCTGAGCTGCCCAGCACAGGGATCATTCCTGGACCTGATTCTGTAGGCTACCCATACTCCAACCAGTCCATTATGAGTGAGTCACACACGGTCATGAACATACACACGGTCATGAACACACACACACACACACACACACACACACACACACACACACACACACACACACACACACACACACACACACACACACACACACACACACACACACACTGAACTCTCTTTTCACTTTGTTTTGCCCTCACAAACATTGCTGTTTTTTTTGTCCAGGTGACAACTCCCACCTGAGTATAGACATCATGGACGAGCCCGGTTCGAGCAGCCCGAGTAACGATGAAGCGGCCATGGCGGTCATCATGTCCCTGCTGGAGGCGGACGCCGGCCTGGGCGGCCCCGTCGACTTCAGCGACTTACCTTGGCCTTTGTGAGGAAGCTGTAGGGGAAGAAGCAGAGAGACTCTGAGCACCAGAGCCACTGATGGACAGATTCCAGTCAGGTTAAATCCTGGCTGCCATTTTTCTTGCTTTTTGCACACGACTACACTGCAAAAAATGTCTGTTTTCAACAAATAATCTTTTGGAATGAAAAAGTCTGTTGATTACGCAGATTTTTCCTAAAAGAGTAACACACAAATGGAGATGATTTCAGCCTGAGTGGCTCCTACTGAAGATAGGAATCCACTCACACTTTTTGATTCATCATTCCCTGTGAGTGGACGAGTGTGATATTTTTTGCAGTGAAAGTTGCATGCAGACGAGATGTTCCCTTACATTGCCACCGTGACTGACCATTACACCTAACAATAGTCCGGGCAGACGACAGGACTGCGCTGCTAACGTGCCTGCTGATGGATTGAGCCGTGTCGAACGGTGGCTCGGGGGGCCGTTCGTTGCCGCGTCAGCAGCCGTCCCACTTCACCAACGCAGGACTCCCGAGACATTCACAGACAGTGATTCAGGGAGCAGTGTTTGGTGGGGGAGCAGTTGATTTCTGCCTCATGCTGCAAGCAACCCAACATCTCGATAATGTTCAAGTCTCGTCGTGAGATGTCAGTGCCGTACAAACATGGTCGTGGTGCACACCCCCTACCCAGCTGATATTCAACCTGGGAAAACCAACACACAGAATTATTATTATTTTTTTTTTTTTAGTAAGATTCTAAAAGGTTTCTAATATTCCAGCTACAAATATCCACTAACATGTATTTCAGTTTATTTAAATATTGACAGAATATTATGCGTTAAAGCCACGTTGCTGCTGTTTTTTGTCCCTCAAGTTACAAAACACACTTTTGTCCAACTTCTTCTAAAACTCATCCTCAGAAAACCTCTTCCCCGAAGGATCGAGGATTCTGTACTTCAACTGATTTTAATACAGTTTTATACTTCTTTTTTTTTTGCCTAAAATCACCTGAGGTACATTCTGTAAGTTATGATGCCTGCTTTCAAAAAAATGATACCCATAATTATCTCAGTGTTGCAGCCAGTGACTCAGAACAACTGTTGAGTAGAGGTCTTCACAAGTCCAAAGTTCTGCTCCGCTTTAAGAGTTCGGATTGGTGTTGCAGTCCTGCTGAGAACACGGACTCTACAGGAAATGATCACTCGCTTGTTCAATCAATCAATCTTTATTTGTATAGCGTCAATTCATAACAGGCGTTATCTCAAGACACTTTACAAAAAGCAGGTAAAGGACCTTACTTATGGCTATATTACAAGAGCCCAGCTTAATCCATCAAAGCGTGGCAAGAAAAAACTTCCTTTTAACAGGCAGAAATGTTCAGCAGACCCGGGCTCATGACGGAACAGCCATCTGCTAAACTGTGCTGGGCTTGAAAATGGGATGGTGGATTGTTGTTGTTGTTAGTGCAATCCGTTCCATGCCGTGCTTTAGCACAATTGGCCCCTCCCCCTTTCTCCATTTCCCACCCCAGCTGGTTGGCTCAGCCTGCACTCACTGCTCCAGGACAAACTGGGCCTGAGCACGCTTACCTCCAGGACGTGTCAAAGCACAGCTCTCCGAAGCGCACCAAGGAAGTGTGCTTGAGCGCTCTGGTCAAACAAACTGGACTTTAGGCATTTGGTGCCGAAGCACACTTCACCCCTAACGTGGTCACGCCCTTAGATGGTTAGTGTGTACGGTTTATAACAAATATAAATAAAACTGGGCAGTCCTCCCAGGTAGAGTGAATGTGTGAGATTCACCTTGATCTTAGAACAGTGTGATTACTTAAAGAGGACATTCATATGGATCCACCCCTGGTGCATGCTGGGATAGGCTGCTGCCCCTCGAGGGATAGGTGGGAAAGGATAATAGATGATCCTCGGTCCACATTGTCATTGCCTCAACAACAAAAGCACGATTTTAACCATCATGACATCCAACGCCTTGCATTTTCATCTCAGTTCAGGGATAGAAACTGAACTTTGAAGACCTCTACTTCGTTGCTCTTGAGTCGCCATCGACAACGTTTTTGCTGCAACACCTGTGCAAGTCCTCAAAGTAAAGTTACAGAGGCCTCAGCAGAGGTAAAATAAAGAGTAAAGCTCTAAGGGCTTTAACTACTGAGAATCCGAGCTGAGTAGAGAGCACCCGCTCAGCGTGCAGGTGTGCGTGTGTGTTTCAGTCTCTACAGAGCTAATCTACTGCAAACAAAGACAAATCAAGTTCCTCACTGCCAATAAATAGAGATGTGCTCTTCTACAGGTTAACACAGCGGGCATCAGCCTGCTCAAACATAGACCTGATGGTCTTGGTCACAGGGTCTCCACCTACTCATCTTCTCTAGATGGCAAACCCCATAAAAGCGCTTAGACATGTAATCTAAAGGAGGGCTGACTCTGGATCAGTCCAGGCTCTTTGAAACAATTGAAATGGTTTTAGTTTGCCTTTTGTGCTATATATTTAAAACTGGACCTAACATTTGAGAACCTGGGCTTGGAAACAGTCCAAACATTTTCTGAGTTGTTGTCTGAGTTTGTGAGAAGCTAAAGAGAAGAAAATGCC
Source organism: Symphodus melops (assembly GCF_947650265.1). NCBI lineage: Eukaryota > Metazoa > Chordata > Actinopteri > Labriformes > Labridae > Symphodus > Symphodus melops. The sequence goes on along the minus strand of NC_136696.1, from coordinate 6,506,580 downwards.
TGTGATGTAAATTCTATTACAAGATTTACTGTAGCGGTACTTTTTAAAAACCCATCTCCTCGACTTTCAAACGCAACATTAGCGCTTGTTAAAACTGACGTACCATGGCTACACGTAACGGTCAAAGAAAACTACCTATTTACCAGGGAGCGCTGGAGTGTAGGGGGCGAGTCTAGAAAAGCAGACTAGGCTTTTGTAACACAGATAGAGCCGGCTGACATTCTCTTCATCGTGTACTGTGACAGTGAACAGGATCAGGAGGCACGGCCACAAGGATCTTCATCTCCGTGTCCCTTTCTGCCTCCATGAAGAACCTCTTCACCTCGCCAGCTCTGTGCAGTCTCACAGACCTTTTAGTTGTCAGGAAGTGATCCTCGTTTTTGGAAGTTGTGCTGCCTGCCTTTGTGGAAGGAAAATTCATAGACCGCCGATATCAATCAGAGAAGCATCTCTGGAATTCATTTGTTTGGGGAAAAAAATTTCACTTGAAGCAAAAAAAAAAATCTCACTAAAAAACCCAACATATCCTACATGAATGAAATGGTTTTATCCGATCCTAATCTAGAAAAAAGTGAACAGAGCTTTTCATGCAATACTGAAGTTCTTTAAAGAGAAATAAGAATTGCACGTGGCCTCCCTGAAAAGATTTCCTGTGGTGTGCGTGTTCATTCAACGTGACATGAAAGTGGTTTAACCTTTTGTCCTCTTCTGAAAGCCAAATATAATAGTTCTTTTTAAATATACACAAAGATGTTGAACATTGCTCGTGGATGTTCTGAATGTTTTCCCCGCCGTCTTTGAAGACTGGTTGAGTCGTCCTAAATTAAAAAATGAAGAAAAACATAAATGAAAGCCTGTTTTAAATGAAAGCCTGTTTGGACAGAGAGACTCGTGAAATAGAAATAACGTTCTTGTTCTTTTATAGATTCTCTCCAACATTTGGGATTTGAGATGGTATCTGTTTTTGGGTTTTTTTTTTCTTTGCCCTTCTCATGTATTTGAGGTTGATTCTTGATTCTTTAAGGACATGTCATGACAGATCAGTCGTGACCTTGTCGACTCGGTCAGCGTCTGTCTGATTTTAAACTGTTTGTGATGTAGAGTTGTCTTATTAACCCATGAAATCCCAATTCTCTTCAACTTGGTCAAATTAATGTAAACACTGGACCTGCTTAGTTTACAAGAAATCAGGAATACGTGTGCAGAACCTCGAATTGAATGTGAAGTGTTTTTAAAAATGGACAAATAGTAATAACACGTTACGAGAATTAAACGTATCCTTTTGGGTCAGGTTCGAATTGAGCAAAAACATGCCACGTTATGCTAACATGCTAACATGTTTGTTTGACTAGAGAGCCTGGGAAAAGTGATTCCTTGTGCTTTTTATTTAGTTTAACACAATCAGAGCATTGCGGAGGGTTTTTTTTCAGTGTCTTTCTGAGTCATGCTTTTCTGTTCCGTCTGTGATACAATAACTTGGCGCACTTTTTCTTTCTACATGGGCAGGTCATGAGAAATGAAAGATTGAACGCATCACTCTATCAGAGTTGAAAGCTTCTGTGTTGCCCATCTGAGTATACAGCTCTGTTAGTGTACACAGTACCTGGCATATAAATCCCCCCCCCCCTTTCTGTCCTCCAACAGGCAGCAGCTGGCGAGGTCTTCTCTGTATCTGTTCTAGTGGTTTTCTCTCTCAATGTTTTTACGCTACACACTACAATAAAGTGTCCCCCCCCTGTTGATATACCCCTCCCCACCTGACAATAATGTATCAAATCTTTAAATATTATCATGTTAAGAGTATACTTTATGCAAATATATATGAGTATGATGAGTGTATTGTATGTATCAGCAGTGAAATATTTTTAAAATAAAATTATTGGTTTCTGTCAAGACATCGTGCTCCTACATTGTGTTCTGTTTTTTTGAGCATAACAAGAATCTGCTTCATGAAATCATTCGTTTCCTCTGTGGTTTCATTCATGACTCTGGTTTATACCTGATCCGTCCTCTCGGCCAATCGGAGCAGCCCAATGGTATTTTTAAACGATGTTGCCATCCAGCTGCTAGAAGTGTCTGCACGCTGAGAAAGGCCGTGTGAAACGTTGTCACAGCTCTCATCCTCTTTAATCACCAGGCATCTGAAAGGAGGTCAGTAAATTATACACTTTGTGCGTTTATGTCCCAGATGAGCTACTCAGGAGCTTCTTTGGAGGGGAAAAAAAAAAAAAAAACCTTCCCTTTGGACCAGCTCTCTGATATGGAGAGTCTCAGAAACCCTGTTAGCTTATTCATGGTTTGATTTTGTGAGCCAAAAAGTTATTTAAAGCATAAAGCTTATACTTTGAACTCATGCATTAAATAATCATAGTCCGTGTGGAAGCAGCTCATGCATATTTAATTCCTCATCTCCATTCCTTCCCTGAGTCAGGTCATCTCAAGCTATAGAACATTCCTTTCATCTGCTGCCTGCTTGTTTGAGAGTTCAAACTCAAAAGAGTTTGTTTGGTTCTGCATCTCAATGTTCTCATGCTCCTGCTTTCTAAAGAACAGGACTCCCTGCTGCATGTTTGTTTCACTTGTAGTAATGCCTGTCATTGTGTAATGACACACCACTGATGGGGGTGATGCAGCAGCAGCCTGGATGCAGAATATCTATATTTGGTTTCAGAGCCAACGCTGAGTCACTGCACTCAGATCAGATCAGCACCTACACCCTACATGCCCACATTGTTTATCACTTATTCACCTATAAAATGATGTTAGACGTTCTCAAGGCTGCTGTGTGTTCATCAAAGATCATAGTGTTCATTTAAAGCATTCAGTTGTTTCTTTTGCTGAAAGAGGACTCGTTTCCTCCCTGGACGTGAAAACAGAAGCGAGTCTCGGAGGATGACTGTGAATATTATTTATTAGAAAAGCATTGTGTTCAACATCTTTTCTGACATCCTGTGTGCTCACAGCAACGGTGACAGAGAGTTTTCAATGCAGGTCAGCCAGGACACAAACAGAGAGAGGAATAAACAAGTGTAAACTCGGAACCAAATCAATTGGTCACAAAACAAAAGGGAGCGGAATATATTATTTAACAAATATCAAAATAAAGGTAAACGTGGCGTCAAACAAAAATCCTTTCAAAGCCTTCACTGAAAAAGGTTCAAACTTACCGTCCACCCCTGAAGAAAGAGCAGCTAAGAGGCACTGAAATCCACTTTCTCAGTGAGGTACAGTAACACACACACACACACACACACACACACACACACACACACACACACACACACACACACACACACACACACACACACACACACACACACACACACACACACACACACACACACACACACACACACACACACACACACACACACACACACACACACACACACACACACACACACACACACACACACACACACACACACACACACACACACACACACACACACACAGAAGTCTCCTTTGGTCAGATAAACAGAAAGAGTGGAGGGGGATGGAAAAGGAGGCCAAGGTGCTGCTCTTTGTCATCCGTCCTCTCTGCTCAACACATGGCGTTCGCTCGGACGCCATGTTGGCTGAGTAAGGCTGCAGCCGTGGTGCCGCAGAAGGCAAAGTGGTGTTCTGCCACTGCAGAGGAGGAGGTGTCGGGGCAAATCTGCATTCACACTGAAAGCAACACAAGGACGAATAGTAGGTGCTTCAATACCAGCTGTGAAGGGTTGAACTTGATGTGCTTATTGGCTGGTTACAGCCAATCAGATTGCTGTGCTTCTTAGCATTACTATTGTAGCCACTCTTAGCATTTCTGTTGATTTGTGAACAGATTTGGAGTTTTTCAGATCAATGCTCAGAGAGCGTTTGTCCTAGTTGCTCATCTTTTGTTGCTCTTGGTGTGAACACAGCAGTGGGACGAGGGGTACAGTGTGCAGCCAGTCTCATGCTGAGGGTGACGGCGTGTCTGGGTCTGGCTCATAGTGGTACGTGGCCTGAGTGTAGGTGCTGTGCTGCTGCTGGTTGTGGGCAGCCTGGCTCTGACTGTCCTGAGCCGGCTGGTTGGGGCCTTCATAGCCCAGAGCGAGCTGCGGCCCTGCACCGTTCGCCGACGCCTGCCCGTATGTCAGCTGGTGTGCTTCGCTGACGCGGGGCGTCGGCTGTGGCAGATTGTCCAGCTCGTCCACCTGCGGCCCTGGAGGGTCCATGACCACCAGCTGGTCCTGGGGAATGTCTGCAGCGGCTGCGGCCAGATTGGTGATGGACTTAGATTTGACGCACTGGAAGTCCACGTGGCGGCTCTTCCCTTCCTCCTTCTCCCAGGACATCCGGATGAAGGGACGCTGGACATAGTTGTAGATGACCTCTGGGCGACCTCCAGGACGACGCTTCACTTTCTCCTTATAGGTGGGGTAGCCTGAATCAAAATGAAAAAGGACAACTGATTAGAACAAGAGTGAAAATGCTACAGCTGGTTTATAATGATCCGTTTAGAATATTTCTCAAACTGACCACGATGAGTCAAGATCGACACCACGTCTTTACAGTAAACTGTCAGCAGGCGCTAGACGCTAATTAGCATAGCTTAGCATAACCATTAAGTCATTCAACTGCAAGCACCTTTCATATTCAACTATTTTCCACAATTTACAGGGGTGCTGGAGGTTGTGCTGGGTGCTGTTGGTTTTGAAATGGTCAGCTGGCACACGAGCGCTGGTAAATGTCACACTCCTCCTGTGAGTACTGGGATTGACTGTTTGGTCACGAAAACTTTATTAAAAACATTTTAAGGTCGTTGTTGTGGACATCTGAGTTTATCTCAAACAACTTTTTACACGGTGTTCACATCCTCCCCCATGTGTCCCCTATGCTAACTCAAATGAAAAGTCTTATTTAAAGAATCATACAGGGACTTTACTCCACAGGCTGCCATATAAAGTGAGAGAGGTATCTAATCCCATTCAGACACCGAGGCAGCCGGATTCAGGGTTAGGTCTTGCTGGGGATTGAACCCTCGACCTTCAGGTTGAGAGACAACGACTCTACCAAGTGAGCTGCAGCCCAGCACTGACTAAAGACTATTTCTCCATTACAAGTCATTCCATGCGTCCATGATGCAAAAATATTTGTTTCCTTTTGTTTCTTCAAACTGAACAATTCTCCAGGGGAAACCGTTTTTTAAGGACAGCATGTCTGCGAAGTACAACTAAAACAAACGTCTATTGATGTGAAACAGTCTGCATTGTCTCCTAGATGCAGCTTTAAATCTGGACCAGAAACAGACAAGACGCTTCTTCAAACTGAAATGATTCTGATGAAAACGTTTTCTTCTCAGTCTCTGTGAAGGAAGGAAACATATCAGCACCTTCTATTCCCAGTCGGATCTTTTTCAGTCCTCTGTCCTTCAGCACCGACTTGGCCACGTCTCTGTTCTCGATGTACTTGAAGAAGCGGTACAGCTTGGTGCTGTAGATGACTGTTGGGAAACAAGAGAGAGATTTTAGATCTGCTCACATTGTCAACACGTTGGAGCGGGGAACACGAGGCTGATCTCGGCTCTGTGCAGAATAAACAGCGGACTATTTTAAACTGTGCTTAATCCACATTTGAGGCTCTCGTGATTAGGAGACTGAAAATAGAATCCAGTGAGTGTGTGTGTACGTGGGACAGACCTAACAAGTCAGGGCCAAAGCTTGGCTCACTGATGTGTGTGTTCAATGGTTTCGATTAAAAGTGGAGCCCTGCGCCACAGAGGAACGGTGTACTCAATATCCAGAAGCAGTGTCTTACTCTGAGAGTACTCCTCTCCCATCTGTGGAGGGTACTCTTCATCCCAGTCCACCACGTCGTCGTCCGTCAGCACCACCACATGGCACTCCCTCTCTCCGCTCTGAGCGCTGGCCACCATCAGCGGCAGCACCATCTCCTCCAGGTAACACTCAAACTGATGCCGGGCTCCGTCGTTGGACAGCTCGTGCATCAGGGCGCCTGTGGAGGAACCGCACGGAGATTTATAAAGGAGAGGAGGAGGAAAATGTGCAGGACTGCTTACTTTTCACTCAAATACTAGAAAAGTCCCACTTCAAAAACTACAGCTCCACATACAGTTTATTAAAACGTACAAGAAGAACATCAGCCTGCTGTATTTAGGAAGGACGCACACCGTTCTCTTTCGAAAAACATTATGTATGATGAGTAGGACTCGACCCATATCAGATTTTTGAGGCCGATAGTGATATTGGGGTCGATCTCTTTCTTGGAGCTGTGTCCTGTAGAGATACATTGACACACGTTTTGCGTTGATCCTTCATACCATTAAAATGCTTCGGTTTGTCTCCGTAAACCAAAAGATGAAGGGTGAAGACAAGACAACTGGCAAAGTAACTTTGCATGTATGCGTGTCGTCGCCCGTCACTTTGGAGGGTTCTAGTGCTCGATGTGATCCATATAGCGCCCCCTGCTGGTAAAACGAGAACTGCTAGTGTTAGACAATAAAACTCAAATTGAAGACTATTTGACTATTTGAAATTAATATCGTTATAACGACGCACGTCTGCCATAAAAATGAGCCGACACTAAAAGTCTGATACACTCGTATCAGCCGATAATATCGACATCTACTGCTTATTGTTGGATTAGGTGTTAAAGTGTGTTCAGCCTGTTTCGATCATCTCGTACGAGCGTCCCGGCTGGATGGTCACTCATGAAACACCGACGTGTTTTAAATGTACAAGAAAGATGGAGACTGCTGACGAGTCAACATGGCTGTGAAGATGGCCGCTATCAGAAGAAACGCTCTTCAAAATGTTCTATGAAACACATGCACAGTCAATCAATCAATCAATCAATCTTTATTTATATAGCGTCAATTCATAACAGGCGTTATCTCAAGACACTTTACAAAAGCAGGTAAAGGACCTTACTGTTTGTCTGTTAACATTAACAAAAGAGCAGGTAACAAGACCATGCTCATTGTTATGTTTACATAAAGCAGGTAAAGGACCTTACTTATGGCTATATTACAAGAGCCCAGCTTAATCCGTCATAGCGTGGCAAGAAAAAACTTCCTTTTAACAGGCAGAAATCTTCAGCAGACCCGGGCCCATGACGGAACAGCCATCTGCTAAACTGTGCTGGGCTTGAAAATGGGATGGGGGAGATGGGACAAGATGCAGAAAGAAGAATAGGATGACGCTGTGTTTACACTCTGAACACTGATTTATTGATTACTGAGTATATCATATTCTTTAAGTAGCCGTCTCACTAAAAGCTGCCTGTAATTTATTTCACATTTGAAGAATTTTATCCATAACATAAAAGCACTTCTTGACCCTTGCTAATCTTTGCTTTGATTTCACCATATTTGCCATTTGAACATTTCTTGTTTTATCATATTGATAAACTTGGGTCCTAATGATGACCCATGAAATGGGTGCATCTTTACACACTAATGAAAGTGTGTAAAGATGCACGTCAGCATATGTGTGTGTATGTGTGTGTGTGTGTGTGTGTGTGTGTCTCATCTAAAATGTTCCTCCAAGCAGAATGTATGTTACGTTCTTTTTCTCCTCCTGGCTCGTTTACGGATTTCCACTAAAATACTTACTGAGTTACGTTTGCCTCCATTAGATGGAAGAGTCAGGTGATGCTGGGAGGAGAGAGCGAGGGGTGACATGCAGCGAAGGGCAGAGGTCGGATTTGAACCCATGGCTGCTGTGACGAGGACTACAGCCTCTGTACACAGATTTTCTATTTCTACCTCTTCTTGTTTGTTTATGAGCTTTGTTGAGACTTGTTAGTAATGCTGGCTCGTTTAGCATTAGCAACATACACACTCTGTTTACATCATGGTCATGGTCATCATGCATGGTCTACATGAGACCAGCAGAAAACCTGCCATCACATCATGAAGGTTCAGGAATAGATGTGCTTCACTTAGTTGGTCATTTTCCCACGTAACAGGCATTAGATCTTACAGCTAATCATGACCTACTTAGAACACACACACACACACACACACACACACACACACACACACACACACACACACACACACACACACACACACACACACACACACACACACACACACACACACACACACACACACACACACACACACACACACACACACACACACACACACACACACACACACACACACACACACACAGTCCGCAGCCTGTGAACTGAAGCTCCTCCCACACACTCACAGATACAAACAAGAGGCACCAGCAGGCACAGAATAACAGAGACGCGCTCTCTCTCTCTCTCTCTCACACACACACACACACATACATACACACACATATGCTGACGTGCATCTTTACACACTTTCATGTCACAGCTGCATTGATGCAAACAGCTTCACATAGGTGTAAAAAACAAACAGGAACCAAAGGACTGTGCCTGTGTTTGGTTCTACAAGCAGAAGCAGTAAATGTTGTCGGTCAATCAGTAACACTACAGGTAACTCTAAACACAGAAGCATTCAAAAGTGCAGGCTGGCAACACGTCCACATTAAGTTACAAGAGTAAAGCAGGCTAAATATGGTCCTGCTCTTTAGCATTCCTCATGACATTTTCCTAAAGTAGCAACTAAAGCGATCTCTGCTCCACACTCACCAACGTCATGCAACTACATCCGCCTGCAGCTCCGACACAATTCCCACAGTTTAAATGTGCGCTCGAGCGTACTCACTGAGGTCTCTGCACTTGATGGTGCTGTAGTTGAAGGAGATACAGAGGTAGTCACATGCCTCCCGCAGCTCGGGAATAGAAACGCCGTCAGGGCAGCGGATTATCCCCGACTTGTAGTAATCCTGCCATTTTCAGCGCACACACACACACACACACACACACACACACACACACACACACACACACAGATATATACAGAAATGAAGAAACAGTGGGTGTTCACACACACACACAGGCATGGGAGAAAAAACAAGGCGCCATTATTGATGCTGCTTTGCTCACACAGGCGGCAGAGAGAGAGAGAGAGAGAGAGAGAGAGAGAGAGAGAGTGGGCGAGGGATGGATGAGGAAGAGGAGGACGGGGGGTGAGAATGAACAGCCATGAAAGGAAAACCAGTGGATAATAAGAAGGGAAAGTGAGAGAGGCTCAAAGGAGGGGGGGGGGGAGTGATGGGGGATGAAAGCGAAAGCTAAGGAGGACATCACTTTCCCTCGCTGCTCCACTTTCCATCCTCCTGCTGTCTGTGCGTGCTCACGTCACGACAGCGTCTGTTTCCCTCCAGAGGAGCTCTTCACACACACACACACACACACACACACACTCTCATGTCTCCCTGGGTTTTGTTTAATGCAGACAAAGATGTGCTCATGCCATAATCCATTACGCCATAATAACCACAACCACGCACTTCCTATTAGCCCTTTAGCTGCAGAGCCTGTCAGCTGATATGACTGCTTGACGTCGGCCTATCACAGCTTAGTTCTACTCTCATGTATTCATTAAGTCACATACAGTAGATCTGTCTTTCTCTTCCAGCTGGTCCTGTGCGTTTCCTCTTTGAAGAACTAAACCAATCAGATTCAGCCTTTTACCAACAAACCATCCTGCTGCTGCTGTCATTCTCGAAACCTCTCTTCTGCTGTTGTCAAGTTGTTGTTTCAGTTTGATGGTTGCGACCCCAGTTGGAAGCGTTCCAGCTCATCAGTATTCAGCTCCAGCTTCGCTCCTCATTCCAGCCGGCATTCTTCCTTCACGTCGACCACCGAAGTGCATCGAGCTCTGAGGGCTTTCTATCCTGCTTCTCCTGCTTTTCTGAACTTGTAAAATAACTACATGTTCCCTCATTATGAAAGGACGAAGACTCTCCTGATTGGAGTTATACAATCCTTTAATGTTTTCACAATGAATGCCTTTTTAGCGTTGCTTATCAGTCTTCATTCTTACAATCATACCTAGCTGCTAATGCTACACAACTGCCATTATTACTAGCATTGTAGCTTTAAATCCCTGGTACTCTTTGTTGTTATTGTTGTTGCTGTTTGTCCCTGTCCTTCTTCCTGCACCTCCCTCTATCCTGCCCTCTGAACCTCACACAGTTCCAGCTGGTCTCTGGTTTGGATCAAGTTTCTCTTAAAGGGCCCTTTTCCCTGGCCACTGTTGCTAAATGTTGCTTGGTGCTCATGAAGGATGGAGTCACGTTGAGTCTCTGTCATACATGGTGAGGTCCCTTTGACCTCTGAAGTCTAAAACTCTGAGTTCACGGTCGATGACATTGTCAGAAACTCCTCCCTGAAGTCCTCCTTCAGCAGTCCGAGTTATGATCCAACATGGCTGCTTTGTGCATCAGCAGTAACGTTTTATCTGTCGACATGTTGTCGTGGTATTTTTATGCTCAAACCGTATCGTCTGGTGTTAGCTAACAAAGTACTCGTGGAGGTGTCCGTGTTGTTTGCGCGCCGAGTCGCCAGCTTGTTGGAACACGGTGAATGCTGTCTTGACGTCATTTGAGAATTCCTGTAAAATTCCTTTTAGTTCACAACTGGAATATAAAAAATATATTCAGCAGATGTCTTAAAGTGATTCTGTTGTGAACTGTCAGACATTTTAAAAGAAATCCTGTTTGGAGTAAGCTAGCTGTAAAGATCATGTGATTCTACTGGACGAACTTTGAGTGTACAGAGAGGACTCGGTTGATTACATTGAAATGGCTCATCTTCTCCAATATTTTGTTTCCTCCCTGACATGTATAGACTGGAAGTGAGTTAGCATTTTAGCTTCACGGGTTCCTAACTCTAAAAGTCAATGGGTGTTTTGAATGGGTTTGTAGTTAGACGCCTGAAATAAGGTCTTTAGTTAACACAAGCTGAAGAGATGTTGACGTTTTGTTAGACGGGATAAACTATGTTAGCTAAGACCCCACTTAAAGTTTTTACATGAACTTTAAACGGCGGTTGCTAACAAGTAGCTAACTGAAACTACAGTGGCTGTTGCAGACATTAAACGTCATCATGCCGGGAACTCTCTCCCTAATCCTCCTTACAGCCTCTTGTCATGTTTTTCAGTGTTCTTGCAAATATTAGGTTAATAAACAACTTATTAAGCTACGGTTTCGCAAGTTTGTCAAAACCGCTGATTAGATCGATGAATCATAACGGCCGTGACGTCATTATAAACCGACCGCAGTGTAGTTTGCTAGCGCATAACGTTAGCTTTTACTTCTCTCGGCTGCATTAACTCTTCAAACTCCATATAAATGATGTTCATCTGTAAAGATTATCCCGCTGAACTAAACAGCGACGCATCAGAAACGTGTGTTTGACACAGAGCTTATTTTCTGCAATGATCCAAAATCCAATACAAAAATCCCATGGGCGAATTTTCTGAGGAACCACTGGCGCCATTTCTTTCGGGTTGGCTTACAAAAATACATCATCAGTATACCAGTCTATAAGGGAGCTCTGCATTTAATTTGTCATTTGTGTGTTTCTGCTGACTGAACCACTAGAGTACACTCTGTAGATTCACTCCGTCTAGCAAGAATCAAACCCAACAAAGACGATTAGTTGTCAGCCTTAATCCATATTCTAACAAAAACATTGTCCATGACACTACTTTGAATTTGTGTTTGAGGGGAAAAAAAAAACACCTCAACTCATCTAAGAGCGGCGTGAAATAACACAACCAGATAATTACCGTTGCTTTTATAAACACACTTTCGTGTGTCTGGTTTTAGAGTTCTTTTCAGAATCTTTGCAGCCTCTTCCAGCTGATTCACTCTCAGACAATATCAGGAGCTTTGAATTATGAACTTAATCAAAAGCAGGTCGTTTATGTAAAAGTAGCTAAAGATGCCTCTCAGTCCGAGCAGCAGAACGAGAACAGGATCAGAGGAAGTGGAGGGTTCTATATTTGTTGAGAGAATGTGCTAGAAGGATAGAGGGAGATGAGGTGGGAGTGAATAAAACATTGAGAGATGCAGTCCATGTGTCATATAAAAGGTCCAGAACTCCCTGGACCAATGAGAGACGAGGAAGAAAAGGAGGGGGATGTAACACAGATCAAAGAAAAGAGAAGGTCAATAGAGGTCAAAAAAGACAGAAAATTGGAGAAAGACAGATGAAGGAACTGTTTATTAAGTGTGACATCGAGCAGTCAGGAGGTAAAGGTGTAACATGAAGTCAGTGCTCTTACCAGAATGGCTCTGAAAACAGTGGAGCTGATGCCATCGGCCACCTCAAACTCTCCTTTCTCATTGGGTCGAGTGAAGTTGTTGTCCCGCCCAGAACCAAACATCCTGACACACAAACGAGAGACGACAGTTATCATTGGTGATTAAAAAAACAAAAACTGATTCAAAGGACAGCAAAGCTAGGCTGAGACATTAAAGATGTTGGAGGCTTAAAAAAAAAAAAAAAAAAAACACAGCAATACAGGAAACTCTTCAAAAATAAGAGCTGCTTAGAGTACTCCGTTTATCAAAGAAAAACAGAGCTGACCCGACTTACTCAGAAGATGTCATCCTCAACAAATCAAGGATGGTCACTTGTTTTTGAAGGGTTCTTGGTAACTGTCTAAGCACCACATCATCCCAACATTTTTCCTCCAGTGTGTTGAGATGGGTCATGGTAACGAGCTGTCTGAGAACTTCAGTACTTTACAGTTTGAACAACCAGCTCCAGTTTCCAAAAGAAGTTGGTGCACATGACTTTGAGACATAAAAATAGAACGCAGCACAAAACAGGTGGAGGGAGATGTACTTTCAAAACAAATAAGTATAGCTTTTGGTTTCCTGGAATGGCAGATGGGCGATATCTCTATCCTCTTCAGCAAAGCCAAATGGGAAATGGTGATACTGTTATATTTGCATCCACGAAAAAAAAACAATTCAGCAGTCTTTACTCTGTCGCAGCACTCTGACGATCAACATTTAGAAAATAGTGTCAGCACACTGTGCAGGATTTTTTTCCCCTTAAGTTTTTTTAATAAAAACTAAAATGTCTCATAAAGTTTACCAGACAGAATGTGAGGAAGCCCTTAAAAGGGTGAGCGAGCAAAAGCAAACACAACGTTGACATTTATGAGAATAAGTGCACAGATCGACCGGCTGGTGATCACATTCAGACGATTTTCTGCCTGTTCTCTGGAGACCTGTGACCGAGCGCTCCTCTCAAATATCTCAGATTCTCTGCCAATGTTATTTTATAAACACAAACCACACAATTTATACATATATAGTTATTATATGTATATACACATTATACATTATCATATATAAAACGAGGCTTAAAACTCGGGGCGATTGAGCCTTTTTCTCTTTCAGCTGGAATAAACTTCCTGTTCATATAAGATCTGCTGCCACAACTGAACAGTCTTTTTTAAAAAGCCTTTTATTTGTGTTGGCTTTTACTTCGAGTTGAGTTGTTTCATCCCAACAGCAGTGTCCACGAGAACTTTTACTACTGTTTAGCATTTTTACTTGTTTTTCTTTATGATGTTTGGATGTAAAATGTACAGCTCTTTGGTCTAATTTGGCTGTTATAAATGTGCTTTATAAGCTATAACCTACCTTTATACCTGCACACACACACACACACACACACACACACACACACACACACACGCACACTTTGTCGCGAGGCCACCATACCAAATGAATGTTCGGGGAGACACTGAGTGTTTCCACTTTTTTTGTATCCGTACTGTCCTTAGCTAGGAATACTTTCAAACATTTCACTGAATATCCCAGTAATATTATTTGGTCCAACCAACATGACATCACAGCTTCCTTTTCCCACTCTGCAGGTAAACGGTGCATGACTGAACACAGTGAACATGCCAACAGAAGTAATCATGATTTGGAAGTCAAATGTCTGATCAATATTTGAGCAGACGTGTCAAATGTTGGGCCCCACTCACAAAAAGACAGCCAGGGGGGAGGAGGGGCTTTCAACACACTGCCGTTGGTACAGTTTGACCCGTGAACACGTGAACTTGTGACTTTGAGCTGAAATACCTCTGTGTTGTTGACAACCGTTTTTTCTGTTTTCTGCACGTCTCTTTATTGTTCCATTAAAGACTAATCTGATGAGATCATTTTGAAGAAATAAACATAGAGGCACTCATCAGTGCTCTCACATGTGTGTGGCAGCTAAAGCAATCACCGGCGCACGAGGCTGAAGGTCGGTAGGTAACACTCGAATTCTGATAATGCCTCAACCATCTCCATCCTTAACTCGTGGAGATGTTGTCGAGTCAGTGATGAGAGATGGTGACTGAATTAATACAGATTACTGATTGTAATGGATATTGCCTAGTAACTGTTTAATTGCATCTTTCTAGATTTGTACTGCTCTTCCTACTATCACCAGAGTGTGATGAGTCAAACAATCATTTTTTCGGGTTGCTGGGGTGATTGTGTTCTCACACAAACAAAGCGCTCCAGGGTCGGTATAGAAGCGAGCTGGGACCACCTCCTCACGGACATCACTGCACACATCACTGTTCTGCATCAGAGTGCAATTTCTCTGTTCCTCATGTGTCCAAACAAACTGTGCGATGGTGGTGGTGGTGGTGTCTAAAAAGATCTAGACATGAAAGCCCACCCTCAGTGATAGGAACTCGGCGTGTGCTGACAAAGTTCAAACAAATCGAACACTTTGCAGGACGACTTTCATGAAATAAAACTGTGTACAGCTTTATGTTCCCTCTAGTCTTTCCATTGAAGTGTTTGAGCTTCATGAGATCGATCTCTCAGTTATTACCTGCCAAGCATGGTGTTGGGTTGAGCGGTGAAGATGGCAGGATCCACCACGAATCTTGTATTGTCCACTATCAGAGTAACTCTCTCTCCCACTCTCAACCCACTGCGATGGCCTTCCTTACAGCTGAGGTCATACACATAGATCATATCGCACAGTCCCTGGCCCAACGACTTGGAGTGGTACTCTGCTCCCAAAGAACCCAGGGACCGAGGTACGTGTCCACTGATCAGGGCCCCTCCAACGTGGGGGTAGGGAAGAGAGACCCTGGGAGGACGTGGACTGGAGGATCTGGAGGATGAGCCTCCGTCGCCACGCTCACGGTCTGAAAAGGACACGCAGACACCAGTGAAGGAAACTTTCAGTAAATACAGAAAAAGACAGCGTGACACTTCCCATCGTCCTCACCGTGCTGCCGAGTGGGAGAAGTGACATTCCTGATGCAGGGCGTCAGCTGGCTCTCTGCCCTCTCGTGGGATGAGTCACGTGAGCGGTCGCTGGAGCGCCGCCGTTGTTCCCGGTAATGTTCTGCTCCGCCTCTTTCTCGAGCCCCTCCAGATGCACTGCCACCAGCTCCGGCCCCATTCAGACTCATAGTGCCGACCTGCTGCTGCTGCTGGGCGCTGTCCAACACTGACAAACCCCACTGCTGCTCACTACAAGACAAAAACACACACGGAAGAAATGGAAGTCATAAACATGTCGTCTTACACTTCAGCTGATTTAATAATTATAACTATATTTATATTGCACCTTTAAAAACAACTGCTTACAAAGTGCTTTACATGTAAAAACAAATACATCTACATTTAGAGAGGAAGAAGTCATGGACGGATAGAAGAAATACAACAGCATTTAGAGGGAACAGAGATAAACGGATGGACCAAACTAAAAATAAAAGGCTCAAATAAAAGAACTGATAATTAGACTGAAGGGGGGGGGTCATGCGTATACTTCTACTACTTCCCACTGGAACAGAGCAAACACATCTGCTCTACCAGCAAACATGGACAATTTCAATCAATGAGACAAAAACAGATTTCAATGTCTTTTTCTCTCTTTTTAAACCAGCAGGGGGCGCTGCTCCTTTGACTCGTTTGACATCAGAAGCCGAAGAAATGAAAGCTACAGACACGGCAGGGAGGGAGGAAAGGTTTCTGGATGCTGAGGCGGGGGGGGGGGGGGGGGGGGGGTTACACTGAGAAGATCAAGAGTCGACCCCCAAAACATATTGATAACACACACTGGGAGCTGTTTTACTGCATTGATTCTCTAAATCACCAATTTGTATGTATCCATCCAAACATGCCGTGAGTTTGCTAAATTACAGGGAGGTCCATCATCCCAACAGAAGATAAAATGCTTTACATCACTTACTGTAAAAATCACGACAACCAGCTCTGACGACAAGTTTATTAAAGTATGCCAAAAGTCAACTCTACTTATCGAAGAGGAAAGGTCATGTCCTGGGCAAACAGTGAGTAACACATATGAATTAACTGAAGAACAGTAAACAGATTCCTCAATTCAAGCCTGAGAGGAATGACACTGCAAATCGTACAGAAAGTGAGGAACTGCTGCATTATTTCATGCAACAGTGAGATAGATGATGTCCCCCCCCCCCCGCTGGAGGCAGCGGTGCAGAAATGGCTCTGGGGGTAAAGGGTTTGTTTTGTGCGTGCTGAGCTGAGGAACGAGGAGAGAGCCTGAAAAAAAAAGTTTGCAGTCGACTTGCTTGGACTCTTGCAGGAGCTGAGTGCTGCAGAAACAGGGACGCCACCTATCCACCGAGCTCAGCCTGCAGCTCCACCAAGTACACACACTAAACACTAGCCCCGCCTCCATTAGAGAGTTTATCCATCTGAAACAAACCGAGGGAGCTGACCTCGCTGAGACAGAGCTCAACAGACAGAAATGACATGATGGACTGTTTGAGCAGAGAGTTGATCGTGATGGCTTTCAAATAGTCTTTTTAGCCTCAGAGTCAGTGAAGCTTCCCGGAGTGGCCGTCTGTATTTCTATGTTTTCCTGAAGAAAGATAAGGCGCTCTAAGAGAGCACTTGTAATATGTCAACTTCAGAGAGCACTCAAACACACCATCTGATGCAAAGACAACACAAAGGAGCTCAGACATACATGAGCTGAAAGGAGGATTATAAATGCACATGCTGGATTAATGTTGGCTCTTTATAGAACTATTAAGCTCTTTTACAAAGAATCTCGAGAGAACATTTCGGAATTAAATTGGACAAAAAATGTTGAAAAAAATAATCTCAAAGTTTCTCAAACTCTTTCTAAAAAAACAGCGCAGCACTTATACAACTCATTTCCTCAGGGAAGCCTTTCATTTATTCATCCATAAAGGAGCGCTGTCCTCATCGGCCCTCATTCCCTACATGTGGTGCCCAGAGTAGATTTCCTTTTTTGTTTTCCTTCGATGTAAACTAAAGCTGTAAAAATAGCTTTAGAAAACACATTTTGAGGCTACAGGGGTCGTTTTCCTGTAACCTCTGGATATTATACGTATTATAAAAGAAATACTAAAAACAGGAACAAAAAGCAGGTGTAGAAAAGAAGGCAGGAAATAAGAAGTGTTTTATTCGTTTGACTGTGGCTCAGTGGTGGCGGGGGGTTGGGGGTTCCAACCCACTGCTTCATCAGTGCAGTGTGAATGTTTATGAATGGATTCATTTACACTGAGGACACACGTCAGCCTGTCTTCGGTGTGTTTAAATGTGAAGGTATGATCTACGGTGTAAAAGCACTTTGAGCAGTCAGATGCCTAGAAAAGCTCAAGTCCATTTACTGCTGAGTGTTGGTTTGATGGTTTGATGGTTTGATGGTTTGATGGTTTGATGGTTTGATTGTTGGCTGCTAGCTAAGAATAAGAATAACAGTGGACTGGATAGAGACACATTACGCCGACTTGTTTCAAAGCTGCAGCGCTGCACAAACAGGGACGCCACCATCCCACCAGGCTCAGCCTGCAGTCACACACGAGCAATTTAGTGTTGCTCAAAGACACTTCGACATGGGACAGCAGGAGCTGGGGGAATCGGACTCCTGACCTTCCAGTTGAGAAAGAACAGACTAGAACTGAGGCACGCCGCACATATCCCAAATATCTTAAAGAAAAAAAACGCCGGTCTTCACTGGTCTGTCGACATGTCACTAAACAAACTGCAGCATGCCACACACGCTGAGCGATGCAGCGTCACTTTACAGACGTCAGGAAGACAATGTGGATCACCATGCTGAAGGTTTGATATACACAAAGGACAACGGTTAGCATATGTTTTACAATAAGATTATTGTGGAGCCGTGATGTGATCAATGGCACTCTGGCTTTTGTGCTAATGAATGTATCCATTTCACTTCCAGTGCAGCGATGCAGTTGTCTGATCTGATCTCCAGCAGCGAGGTTATAAGGCTGAAACACGTCCAGCTCTCACTAATGAAGCGAGCCCAGCTCTCCTGAGAGGAGCTGCTATGAAATATGATGATGACCATCTACTGGAGGCTACCTGATCAGGGAGACGGAAAATAGGAGAGGAAACAGAAAGCAGGGGATTTCTCTTTTTTTTTTTAAATCATTTCATAAAACGGAGATTAGTGACGTAAAAAAGAGTGAAACGCAGAACATGAGAGGACAAACGTGAACACACCATTCACACGTTAAGGTGAACTACTGGTCAGTGCAGTTAGGAAGCAATGTTGTATGTAACTACACAGAACAAAATAACTCATGTGGTGGACAGTTCTTGAGGCTGATTATGAGCTGTTCATCGTTGAATAATAATATTACAACTTTTGAAGTATCATCGTGTCCAGCTAAAAAGCTATTTGGCAGAGCTTTAAAGGCCGGTAATGAGAGAAACCTCCTTGGATAGCGGCTGACATCTTAAAGTGCTGGACAGCCAGGGAAGTGGCCAGCTCACTGATTGGGTGTCTAATTGGATAACTGTCTGGGAGGGTAGACAGACAGAGCAAGCTAAGATGTGGTAAGACCAGCGCAATGACAAAAAAAGGATCAACAGCGCAGTGACTGCTCTGCACAAACATGAACCAAACACCGGTGAGCTTGAATTCTCATTACACCTTACCAACACGCAGTCAAGGTCACAGATTGGGGTGAGGCTCGATCAGTGTCTGTTGTGTAAGATGATGTCTTTGTACTAAACACACAACAAATGGGTGCAGACACAAGAGATGAAAAAGATAAGACAAACTTTGTGTTTCAATTCTCAATTACACGCTGAAAGAACAAACTCCAAATAGAAAAGAGCTCAATAAAAGCTTGCGTTTTCTTTTTTAAATATGTGTCTATTTCTCACCACAGCTGCAGACAGGCAGTGTCCTTGAAGATAGGGGTCACCATAGCAGCTAAGGAGAGGAAGAAGTGTGTGCGCGCACATGCACAGGTGCACACACACACACACACACACACACACCTTGTGTTTCAGTGTGTTCAGCTGTACAGTCTGTCATATCAGCCATAATCACAGAGAATGTGACAAAATTCACTTTAAAAAAAAAAGCAATCCAGTCTTTTCTAAACTGCTGCAATTAATTAAGATTGATTGTTTTATTGACCTACACTGAAGTCTGTCAGAGAATAAATTCATGCTTGATTTCTAATGAGAATGAAATGCCGGGCAGAATTAGGATATTAAAACCATTTTTCTGGACTTTGTACCAAACATGCAGGCAACCAGACCCGAGCAGACCAGGGGGGGTAAAAGGAACAAAGGAACGGAGGAGGAAATATTTCACTCAGTGCAGGCAGCTCCTCTCATCTTTCACGTGTCGATGCAAATCTACCGAAGCCAAGATATCACAGCTCGAAAGAACAAGAGTCGGCTAACATTTCACTTGTCCAAGTTGCCAGTAATAGGCGCCTTTTCGTTGATGTCACAATCTCTCTTTTCTTTTGCTGAATGGGTAAACGGTCTGAAGCGCTTATAAACGCTTGGAAACAGGTTTGATGTGTTTATTTCGACTCAAGTTCTCTTACCAATTTCACATAAAATAACGCAGACTGACACGCAAGGCATCTTGGTAGACTATTAAAAGCATGAGGTGAGAGCCTCAAGGGGTGAGGGTCCCATCTATTATTTAGGGGCTGCTGACACAGACACATAGACGGGCTGAGGCAGAGAATACACTCTCTGCAGCAGTCTGGGTTCAAATCATTTCAAATGATGCTGATAACAGGACATGAACACGTTAAAGGTGTATTACCTTTATAGCAATAAGGAAATTGGCATCATTTCTTTGCTTATTTAAGATTTACACGATATCATGGGTATTTCCCAAAGCATGTAGCCTACTGCAACATATAACTATTAAATAGTATATCATCGCTATTTATTCTTTCACTCGTTTTATAAGTCGAGGAGGTCCCATCAGGGGTAATACAGTTTGTTTTCTTTTTAGTGCGTTATTAGAAATCTTTTTTCTTAAGCGTATATCAGATGAAAAGCTACATAATGTGTTATACAATCTAAGAGCTAATCTCCCGGTGCTTTGAAGGCGATCGTGCACCTACCGGTCGGTTTCAGAGGGCCAAGTGAAGACAAAGCAGCAGGGGATGAGCTGCGGGATGACAGCGGCACAAAAGCCCTGCGCTCCTCCGAACAAAGCGGGCTTGCCGGCAGCTTCAGCATCCTCGCTCATTACTTTGCAACTTCATCAGCATCGTTTCCCAAACTCAACCCGGACCTAAACTCACAGCGACAATCCAGAGCTTCGACTCAAAGCTTCAAATGTGTGTACAAGACGAGAGAGACGCGGAGCAGCTCGTCATCCAGAGTCACCGGAGGGACCTTAAACTGTGTGAATGGCCGCGTGCATGACTGAATCAGAGGGATGATGCCTTCACGTGCTCCTCGTAAATCCCCTTCTCTGCCTGCTCAATTTAAAAGCAGCACATTTAACACTCGTTATTCGTGGATCACATTCTCCCGTCTTCACTTTCAGTTAAATATAACAAGTGGCAAACGTTATTTGTGCACAGTAATCACTTGTTATCCTGGTTTGTAGCTTGTTTCTTTAAATTAGTATACAATTATCATCAAGAGCGGTATTCGACCGTTATTGAAGAAGCTATCAAATACTTGAATCACCCTGTCTGAAGTCTGTCAAGGGTCTTTTTTCTTCCTTTTCTTTCTAGCTAAAATATAACAACAAAATGTACAAGACAAAGTGCCCCACCCTCACCTTTAAAGGCTTCTCAGTCAGGCTGACTGACTGAGAAGTACTGCAACAAGCAGTACCACCTTCACGACGCCAGGGGACTCTTTCACACTTCAACTAAACTATGACATGTCCTCTTCAGGCTAGAACAGCTACACCAAAATGACTCTGATTATTGTAATATTAGAAAGGTCATCCAACTCCCTCTGTATTCACTGGTCCATAGCTCCAGATGGAGACACCAATAGGTCACCTCCGGATTTAAAAGGCTTTTATTTTCAGAATAAGTGTCGCTATCACTTCAGATAATGCACAGTTAGGGATTAACCATCAGGGCATCTGTCTGTACTACAACAACAACAACAACCTCCCGTTAGTATGAGCGGTATGTGGACAGTTTATCTATGAATGAAATGATGCAGGACGTCAATAATATGGATGATAATTTAATTATTTGTGGTAGTAAATCAATAATGTGCCAATAAACAGACTCTCTACCACGTCCAGATATATGAAGTAAAAGCAGGATCACACAGTCAATAGCTCAGCTAAGTTATCTTAATATTGGTACGAATTACACGTGTTTTACTCCTTCTAAAGTAACGACAAAGTTGATTAAAGGAAGTTGACATCCAGAGCCTTTTAACTCTTCATATTTCTCTTCAGTTAAACATGTAAACTGTATTACAGGAGATACATTTGATCTGGCATACGTCGTTACTTTAAATGGCGGTAGTGTAAACATTGTTGAGTAACCAACAATATAAAAGGGAAGAAGTAACTCTTCTTCACACAGACTTTCGGGTTGCTAAGCAGATTTTGGACAGCTTAGTTAGCCTTTGAGTTAGCTTTAAGCTAGCCGGTGGTTGGTAACGTTAGTTGTCTGTATACATTAAAAAAAATATTTAAGATCATTTTTGTTTACCTCCTTGCATTATATTCCGATTAGACGATTTGCTGAAACAGCCCACTTAGACTCAGGCGAGTTGAAGACAGGAGTATTCCCGTAGGAAGGTGACACCGGCTAACAGCAACTTCTTTTAGCCAGGGATCTTTGTTTTGGTGTGGAAAGGCGGAATTCACGTGAAACATCGCGAGACAATGGGACAAGGGAACCCCCTTTGCGCTGCTGTTGTGATGATTTACGGTCTGTGGGTTGCTCCCAAAGACTGTAGCCCCTCATATTGACAGCCTATGCCGGTTTGCAAGTCAAATGTGTTCTTACATGCACTCACGAAATTGTATACACAGATATCTAGAAAATGAGCCTTAATATCAGACAACCAGCTAAGACAACACTTGAAATACATGTTTTTATTTATTTTTTGAATACACAAATGTGAATGCTTAACATACGCCTCCATGTAAAAAATAAAGCAGCATATTTTACTTATGAAGGACACTGGACACAACATATAAAACTATTCTATGTCAAAGTGTAGATCCTATCAGGTCTAACCACATGTCCGTTTTGTCGATATTGAAAAAAAAAACAACAACAGAAAAATAGATTACAATTATAATGGACATTAAAATAAGGCAAATGCCTGTTTGATCCAATTGTCAAAAAAACAAAAAAACAACAATAACTTGTTGGTCCAAATGTGTTAAATAAAAGTGCAAATAAATTGGAAACTTTCCCCTCGTCCCCTCGTTTCCCTTTATGAAATTTCATACATAGCCGTTTAATAAATAAATAAATACAAAAGCAATGTCCAAAATAAATGTAAAAAAAAAAAATCAAAAACATCAGATAAAATAAAAAAGGCGATCAGATTCTAAAACTTTGTAATAATAAATTTGGAAATGTTGCTGGGACTAACGATGTTCAGATAGAATCAATCAAAATCACGACTGTTTAGATTTGAGAAGTTTTTCCAAAAGCTTCAAAGCGTACTGGATCTCCTCCGGTGTCAAGTCGCTGAGGTCGCTCAACTCTTGGGGACGTGGTCTCCTCCTTAACCGGCTCCCCTCCTCGCTGCTGCCCCTGCCCGGTGCGGTGTGGATACCCCGGAGCCTCATCTGCAGCCAATCCCGACGCTCCTGCACCTGCTTTAGCTCTCCAATGTTGTGCATAAGCTGGATCTCACTCACCGTCCTTTTTCTGCACATGATCATGAAATATTTGTCAGTTCAATACAGAAAAACAGACTGTTTAAAAAAAAAAGAAGATCTTAAATAAGGCAATGTACATGG
Organism: Symphodus melops; assembly: GCF_947650265.1. Classification (NCBI taxonomy): domain Eukaryota; kingdom Metazoa; phylum Chordata; class Actinopteri; order Labriformes; family Labridae; genus Symphodus; species Symphodus melops. Next base: position 6,483,456 of record NC_136696.1, on the reverse strand, counting down.
GCTGGTGAGGGTAATCTTAATTGATCTTAAATAATTCAGTGATAGGAGGAGATCGTTACCTCATTGGACCCCCTTCACAGAGCGCGAAGACGTGTAAAATGCAGACAGTGATCAAGATTTTATAGTCCAGATTTTGTATGATGACCATGTTGACCTGTTTGAAACAAATGAAAAAGATTAGTCAAAAGTTTTTAATGTTGTACATTGACAAACCTCTTACAGCTTCAACATGTCTGACATAAAATAAGATGTCTCATGTTAAAATAAGCCATTGAATATAAACTAATTTATTAAGGGTAACATTTTCCTAAATTTCTATTTTCCTTGTTTAACTCTCAAACACATCACAATTCACCTGAATAAACTAAACTCTGTCAGAAACAAACTTAATTGAAGGTGTGTTCAGCATACCTGTTCTGTGATTACTTCTCCGTAGTTTGCTTAAAGTTGATGAGTACTGGTGGAAATAAAGTCAAGCCAGTGTAGTTTAGTGAAATGCTATGATCAGTTATGATATGCATGGGACTCTCCAACTTCCTTTTATAGCCCAAGGGTCCAGCCATTGATGAGCTGACTTCATTATTGCTATTGATGTCACACCTCAAGCTCCTGGAGGGGGCAGGACAGGAATGACAACACCCCCTTTGAACTTCAGGCTTTCAACACTGTCATACCAGAACAAACTATTGGCTTTGCATGTTGAACAAAATCTGCCCACACCCACCATATTTTCAAAAATACACACCAAAAATCTAAATCTTTAAAGGTACGAGTTTCCCTGATTTGAATGTTTACATTTTTTAATGGATTTGGTTAATATAAGATTCATTTGTCCTTGAAGTAACACAACAATAAGAATCCTCATCTGTATGTCGATATAGGCCTATTTTGATTAAGACTGTAGCAAAGAATTTCCTTCCATGTTTTCAGTCCTGCATACTTTGCTGTCAGTAAAGTAGCCAGATCTAGTCCACATCTGCTGTGACCTTTTATTGTCTGCCTCACAACAAAAGCGGCAACATTTGGATGGATTTATGACTGTCATTGGCCATTAGGGGGTTTCCCAGGTTACAAAGACTCTTGACTCAAGAATTAACATTGTTTTAATGAGTGGCCTTCCAAAAAAAGAGCATTCACAGAGACCTGACGTCAGAGAACACTTCCTGAATCGAAGAGTAATATGGGAGTTCAGGAGCTGTGTCGTAGATGATGCGGTTGCCGTCATGATGTTGGTCATCAGCGTTTTGTGTGTGGTTGTATGTGCGTGCTTATAGAACAGAATAGAATGTTTATTTATAAAGCACTTTTCATTACCAGTGAGCTCAATGTGCTTTACATTAAGGAAAAATACACATCAATGCAAGAGCCAACAGTTAGTTCAAAAAAATAATATTCAAAATGAAATGTAACCACTAGTTGTGCTTAACAAGACAGTTTACAAGATTTAAGTAAATAAAGTAATAAAGAAATCTGTGCAACATTTATGCAGAATTTTAGGATCTTTATCAGAAATGTTGCACAGACATGATTTATAGGTCTAATTTTAATTTTAATAAATAGATTGTAAAGCGTTTAAAAAATATATAATTCCACTGAAAACATGTGCGCTGTATCCGGATAAATGGCTTTTACAATTATAACTTTTGCAAACAAGTTTTTGCAAAAATGTCTTATTTTGAACTACATCTATTTTGAAGAATATAAATAAGTATTTACATTCTCCTTTCATTAAGTTATTACTTCACTACATTTTAAAATGAATGCCATTAGGTTGCATTTTACCTTACCATTGATATATTGGAAAAAGCCCCCTTTAGCCAACACTGTTATAAACTCACACCAGGCTCATCTAAGAAAGACATCAAAGTTTAGCTGTCCGTTGAATTTTAGATCTCCTCACACCTCCCATCCCTCTCTGTCAATCAGGCATAAGGGTCATCAGCACTTTTCCCCAGCTGTCAGCCACAGGTGTCCCAGGGAAGATCAATCCAGCACATAGTTCACTACATATTCACGTTAAGTAACCAACAGGGTAACAGTTTAATATTTGTAACAGGAGTTGGGAATGACTTAATCATGACATTAAAGGCTGTGTTTACATAGAGCCCCCATACAGGACTTTATGGTCCACTGCAGTGTTGGATTGACGTACCTCTGCACGAAGACTGCCAGAAAAGTAGTATGAGGAATAATTTTTTGTGTTTTTGAATTGTAAAGGTTATACTTCTTAATGTGTACACAAAGTGTAAAGTGTGCTTGATGATTATCCTTGACAAATTGACAATTCACAATCCTCATGTGGTGCTTCCTTCGTCCAGTCCCACAAAGAAGATAGAACATGACGACACAGGGTGAGAAGGGGGTCTATGAGATTACATCAAGCACCTCAATGATTTTTGGTTTATTATGTTTTTAACTAAATTATTTGTGAACAGCTCTATGATCTGTCGAATTCCACTTACAAATCCTTTCACTAAAACAGTTAAGAATGAACAATTAAAGGTTTTTAGAGCTTTAAATAATAATAATAAAAAAACAATAGTCCTTAATCATTCCACATGTTGTTTCATGAACAAATGGCACTTGTTCCAATTGTTTACAAAGCAGCTTTAAAAGATTTAGGGTAAACGGTGAGGCCCTACATAGACATTGACCCCCGCTTGCTTTCCTGTGATACTATTACAGACTATGGTGGCCACGGCATGTTTAGATGACACCCACTGAACACTTTGACCTCTGAACTTAGCTCAGGTCCTTAACCATGCGGTCCTCATTACCTCATGCTTTTATAATGTGTAACATGTTACCAATGGCATGCATAGGCGAAAAAGGTGCTTGGGACACATTGCAGGCCCTATTGCAAGTCAGGTGCATCAGTAAAGCAAGCAGGTGCCCGAGACTTAAGAATGATAGCAGTAGAGTAAATAAGTAGAAGAGGAGTTCTATTTCAGGTTGAGCTTTGACTTTTATAGAGGGTGACAGCATGTCCTAAGATGGCTGACAGAGAAGATAAATAACATTTTAGAGATACTGATTTCTCAAGTCACTAAAGAAAGTTCAAAGACAACAGGAACACAATGTCTTAAAGGTGTGGGATGTGTCAAGTGGATTTTATGATTATGTGTGATGAGATTGCCTCTTAAAAATGTTATGTTGAAATTGTTTGTTTTTTTAAAGTTATTTAGCATTTTGCAAATAATGCATGCATCACAAATAAACAAAGTCAATAACACTGAGGACTTACACAATCCCATTAAAGAGACAACACACAAAAACAAGACAAATTGCAAATTTAAATGGAACATATTAAAAATAACAAAAAAAAAACATCTTTGTCATTTCTATTTTTCATCCTGTTAGGGGGCTCAGAACTTTAACGAAAAAGTTTGACTGTTAACGGAGATGGACAATCCACCTCAACCTCCTCCCGTTGTACAAATTTGAAGCCAAAATACCCACATGACTGCGGGTCTTCATTTTGTCCATTGGGATTTAGAGTCTGCACTGAAGAGATTGAGTGGAAGAGCCACATTATTGACATCGAAACAACAAAGATCCCTCCTGTCAGGTCAGTTCAGCAAAACAGATTCCTGTCGGCCTGAAGCAGACGCTCATGATTATGTACAATTCAATAACTCTTGTGTATGTGTGTATTTGTTCAGTTAGATAATAACACATCATCAAGACAAAATTATCTTTGAGAATAACAGTTTAAGTGTTATTTGATTTTTTTCAAGTTTGACCCATTACCCTTCTGTTAACACAAAGGGGGCAGGTTTTTTGAATTATACCGCAGCCAGTCAATAGGTGGAGCTCTAAATCTTTTGGTATCACTTAAGCTGAGGTGCTGAGCTGTCCAGTCTTAATACATGTTATCTGATGTAAGCTCATAATACAGAAACAGTTAACAACATAAACGTACTTTCAGAGTTTTTTTATCTGTCCACCTGATAAATGAAAGCCACATATTCTTTCCCCTTTCCCCTTCTTTTTCGAAAACCAGAAAAGAAACCTGCTAGCTATTCTACATATAACTCTGCAGTTTGGTGCAGTGCAGGTAGTGTACATAAACTTTGTCAGACTTCTTCTTGTTTGTGAGTTTGTGTACCATAGAAGTAAGATTAATAGGAACAGATTGTGCCTCATTGAGCAAGTTCTATTGATTTCACACTTCAGAAAACATTTCTTAATAAAAAATAAAACTTCACAAGACAGTCAAGTCATTAATTAAAATTGTGTTGGCATACTTTCTGACAAATAAAGGCAGGTCTCAATTAGAGGCCTCTGTACTTTTAATTTTGAAACAATTTGTTGCTTTAAAATTAAGGAGAGAAAGCAGAAATACACAAATAATAAATATGAACGACTGCATCTCTGTAAAAGATACAGAGTAGTGATACAGGCCTTTAAGCAGCTTTGCAAACTGTTTAACAAAGTGATATTAAATGTTTTTTTTATTTTTATTCAAATTTGTTATCGATGTCCTAATTTTGTTCAAATTAAAAAATTCTTTCTGGTGTGAATTTATTATTTGTATAGTCCTGTTGATAGAAAGTAATTAACAGTGTGTCTGATATTGATGTCTGTTCCAATTAAAGACAATTTATAGATCAAAGTAAATGAAACCATTAATAGAAGTGTTGTGGTATTTAGGCTCGCAAATCTGTCAATGAGTAGAAAAGCTGTGCGCCTCAGTGTGAGTGGCATGAATAATTGAATAGGGGTAAGGGTCAGCACTGAACAGTAAGTGAGCTCATGTGTATTACAAGCACTTCTTTATTACAACTTGACCCCCTTTTCCTGGAACTGTCCTTCTTCTTATGGCACTGCACCATAACTTTGCTGACACCAGACACCCGCACACCAGGCTGCTAGAAGTGCCGAACTCCTTTCTCTTAGCTGTATTGATTGCGTTGATTAAGCATAAAAAACAAAGTTATAATTGTGTTGTCTGAATGAGGCTGGCTGTTGAAAATTACTTATTACAAACCATCATACCTACTTAAATAGATACAACGCAAGTTTAAGAGCGCAAAACAAATTAACCAACTGCCTGTGAAGTTGAGTTTAATTTTTCTTTTTCAGCTTTCTTAAAAGGTATAATCAATTCTTAACCCCTTGACGCCTATTATCGCAAATTTGCATAAAACTGCATCCGCTCCAAATGCAAATGCAAAAATAGTGTCTGTGTTCCTCCACTGCCGGTTGATGCACTTTCAGTACATACCTAGGAACCTTTTGCAAGCATTAGTTTGTCATGGGACCAGTTGGAGACAGAACAAAATCCGTTTGATGTGCTATATATATATATACATGCTATTTTTATGTAGTATCTATTTATGTGCTATTTTCAAATAAACGTTCTCAACTTAATTTAGCATCAACTTGAAAGCAGAAACAGTAAGGAGGTAGGAGATAATATCCTAAAATTTTTTTGTATTCCACATTATTGTAAAGTGCAGGTGTAATTGCACTCTTTGGAAGAGATGTGAATGCACACACTGCTGCACGAGAATGTATAATATGTACTGTAAGATTGAGTAGGTTGTTCCATGATGTGCTACATGTACCTCTGAACAACAGAACATTTTGACCACAGGAGGATTGTCTTAGTTCCAGTTGAAGAGCCACTGGTCTAGACACAGAGCTGCCAGATACACAAGAGAAATATTAACATAAACATTTCAAAACTTACATAATGTTCCATTTACGTATTTAAGCGCTTATTTTGATTTTATTATAGCCTTGTTTTTTTTTCGAACCAATACACCAAGACAAATTCCTCACTTACCTAAATGTACTTGGCAATAAAAAATGACTCACAATGAAAGCTGTTCATGCCTCAAATCTAGGCAGTTTAAATAGGCAGTTTCAAGTTGACCTTATCTGCAGCTTACCTCTCATGAGAATCAGCCACAAGTCCAAAGTTTGGTTACAGACTCAACTTACTGGCTGGATCAAAAGGCTTGCTAAAATGGCCCTGGTTCCCTAGGATGTCTTCCTCTAGTACCCTTGAGAAAGCCCTCTGAAAGACTCAAAACCGTCCTAATTCAGGATCCATATAGAGCCTCAAACATTTCATGCTTGAAGTTCTTCTTGCGAAACTGTAAGAACAATTGGCTCTCCTCATTACAGTCTAAGATATCTAGATATCTAGGAGCCCACACATCTGCTGACTCGCTAATAAACATTTTCAGGAAGGCCTCAATGATTCGGTTCGAGGATGGAGTTTGTTTTTCACTTCTGCCTTTTTTAGCCATTCTTTTTGCTTCAAATCAAAATGACACCAAAGAGTTGGTGAAGACAATACAGACTGTCCTTGTTCTAAATAAAGCCACAAAACACCTTAAAGACACACTTTTTTAGGTGTTCACTTGATATTCAAGTTATTTAAAGTTTTTGACAACTTCCTGAAATATAATGTGCCTTGTATAGCAGGAAATGACCCTTATTGTTAGTTTTACCCTTCAAGTGGTAAGAAACACATTGATCTACAGAAGGGAACTTATGAAGCAATATCAATAACACATGCCTAAACGATGATAACGTTTCTTAACAACAGCCAGTTTGAGACATGTCTGTGACTGAATCTATATTTTTCCAGAGATGGAAAAACACTTAACCTTTTTTCTTACTTCTCACAAGTCTCTGTTCTCCTTAAGCTGTTTAAATGTGTCTTTTTATGATTATTTTAATTTCTTCAATTCAATTTTTAAAAAAAAGCTTGTTACAGCATATGATTTTCGTAAACATATTCCGGGGAGTTTAATTAGTTTATTTTAAATGGTTAATGAACTTGTATAGCACTTTTCTAGTCTTCAGACTACTCAAACCGCAGGTCACACCTACCCATTCAAATTTATATATGGCCCATCAAGTAACTAATTCTATTCACACAATCTGCAATTCGGGGTGAAGTGTCTTGCCCAGGACACATCGGACAAGTTGCTCGTAGGAGCTGGAGATCAAACCCTCGACCTTCCAATTGAGAGACGACGACAACTCTACCAACTGTGCCACAGCCACTTTTAGAGAATTGACAAATCAGGGAGCTATTGAGTGGAGAATGACATGTGAGGAAGGAGCCACAGGTCAGATTTGAAACTGGGCTTCTGGTTTCAGGGACAACAGCCTCTGTACAGAGGGCTGAAGTTGTTTTATTCACACAGATCCCAGCTTTCTATATTGGCTAACAATGACAGTCCACTGCACACTTTTGTAACAATTTAAAAATGACAAACTTACAACTTATACTCACTATACAACGACATTTTCTTGCACAAAGTAAAGAATTAAAAAAAACCTTCCAGTAAAATTGCATCCCTGTATACAGTATGACTTCTTTCTGATGGTACAAGCATAGTGCCAAACAAGCATTTCTGAATATATAACTCACAGCCCTCTTTTTCGGGCTTCCTTCTCTCATTTTCCCCCTCTTCATGCCTCATACATATTAAAAGATCAGACTAATGTTATGGTTAAATGGAAATGGGTCAAAGCATTACTCAAGAGAAATGCCAGACAGGCTCTAAAATGGAAATTCTGCAATCTCTCCAGCCTGTAAGGAAGCAAGAATGTGCACGCTGGCTATAATTTGTTTAAAGCTGTTCTCTTGAGATAAAAGCTGTTTTAATCTAGTGGGGGAAAGTGAGATGGAGAGATTTTTAATTACTAGACAACAATTTCATAAACAAATTCATAGCTGAAAATGTAGCCTATAGACACTGACTAAATGTAATCTCTCTGATGTATCCATAGAAATACTCAATGAATCATTATATCAGCGATGCATAGGAACTCTGACATATGTGGGGCGGCTGTGGCTCAGTTAGCAGAGTCGTCGTCTCTGAACCGGAAGATCGAGAGTTTGATCCCTATCTGAGCAACATGTCCTATGTGTCCTTGGACAAGACAACTTAACCCTGCATTGCTTCCACTGCTTTGGTGGCAGTGTAAATGGATTAGTTACTTCTGATGGATGATACTACATAGCAACCTCTGCCATCAGCGTGTGAAAGGGTATGAATGTTAGTGTGACATACTGTGTAAAAGCGCTTTGAGTAGTCAGAAAACTATCCCTATATAAAAATATCCCCATATAGCTGATTATAAGTGCTAAACAGATCCAACCTTTTGCATCTGGCAATTGCTAATCAATAATCTTATTTCTTTATAATTATATCAAAACTTTTTGTGTGAAAGGGCTTTGTTGTTTAATTTTATAGGTCCAGGATGTATGGTTGATTTTCTTGAAATGTATGAAAAAGAGAAAAATGTTTTCAAGTCATTTCAAGGTAGCCTTATTCTTCGCACTGGTTTCAACAAAGGGACACAGAGAATGAGTCATGAACCTGTGGAGGATTTTGAGAGGGTCATCGAGGGTATTTATGAAAATGGTTACTGGCAAAGTGACTGAGCAAAAGACAAAACATGGCACAAACAAATCTTATGAGAGGAAAGGTTTTTTTAAAGTTGCAAACGTGTGGTTTAGTTTTTATTTTTAAATTCGTTGTAAATCGTTATAAATCATGTATTTAGACCAGTTTCATGGATTTTGGTACAATGGGTGTCTTCTTCAACTTAAACTGTAAACGGTATCAAATACTTAATGTCAGAAATCATTTTCCCTCTTCTTCCAAATAAAGATCAACACCTAAAAGCGCTTTACAGAGTATCATAATAGGAAGTTATGGTCAATTGCGACCTCTAGTGGTCTTATATGTGAATATTTTGTGAAACATGAACTCGCACAATTGCCTTATTTTAGACAGTATTTTCTTTGCGAGAAATGGTAGATACTATTAAATAGCCTACAGCAGGCTGGATGCTTCCTCCACATCTATAGTAAGTGTCTACTACCAATAGTCACCATACCAAAAAACCCCCGACATTTTGGGACCCTCTAAGAAATTGACTTGGTAAGAGGTGATACGTTTATTCGCCGGAAAATATTGTGTTCCTAATGCATTTCGGCAATAAAACGAAGAGAAATAAGTTTAATCAATGCAAGAAATGAGTATTTACATTTTAAGCGGGGTATTCGAATTGAAGTTTCCCCTTTTCGTTCACTTAAAAGTTGTGCATGTATTTGAAGGACTGTAGTTATGAAGGAGAAGCCCTTGCTGTCTGTGGTTGCACTTTAATGCAACATGACCTGTTGAGAGCAAAGGCGGCCCCTTTGAAGTTTTGTTTTACCCGCTGAAATTGAATCTGCCTCCCGAGGAACGTGAAACTAATGGTAAGTTGTTAATAACGTTTGGCATTTTAATTGACTTTTTTGTCATTTGATATTAAGTTAAAGTCGTACAAACCGAAATTTTATGAAGACACAAACATGAATACTCTAACGTCAACTTTTTTTATAGGTTAGGTTATTCTGCTTAGCCTATGTCTACCTGTTTTGTCATCAGCTGGGATGGTAAAGACAAAACTGTAAAAACTGTAGGATAAAAGATATAATATACCTGTTCGGATAGATAAGTCACATCTTCATCAGTAAGCTACATTGTTGTAAACCGCCTTACATTTGTTGCTAACCTCTTTTATCGAAATGCTACATTTGATACTGTAGCAGAGAGATTTTTCTGGACAGACAGACTGATGCACAGGCTTACTTTGGCCCACTCGCTTAAACAGATTAACCGTAATTGACATAAAAACCCAGGATACAAATCTTCAGTCAAGCCTATAACCCTACTTGTAGGCAGTGGACTTTAAATGTGTATAATTGTCCAGTTATTTGTGGATAAAATATGTACATGCAAGACAGATATGCATAATTTAGATAGTCAGTAATTACTATTTACTCATTGGCTGTATGGAGTACAGTCTCGACTCTGCTGAGTTTATCTTTATAGAAGCACAGAGCATTCATCATGTCTGCTGCCTCATGCCGGGGCTTAATGTGAGGCCATAACAGTGATAAACAAAATAGACCAGTTTAAATCCTCATCATGGAAGAGATGAAACCTAACGCACACTTTTGTTACCACCAATCATTCCTGATTACATTACAAGGCAGATTACAGACAACACAAAATGAAGTTGTTAAGCAGATGAAATCAGACAGAACAGTAATGTGTCTCTTTGGACAAACAGGTCAGAAGTTGGAGATAAAACATCAATAAATGATTGGAAAACCAAAGTCACATATGTCAGCCATGTGGAACCTCTATGTGATGTTTTTCAAGTGTCATCTAAGACAATGCTCTCCTTCACCACCAATAGCACACATATTTTCAGGTTATTTACATTTCTTTTTATAAGTATGAGTCTATTTCTAGTTGCACTGGTTTAATTTGTTTACTCTTAGTCATGTAGAGTACCTCCAAAATCTTGTTTCAGGTTTATTACATACTGAAGGGAGGGGGGGACAGCAGTTGTTTAATGTTTACTGTTTATGTCTTGTGTCCTGCATGTCTTGTATACTACTACTGGATGCCTTGAATTTCCTTCAGGACCAATAAAGGATCAATCTATCTCTCTATCTATCATTACATTGAATGAAAATACACCCTACAAGAACACTGCTCATGCCGTCAGGATAGAGTCTGAGACACTCTTTGTATTGAAAAGCTGGAGGCATGTGGCTTCCTCCTACAAAAGACAAGATGTTAACACTGCTAAGTCAAAAACGTTCAGATAGTCAGGTTAATAAAGGTAAGCGATGAAAAAACCCCCCAGTAAAATAAAAGTCCCAAATTGAACATCTGGAGAAAATTGCATAATCACATGTACAGTATTTGTCAGAGTTTCAAAGTTAGACCTTCCTGTTATGTAACTGACCTTGGGATACTGTCTGTTACTGCTTTTAATATCTATTTTACAAACTGTTTCTAAATGTTTACTTAGAGATTATATCACAACATAACTGGAAAATACTTTACATTTGAAGAAAGCCTTAGCACTCTCCACATGGGAGACTTGTAGATACTTTGTATTAAAAAAGTGATGACTGAAGTTTTTTAATGTTTTTTTTGTAACTCTGCTCTTTTCATGACAGATCCATGGGTGACTTTGAGGATATGGACTCCTTTTGGGAGTCTTGGATATCACCTGGGAGAAGAAAAGGAAAGAAAAAGGGCACAAAATGTCTAAAAAGCAAAAACAACTTCAGCACGAATACTGAGGAACAGGTCCAGAAAAAGAAGAAGAAAAGCTCCAAATACAAGGAGGCAATGAAGGAAAGGAAAGACAAGAAAAAGAAGAAGAAGAAAAACAGATTACCTTTTGGACAAGATGACAGCGCTGTATTCACACAGAGCAGTAACGCACACGCTAAACAAACCTCCAGTTCACTCAGCAGTGACAAGCCCCATCCTGATCAACTCACTCAAGACTCAAAAAAGAAGGCCAAAAAGAAAAAGAAAGTGGGGTTTGACTTGTCACCAGCTTATATGCGAATCAAACGTCCCAAATTTGTCTCGTCTACTCAGCAGTCTCCCACAGTGAATGAAGCTGTGAGAGGCAGTGAGAGCTGTTCACATGCTACACGGCTCGGCAAAGCTCTAACACTCCACACCGACTCTCAGAACACCAGCGACGACATAAACAGCCAGGACCTTTTTATTACCCAGAAAACATTTGGAGCTCCGCCCTCCCAACCTTCCAGTGATGATGCCGTTGACAAAGCCATTAAAACACCTCCGGCTGCGGCTACGCGGATGGAGCAGCTTCATGAAGAGCCACTTAAAAGTTCAGAAGACGCAGAATTCTATCAGCATGACAGGAAGATGCCTGAGCAGAAACCAAAGACATCACGGGCATGTAAGATAGAAGGAGAGGAAGAAGGTGCGTTATGTAGAGAGGGGAAACTGTCTCCTCAGTCACAGACACAGTTAAACACAAACCACACTGAGAGGACAAAAGGATCACGTCCTCTCTATACCAAACCCAGAGTGATGAATCCTTACCTGGACAAGCCCATTGTTCTACCCTCCTCCACAGAGATCACACAGTCCAAGAAACATTCTCCTGTTTCAAAACCTTGTCTTCAGCCATCAGTGACCAGCACTTCTACACAGACAGAAAACTTCTTCACCACTGAGCTCTCTTCCTACCTGAACTTCTGCCACAGAAGGAGAGACGCCGCACACTTTGAGGATTTGGAACCTTTGGACCTGAGCTCAGCTCAGAGAGCCAGAAAAGACCCGGGGACACATGACGACCAACATAAACAGCGTCTGTCGTGTTCTTCATACCTTAAAGAGGTAGAGGTACAGGAAAAGCCTTCTTATCAGCATCCTGGCTCTGTAAGCACTGGAGCTAAAGCTGAAACAGCAGACACGTCGACCTCCAGTGAGGACAACGAGCAGCCCAGTCGCACTGGCAGGCAGGACCAGACCCAGGTAATATATCATGTGATCTATTTACAATTTAACACCTGTTTCATCATATGTCACATTTCAATTCAATCAAATGTATTTGTAAAGGAAATTTAAAAACAGCAACAGCTCAGGCAAAAAAGAGATTTAATATTAGAATTATAACTGTGAAACTAATACAATGGTTAGAGAAGTTGTAACGTCATCATGTTGAGGCGACAGAAGGGCAGGGGAGGACCTGGTTGAGGTCACAGAGCTGTTCCACAGTCAGGGAGCTTTGACTGCTAACACATGCTAACTCACCCCCGGAGGCTCATGTCTGTAGAGTTAAGCGGCCTGGAGGTTGTGCAAGGGCTGAGAAGGTCAGCTATTTAAGAGCCATTAGGACTTTAAAACAATTCATCTTCAATCTATCCTGTAACGAATTTGAAGCCAGCGACCAGAAGATGGATTGTATCATCCGACCTGATCCATCTGAAGTGAGCTTCTTGTCAAGCATCTGTCGCTAACAGAGAAAAGAAGTCGATAGATTTTCTCATTGTAGAGGTTTTTCTTCTGTCTTGAACTCTTTGTACATACAGTAAGTATAAGGAACATAGTATTATTTGTCCTACAAATCTATGAGGGATCTATTTTTGTCTTTGTGAACAATTCTAACAATCCTCCATCCTTTCACTGACATGATCAGACGAGCAAAGACGGGGCATCATTCTGTAGACTTGTTTCACATTGTAAGGGTTAAACCAATAAACAAACAGTTTGATCAGCATTAATCCATGAGGTTAACGTGTACATGTGAAAACAATAAGAATATAAAATCACATTCTGTAATGACCTAACAACAGCTGGACTGTGAAGAGCTTTGGACCGTGGATTTTAAACATTGTAGATGAATGTCCAACAGCCTCGACTGCATGTTGTTCTCCTTCATGGTTTAAACTTCATGGGCTACTTTATTTGCATTTGGTGAAGATGAAGCAGCTTCTTTAGTTGACGTCTGTGTGTCACTTCTCACCTGGCAGGTTGTTTGGCTCTGTTCAGGCTGCAATCCTGCTGAGTGAATTATAGTCTGAATCAGTGTGGTTTAACATCAGTGTTCTTTCATGATACTATAAACACACTGGTTTGATATGAGTCATGAGATCAAGGGTTTTCGTGATTAGTAAAAAGCAGCACATGATCCATATCAGACCCCAAGGAGAATACATACGATTTATTTATTATTAAGACATCATGTGCACCCAAATGTAAGATTTAAATCTTCAGTTAAACGAGTTTAATGGGTATTAAAGATTGGAACATAAGCAAACTGATTGCACTGATTGTTTTCCAATATTTGTTTGTTTGACGTCAGGTCAGAGCAGTCCAGATGAAACTCAATGAGTCCTTCTTTTTCAAGACGAAAGGAGAGGGACATTCTCCCAGACCGGAGTCTCCACTGATGAAACTCGCCCAGGGCAGCCGAGAGGTGAAAAGCAAAAAGGGTCACTGACCATGCGATCATCGTCTGTGTCTCAGTGTAACTGTAGCTGCTCGACGTCCTTTCAGGTCTGGAACCAAAAAGCATTAAGTTAAAGAGCGACACATTCAGCTGTTGATGCTAACGCTCAGTAGGAAGCTTGTTGTTAGGTCAAAATCTTTGAGCCAAAAAACGTGACGTACAAAAGACAACTCAGACAGATGTTACAGCTGCAGGGAGGAGCTCTGGAGTTATCTTTCAAAGAAAAGCTTGTCCTTAAATGAACTTTAGGCAGATTGCAAAGTCTGATTGACTTTATTTATAAGAATATATATATATTTGATGTTTTTGGCATGGAGTTTGTAGTTCACGTTACCTCTTTAATGATCAGTTTGAAGTTTCTGGTGTTTAAATGTTTTCAGGAAGCTTCAACCTCAATATTAATTCACTACCGTTTGGTCTCTGTTCTGTGAGAGAGCGAGTGTTTGTCAGTTCAACTTTTTCACTGTGAAGAAACCCACATTATCCTATTAAAACATTCTGCAAGATTCAGCTGGTAGTTTTCATTCCCTCATGTGTCATGTTTGTGTTCTTTGACTTTCTCAGTCACAAGTGGACAGAAATGCTGCTGCCATTATTTATTGTAATATAGCGTTGATTATATGTTTAAGCAAGGCGTGAATCAGTATTCGGAAAGATGACATCTTTATTCAGTTTTTACACACAGCAGCCCTCCATCTGTAAAACATCTTCACTAATAGAACCATTCATGTGTTCACCAGTTATTACTCACAAAATCTCAGTATTGTCATTCATTAGACTGCTGCTTCTGTACCATAATCCTGTAATGCATCTACTCTCTTCCTATTTCAATCAAAACGAATCACAGCAGCACAATCTGGAAATCCAAGCAACATAACCAACAGATGATGTCATTGTACTGAAGTGTTTTCCAGTGAAGACTTCCTGTAACAGAGCCTAGTTGTGTCTAAAAAGTTTGATCCCCATCCAGCTCCAGAGGTGGAAGAAGACATAGACAGGGATGGTGACGGGCAGCAGGAGACTGTAGAAACACAGGCTGCTGCTGCTGGTGCAGCCCTGTGGGAAGTTCTCATCCACCGCAGCAGAGTAGAACAAACCAAACAAAGATACTATTGGGACCAATCCCACCATCACGGAAAGAGAGAACATGCTGGGATGTGGGCTCTAACACAGGCTTAGCAGTATCTGACTTATTACAAGTACAAGGATCAGGATCAAGTACTGTCTCATTCAGTGCAATGGTCTTCAAAACAAAACCCTCTGGTCTTGTGCCGGCCTTTGCTGAAGTTGCACTGATGGAGTTTCTATTGTTGTGTTGGTGTAGTTGAGGTTTCCGTGTCTTTGTGCATCAGTCTGGCTTCCTGCGGGATCATGTTGGGGATTCCATCAATGATTGGATAGGCGATGCCAAGATCCTCGTTGATCAGCTCATTGGTATCTGCATTAAACCTGGGAGCAACACGTGGAACATTATTCATCCTGTATGACAAACTTTTGTATCTTCAATTTGTTAATTCACCACATAAAAACTTAAGACATTAGTGCTTTACACAGCATCTTCATACAGCGACTGAGCTTTCCCACGACACCTAAATGCAACAAATATTAGTCACGGTGGTCACTTAATAGTTACTAAATAAGTTTGTTTTAACAACAGTTATCAAAACTACATTTATGTAACCTTTGTTTAAATATCCGAACAGAAAGTGTCCACATTGTTTATTAGATAGGCCGACATTAAATTGATTGAATCTGATCAGAGGCGTTATCGAGTTGATCACATGCTCAGTGATCTGTCATTGAGTAAGTGATTTCACAGAAGTGTAGTGCTTGTTGTCAATGTCAATGACCAAAGTTAAGCACCAGAAAGAGGATGCAAGAATCAGTGACAACACGTTTCCAGTGGAGGCGGATTTCAATTGAAATCAAGATCATTCACTGAGATGTCGTAACATCAGTGCAGCAAGCAGAGTCTCAAACCAGATGTCCGTGTACTCAAAGGGTATGCAGTCCAGACACCACATGTATCACACACGAACTTAAAGTGCTCAATAAGTAAACCGGCCATTACTTTCTATCGTCCCTTCACGTTGCTCTGCTGTTGTCTCACCTGAGTGGCTTCTTGGACAGCGGACATACTAGGACCTGAAGCAGGGAGGCGTCGAAAGGCAGCTGCACTTCGTCCTTCACATGAGAGAAGCTCCTGACAGAGCCGGTGGCCGCTTCTACCCTCTCTATTAAATGTGCTTTCTTTACATAGCGTTGAACACGAACTGTTTCTGTCACCAGTCTACCCAAAACATTTCGAAACATGACCAAACCTGTTCAAAATAACAGCGACTACTCTCGACAGGAACAGGAAGCAGTTTAATAAAGCTGTGTAACAGAAATATGAGTCCTCTTCCTGGTTGTCGTGAGTTCCGTTGGTAATCTCTTTAACCAAGCATTTGATACATTTGATATTGTTATTTTATTAAACGACTTTCGGATTTCTTGATGTGCTGTCAGAGACTGCATTGTTCATGTTGTGAACATGAGTTGAAGAAGTGGTTCTTGCTCACTGTTCCCGCATTTGGCCGCATGGTGGCAGTGTTGGACTGCTCATCTCAGTTACTCATGTATTTGCGTGTGAAATGACTTGAATTAAAATAAAGAGCTAAAACATGAAAAAGGTCATTGAAACAATCTGAACCTCATCAGTCGACTCAGTTGGATAGCTGAAACTGAATTTCTTCCATCAATTGCTTTCATTAATATAATTCTCAGACTTAGTGGACATTGAAGATTGCAAATGTGTTTTTGATATAATTTCTGAAAAAATAAATCAGGTACAACGTATTGAGTAGGAGAAAAAAAATCAGAGAGCTACATCATTTGTGAATTTAATATCAGTTACTGATCATGATTTCCCAACAGGTTATATCAATACAATATTAAATATAGTCAGAGAGCTGTGTGCCAGTGAGAGCAGAATGCATTTCCCCCTCCATATGGCTGAAGATATTGCTTTGAGACTTTCTTGGAAGGGCCCCAACTAGTTTTAAAACTGCGTCTGGCTGTAATATATCCCACAGCTCTGTACATGACAACCCTGCTAATGTAGTTTTTCCCCCACTAAATGCAAGGCCTTGAATACACCAGTGTAGCTCTTTAGCTATGTTCCATTTTTCACTGGGTCTGTTCACTCCTGAGGTATACATCATCTCTGACATGAAGCGCTGGGGTTGAAATAACACTGAGAGAGGAGAGAGGATGACGCATGTTCAAGCCAAATATAATGCAATGTCGACTACTGCTGCACAAAGGATAACAAGGTTGGCTGATGGTTATTGTGCAGGTATACATAGCTGTCATGACACCCAATTTCAAGTAAACTGTTGGTGTCTATAAAATCTGTTTCACAAGAGCATTAAAATTTAGGTTGAGCAAGAAGTTGTATGACTTTATGTAATACAGATAGATTATAATACAGGTAATGTAAATTAATTAGGACATTTAAAATTATGAATACAAGACTTGCCCAAGATTGTACAGAGCAATGAGTTCACCAAAGTCAGAATTTTGGAAGGTTGTTTTTGCATTTTGTCGTCATTTTGTGAATGCAGCAGAATTGAGAAATTAATAGTTACAACCATTGCAAAAGTCCTTCGTTGCTGTATTTTTTTTTTGTAGCCATAGTTCAAACGACTGTGTGGAGAGGCTCATAGCAGACCTACATGTAAATGTATCTGTACACACCAACTGCCCGGCACCCAACAGTAGATAAAGTAAGCCAGCTGGGAAACAGAAGTTGAGTTTTGCATTGAGTATGGGCAACATATTTTAATTTTATAGAAACCCTGCAATTTGCACCCTTCTTTTATTGCAACCTTCTTTTTAAATTAGTTCCCTGTGCTTTATGTCTACCTTTTAGTAAGTATGCAATGATGTAGCAGTTGAACACTGATATCACCCGATATCGGCATTGTTGTCGAACATCACCCTATCAGCCATAGTTTGTGACATGTATGGATGTCAGTATCCAAAGCATATCAGTTGTTACAGATCAATTGTATACTGATAAACTAGTGCATGTTTCTGTTTATTCAGGGAAGACGTTTGTTATTGGGCAGTAAAAGTCACCTCTTGGTCACCTCTGATTCATCTTTATGGAAAAAAAAAAAAAGCAGTGTTAGCAGCTTGGGAATCTTAACACCTTCTCTGGAAAATGTCAGTAGCATGCTGTTTCTGAAAAATGTTCCAGAGACATTTGAAGAGGAAGGACAATTAGCAAACATTGAAACAAATACCTCATTTGAAAAAAAAAAAAAAAGACTTGAGAATTAATCGAAATATCTACCCTTATTTTAACAATCAGTGCATCTCTACCTTGTAGTAATTATGTGTTAACTAACTGACACAGACATAAGCTCTCTGCAGCTCACAGACTTATGCTGCTCTCATGCCGCTGCACATGTAGAGTGTATGTTGACTAAAGGCTGACTTTGTGAATCACTGCTTTGGCCTGAGGGGTTGACGTAATTAATGCATACTTACAGAAGAGTAACTGAGGACGCCCCTAGTTTGAGGCCATTGGTCAGAGCGTCCTGACTCATGCATCACAAAATATTGAAAAACTCACCCTGAGTCCGGTCCAAAGAGCCACAGCCTCTTCACCAACTGGAGGTTCAGACCTGGCAGGGGCCTGATAATTCCCCTGCCAGGGTTGTTACAACACTAATAGCTTCTAATCTTTCCAGGCAGGGAAATTGATCCCTCATAATCTCTCTTACATCAACATAAATGCTGCTCTGGTTTTAACCAGTAATGCTGCCTAAAATAGGCTGTGTGACTGTGCATCAGCTTTTCATAAATGTGTACACATTCCTCCTGCGTCCCAGTTTGGGAGATTGTTTCCACCCATGATGTATTTTCAGTTTTTATAAGATCCTTAGAGGCAGGGAAGCGAGGCACAATTCACAACATCTTCTTTTCATGCTTCTCTGTAGTTCTGTGCAAGTGGGAGAAACAGCCGTGCTTGGAAGGCAGCTGTGCGGGCGTCTAACACTGAGCAGTATGAGCGAGGGCCTTTCAGAGCTAGCGCCGTGTCTTTTGAATGCTCACTCCTTACAGTACTCTTTCGCTTCGCTCTATTCAATCTCACTAATCTGCTGACCTTTTCAGGGCAGTTTACCTGGGTAGAGATACAAACGTTATTGCAAAATAATTCCAGGACTGCTGCAGGCAGAATTTTCAGGATTTCTGTCCTGGTTTGTATTAAGTATAGATCTTCAAACGTCTACAAAAGTGACAGACCTTTCACTGCCTGGTGGTTACATTTGACTTTTCGTCTAATCCAATTTCAGCTTTTTTTATTCAGACTTGAATAAAAAAGTGGGAGCTTGAGTAAAATTTACATTCTCCAAAAAAAAGTAGAAGAAAAATGTTTTACATGTCTAAAGTTGCTGATTGGTGAGGCCATTACATGTTTCTGATCTGCGGCACAAATGATGTGCACCCTGGACCTCCATTGATTCTTGTGATAAATAAGATGCACATGTGCATTTTCTCCTCTTCATTCCAAGAGATGATAGTTAGCTAAGTAAATGTGCACCTATCACATTATTCACCAACAACCAAAAGTGGGCAGCAGAGGGATACTGTACATCCACTGAAATGAGACATAAAGCGAGAGGCAAGCAGTGTCAGCACGTGGCACATTGTTCATACTTTGTCCATTAATAACAGTCTATGAGTGTCACATGATCAGAGAACAGGCCGTTTATCAATGTAGATCGGAAAAGCAGACTGGACTGGCGTGACAAATAAAAGGTTTTATTCAGCTTGAGTTTAGGAAATATGCCTTTTAGTAGGAGTGCATGGTAATGTTTGTTAAATTTGCCAAGTAAACATAGACAAGTTAATATTATTGAGAATACTTTATCATCGAGATGCTAATGCTCCATTGAATATGGAGCTAAATCCCAGATATAGATCACTGGAAGCCTCTAAAGTTTTTTGGGGGGGTTTAAATGCTGTGTGAAATGTATTTCTTTATCTTGTCTTTAATGTTTATCTTGTAAATGGAGCTGCTGTGATTCAAAATTTGTCTGACAATGAAGTTCAATCAATCTATCGATCAATCAGTCAGAGCTGGACACCTTTGCACAGGCTTTCACTGCATCCATTAGTCTTATTAACATTGACCCATATAAAGTTTTATTATGATGTCAAAGTATCCCCCAGTTTCCATAAATCCACAGTAGGAACCTTCATTTTAATTTATTCTTATCTTATCTAGTTTGCTGGAGTTACTTCAAAGTTTGTATGTACCTGCTTCATGACTCAGTGAGCAGAATTTATGTTTACCTAACTGCAACCCAGCCTTTTGTTTCTCCAGTTTTAACACAAAAACAGAATAAAAAAAGAAAAGCTGATATATTGATTTCCCTTTTTGGCCTGAAGGAGCTTATCCCACTATTCGGGAGTTGGGAAGGTACATGAGAATCCCATGTCATTTCTTTTCTGAGTTGTGATGGTTTCCATGCTGAGCGTAGGTTTGATCCAATTAGAAAAAGGAGATTAGGGGGGGTTTTTTATGACAAGGAAACCTTTCATTTCCATGTTAAAATTTTGCTGATGCAATATTTTCTGCTTAATCTGATAATCAGATCCCGAAGGACTTCATTCTCCTTCTGCCTTTCTTCTCTCCCATGGACCCTTAATCCGCCTCTCTCATGCCCTTCTTTCTTCTTTCTGCACTCTTTTCGTCTGACGGTTTTTCCATTTCCTCCCCTTCTTTTCCTCCCACACTTTTCCCCTCTTCAAGCAAACACGTCCAACAAAGATAAAAGCTTAGTTCCTGCTAACACACCTCATTGAGGGACAGGAAAAAGATCCAATGGAGCGTTGCATTTCAATTAAGCCTCTGTGGTCACCTGGCAACAGTGTTAGAGAAGTGTACCCTTCAATTAAGTACCTGCATTTGCTCAGCAGAAGTACGAACCAATGAGGTGTGAGCAAAGGTTGATGCTGCACCCATACAGTTCCACATTTGCCTTTCTGGCTTTAAAAACTTAGCCACCCTAAGGTGCCTCTTTGTTGTGTGCATGTGTGTTTATTATAATGCATTTTCATTATTTATTGAAAATGCTCACGGCTTTTAGAGCTAATGTTATGTTGATGCCTGAGCATATTTCTGCATTAATAATCATTAAAGAAGGTGCTGTATTACAGGATGGATTTCACACAAACCTAATAAAGGTGTCTATTTAAATAAGTGAAGCGACCAAAAGAGAGGGAAGGAAGAGGTCTGGGTGAGGAGAACTAGGACCAGCCGATATGAAAATAACAGTAAAGCAGCGGGCCTTGAGAGAAAGTGAGAGAGTACATTCAGCTCTGTTAACTATCAGAGGAGGATGTTGCCTTGAGGTGATAATTAGTGTACAGGCTGTGAGGCTGAAGACACCGCCTGAAATTTAGCTGAACTACATAACACAAACTGCATTAAAACAGTATACTACTTTTGGGATGTGTCTGATGTCTGTGGTGTTTTTCCCAGTGCTTCCTTTTTACAACACAGTTTTGGAGTCTTAAATCTAACGGTTAGATCATCACAAAAAGCTAAAAGCCTTTCCTTTAACTGTTTTTTTTGTTCTGACTCTCATGGGATTTACTTACAGTATGTACATACAACAGAGCTGTTTTGAGAACAAGCCCAAGTAAAGTTTAAAGATTTGACTCGTTCATAAGGTACCAAGCCAAGTCCATGCTGAAGGTGTTACTGGATGACTGTCAAGTTTTAAAGTGAGTCTCAGGATGACTTTCAAGTCTGTTGAGTTCAAGCCAAGCCCTGACAACAGTTTTCAGGAGGTTGCCATGTTGAAAATGATGTCTCAACTGAACTTGTCAACCAACAGGCAAAGAGGTGGGGTTGAGGCGACCATAAGCCTCTATGCAAATGGATGCGTTGCACCCTATTTATGCCTAATTATTATCTGTTATGAAATCAAAAATAGGTTAGTGATAAACGACTACTTACACTATAATAATTTGTTGTCAGAGGCTATAAATATATCATTCACATATTCATTTGCCAACTTTGAAAAAAGAGAAAATGTGCAATGTCTTTGCTGATTACACTCCATTGTGTTGTCTTCATGCATTCGTTCGGGTAGCAAGGCTGACAGCAGAATAGGATGCCCCCCTGAAGGAGTCTAGACGGTGGTGATGGAGGGTGTGATGAGTAAGTGGACCTTAGAGGAGCAGGACCTGGACTGTTGAGATCGAATGGAGGTGGCTTGTGTGGGGATGAAAAAGAGAGAAGGAGGGATTTTTTAATAATATGACAGCAGCAGGATGATTGGTCGACAGACGTTGTGGCTGAATCTTAACAGCTGAATACTTGAGCAGGAAGACAGAGGGAGAGACATAAATCAATGATGACTAATAAATGAAAGTATGAATAAGTATTAAACAGTCCTTTTTCTTGAACTCACACTGAGCTTCATTTTAGGCTGAGCTTAATTTATTTCTACTGTCAAAATGGGCCTTTTTACATGGATGTGTACGTGACTTCCAGAGCTTTTACAGCCACCCTCAAGTGGACATTTAAGGAACTACAGGTTTTTAAACTTCCAAGTTGGTTTAAAGGTCAAATATTCTGCTTTTTCTGGTTTTAGATGCTCTTTGGTGTGTTTTCCACGTGTCTTGTACATGTTTTGGCACATCTGTCAAAGTTCGCAGAATGGCAGATTCTCCTCGGTCCTCCTGTTAGCAGTAGCAACAGTCACACGAAACGCTCAGTCCCGAACCCCTCTTGTCGAAAATCGATATCACTACCCTATGCCCATTGGCTCGCTGTAGCGAGCAGAAGCTCATGCTGCGCTCAGAGCAACAATCTGCATTCCCAAAATGGTAAAAGGGGCGGGACATCTTCGAGAACAATGCTGAGCAACTTTCCAATTACAAGAGAGCAGATAGGCTGACTAATCAGACTTGACACACGTGGGGACCCTGAGCGCTGGGGAATCTGAGCCTTGGACATACAGGCAAAGTACATGACACTTTTTTCAACATTGTGAACGTACATTAGGAGACACAGATTAGATATATGAGACCTTTAATTTCTCAACACTAGAGGTTACCGTTTTGGTGAACACACTGTATGTTGACTCTTTTAAGTCTGGACAACAACAAACAGTTAATTTAATTTTTGCACATCTGCTACAAGCCACATTTGAAGTTGGTCTTGTAAATGGATTTTTACAGATGCTTCTCTGTTTGGTAGCTGAAATTGTCATTGAAATGTAATGTAATTGGTAAACCCAAAACATAGGGGGCTCAAATCCTGAGGGATGGAAGGGCAACAGAACAGCTGGGCAGAATCACTGCTGCAACATGGAAGGAGCTTTATGCTGTCCTTGTCCAGGGCCATTGAGCTCTTTGCTGTGACATGAGAGGGTCACTGCTTGTGTAGAGATGCACATGCGTCTGTATTCAAATTGTGCATCATCAGCGCACGCAGTTACTGACAACTGCATCATAACTAGAGCCGCCTATGCAGAAAAGGTTCATGAAGTTTGAAACAAATCAGAACTGATGATTTGCAAATGTTGCAGACAGTATGGAGAGCCGGTCTGGAAGATTTAAGATCAGAAATGCATCTTATCAGCCTGCAGCCCGGACAAAACTAAATCAATCTGAATGTTTTATTGAAAGAGGCTTTTATTGTCTCAACTAAAGTTGTCTACTGAGAATATTCAATGTCTAAACTCTTTAAGAATATAGTCTCAAATGAAGAAATAAGTCAATAACGGAGTGACAAGGTGAAAGTAAAAGTGTTGAGTAACATGAAGAATTTTAGGATTCTGAATACTGATGAACAATATGATGACACTTGAGTTAGTCAAAAGCATTTTTGAGGTCAGATCCTTTTTATTATATCAGCACTTATATTTAAATAGATTACTTTTTAAAGCTCACAATACAGTCAATATGTTACAATCTCATTAAAATGCTGGGACCAAGTGAAACAAAACAATCACAGGAGCTGCTTTTATGGGGTTTATTGTACAAACAGGACGGCTGGTAATCCGACAGGAGAGGCAGGTCAAAAAGAGAGGCGTGGTAAACAATAGGAAAAACTCTTCAAGTAACTAGAAAACAAACTTCTTTACCCCAAAGGGCCACCTCCAGCTGGCACTGTTACTGACTAGACTATCTGGCTGAGAATGGATGAAAGAGCAGGGTGTTTGAACGCTTCAGGCTTGATTTTGGATGGGAAACAGGTGTGCAACAAGGAGAAGGAGGCGAAGAGACTTGATCAGCCCTGCATCTCAGTTCCCTTAAATGCTATCTCCTCGGCCCTCGCTCCTCCGCCGAACCGGAAGTCGTTCTCGACCTGCCATGTGGTAACGAGGAGGCAGAACTGGAGAGTGATGAGCCACGCCTGCCACACAGACAGACACAAAGGGGAATTAGAAAACACAGGGGAAGCTGATGATGTGACATAATACAAGACGTCAAATGTCAGAAAAAGAGGTTACCTAAAAAAGGACAAAAATGTAATCTTATAAAAATCTTATGAATGAGAATTAAAGCATTAAATGAAAACGTCACAGTTATTTGAATATGTTAAGATGAATCTGTTTGATGCTGGAACAAACCAGCCTTTTTATAATGAGATTACAGTACATCCATATCTCTGAATGCTTTGCCCCCACATCGTTAACACCTCGGAAATCATGAATCACACTTACCATCCACTTCTGTTTCATTTCCTCGTTGTAAAATGGTGACATAAATTGCAAAATCTGTGCGTGTCTGTATATGTGTGTGCATTCAAATGAGGGCTTTTATGAGACAGTGGGAGAGTAAACAGCAGCATTACTGGGATTGATGTTCGCCGTGCTCAGAGTGCCATCTCATACATGTTTCATGATGTCAGACTCCAAGTTCAACAGAGATGCAGACACTCAGGAAAATGCCTCTGCTCCAGAGAACGACAGCTTCCAAGTGAACAGAGAGTTTAGTAGGGAATCTTTTAGTTTTAACATTGATTAGGTGCACTGACCAATATTCATCTTTCATTGACATCAAAACATGTTTAATTAGTTATTTTATCACTTTTAGAATGGTGTCATGAGGGGATTAAAGTTTGTTTGCAGTTGGTATGTCATGTATTTCTCAGCCTACATTTACATAATGCCTCTTATTAGTATAATAATAATAATAATAATAATAATAATAATTATTATTATTGTCCAGCATTTTCAGTACAAACAGTGGCTGGATAGATGGTGGATAACAATCAAGGGGATAAGAGATATCAAGGGTGTCATATAGGGAAACAATAGGACTGATTACCCACAGACCAGCAGCAGGAAGGGGCGGCTATGGATTAGTGGCAGAGTCAGAATTACAAATGGAAGGTTGGGGGTTTGATCCCCGGCTCCTGAAGCCACATGTCAATGGTCAAGACACCTAATAAAAATCATTTAATACATAGCAGCCAAATGTGGTGTGAATGGCTAAGTGGTACATTTGGCTGTTTCTCATCCAGCTCCTTGCTTGTGTGGTCTATATACATCGCTTTGGATAAAAGCGTCTGCTAAGTGAATTATAGAAGTGTAGAATTGAAGGGAGATTTTCGATTTCCAGCTCCTGCAGCCACATGTCCTTCAGCAAGGCACTTCAAATAGCTACTACACTGCTTTGTGAAATGGTGCATGAATGTGTATGAATAGGATTAGCTAATACTATGTAGCAGACTCTGCCTTTAGTGTGTTAAAGGCAAAAAAAAGTGTGAATGGGTAGGTGTGACCTGCGGAGTAAGTAGTCAAAATACTAGAAAAGCTATGTGCAAGCTAAAGTCAAATTTTCTATAAATAAACATGAAGTTCTTGGTTTTTTTTTTTTACATTTCACCACAATAGAATTGCTGAGGGTGTAACACAAAGTTAAAGTTATTAACATAATTCACAATACCAGGTTTTTAAACTTTGAAACAATTCTAGTAAATATTTAACAGCATTGATTCCTGTGTGATGCCACAGCAACAAAAACAGAAGTCCGAGATACCCAATGTTGTTTGTTGCTCTTTCATTAAATGTCTGTTGTTTTTCAGTTCTGTCAGCCTTCAGACAAATCTGCAGAGGCAGTTTAATCTCATCAAACTTGTTGTTTTCTGTATCAGACTTTGAAACTCAAAGATGGAAACCATCAAAAGTCTAAATTGATTGTCCTCACCTGAGTGGATCTGACATGAACATGAAGCATGAAAATTAGCTGTCAAACAGATCAAAAATGAAAAGACATTTTTTGTTAACGTATAATAAAAAACATCAATCTTGCATTAAAGCATTACATGATGCACTCTTGTGGACACTTGTATCTCACCTAAAATTAGGAATAAACAGTAAATAACATGGGTTCAATAGTCATGATTAAAGCCGCTGTG
This sequence comes from Symphodus melops, assembly GCF_947650265.1. NCBI lineage: Eukaryota > Metazoa > Chordata > Actinopteri > Labriformes > Labridae > Symphodus > Symphodus melops. The sequence continues at coordinate 6,457,193 of NC_136696.1, read as the reverse complement.
TTTTGCCAATTAAAACAATCACATGTTTTTATTAAGTACAGAATCATAACAAAGCCAGGACACATTACAGAAATAACTACAAAAATCATACTGTTTTCCTTAGATTATATTTTGTATTTTTCTTTGCCTGCCATTTGGGCATTTGTTTAAAAAGAAAAGAGAGAGAGAAAGATGACTTCTTTTTAATGCCTTTTGTGCTTTTTATTCTTTTCTTTGAATGCATTTCATTCATGAGTGTAAGCTGAAGATGATAAAACCCTGTACCAATCATTTGATTACTCATAAACAGAGGTGAGCTTTAACTAAATCCACTTTTCCTTTTGAATAAATGAAGAAGAATTACCATGACACCTAGATCACTGACCCTCCACAGAAACATTCATTCACCTGGCTAAACCTGCGGATAAATTTACGATACTTTGGAAGGAGTCATTTTCTTTATTTTGAATTATATAACGTTGCTAGATTGTATTACTTCTAACATAATCAAACACACCTGTCCAAGAAAAGAAGGGTACATTTACCAAGTTGACTGTTTTTCACTCTATCACTGTTCCGTCAATGGTCTTGTGTATTTCTTTGATGATCCTGCGCTTAATGTGCAATGTTCTGTAGCTACAGTACGTCCCAATCCAGGGGATTACATCTTTTGAAAGGACCCAGCCTGAAAAAAAGGTCAAGTGGAGATGGGCTTGACTTTTTACAGTTTTAATGCCCATTTCACTGTTTAACATTTATATCAATTGAACATAATTGATGCAATTGGTTTTCGAATGCGGCCCTCCAATGATTCAGCCCCTGAATTGAGACCCAGCTTCTGGTCCCTGTGATGCATATCTACGAGAACCCACGCCCAACACTTTCAATCTTAAATGTGTAAATTAGTTAGTGAATATTCCTTATTTGTAGAGGTGGAAAAAGAGGTCACACAGGAAAAGATTGTTGCCATTTTCATGTTTTACTGTTTATAAATATTCAGTTTAAATACACTAATAAAATAGCTTGGACATTTTCATGACTCAATATTTTAACAGTTTCCCAAAAATTGAGATACTTTAAAGATTTCAGGATGCACAAACCTGAGCCAACAAAAAGAAGAGAAGATCAACAGAAGGTTTGCTGACAGATGCTACACAGTAGCCGATAGAAAAGTCACCACTGCTCATCGCTCTCAGTCCCTCAGTGGGCTGTGATTGAAACAGAAAATGTTGAAAGGAATTAAAGCCAGATTAATTATAAATAGTCTCATCCTGTTTTTGTGTTGAATTATGGATGATGATTGGTAAAGGCCTGGGCTTTGAATAATAGTATGATTGATTGCAAAGCAGTAATATTTAATTAAAAGCTTCATGACAGCATGTTACTTTTGGAATCTGTAAATGAAAATGATTCAAGTGTCAAATCAGGAAAATTAAGTCATAAATAAAACATACATCCAGGCACCCTAGTATCTCAACCACAGATGGCCTTGAATTGTCCCATCACATGCTCAGAATTGAGACATATTCAACACTGTTGTCAGTGTCTAATTACGAGTTATTGCACGTCTATGGGACTCAAATTTCTTAGAATGACATGAATGAGAAGATCTTTTTGAGAATGATTTCCCACCATGGTTCAGTGTACACTCGAGATGTTTAGAAGAAATACCAGCCTGCTCACATCTCCTTTGTTAAGTTGCTACCTTGTGAATAGCCATTATTCAGAGCAATAAGGTACCCACAGCATTCTTAGAAAAATAACAAAATGATAGAGCACACACACAGTCACGCAGCAGCAGTCTTTCAAGGGAAAATTTCTTCTTTGGATGCTCATCTGTTACGTGAGAAAAACATCAATTTGCAATGTTCACTTCTCTTCTGTTGTAATAATCATCATCAAAAGAAGAGCTTGACCTTGTGCAGCTTGTAAAGGTGGAGAATTTCATGGGCAAATTTGAGGGGCTGCTTCTTTAAAATGTGTTCTAGCGAGGACTGAGGGCCGAAGCATATCCAAGCCTGCACTTGCTCCTTAAATGAGGAACAGGAAGGCGAGCCCTGATGTGTTTGAGTGTTTGGTGAAATATGTATACCACCTAGAATAAGCATTCAAACAGAAACCAAATATTTCAAATCAGGGGTTCACTGGCAATTTCAATGATACGATTTAAAGCTTCTGGGTGAAATGTTGAATTTGTGCGAGTATGCTAGCATTAGCTTGCAGAGCATAGCTGGTAATTAACATTAAACAATGTTTATTGGGGAAAAAAAGGCCTGAAGTTTGTTAGTTTGTTTGTGGGCTTAAGTTAGGTACAATGAGCCATCAGAAATTCACTTGTCCTGCTCACTGCACAAATAGGTGTGTGTTGGGGAGAGGGAGAGAACAGGCTTTTCCAGCCTGTCTGTATGTTGTTGCTGTGTTTACAGGTGACTTTTGAACAGGATTTTCCCAACATTTTAAGTGCTTTGCTTTTGGAGGTAATATAAAGGAATCAATGTTCATTTCAGTATGTTTCATAACCTGATCAAATCTCCCCACAGGAGCTTTAAGTATTGATAAGTTAAACAGTATTATTTGTTCCCTAATTTTTCGGTGAATCTAAAACGTTGATAATATTTACTCATTGAACAGGAACAGTCAGTGTGTGTTTCGGCTGATTTGACTCTATGTTGGGACTATACAAATTTGATCCAGGGAACATCTCTAAAACTGCAATGAATTCTTTCAGCGTTAGATGGATAAAAAGGGGAAACCTATTTTAGGATTTTAAATGCTAAGGTTTTAGGAGTTATCGACCCTTGTTTTCTCCCCTTCATAAATCTGAATAATGTGTTTTGATTAAAACACGCAAATATCTTAAGAATCTGGATTTTGCTGATGTGAAAATTCACTCGCATATCTTTTGCCTTACTTTTCTGTTAATGTCAATTTGTCATCTTGTATCTGACTCGCGTTCAATTTTTGCGGTCATACAAAGCTGATTCACCTAACAGGTGACACAGCCTTAATGCTCTCACATCAACTTGTTAGAGTAAGTATCTCTCAGAGGAGTACACCTGAGATCACCTGTTAGAGAGCTGCTTTCATCAGACTGATGTGCTTACTCTGAAATCCGACCTGCTCTGGTTTTTTAAAGGTGTGCTTTATCTTCTTCAACCCGCACAGTTTCCTCACCACATTCAATGCATCACTGCTGAGAGAACAATCGTTGTATTTTGAGGTGGTATTAAAGGGGCGAGAAGTTGAAAACCTTCTTTTCTGGGTGAATCTCTTGTCAATCATCCAGGCAGGCAATGCGTCTGCCTGGATGATTGACAGCTCTGCTTGTGATCAAATGAATTTCCACGCACACTATGAAACTTTTTATGAAAAGAGTTTCTTTCACAAAGCCTATTTATATCACTCTGTCATCTCCACTTTCACTCTCACTCTTTTGTGATACTGAGGAAATCTGTGGCATCTGCGAGCACACAGGTGGTTTGTAACTCTAATAACTCAAAACCTGACTCCTCCATGTCCTTTTTGTAACTAATCAACCAGTATGCATTGTAAAACTACTATTCACGCACCCTGCAATTTTCCCTCTGCGCACAAACCTACTGAGAGCATGCTCCTCAAATCCATAATGGTGATTGTGTGATGTGACTGAGAAAGTACATGCCCTAGCTTTAACTGAGGACAGCGACCCAGAATTCATCACAGGCCTGCTTCCGCAATAACCGGAGTGCTTACATGATTTCATGAGCCTGTCCCCGGGAACAAGCGACTATATTTCTCATTTCAATTGCGGAGAGGGAAGTTTTAAGAGCCCCAGCTCCATCTGTGAGTGTCTCTTCTCTCAGGTCATTGGTATAAAACGGTTATTAGGTTACTGATGGCCCGTGTCTGATTGAAGAACATCTTTTCCTGTGCAGATTCTCGTTACAAATAGGTCTGCCCTCGAAGCTCATTTTTTGGGCTCTTAATTCCCTGCTTTGGTCAGCAACTTAGTGTGCCAGAACTCTGTGACAGTGGAACCTGGTTTGGCTCTGTTTGGTTTTTCAATTTGAAGCAGCAGAGTCCCTCACTTCAACTCCATGGCCGTCTTGATTAGTCCATCACAAACTGGTGGTCACTGGTTCACTGTGGTAGAACAGTCAGTACGTTAGTGATGGTCCATTTCTGATCAGTGCAGTCCTGAATGGCCAGATGGAAGGTGAACTCTGACTGTTTGCTCTCCACCAGCTCCAAACATCGCTGAGACTCGATGTTTTGGATGGAGCCACCCTGGAGAGAAAAAAACCCCCCAGAGGGATTGAGTTAGATTTACAGATCACAAGCAACAATGCATTACAGCCAGACACTGTTATCGGAAAATGATGCTTCACATCTTTACAGCAAAAAAAAAAGAAGATTTTTTTAACTGATGAAGAAAAATGATTTCTATGTTAAGACTGTACTTGCGAGACTCTGATAAAAATTGTGATTACACTGTTGGTTTTTTGTTTGCTCGTTGGCTGTTTTGTGTTTCAGGTGCCAGTTGGTTTGGCTATGTCATCCTTGATTCAAGAGCAGGCCCCACTTCTTCAATGTGGGAGACAGTATTTTGCTTTTGTACTTTCTTACGTATGAATAAAATGTGAATTTATTTTTAAGAGTAACATCCTTGTCTCCTCAACTGATCTGTCCCTGGTTTTCAGACACCCATGACAAGGTTTT